>NC_058084.1:9907976-11107976 GCF_014858855.1 Bufo gargarizans | reverse complement strand
AGCTCCACATCCCCTCCAACACAGAGGGGAAGTAGCAGGGTAAATGACATGTAGCCTCTTGGGCGTAAAATACCAACTTAGAAGTGTCTTGACCCCAGCTTCATAATGTGTAACACACTTAAAGTTAGAGGTCAAGAAACTTATTGCATAGGTCCAATCCACTCCGGAGAACGTACACCCCAAGTCACGCTCCCAGTTCAGAAACGACTTGGATTTGACAAACTTAGATTTATCTCCCATACATTCATATAGCCTTCCAGTTGCCCCTTTCTTTAATAAGTTACGGGTTTGATAAAGCTGAACAATCCCCATGTGTACCGAGGGAGGCTTAGATGCAACAGACTCCAGTAAGTGCTTCACCCTAAGGTAGTTAAACACCTCTCCAGCTGAAAGCTGGAACAACTGTTGAGCATTGTTAAACGAGAGGACACCCTCAGGCCCAATAAGCTGCGAGACTCTCTCGAACCCCCGATCCCGCCATCTGCTAAGATTGATATCTTTCAAAATCCACTCAAGTGAACGGGTATCTAAATGCGAGAACAAGGTATCGGTTGCGTCTGCACACATACTATGAAATTGCAGCCAAAGCATCCCCACATGTTTCACTGTCCGGAGGGAAAGGTCAGGCACTTTTCCCTCCCACAGTATGTTAATAAGCAGATCTCTCAACGAACCCCCCTTAATTGAATGGGACTCAATTTGATGCCACGCTTTGTCGCAGTCTCTATCCCACCATTCCCTTGCCAGAGATAAACCAATAGCCTTGTGATAATCCCTTACACAGGGCAATCCTAAACCACCAGCTTTCTTCCTTAGGAAAAGCTGCTTTTGGGCAATTCTGGGTTTAGATGATTTCCAAATATATTTGGATAATATTGCTTGCGCCTTCCGAAAAAATTGGTCAGGAGTCGAGATAGGGAGAGCTCTAAATATGTAAATTAGTTTAGGGAGCGTCATCATCTGAAACGCTGCTACTCTCCCAACCCATGATATATCCTTCATGGAGTAAAGGGAAAAATCAGATGTCAGAGTGTCGAGGAGAGGCTCGTAGTTTTGCTTGTATAAAAGAGAGCAGGGATAAGTCAGCTTAATCCCCAAATACGGGAGCTCTGTATCCTGCCAATCTAGGGAAAAACTGGATTTTATCTCTCTGACATCCGTCTGAGAGATATTAATTGGAAGGGCTTGTGACTTGGAGTTATTGACCTTGTAATATGAAAGTGCGCCAAAATGCGCTATTATGTCAAACGCGGATCTCAATGACTGGAGAGGGCTCGACAATGTGAGGATGATATCGTCTGCATATAACGAGATTCTATGGTCTCTCCCCCCAATATTTATTCCTTGAACCAGGGGAGCTTTCCTAATGTGTTGTGCTAATGGCTCTAGAGCCAAAATGAACAATAAGGGTGACAGGGGACACCCTTGACGGGACCCATTGGTGATTTGGAAGGGGGCCGACAACACCCCGTTAACCCATACCTTGGCCATGGGGGAGGCATATAAGCTAGAGAATGCGTTCAAAATGTTGCCCTGAAAACCCATCTTACGGAGGACTGAGAACGCGAACGACCAATGTAGACGGTCGAACGCTTTCTCAGCATCTAGCGTCACCGCCAACATTTGGAGATTATTGCACTCCGCGTGGTCAAACAGATTAATCAATCTCCTGGTATTATCTGATGAAATACGACCCTTAACAAATCCTGTCTGATCATCTTTAATCAGGGAAGGAAGAATAGCTGACAATCTACTGGCAATCAACTTGGCGAAAAGTTTGATATCTGAATTCAACAGTGAGATCGGTCTGAAATTTTGGGGAGTGTCAGGGGACTTACCAGGCTTCGGTAAGGTAACAATAAGGGCCGTGAGCATCTCAGGTGGGAATGGGGTTCCCTCAAGAGCGCTATTGAAAATGTCTAGTACATAAGGGGATAGTACAGGAAGAAAGTGTCTATAGTATTCATTAGACAACCCGTCTGGGCCTGGGGACTTACCAGATGGTAAAGTGGTCACTAGTTTTTGGAGTTCAAGGGACGTGAGAGGGGCATTTAACGAAAGGAGCTGGCCCGGAGAGAGGGTAGGTAAATCTGAGTGATTCAGAAAGTTCTCCACTAGTTCAGAGTAATTGTCAGGCAAGGTAACTGTTTCATTAAGGTTATAAAGGCTATGATAATAGCTACGGAATTGTTCAGCAATGTCTCTAGGATCTAGAAGTTTCGCTTTAGAGGTCGGGTGTATAAGAAATTGGATTTTTGATTTAGTTTGCTGGGCCTTGAGTTGATTAGCCAGTAGCTTGCCAGCCCTATTCCCCTGAGCATAATATCTCGACTTCATCCTGAGCAGGGATCTGGAATAGTCACGTGCCAACAAACTTCCTAACTTCTCTCTCTCTGCCTTCAGCAAGGAAGACACTTGAGGTGTAGGTAGTAATTTATTACGATTCTCAAGCTCCGCAATAGATTTAAGCAATTGAGATATCTCCCCTTCTCTAATTTTCCACAGTTTGCATTTTAATCTAATCAGGGAACCTCTAATAAAAGCTTTATGGGACTGCCACAAAACATATTTATCTGCAACTGAGCCCACATTGAAACTGAAGAATTCCTGCAACTCAGCAGACAGCTCTTTAATGGTATCAGGGTTGGAGAATAAATACGTGTCGTTACGCCATATGGGAGCGCGGGGGAACTGATACATATCCTCTACGGTCAATAGTATGGGGGCATGATCAGACCACTGAATGAGCCCAATCTCGGATGAAATCGTGTGTAATAAGGTGGCTTGATCTACGAGAAACATGTCAATGCGCGAGTATGAGAGATGAGGAGCAGAGAAAAACGTATAATCCCTTTCTATACTATGTTGAGCCCTCCACACATCAATGAGTCCTTCTGCATGAAAGAGAGATGCTAAGTCCCCTCCAGAGCGCCAGGGCTAAATTAGAAGTGTCCAACGACCGATCCATCACCAGGTTAAAATCCCCACATACAATCACCTTCCCCTGTTTCAAGGAATTAAGCTGTTTCAGTAATTTCCTCAGGAAAGTAATTTGGCGATTGTTAGGCGCATAGACATTGACTATCGTGTACGTGATGTTATTGATGGAACATACCAGGATGATGTATCGGCCGTTGGAGTCCACTTTGGAGGAAATGATAGTAAAGGCCACTGAGTTCTTGACAGCTATATATACCCCTCTAGACTTCTTGCTAAAATGAGAATGCAAAATATGAGGGAAAGATCGACTATGCACACGTTTAGCATCCTCCTGTAATAAATGGGTTTCCTGGATACAAATGAGGTCCGCTCCAGCTTTGGCTGCCTCCTTCCAGACATAAGACCTTTTCTGTGGACAATTAAGTCCTTTAGCGTTCAGCGATAGTAATTTAAGACCCATATGAGTGGAAGGAGGGACCAAGTTTAGAACGGCTTGACAGACAATAACAGATTATTAGGACAAATCCAGTAACAGTAGGCAACTGCCTAACAATGAGCAAAAAGAACAAGTAGCCACAGAGGTTAAAGTGGCAAGTGGTGAAGATAAGTACTCAGGTTAGGAATCACAGAAGAAGGAATTAAACATCAGACGATATGATCGGTCTGTGCGACAAAGGTGGCTTAAGTCCACAGGTGAGGCTGAGAGGAAACTCAAATACACGAAGTCTTGCAGCATAGAGACCGCACCTAAAAATAAAAGGTTAGACAACAGACCCCTTCTAACAACGCAGACTGGTCTCCATGCTAATAACCTCCGTCGACTATGACGCCATATTGGTAATAGTCCCATGATGTTGTATCAGAGAACTTGCAGGTTCAGCGTAGAAAAATCAGGCCTCCCCAGTACCAGATGCGGTTGTTCTATCATTCCGGAATCGATTCTCTCTTCTTTCCATCTGGGGAGAAATGTCCCATGACAACAGTAGGTCTCGTCCATCAGAGACGGTTTTCACTACATGAGTTTTTCCATCTTTACGGATCAGCAATTTCTGCGGATATCCCCACTTATACGGAATGTCATTATCCCTAAGCGCCAGGGTGATCGGTTGTAGTTCTCTCCTTTGTCTCAGTGTCGCCATGGAGAGATCTGCGAACAGTCTGACTGTTTGGAAAGGAGCAGGCAGTTTATTGCAGTTCCTGGCTGCTATCATTAAGGCTTCCTTAGTATGGAAAAAATGGATCCGAGCAATCGCATCCCTGGGTACATCGGCACTAAGATGTGGTTGTTTCGGAAGTCTGTGCGCTCTATCTATAATCATGTCAGGGACTGGTATTGTGGGCAGCAGCGCTTTTAT
Organism: Bufo gargarizans; assembly: GCF_014858855.1. Lineage (NCBI taxonomy): Eukaryota > Metazoa > Chordata > Amphibia > Anura > Bufonidae > Bufo > Bufo gargarizans. The sequence continues at coordinate 11,103,681 of NC_058084.1, read as the reverse complement.
GAGGTTTTTGAGATACGCCTGTAAATCTCGGGGCGCTATATCTTCCGGAATACCCCGGAATTTCACATTGTTCCTTCTGGAACGATCCTCCATATCAGCCAGTTTGCTCTTAACACTTTCTAGCTCATCCGCCAAATCATTGTGAGCATCAATAATGTTGTTTTGTGAAGTGGCAAAGTCCGCCATTTTATTCTCCACATGCAGTAGCTTATCAGAAGTCTCTTTGACTTTGGACGCCAAGGGGTTAATCAACCCTGCCATGTCTGCATGCAAGGACTGGTGCAAGGCCATCAGCATATTTTTCATGGATTCCTCACATAATGGCTTATCTGAGGCCTGATACGCAGTAAAGGGAACTACTGCTGGGGACATTACTGCTTGTGCCCATGTTCCCGTACTGACCTCCTGAGAGCATGATGAATCCAATCGTGGCTTCTGCTTCTGGGGGCTGCAGGATGGAGAGAGCCCTGCCAGGTCAGAAATGGCGCCATGCTGCACAGCCGCACCTCCCGGAGTTCCCAGGTCACTAGGAGTTGGTGGAAGCGAGGGAAACTCTGTTTCCGTTAAGGAGAGGGTATCGGGCTCCAGCGGAGGCGAGAGGGAACCTGAAGGGCTTCTCGGCGATGCGCTGCCATGAGGAGACGAGGTGCGTATCTCGGTGCGGGAGCCTGCGCCATCTTTAACAGGGCCCCGTTCAAGGAAGCCATCGAGGTTTCCGCTTTGCAGCCAAGGAAGCTGCCTCTTTGACTTGCCCATGTCGGTCAGGAGAGTGTCCAGCATGTATCGCCGCTGTAAGTTTAGTGGAGGCAGCGTCCGTCGCCCTGGGAAGCTGATCTGAAAACGCTGAGGTGCAGGAGCCGAAGGATCAAGCGGCCATTCCTCTCAGCGGCCAAGCCACGCCCCATCGCCCACAAATTTTTTAATGGCATCCGAGTCCACCAATTTATATGGCAGTAGTTGGTGGGCTAGCAGTTCCGACAAGCCGGCGATCAGCCTTTGGGCAAGACGATTATCCAGCGTCATCATTTTTTTTACGCTCAAACATTTGGCCCACAGAAGCCTACCTTAGTCAAGATGAACGCGACGATGGCACGGTGGAAGGTGGAGTGGAGGACAAAGAGAGGAGAAAGAGAAGAGGCAGGGCGTCGAGCGCCGGAAGTGTGGCTTTGTGGGTTTTGACGGTGTTGTTCCCACTGGGCTCAGTGATGGGAGGCCAGGTGCCTTCTTAAGGCGGTCGTTCAAAAAAACGTTAAAAAAAGTCCACACTGCGGAGCCATGTGCCGGCATCCTGGGAGCACAAGATGTAACTATGCATGGTGGATGGCTCACTCCAGCTTCTCCTCCTTCTCCTCCCTATCTGCTGCTCCGTCTTTTCTTCCTCTCTTGTGGGCACCCACGTGACGTCCATCGACACGTCATCATCATCACATTCACCAGATTTCGGAGTAGGCAGCAACAGCGGGGACCACCCTCCTTGGGCTGATCTGCGTACTATCGTCATACCGCTGGGTGGTGGCTGTTGCTACCTCCTCTTCCTCATCCGATGCCAAGAATGGCTGCTCATCCGTTAGGTCTGGGAATGGATGGGAAAATAATTCCTCTGACTCGAGTGGAGGGGCTATGGTGGTGTGGTGGTGGTGTCTTTGGGAGTGCACACAGCAGAGAGTGAGGAGGGTGCTGATACAGAGGATGAGGAGGGTGCAGAAGCGGAATGCTGAGTTAGCCACTCAATTAACTCTGGTGCGTCCTTTGACGTAATCGCATGCACCTTCTCCAACTTCCTACTCAGGCTCCGGCCTGGTGCACCTGCCCGACCCCTACCACCCCTGCGGAATGGCCTGTCTCTTCCTATGCCTGTCATTTTCAAAATGACCCTGTGACAAAGTCCCTATAGAACAGCAGTATTTGTGGAAGCAGGTATATCGCAGCTTTCAATCAATATTTTGTGGAAGACCATATATTAATCCCCTCTATCAGTATTTCGTTGAAACAGGTATATAGTAGCCAATAATGAGTATTTGCTGGAAGCTGGTAAATCAAACCCCTTAATCAATATTTTGTGGAAGCTGGTGTATCGCAGGCCTCAATCAATATTTGGTGGAAGCCGGTATATCAATACCCTCTATCAGTATTTCGTGGAAACAGGTATATAGAACCCAATAATGAGTATTTGCTGGAAGCCTGTAAATCAAACGCCTTAATCAATATTTGGTGGAAGCTGGTGTATTGCAGGTCTCAATCAATATTTGGTGGAAGCCGGTATATCAATACCCTGTATCAGTATTTTGTGGAAACAGGTATATAGTACCCAATAATGAGTATTTGCTGGTTGCAATTAGTTATTTCAATAGCTTTTGTCCCTCTATCTAGCTGTGGTATCCAAGCATAACCGCACACAACGTCTGCACAATACAAATGCACTAAAATATACTTTTTATGCTAGAAGGTATATTATAGGTACTGTATATCACAACCCTCTTTCAGTTTCTATTTTTTGGGGCAACAGGTATATCACACCAGTTGCAATTAGTTACTTCAAATAGCGTTTGTCCCTCTATCTAGCTGTGGTATCGCAGCAGAACCGCACACAACTGCTGCACAATACAAATGCACTATAATATACTTTCTATGTTAGAAAGTATATTATAAGTATATTACACCTCTCAGTATGTCACACTTATCAATAGCACACCTATACCAGTCCTTAAAAGGACTTTTATGGCCCTATTAGCTGGCATTTGGTGTCCCTAACAGTCTGTTCCTGCTCCACGCAGCAACCTTTCTCTACACTGGCAATAAAACAGAATGTAAAATGGCTGCCAGATTGGGTTTATTTATAGGGTAGGGGGTGTGTCCATGTGCTGGAACGTCTCAATTGGCTGTCCTGTCCCACTTGATGGAGGTGTCATGGATCAAAGTTCGGCGCTATGCAAAAAAATATGGCGCGCGCGAATATCGCCATATGTTCGCATGTTTGGCAAATCGCGAACGAGCAAAGTTTGACGCGAGGCCATCTCTAGAAATGACACCCTCATCTTACAGATGTAGCAAATGCCAACAGTGGGATAATGCGTTATTCAAACAGTATAACTCAATATAAAATTTAAAGGCTATGGACACCTTTGGGGGCATTTTTTTTTATTGTTGCATTATACTCATTTTGAGCTAAAATCTTTTTTTCAATTAAAAATGTTCAGCTCCTTTCTCTGTACAGGGTTGAGATTCTCTATTAGCAGGCTGTTTGTTTACACAGTTTCCCTTCAGGGGGCTCAGCTGATGGCTCATTTGAAGCTTATCTCTGATCGCCTGAGAACTGATAAACTCTGTCAGAATTTCACCCACACCACTGTCCCTACCTACCTGCATGAACTTTCCAAAACAATGGCCAACCACAGGACGACCATCCCTTCCTAACTAGGTGCTGGGGCCTAAGAGGGAAAAGAAACCAGGGTGGAACATAATAAATGTATTGACATACAGGCACAATAGGTCCAGGGACAAACACTGACGAGCAGAGAGTAAAGCAGCCGGACCAGAACAATGCCAGGAGAGACAAAACAGGACCAATTCAGCCGACAAAAGTCACATACAATACCACTCTGAGATCAATACCAGGAGAGTTCACTAAGTCAAGATGGATGACAAGAACCATATACAATACCAAGCCATGGTCACTCAATACCAGGAGAATCCACAAAGCCAAGAAGTCCACAGTGGTCCACAGTAACAAAGATTGTATTGAGGCAAAATAACACCAATCAATATAAATATGTTACCTACCTCAGTATGGGATGCTGGTGCCGATTGGTCCGGTGTACCACGTGACCTGGAAGTGAAATCAAAGTTCTCAGACCTCCAGTGCTACCTTTTATTGGCCCGACGACCATTTGACTGCTCCATGATGTCATCTCAGGCCTCACCGGGACAAGCAACCCTGGCAATGGTGCAGCAACGAGGATACCACCTCCCAGGGACAGTGCCCATAGTGGGAGTGTGGGATGGTAAGTATTTTTGACACTCATTGTAGGTCAATTCTTATCTTACTGGTAGGAATATGGTTTAAATAAGTGAGCTGTTAGTAATTTAGATGACCGTGAAAGTTAAAGTAAGATGCCCCCAGCTACGTTGTCTAAAGCTTAATCCTTTATCACAAAACTGCTGAAAATTTTAATAAAGACAAACTTAAACAATGATTTTTAGTCTAAAATGAGTCAAATGCAATCAGAAAAATAATAAATAAAAAATGGACACTGAAGGTGATCCTTTAGGACAAAACTGATCCGTTTTAGACCGCTTGTGAGAGCCCTGAACGGATCTCATAAACGGAAAGCCAAAACGCCAGTGTGAAAGTAGCCTTAAGCTTTAGAATCTTTGCACATTGATAAACTAAACCAGCTTAATAAGCTTGTGTTAATGCACCTGGAATTACTTTAATGTCTGCTACATTTGTATCTCATGTGGAAATCGTGAAACAATTTTGTTTTTCGGATATTTGTATTTCTTCGGAAATGCATTAAAGTTAGAAATTCTGTAAAGTGCTATAAAATCTGTATCTGACTATTTCAGACGTGTGGATGAGCGATGACATTTCTGCAGCTTACCCCAGAATGGTTTCTTTTGTCATATTGGTCAATTATTTGGCATTTCACTGTGTCCTCCTGTTTACTAACAGACACATTCTGGCCACTGCACCATTTAACATGTCTCGTCTATCACATCTTGATGCACATTTCTCTTTAATTGCATTTTTTTGGCTCTGAAACATGTCATTTTTGTCACATCAAGTAGCTGTTTTCACAAGCTGCGCATTAACATTGGCAAAAAAGGAACAGCATCGGGACATGATTTGAGCTGCAAGGCATATTAGGAAAAACATAAAAACAGCCGAATTATGCTCTAATAGAAAAATAGTAAATATAGATGTAGTCGGTAGATGCAAATAGATGGTTGTAGTGAATAGATGCAGCAAAGCTCAGTGTGCGTTTTAAGCATTTACAAGGAAGGTTAATTGTGTGCAAAAAGGAATAATCATAAAAAATAAAATTTTGGGGAAATCAGGATTTTGATTACAAGTACAGGAAATGTTTTTAGATTTTTTTTTAAATATGACAACATTAAAAATAAATCCTGAAACATTGCTGTTTCGCAATGACTTCAAGTGCATGTACAATAGGTTGACCTTTACAACTTTATTTGATTTATTTTAACCTTTGTTGTATAGATTGAGACAGAATAGGCAGAACCATCTCATTATCATTAGAGAGCAGGGTCAGCAGAGTCATTTCACTATCATTATAGGACAGGGTCACTAAAATCATCTCTTTATCCCTAGAGGGCAGGGTCATCAGAATAATTGCATTATCATTAGAGTCATTTATAACAGGGAATATTAGTCAACAGAGTCATCTTATCATCATTAAAAGGGAATATCAGCAGAGTCATCTCATTATTGTTATAGGGAAGGGTCACCTGAGTCATTTGACGGTAGGGTCCACAGAGGCATCTCTTTGTCATTACAGAGCAGGGACAGCGGAGTCATCTTCTTATCATTAGAGAGCAGGGTCAGAAGAGTCATTTTAGTACCATTGAGGTCAATGTCAATACAGTCAACTTTTTATCATTAGAGGGCAGAATCAACAGAGCCATCTCTTTATCATTTCAGAGCATGGTCAGATGGGTTATCTCATTATCATTACAGGGCAAGGTCAGCAGAGTCATCTCATTGTCATTAAAGGGAACGGTCAGCAGAGTCATCTCAATATTGTTAGAGGGCAGGATCACCTGGGTCATCTCCTTAGAGGGTAGTTGAATTAGAGGGATAGGTAGACTATTTTCAAAATGTGGCAAACCTGAAAATAAAACAAACACATTTTTTTCTGCTGTTGGAACACCAGTAACGAGCTGCAGTCTCCTGAGAAATCTAGCAGCAAGTGTTAAATGTCCCTACAGCTCCACCACAGGGGAATTGAAGCCTTACAAAGAGCTCTATTAAATCAATGGGGATTCTATATAATGCATGATCGGACAGGTCCTCCAGAGAGAGAGAGAGAGAGAGAGATACACCTAATTTATCGGCTCCCCCACCTGGATAATTGAAGAAGATCACAAATGAGGGCTCCCTTCTCCCCTATAAACCCAGAATGCCCTAATAGGGATGTGAAAAAGAAATGTCTAGACCAGACATACCTTAAATTATTTTTACCTTATTCTTGTAATCCCTTTGAGAGAAAAGAAAGTGAAAACTTTTCAAGACCCAACTTCCAATAATAGAGAAAGTCAGCGCAGATAATAGTGCGTATCAATGTCACATAAATTTGGTCCTATTATTTCTAGTGATTGAAAGACCTCAGAATGCAATCTGACTTTAGATTGTACTGGGCTGATTGCCATCAGTATCTTTGCCAAGTTAAGAACTAAATGGATATGACAAAAAAATAAGGTCAAGTACGGGCTGCTTATTATATCGTATAGAGAGATCCAGAGGAGACTGCAAATGATTGCTGCTACGATTATTTTATTACATCATGTTTTTATTTCACTGTGTTCTTTCGGGTAAAATTAAATAACCGCCCATGTAATTGTATTATCTTCTAACAAGGTGAAAATGCTTTGTACTTAAGAACCTTTAAGGATATTTTTTTTACAGTATTCAGGTTGACAGAACATGAAGAAGATACAAAGTAATGCAGCAAAGCCAAATTTATCATTTGGTTCAACTCAACATGAATTCCAGTTGTGTCACCTGTAACTATCTTAAAGGGGTTCAAAGGTTTCAAAAATATATATTTTTTTCAGATCTGCCAAGGGTACCCCAAACACTGTGTATTTTTTTTCCCCATCTACCTGTTTTTCATTTCAGCACTTTTATTCACCTGTTCTTAGCATCACTTCACCCTGGCAGGATGTTTACATGCAGAACTTCCTGTTTTTATCGTTATTTTAGCCAATCCCACCATGATTTACTCTGTACTGTTTCTCAGGGCTTTCCCTACTTGCCACACCGTTCTGTCTGTAGTAGTCATTCATTCTACACCTCCCGAGTCCATGTTAGCTAAGAAGAACAAGCCCTGTGAAACATAACAAAGAAAGGAATGCTGGGATTGGTTAGAAAATTCATCAGGAAGCTGATGAGAACAGGAAGTTCTGCATGTAAACATCCTGCCAGGATGTAGTGATGCTGAGAACAGGAGAAGGAAAATGCTGAACTGTAAAACAGGTATATAGTACAAAAATATGCAGTGTTTAGGGTAGCCTGGACAGATTTAAAAACATCATTATGAAACTGGAGAGTCCCCTTAAATATATAACACAAGCAAATTTGGTAGCTCATTTGTTATAATTAGTATAGTATATTATGTGGGTGAAGCAGGACACAGAAAATGAATAGAATATCAAACAAAAAAAAACATTTTTTAGTCTCCACACCCTCAGGCTGTACACTAATTGTACTAACAGGTATGTATTTTGTCTGACACATTCCTTTTAATGGCAAAAATTCTGCTAAACCTATAATTTCACCAGCATATTCAGTAGGATGAAATCTCTTGCAGTATATTACACATATCACCCATACACAATAATTAGCACTAGAGATGGCCTTGCGGTTCGCCCGGCGGTCATTTCGCAGCAAACTTTGCTCATTCGCAATTTGTCGAACATGTGAACATATGGCAATATTCGTACACGCCATTTTTTTGCATAGCGCAGAACTTTGACCCATGACACATCCATTAGGTGGGACAGGACAGCCAATTGAGACGTTTCATCACATGGACACACCCCATACCCTATAAATAAACCCGATCTGGCAGCTATGTTACATTCAGTTTTTTGCCAGTGTAGGGAGAGGTTGCTGTGTGGAGCAGGGACAGACTGTTAGGGACACCAAACGCTAGCTAATAGGGCCACAAAAGTCCTATAAGGACTGGTATAGGTGTGCTATCGATAGGTGTGACATACTGAGGGGTGTGGTATACTTATAATATACTTTCTAACATAGAAATTATATTATAGTGTATTTGTATTGTGCAGCAGTTGTGTGCGGTTCTGCTGCAATACCGCAGCTAGATAGAGGGACAAACGCTATGGAGTAACTAATTGCAATGGGTCTGATATACCTGTTGATCCCCCAAAAAATGGTTGAGGGCTGCAATATACCTTCTGAGGGGTGCTATTGCTATATACCTTCTTCCACTAAATATTGATTGAGGGGTGCAATACACCTACTTCCACAAAATACTTATTGAGGGGTGCCATATTCCTGTTTCCGCCAAATACTGATTGAGGGGTGCTATATATACCTGTTTCTGCCAAATACTGATTGAGGGGTGCCATATACCTTCTTCCACTAAATTCTGATTGAGGGGTGCTATTGCTATATACCTTCTTCCACTAAATACTGATTGAGGGCTGCGGTACACCTGCTTCTGCAAAATACTGATTGAGGGGTGTTATATACCTGTTTCCGCCAAATACTGATTGAGGGGTGCCATACACCTGTTTCTGCAAAATACTGATTGAGGGGTGCCATACACCTGTTTCCACCAAATACTTGATGAGGGGTGCTATATAACTGTTTTCACCACATACTGATTGAGGGGTGCCATATACCTTCTTCCACCAAATACTGATTGAGGGGTGCCATATACCTGTTTCCGCCAAATATTGATTGAGGGGTGCCATATACCTGTTTCCGCCAAATATTGATTGAGGGGTGCTATATACCTGCTTCCACAAAATACTGATTGAGGGGTGCCATATACCTGTTTCTGCCAAATATTGATTGAGGGGTTCTATACACCTGTTTCCCCCAAATACTGATTGAGGGGTGCCATATACCTGTTTCCGCCAAATACTGATTGAGGGCTGCGATATACCTTCTTCCACTAATACTGCTCTTCACTACGGACTTAGGCAGAGAGTCGTTTAGAAAATGACAGGCAAAGGTAAAGGCAGACCGTTCCGCAGGGATGGTAGGGTTCGAGCATGTGCACCAGGACGGAGCAGTTAGAGAAGGCACGTGCGATGACTTCAAAGGGCGCACCAGAGTTGGTTTAGCGGCTCACTCAGCCTTCCGCTTCTGCACCCTCCTCATCCTCTGTATCTGCACCCTCCTCACTCTCTGCTGTGTGCACCCCCAAAGAGACCACCACCACCACCATAGCCCCTCCACCACCACCACCATAGCCACTCCACTCGAGTCAGACATCCATTTCCAGAACTTACCGATGCACAGCCATTCTTGGCATTGGATGAGGAAGAGGAGGTAGCGGCCGCCACCCAGCATGAAGTCTGAAGACAGTATCCAGATTGGCCGAAGGAGGGTGGTCCCCACTGTTGCTGCCTACTCCAAGATCTCTAATGTCAGTGGTGCTGAAGGTGACGATAATGACTTGTCTATGGACGTCACGTGGGTGCCCACAAGAGAGGAATTGGAGGGGAGTTCAGAGAGAGACGGAGCAGCAGATAGGGAGGAGAAGGAGGAGAAGCAGGCAGAACTTGCCAAGCACAGGAGGCAAAAAGCAGACTGCAAATGATTTTGGAGCTAGCCATTCACCATGCACGGTCATATCTTGCGCTTCCAGGACGCCGGCACATGGCTCCGCAGTGTGGGCTTTTTTTAACGTGTCAGCTGCTGATAATATTGTTGTCATCTGCAGCCTGTGCTGTCAACGCATAAATTGCGGTAAGCCCAACACTTACCTAGGGACGACCGCCTTAAGAAGGCACCTGGCCTCCCATCACCGAACACAGTGGGAGCAACGCCGTCAAAACCCACAAAGCCACACTCCTGTCGCTCCACATCCTGTCTCTTCTCCTCTCCCCTCCCATTTGTCACTCTACCTTCCACCGTGCCGTTGTCGCGTTCATCTGGCACAAGGCAGGCTTTCATGGCCCAAATGTTCCAGTGTAAAAAAATGATGATCCGGACAATCCTCTTGCCCAACGGCTGACCGCTGGCTTGTCAGAACTGCTAGCCCGCCAACTACTACCATATAAATTGGTGGACTTGGAGGCCTTTAGAAAATGTGTGGCCATTGGCACACCGCAATGGAAGGTCCCCGTAAGGAAATATTTCTCCCAGAAGGGCAGGGAAGGTACATTTATTTTTTACTGCCCGCTGGGTGAACCTTCTGACGGCCGTCAAGCTTGTAACCCGTGGCACCCGTGTGGATTTGGTGTTATCGCCACGGTTTGCATGCAGACCTGCCTCTTCTTCTCCTACTCCTACTCCATCCTCTGTCTCCTCCTCGGCTGACTCCTCCTTTTCCACTGCTACCGCCTCTTCCGCTGCACCCCCAAGCTCCCCAGAACCTATTCGACATGCCAGGTGAGACGTTGCCATGCTGTGCTGCGCTGTTGTGCCTGGAAGCCAAGAGCCACACCGGTCCTGCACTCCTTTCAGCTCTGAGGTCACAGGCCAATCAGTTGCTAACCCTGCTCAATTTGATAGTTGGTAAAGTGGTGTGCGACAACAGTGCCAATCTGCTGAGCCCGCTGAAACAGGACAAGATGACACATCTTGAACTAATCATGCAGCGAATCGTTGCCAAATACCCTGGGGTCCAGGATGTCTTGCGGCAGGCCAGGAAAATCTCTGGCCATTTTAGAAGATCTCACACAGCCACGGCTCGCCTTGCTGACGTTCAGCGGCGACACCACTTGCCCATCAGACGTCATATTTCTGACAGCCCAACGCGCTGGAACTCCACCTTGTATATGCTTGATAGGCTTTTCCAGCAGCAACGTGCCGTTAACAGCTACCTGTATGAATTCTGCTGCAGGACAGGTTCTGGGGAGCTTGGTTTCTTTTCACAGCGCCAGTGGCTGCTCATGCGCAATGCATGCAGACTTCTGCGGCCATTTGATGAGATCACCAAACTGGTCAGTCGCAGCCAGGGCGCCATCAGTGACATCTTACCTTACGCCTTCTTTCTGGAGCGTGCATTGCGTTGTGTCATTGATCAAGCCGTAGAGGAGCAGGAGCTGGAAGATGAGGAAGTCGCAATTCTGAATGAATTCCCAGTGGGAACTAATCCATCTGAGACAAGTAAGCAGGAGTCTGAAGAGGATTGAGGTGGCTGGAGGAGAAGGAGCAATAAGAGCAGGATATAAACTTTTCGGGGATCCCTAGTGTTGTCCGTGGCTGGGGGGAGGAAACTGAGGACAACATTCTCCTGGGTGATGAGCAGGAACCAGGGCTCTCCACAGCTTCCAATTTAGTGCAAATGGGGGCCTTCATGCTCCAGTATTTGAAGAGGGACCCCTGTATAAAAAACATAAAGGTCAAGGACCTGTACTGGGTGGCAACCTACTTAGACCCCTGGTACAAACACAAAATGGCAGACATGTTACCAGTATCACAGAGGGCTGTCAGAATGTTGAATTTCCAGGCCTTGCAGCAAGAGATGCTGCATTCTGCTGTTTTGGGCAATGGCAGAGGAATTTCCACCCATAGTGAAACAGGTGCGGGTACCAATCCTACCGCGCCTGCATAAAGAGGGCGGTTTGAAGATGTGTTAGTCACTTTGGATATGAGATCATTCTTGCAGACAACACATCGACAGCCACCCTCTGGATCCTGTCTGACTACATTGGGTTAACGGACGATGTGGATGCTCTGCGAAGTGAGTTACCTCCTGACTACATGGGTGTGCAGGCTTGACCTGTGACCAGAGCTGGCACAATTTGCCATGGAACTCTTAGCTTGCCCCTCGTCGATTATCCTGTCCTAAAAGGACGTTCAGCGCAGCAGGGGGGATCATGACAGATAATCACACTCGCCTAGCTAACGACATGTATCAGGCATGGATCTCGGAGGAATTCAACACCTATGATGACCACGTGTAATTTAATTTCCACATGCCAGCCCACACATCCTTGCCTTATGTTTATACAGCAGCATAAAAGTCCTTTTATGTCAGGTGAATGCCTGAGGGTCTGGCCTCCTCTCCCTCGGCGGAGACGGGACCACCTCCACCACCTCAAAATCCTCGGTGGAAGGCCTGCGGCGGACTAAGGGAATGGGAACATCTGAAATCACACAATGTTAAGAATTTAGACAAACAACTTAGAAACTATAACATCTTTAAATATCCAGAAATTACAATATGGAGGGATCTGCATGGGATTAGGATTATCCCAATGGGGCTTAGGCTGGTTTTGGCAGTAAATTACCTACCAAAACAAGTGGTAAAGATGGCTAAAAATGGCCTGCTACTAAGTAGGATGAGGTAGCAGGGGATTCTTTAGGAAGGTGTCCTATATTGTACTGTTGTTGTGTTATTGAAGTTTAGGGGACCCACTAACAATTAGGACATTGGATAAGGGGTTATTGGGTGGTGTTATGGTGGGCATATAATTGCAGTGTTAGCATAGAGTATATGGACCTTTTAAAATATAACTTTTATTAATTATGGTGCGTGGGGTTAGCTCTTTTTTGGGGGTTGCAACCACACGCTTCTTAACGGACACTAGAATTTAGGTGCCAAACTGTGCTTTATTGTGGCAAAAGCACAAACATAAACAGTACAAAACAAAAGCCTGCCTGTCTGGGCACTAACTAAAACATAAGACGTGTCTCTTTGACTCACCTACATTATACATCACAGTTCACACACTGTTTTAGGTGCGGCTTTCTCAGCCCAATAGTCCACCAATCCCCAGGCTGCAGCACGGTCAGAATATCTCCCAGCCTCGTGGTCTCTCAGCCTTGCCCAGCTGAGACCACACTCACAGAGCCTCACCAGGCCTCTATTTGTGCACTTACTGACACCCTGGGAGGTGCTTTATGCCCACCTGAGTACCTCCAACTGGTCTCACCTGTGGTGGAATAGAGGTGTGGGTCTCACTATCCACCCCTTCCTTGCCTCTAACCTGTGTGAGATCTGTCACTGTCTCACAATAGTTAATATAAAATTAATCACCCTATGATACCCTATGATACCTGGGTGACCTCAATGAATGTATAAGGACAAAGATATCACCCAGCTACCACCGTGAATTGTGAATTTGATGCCGTATAAATAGTAAAAAAACTACATAAGCACTTATGACATAGGCTATGGTATGGACCAAGGGAAGGCTAGGGGCACTTAGATGGGTGCTAGGGAATATCTCTCCCTGTACCAGCCCTAAATTAGCCTTTGCCCAGGGATGATCCCTGATGGTGGGATTTCCCTGTCCCCGTACCTGCCCTGTCTGGCCCTGTACAACCCTATATGTTGGGAAGAAAGAAAACAATGATATAACAATATTTATGATATAACAATTACCATAAGCACCGTCTCCCCCTACACTGTAATCTGTCCGGCTAAAGTCTGGAGCGCAGCAGAGTCACAAAACCGGAAGTGACGTTTGCGTTCCAAGAAACCGGAAGTGATGCATGCATTCCAAGAAAACTCAGCGTGCGTTCCACTCACCGGAAACCTCCTTCCCGGGAGTGGGGACGCGCGCTGGCGCTATTTAATATCGGCAGCAAATATAAGCCCCAATGCCATACACAACCTGGCAGGAGGCAGTCCAGACGCGAATAGGGGACATCACCAGTAAGTTCTATCAACCACTGGTACGCTAAGATCTCAGTGAGCCAGTAAGCAAATACATACCTTTGTGATTTATCTCTAGGTGACATCTCTCTCAAACAACAAGGGAGCCTGTTGTGATACATCCAGCCCCAGCACGGTCCGCCTCGGTTGTCTCACCCAGGACATAGTATATTTTCTATTTATTTATCTTCCTTTGATCTAATATGTTATACACATGTATTAATTATATATATCCATCTCTAACCAACCCTCTGATGAGCCCTGGTGGGGGAAACGCGTCGGGGTTATAAATATTGTTATATCGTTGTTTTTTTACTTCCCACCATCAGGGATCATCCCTGGGCAAAGGCTAATTTAGGGCTGGTACAGGGAGAGATATTCCCTAGCACCCATATAAGTGCCCATAGCCTTCCCTTGGTCCATACTATAGCCTATGTCATAAGTGCCTATGTAGTTTTTGTACTATCTATACGGCATTGAATTCACCATTCACAGTGGTAGCCGGGCGATATCTTTGTCCTTATACATTCATTGAGGTCAACCAGGTATCATAGGGTGATTTATTTTATATTAACTATGATTAATAAAAGTTATATTTTAAAGGGTCCATATACTCTATACTAATACTTATTTTCACACTATGGACACCTATATTATTGTTTTATATCTATTTCTTTTTGAGATTAATATAATTGCAGTGGCTGCCAGCATTATTGTCACCACCAGACATCTGAGAAGCTTTGACAGATGCCTTTCAGAACCTCCTCCTTGAGCTTCCTTTGTTTTGCTTTCAGTTCCTCATCTCGTTAGCCTCTCTCAGCTGTCATGTAGTTGTACTGATTGCATCCCTTTAAATCCCTCCCCATAGTGCATCAGTTTGGGTTTATATTACTTCCTGGAGTGTGTGTGCATGCTGATCCTACTTCTCAGTCTTCTACAAGATAAGTGTTGTGCATTCATTTGTGTTTTTCTGTTTGCTGGATCCCAGATGACCCTGACTCCCTCCGTATCTAGTGTAGGGAGCCGGTGGTCGTGTTATACAGGTGTTATACAGTTGAGGTACGAGGATATGCGATCATCTACCATTGGGATTTTCGCATAGGCTGAGCAGTAAGGGAGAGAGCCAGGTCTTATGCAGGGGTCTCCCTTTTTGTTCCTTAGTTTTGGATCCAGTCAGTCGTTTATTCATTTTGTGTTTCCTTGTTTCCTGTACACCTTCCGTGACATTATAAACCGCCAAAACCATCTCAAGCATGGATCCGGTTTCACTTTTGACTGAACGCTTGCAGGGTCTTTCATTGGAGATAGCAGATCTCCATAAGACTCTTTCTCAGTTTCAAGTGACCGGTTCAGCTTGCGTTCATGGAGTTTGTTCTGAGCCTAAGATCTCGATCCCGGATACGTTCTCCGGGGGTAGTGAGAATTTTGTGCGTTTTAGAGAGGCTTGCAAACTCCATTTTCGCCTTCTTCCCCATTCCTCTGGTGATGAGAAACGGAGGGTGGGGATCATTATATCGCTGCTCAGGGATAACGCTCAGTCTTGGGCCTTTTCGCTGCCGGTGGGGGCACGGCCCCTCCGTTCAGTGGATGAATTCTTTTTAGCCCTGGGTCAGATATATGATGATCCGGATCGTATTCTTTGGCTGAGTCTAGACTACGTCTATTATGCCAGGGTAAACAATCCGCAGAGATATACTGCTCAGAATTTCGGAGATGGGCAGCTGACACTGGTTGGAATGATGCTGCACTCCGAAGTCAATTTTGCCATGGTCTTTCAGAGGGATTGAAAGATGCATTTGCCTTTAATGAGAGGCCTACCTCCTTGGACTCTGCCAAGTCTCGGGCCGTTCGTATTGACAAGCGTCTTAGAGAGAGAGGAGAGATCACTCCTTCCTGTCATACTCAATCCCAGGACAGTGCAGCGGTCTCATTCAGTGCGCAGGGGTCTCAGTCGCTGTCAACCCCTTCTGAGCAGGAGCCCATGCAGCTGGGGTTGATTGCCTCTGACAATAGAAGATTCAGCCCGCATGGGAAGGTTTGTTTTTGTTGTGGAGGTATAAATCATTTGGCAAATGTTTGTCCCTCTAGGAGATTCAGGCAGTTTTTTGGAAGTAATAAAGAAACAAAAAGGAAAAAATCCTTTAAAAATGTTCCATCTGTTAACATTGGCAGGGTTGAGGCGGAAATTGAAGGTTTTCCGTTTGCTTGTAGTTCCCGTTTTGTCCTGCCTGCCAGGGTGGCGCTAGAGAGCAAGAACATTTTTTGTGAGATTTTTGTAGATAGTGGAGCAGCTGTCAATCTCATTGATAATCAATTTGCGATAACTCATGGTTTTCAGGTATGCACTTTGGGAAAGGATATTCCTGTTTTTGCTATTGATTCCGCTCCACTTTCTCAGAAATCATTAAAGGGCATAGTCCACAATATCCGTTTAATTGTGAGTGATGCTCATGTTGAGGATGTGTCATGTTTCGTCCTTAGCGGTTTGCCTACTCCTCTAGTGTTGGGGCTACCCTGGCTCACTAAACATAACCCCACCATTGATTGGCAAGCGAGGCAAATAAATGGTTGGAGTGATTTTTGCAGAGAGAATTGCCTCACGACATCTGTTTCTGAGGTTTCTACTAAGACTGTACCATCTTTTCTCTCTGAATTTTCGGATGTCTTCTCTGAGAGTGGAGTTCAGGATTTGCCCCCGCACAGGGAGTACGATTGCCCTATTAATCTCACCCCAGGCGCCAAGCTGCCTAAATCTCGTTTATACAATCTCTCCCAACCTGAAAGGGTCGCTATGCGTGCGTATATCTATGAGAGTCTGAGAAAAGGACACATACGACCCTCGAAGTCACCTGTTGCCGCAGTTTTTTTCTTTGTTAAGAAAAAAGATGGTTCTTTAAGACCTTGTCTGGATTTCAGGGAGCTGAACAGTATCACAATTCGTGACCCTTATCCGCTTCCTCTGATCCCGGACCTGTTTAACCAGATTGTTGGGGCTAAAGTTTTTTCCAAATTAGATCTAAGAGGGGCATACAACCTGGTCAGGGTCAGAGAAGGAGACGAATGGAAGACGGCCTTCAATACCCCTGAGGGCCATTTTGAGAATTTGGTTATGCATTTTGGTTTGATGAATGCTCCAACCGTTTTTCAGCATTTTGTGAACAGCATTTTTTATCATTTAATGGGGAAATTTGTATTAGTGTATTTGGATGACATTTAGATTTTTTCTCCTGATTTCAAAACTCATAAGGAACACTTACGTCAGGTCTTGCTCATTCTGCGGGAGAATAAATTGTACGCAAAACTGGAAAAATGTGTGTTTGCGATTTCAGAAATTCAATTTCTGGGGTTTCTTCTCTCCGCTTCTGGTTTTCGCATGGCCCCCGAGAAGGTCCGCGCTGTGCTTAAGTGGGAGCTTCCTGAGAATCAGAAGGCACTGATGCGTTTTTTGGGCTTTGCCAATTATTACAGGAAGTTTATTTTGAATTATTTCTCTGTTGTTAAACCACTCACTGATACGACTAGGAAGGGGGTAGATTTTTCTTCCTGGTCGGTAGAGGCGCGTAAGGCCTTTTCTAATATCAAGGAGAGTTTTGCTTCTGCTCCCATCTTGGTACAACCTGATATTTCTCTACCCTTCATAGTTGAGGTTGATGCTTCTGAGGTGGGTGTGGGTGCGATCTTGTCTCAGGGTCCCTCTCCTGCCAAATGGCGACCGTGTGCCTTTTTCTCGAAGAAACTCTCCTCCGCAGTGAGAAATTACGATGTGGGAGATAGGGCGTTGTTGGCCATCAAGTTGGCTTTTGAGGAATGGCGCCATTGGCTAGAGGGAGCCAGACACCCTATTACCGTGTTTACTGACCATAAAAATCTAGCCTACTTGGAGTCAGCCAAGCGTCTGAACCCAAGACAGGCCAGATGGTCTTTGTTCTTTTCAAGGTTTAATTTTGTTGTCACGTTCCGCCCTGGGGTTAAGAATGTGAAGGCAGATGCCCTGTCACGTTGTTTTCCGGGAGGTGGGAATTTTGAAGACCCGGGTCCCATTTTGGCTGAAGGTGTGGTGGTCTCTGCTCTTTATCCTGAATTGGAGGCAGAGGTGCAGGTAGCCCAGTCAGAGGCTCCTGATCTTTGTCCTCCTGGGAGGTTGTTTGTGCCTCTCGCTTTAAGACACAAGATTTTTAAGGAACACCACGATACGGTCCTTGCTGGGCACCCGGGGGCAAGAGCCACAGTGGATCTCATCGCTCGGAGATTCTGGTGGCCGGCGCTTCGTAAGTCGGTTGAGGGTTTTGTGGCAGCCTGTGAGACCTGCGCTCGTGCCAAAGTCCCTCATTCACGGCCATCAGGTCCTCTCCTTCCCTTACCCATTCCTTCCCGTCCTTGGACACATCTGTCCATGGACTTCATAACGGACCTGCCTCGTTCCTCGGGGAAGATTGTGATTCTGGTGGTGGTGGACCGTTTTAGCAAAATGGTGCATTTCATCCCTTTTCCTGGCTTGCCCAATGCTAAGACGCTGGCGCAGGCATTTATTGATCACATTGTCAAATTGCATGGTATTCCTTCAGACATAGTCTCTGATAGGGGCACGCAGTTTGTTTCCAGATTCTGGAAGGCTTTCTGTTCTTGCTTGGGGGTTCGGTTGTCATTCTCTTCTGCTTTCCACCCGCTGTCGAATGGCCAGACAGAGCGCGTCAATCAGAATCTGGAGACATATCTGCGCTGTTTTGTGGCGGAGAATCAGGAGGATTGGTGTTCTTTTTTGTCCCTTGCTGCGTTTGCTTTAAATAACCGACGTCAGGAGTCCTCTGATAAGTCACCATTTTTTGGTGCATATGGGTTTCATCCGCAGTTTGGGACATTCTCGGGAGAGGGGTCTTCTGGTTTACCTGATGAGGACAGATTCTCCTCGTCTTTGTTATCTATTTTGCAAAAGATTCAGGATAATCTAAAGAGCATGAGTGAGAGATATAAGCGTGTGGCGGATAAGAGACGTGTGCCTGGTCCGGACCTGAATGTTGGTGATCTGGTGTGGTTGTCTACTAAGAATATCAAATTGAAGGTTCCCTCCTGGAAGTTGGGTCCTAAGTTTATTGGGCTTTACAAAATCTTGTCTGTCATCAATCCTGTTGCCTACCGTCTTGATCTTCCTCAGACTTGGAAGATCCAAAATGTTTTTCATAAGTCCTTATTAAAACCTTATGTCCAACCCATTGTACCCTCGTCTTTGCCTCCTCCTCCGATTATGGTTGAAGGTAATCTTGAATTTCAGGTCTCTAGGATTGTGGATTCTCGTGTTGTCCGCGGTTCTCTCCAGTACCTCGTTCATTGGGAGGGTTATGGTCCTGAGGAGAGGATGTGGGTCCCAGTGACGGACATTAAGGCCACTCGTCTCATCAGGGCTTTCCATAGGTCCCATCCTGAGAAGGTGGGCTCTGAGTGTCCGGAGTCCACTCGTAGAAGGAGGGGTACTGTCACCACCAGACATCTGAGAAGCTCTGACAGATGCCTTTCAGAACCTCCTCCTTGAGCTTCCTTTGTTTTGCTTTCAGTTCCTCATCTCGTTAGCCTCTCTCAGCTGTCATGTAGTTGTACTGATTGCATCCCTTTAAATCCCTCCCCATAGTGCATCAGTTTGCGGTTTATATTACTTCCTGGAGTGTGTGTGCATGCTGATCCTACTTCTCAGTCTTCTACAAGATAAGTGTTGTGCATTCATTTGTGTTTTTATGTTTGCTGGATCCCAGGTGACCCTGACTCCCTCCGTATCTAGTGTAGGGAGCCGGTGGTCGTGTCCCCTCACTATTATAGGGTGTTATACAGTCGAGGTACGAGGATATGCGATCATCTACCATTGGGATTTTCGCATAGGCTGAGCAGTAAGGGAGAGAGCCAGGTCTTATGCAGGGGTCTCCCTTTTTGTTCCTTAGTTTTGGATCCAGTCAGTCGTTTATTCATTTTGTGTTTCCTTGTTTCCTGTACACCTTCCGTGACAATTATGCTGTTTGCCAAGCCGCATTTTGAAGATCTGCTGACCGCCCACCCTCCATGTTGATTTTTTTGTCATGAGAAGGAGGGGTAAAATCACTTGCCGATAGGTGACGAGAGGACTAGATGTTTTTATGGTATTTTTTCAAAGCTTATGGCTGGTCTATTCAGTGGTTAATATGTCTTATGGAATTTATTCATTTGTTTAACTATTCTTTAATAACGTTGGCCATGGCCTAATTTATCCAATTATATTATGTGTCCATGTTTCTTATTTTATTATTGGTTTATAAGGTTAAGTTACTGGGGTGTGTGTGTGTGTATATGTATATATATATATATATATATAATCTATAATCCCATGCAAATTAAGTAGGGGAAGTACAAAATCAGCCGCTTACATCATACATCTCTACCTCGCTGTGTGTATAAATATATATATATATATATATATATATATACATACACATACATACATACATACTCATGGCGAGGTATGATGTAACCGATTTGCTACGTGTCACGCCAGGTCAGGGGCATGCATAGAAATCACTGGGCCCCATAGCAAGAATCTAAATTGGGCCCCCATTCCCCTTTTATAGCCCCTCCCACTACCCATCCCAGGCCTCTCTCCTTGTTCCATCTATTCTTGCTGCTGTGTTTTATAATGTATGCCATCAGGGCCGGATTGGGATTACAAAACAGCCCTGGCACACAAAAGAGCGATAATAGATGCAGTGTGCACAGATGTATAGTGTATACAGCAGTGTACTGTTATGTGAGGTACGAGGTATAATACATGCAGTGTGTACAGGTATATAGTATATTCCGTTGAGTACTGATATGTGAGGTACAGGGTATATTATATGCAGTATGTACAGGTATATAGTATATACAGCAGTGTACTGATATGTGAGGTATGGGGTATAATATGCAGTGTGTACAGGTATATAGTATATACAGCAGTGTACTGATATGTGAGGTATGGGGTATAATATATCCAGTGTGTACAGGTATATAGTAAATATAGCAGTGTACTGATGTGAGGTATGAGGTATAAATTACAGCTCGTAACTCACATATCAGTCCACTGCTGTATATACAATATATCTGTACACATTTCATCTATTATACCTCGTACCCAATATATCAATACACTGCTGTATATACTATATATCTATACACACTGCATCTATTATAGCTCGTACCTCACATATCAGTACACTGCTGTATATACTATACACAGTATCTGTACATATTGCATCTATAATACTGTGTAATATATGCAGTGTGTGTATATATATATATATATATATATATATATACACATACACAAATATAGTCAGGTCCATAAATATTGGGACATCAACACAATTCTAAAATGTTTGGCCTCTATACACCACCACAATAGATTTAAAATAAAACAAACTAGATGTGCTTTACCTGCAGACTGTCAGCTTTAATTTGAGGGTATTTACATCCAAATCAGGTGACCGGTGCAGGAATTACAACAGTTTGCATATGTGCCTCCCACTTGTTAAGGGACCAAAAGTAATGGGACAGAATAATAATCATAAATCAAACTTTCACTTTTTAATACTTGGTTGAAAATCTTTGCAGTCAATTACAGCCTGAAGTCTGGAACGCTTAGACATCACCAGACTGCTGGGTTCATCCCTGGTGATGCTCTGCCAGGCCTCTACTGCAACTGTCTTCAGTTCCTGCTTGTTCTTGGGGCATTTTCCCTTCAGTTTTGTCTTCAGCAAGTGAAATGCCTGCTCAATCGGATTCAGGTCAGGTGATTGACTTGGCCATTGCATAACATTCCACTACTTTCCCTTAAAAAACTCTTTAGTTGCTTTTGCAGTATGCTTTGGGTCATTGTCCATCTGCACTGTGAAGCGCCATCCAATGAGTTCTGAAGCATTTGGCTGAATATGAGCAGATAATATTGCCCAAAACACTTCAGAATTCATCCTGCTGCTTCTGTCAGCAGTCACATCATCAATAAATACAAGAGAACCAGTTCCATTGGCAGCCATACATGCCCACGCCATGACACTACCACCACCATGCTTCACTGATGAGGTGGTATGCTTAGGATCATGAGCAGTTCCTTTCCTTCTCCATACTCTTCTCTTCCCATCACTCTGGTACAAGTTGATCTTGGTCTCATCTGTCCATAGGATGTTGTTCCAGAACTGTGAAGGCTTTTTTAGATGTCGTTTGGCAAACTCTCATCTGTCCTTCCTGTTTTTGAGGCTCACCAATGGTTTACATCTTGCGGTGAACCCTCTGTATTCACTCTGGTGAAGTCTTCTCTTGATTGTTGACTTTGACACACATACACCTACCTCCTGGAGAGTGTTCTTGATCTGGCCAACTGTGGTGAAGGGTGTTTTCTTCACCAGGGAAATAATTCTTCGGTCATCCATCACAGTTGTTTTCCATGGTCTTCCGGGTCTTTTGGTGTTGCTGAGCTCACTGGTGCGTTCCTTCTTTTTAAGAATGTTCCAAACAGTTGTTTTGGCCACGCCTAATGTTTTTGCTATCTCGCCACATTGCATTGGAGAAGCCTTGTTGCCCGCCTGCTTCCTTTAGACTATGGCCCCATGTTGAAACGCTTGATTTTCCCCTGCAAAGACATGAAAGCCGGGTCATTTGGTACTTGCCCTATTTGAACAGTGATACCCCAGATAGCTATGCCATGGAGCCCATTCGGATAACAAAAGACTATGTGAAAGACTTTGGCTCCATGGCGATTCTACTGTATCCGTGTAGTCTGAGTGCCATTTATCTAATAATATGCACTCAGACCTGAGCGATCTGGGGATATGTTAAATGTCTATGTTTACTGTAATGGTTTTGACATTGTATATTTGAATAGTGATTTCTGTCCTGTTGTCCCCACGTGTATAAGGGCGATTTCCCTTTGTCCTGAGAGATAATTGAATTACTCCTTGGTTGTCCAGAGGAGGAAACCAGGATGCATTGTGGGGATGTATTGTGTCTGTGTGTCTTGAATTGCTGCTTATCTGTCCTGTGTCACAGTCTACCATCTGGTCCCCCTAGGGGAGTGTCCACCAGATGGGGACCTGCATAAATACGGGCGGGTAGCCCTCAGTAAAGAGAGATTCGGATTTACCCTCAACACAGAGCTTGTTCTCGTTTTTGGGGGGGATTTATTGTATGCTGTTCCAGTTCGACTGCTAGGAGTGTAAACCTTTCATATGTTTTTTGCTATTTGGCTGGATGCAGCATTCATATGGTTTCCAGTTCGGGAGAATTGCGTCTTTAGTAGCTGCCTTTGCATCTGCAAAGGGAATATCTCTTTAAACGGCTTTTACCCCCTTTTATGCCCGGGGTGCCGTTACACTCTGATGGGTTTGTTGTGTTTTTTCAGCCTAATGATGGCTGCTTCACTGATAGTGACAGCTCTTTGGATCTCATCTTGAGAGTTGACAGCAACAGATTCCAAATGCAAATAGACCACTTGAAATGAACTCTGGACCTTTTATCTGCTCATTGTAATTGGGATAATGAGGGAATAACACACACCTGGCCATGGAACAGCTGAGAAGCCAATGTAATTCCTACACTGTTCACCTGAATTGGATGTAATATCCTCAAATTAAAGCTGACAGTCTGCAGGTAAAGCACATCTTGTTAGTTTCATTTCAAATACATTGTGGTGGTGTATAGAGCCAAACATGTTAGAATTGTGTTGATGTCCCAATATTTATGGACCTGACTGTGTATGTATATATATATATATATATATATATATATATATATATCAGTGTATTGATGTGAGACATACAAGGTATAATACTGTAGATGCAATGTGGTCAGTTATACATTATGGTCACAGTGTGTGTGAGGTACATGAGGTAGTGGTCACTGTAACTGTCTGAAGTATTATACATGAGTGACCAATGAGTAAAAACAGGGCATGGAGGGGGGGGGGGGGGGTTAACTGACGAGAAGTGGAGGGCCTCCCCTTACCACTCAATTCCATTCCAGTCTGTATGGATCAATGCAGAGCTGATTGTGAATTTCTAATACTTGCTGTTAGTGGTTGAAGGACCTTTGCTAGATCCTGCAGGACCTGTGATGTTGAAGATGATGTCATCACAGATCCTGGCAGATGCACTGTTCTAACCTGGGAACTACACTTTAAACTGTGCAGTTCCCTCACAGGACCTGTGATGACATCATCAAAGGTAATTTAGCTTTAGAAAGATAGATGGGAGCAATAAGAGGGCGGGGCCTCTCCTCCACTGCGGGCCCCTCTTCCTCCCGGGCCCCATAGCAGCTGCAAGGTCTGCCTATATGGTAGGTACGCCACTGCACCAGGTACTAAGTTATCATTTGTAAAGGGATGCAATACTGTTTTGCATAACTGTATATATACATTACAGAGTGTTGGCGAGAGATACAAAAGTAATGTAAGCATTGTACCTGGGCATGTTCGGTCTCGGATCTCTCTGATCCACTCTGGATTACTCCGCCTTAAATCGGACCATTTTTTATAAGAGCCATTCTGTGGTGCTTAACTTTGAACTTCCGCAATAGCTCGTCGCCTTGTTCACGGACTATCCTCTGTTTTTCAACATGGGCCCAGGTCAGATCATATCCCCGCCCAAACATGTAAGATAAAGATGCAAGCAACAATGTTACCATTATAAGATCGGATTGTATTGCGATTGTATGTGTGTGGGGTCTGAGCAATCGGATATTGGCCAGCTCAGCAGAGATGTTGCTATCTAGTAAAGTGACTGTACGGTATGTGGTGTAAAGCTGATTCACCTCCCTATGGTGCACCCTGGGTAATCTAAATGAACCAGCAAATACTGACCAACAGGACACAAACTCTAATCTATAGACTGTGTGTGTGTGTGTGTGGGGGGGGGGGGGTATATACTGTGTGGCAGGAAAATGGATGTGCAATGTGCATGTGAGAGATATTTATCTGCTGTCCATACGTACATGCTACAGACATAGTGCTGTGATGTTACAAATATACTTAGTACACCAATCAGTAATATCTCATGAGACCTTAGAAATTAGAAGTGAGTATTGCAAAAAAAAAAAAAAATGGCATCATTAGGGATTTTCACAATGGCGCATTTTTTTAACCCCTTAAGGACTTAGGGCGTACCGGCCTGTTTCCCGAGTCCTTAAGGACCCAGGGCGTACCGGTACGTCCTAACTTTAAATCGTGATTGCGGCGCGGCGGGGGTTAATCCGAACAGGATGTCCGCTGAAATCATTCAGCGGGCATCCTGTCACAACGCATCCTGTCATGTGACCCCCCGCATCGGCGATCGCAGAAAACCGCAGGTCAATTCAGACCTGCGGTTTGATGCGTTTCCGGTCCATTCGGGTCTCCGATGTACCAGAAAAAGACTGTGATTGGTGGTGTGATTACACACCACCAATCACAGTACGAACATTTGGGAGAGGCGGTGCTGGCCGTGGTGCTGATGCCTGCTGTCCAGGGAGCTGATTGGTGCAGGGAGAGAGGCGCGAGATTCAAACTTCCAGCGCTCCTCTCTCCCCTCCTCTTCCTGTTCAGCACCTGCACCCTGCAGCACCATCCTAACTAGGCTCCTGCGATCCCCCCATCGGCACCCATCACCCTCCTGCACCCATCACCCTCCGGGTAGGTTAGGGTCAGTGAGGGAGAGGCACCGTTAGGCAGGGATAGAAGGGAAAAGTTAGTTAGGAAAAACAAAAAAAAAATTTTTGGTCAAAACTTTTTTTTTTAAGCTTTGAGACCCTAGACCCCCCTGCCACTTGCCCATTATTCAGATAATGCAGCATGTCCCCCCCCCCGAGGTGATCCTGCCCATGACCGTCTGTATAAGATACGGCCGGTCATCGATCACTTCGGGGCCAAATTTGCGCAGTCGCGGTTGGTGAGTCTCTCGTTGCGTTTAAGGGGAGACTCAGTTTCCGCCAATACATTCCCACTAAGCGGGCGAGGTATGGCGTTAAAATGTACAAAATTTGTGAGAGTACCTCATGGTACACTTACAAATTTTGTGTGTACGAGGGGCGAGATTCCCGTATTGAACCCCCAGAATGGGTGTTAGCGGGAAACTCATGTGGGACCTTATGTACCCACTGCTAGATAAGGGTTACCACTTGTACGTGGATAACTTTTATACTAGCATTCCCTTGTTCAGGTCCCTTGCTGCCAGATCCACGTTCGCTTATGGGGCCGTGCGATAAAATCAAAGCGGCCTCCCTACCTACACCCTCCAGGTACCTATCCCCAGGGGTGAGACCCGTGCCCTTACCAGTGGAAACCTCTTGTTGGTCAGGTATAAGGACAAGAGGGATGTCCTTATACTGTCCTTATACTGTCGACTACAATCGGTATATGGGAGGAGTATGGTATATAACCCGGGCATGGTACAAAAAAGTTGCGGTCTACTTGGTACAGGTTGCCATGTACAACTCTTTTGTACTATCCCGAAGCGCTGGCAGCACAGGGACATTCCTCCTATTCTAAGAGGCAGTGCTCAAGGACCTGATCTTTTCGGACCGGGAAAGAGCAGGCCGGAGTACCTCGGGAATTGGAGGCGCCCAGATCGTCCCTGGCCAACATTTTCCAGGTGTGGTCCCCCATACTGGAAAGAAGGGACGACCCCCAAAAAAGTGCAGAGTGTGTCGCAGGAGGGGGATACGGAAGGACACCACCACTCAGTGTGTCACGTGCCCCGATCATCTGGGTCTCTGCGTTATTGATTGCTTCAGGGAGTATCACACTTCCATGGGGTACTACATTTTTATAATCACCCACAGTCCCCTAGAGAACATAAAAAAAACTATGGCTCTCAGACTTTGGAGACACGGAAATTTTTTTTTTTTCCCTGAGAATATTAGTTTTAGTGCAGGCATCCTCAAGCTGCGGTCCTCTAGATGTTGTAAAACTATAACTCCTAGCATGCTCAGACAACCTACAGCCATCAGCAGGGCATGGTGGGAATTGTAGTTTTACAACATCTGGAGGGCCGCAGTTTGAGGATGCCTGCTTAGTGTCTCCAAAGTCTGAGAGCCATACATATTGGGCATCGCCGCGTCCGTAAAAATCTTCTCTATAAAAATAACATTTAACCCCCCCCCCCCCGGATGAACAGCGTTAAAAAAAAAAAAAAAAAGCAATTTTTTGTCACCTAACATCACAAAATGTGTAATAGCGAGCGATCAAAATGTCATATGCACCCCCAATTAGTGCCAATAAAACCGCCATTTCATCGCCCAACAACAAAAAAAAAAAATGTAGCTCCCAGGCTATGGAGATACTAAAAAATTTTTTGGGGGTTCCTAAAATTATAATATAGTGTCAAATCTAAATAGATTTTAAAATGTAGACATATTAGGTATCGCCGCATCCATAAGAATCTGCCCTATAAATATAACATTTGACCAAACCCCTTGGATGAACAGCGTTAAAAATATAAAATAAAAACGGTGCCAAAACACCAATTTTTGGGCAAAATTTCTATTTTAATCCTTTTTTTCGGTAATAAAGCAAGGGTTAACAGCCAAACAAAACTAAATATTTATTGCCCTGATTCTGTAGTTTGCAGTATAGCCACACGGCAGGGCATAGAACGAAGGGAACTCCATATGGTTTCTGGGAGGCAGATTTTGATGGACTGGTTTATTTACACCATGTCCCAATAAACCCCCCCCCCCCCCCTCCCGATGTAGCTTAGAAACTCCAAAAAAGTGACCCCATCTAAGAAACTACACCCCTCATGGTATTCAAAAGTTACTTTACAAACTTTGTTAACCCTTTAGGTGTTCCACAAAACTAAATAGCGAATGTAGAAACAATTTTAGAATGTACATTTTTTGTTACCTTGCCTCAAAAAAGTGTAATATAGAGCAACCAAAAATCATATTTACCCTAAAATAGTCCCAAAACAACAACCACCTTATCCCGTAGTTTCCTAGATGGGGTCACTTTTATGGAGTTTCTACTCTAGGGGTGCATCAGGGGGCTTGAAAGCGTACATGGTGTAAATAAACCAGTCCAGCAAAATCTGCCTTCCAAAAACCATATGGCGTTCCCCTTCTTCTATGTCCTGCCGTTTAGCCAAATAGTAGTTTACGACCACATATGGGGTGTTTCTGAAAACTACAGAATCAGGGCAACCCATATTGAGTTTTGTTTGGCTGTTAACCCATTTTTTCAGTAATAAAGTAAGGGTTAAAATGGAAAATTTTCCAAAAAATTCAAATTCCAAAATAGTTTCTTCATCTGCCATTAACTCTTGTGGAACATCTAAAGGGTTAACAAAGTTTGTAAACCCAGTTTTGAATACCTTGAGGGGTGTACTTTCTTAGATGGAGTCACTTTTTTGAAATTTCTATTCTGGGGGTGCAACTGGGGGCTTGAAATGGGACATGGTATAAACAAAACCAGACCTGCAAAATCTGCCTTCCAAAACCCATATGGCGTTCCCCTCCTTCTATGTCCTCCCGTTTGGCCAAACAGTAGTTTACGACCACATATGGGGTGTTTCTGCAAACTACAGAATCAGGGGAACCCATATTGAGTTTTGTTTGGCAGTTAACCCTTGCTTTGTTCCTGGAAAAAATTGATTATATTGGAAACTTTTCCCAAAAATCGAAATTCTTACATTTTATGTTCATTTGCCATGAAGTCTTGTGAAAGACCTAAACGGTTAACAAAGTGTGTAAAAACAGTTTTAAATACCTTGAGGGGTGTAGTTTCCAAAATGGGGTCATTTTTGGGTGGTTTCTATTACGTAAGCCACACAAAGTGACTTCAGACCTGAACTGGTCCATAAAAAGTGGGATTTGTAAAATTTCAGAAAAATTTCAAAATTTGCTTCTAAACTTCAAAGCTATGTTACATCCCCAAAAAATAAAATATAATTCCCAAAATGATACAAACATGAAGTACACATATGGGGAATGTAAAGTCGTCACAATTTTTGGGGGTATTACTATGTATTACAGAAGTAGAGAAACTGAAACTTTGAAATTTGCTAATTTTTCAATTTTTTTTGTAAATTTGGTATTTTTTTATGCAAATAACTTTACTTTTTTTACCCAATTTTAGCCGTGTCATGAAGTACAATATGTGACGAAAAAACTATCTCAGAACAGCCTGGGTAAGTAAAAGCATTTTAAAGTTATTAGCACTTAAAGTGACACTGGTCAAATTTGCAAAAAATGGCCAAGTCCTTAAGGTGAAATAGGGCTAAGTCCTTAAGGGGTTAAACACTCAATCTGCACATAAAGCGATTGTTCTGACATGCATGTGAAATGTATTCAAATACACAGCTGTAATGTCAAATTACAGTGATCAGGAGTTCTTTCTCAACGTCGCAAAAATTGCTGCCAACCATATTTTCTGATCGCATCCAACTTTGGGTCGGTGGAAACCAGCTGTTGTAGTAGGCCACGCCTATGTTGTGCATGCGCATACGCGGAAATTACATTGCCGATATTTCGCAATGAAAAAAATAATGAATGGAGATCGCAAATTCGCAAAATACATCTGGTGTGTCACTGTCCATGTTGTGTGACGATTTGTGTAATTCTAGTAAGTATTTGGTGGCTGCAAAAATGACCTGAAGGTTTTTCAGGTTCGCCTGCCATTAAAGTGAATAGGGCCCACCGAGAACTTGCGGTTCGCAAACATTTGATCGTGTTCGCGAATCGTCCCGGCCGATGTTCGTCCATCACTAATTAGCACTGTGTCTTATCAATTAGTTCTGGAACTATCATATTAAAGTTAGAATGTTTTGACATTAATTTACCATAACCCTATAGTTTTCTTTTGTACCCCTCCCCTATAAAAGGTGGGAAAAAATAATAAAAACAACACTAAAACAAAAATAAGTAGTAGTATCACCACTAGTGTTGATTGTGAATATTCTAATCACAAATTTTTATTCGAATATCAGCACTTTGAGAATTCGCGAAAATGTAGAAAATAGTGCTATATATTCGTAATTGCGAATAGTCTAGATTTTTTTTCATCAGTAACCTCCCTTCTTGTTGTGGGCCAATGAGAAGGCTCCAATATCTTTGTCTGAGCTTAGCAACCAATAGGAAAGTTGCCTACCCCTTACTATATAGGAAACTCCCCTATTTTCTGCTGTTTTTTGCAGTTCTGAGAGAGCAGTGAGTGTTTATCTGGATCCTATTCCTTATCCAATTACATTAGACAGTTAGATAGCTCATATATATATATATATATATATATATATATATATATATATATAAAACACAGACAGTTAGTGGAAGATAGTCAGTGTAGGTTATATCCTGATATAGTGTAGCTGTTGCAGTGCAGGGTGTTAGGTAGTGTGATAGGACTTACTGTTTCTCTGCTGTTCATACATACAGGCTACAGACATAGTGCTGTGATGTCTCAACAATACTTAGTGCACCAATCAGTATTATCTACTCAGACCTGATAAAATGTAAAGCTGCATGTATTGCGCAAAAATATGCACATAATTAGTGCCGATTTGCGCAATCGCGAAAATAATGACTGGAGATTTATTGTCGAATATTATGTGAAAAATTAATGAAATATTGTGAAAATGAATATTGCCTATGCTGCTCATCACTAATCACCACCAATGGATGAATCCATATCCCATAGCTCTTCAAGAAACATGCCTTAGGCTACATGCACACAAAAGTTGTTTGTTTCCGTGTCCATTCCGTTTGTTTTGCGGATAGGATGCAGATCCATTCTTTTCAATGGGTCCACAGAAAATGCGGACAACACACCGTGTGCTATCCACATCCGTATGTCTGTTCTATAGCCCCACAAAAAAAAATATAACATGTCCTATTCTTGTCCGCTTTAGGCATTGTTACAATTGATCTGCAGAAAAAAATGTCATCCGTTTTTTTTGCAGATCTGCATGTAGCCTTATAGTAAATACAAGTATTCCCTAGGGAAACTGAGGAGTGGACTCAGTCTAGAGTAGCTTCTAGTGTACAGACAAAGTGAGAGGTTGTGTTTTGGCTCACTCCACAGCACTAGGCCTCAAGCTACAGACATGAAATACTCCTGGAGAGAAAAAAAGACAAGAGAGGAAATGCGAGAATCTGTGGCCAAGCAAACAGAGTCAGTAACGTACACTGCTATCAAAAGCTTAGACTTTTTGAAAAAACCCTCATGTTGCACTACAATGAAGAGAGATACTCTACTCACCCTACCTTGCACCCATACAAACGTTGACACCATGTTCACTCCAAAATACCATCAGACAGAAGCCCTGAAACTGGGGAGTGCCCAGTTGGAAGAAAAAGTGCATCCTCCTTTCACTGCACTGGCCCTAGGGAGCAAGGGTGTGAGGAAAGCCACCGTGACAGACTTTTTACAGCCAGAGCCATTCCTCAGGGGCTTGGCGCATAGTAATTGGCAGCGGTCATGTATTCTTGATGGGTGACAGAGCTACAGCCAGGTAAACAAAGATCTACAGGGAGAGCCGGAGTGGTGTAGTAGATGAGTAATGAGGCATATTATCTATTTTATCCAATTTTCCATCATGGTCTTGCTGAAACTGGATGAACCCATTAATGGAAGCCCCAAATAAGACCTTGCACATAAGCCCTCATGGAGACTCTTGGTGATTAGACTTTTTGGACAATCACTCTAGCAAAGACGAAAACACTTAGTTGATTGCACGTGAACTGCAGCTTCCACTTGATGAAATCAGTCTCCATGTAACCCCAGTCTAATAGTCTCACCTTCTTCCCTGCAATAGACAGCAATATAGTTCTTAATCATATCTCTTTGTAAGTCCACAAGGGTAATAATATAACCGATTATTTCTACCAAAGTTGCATAAACGTTTAGTCATCTTTTCCGTAAGCCCAATAATTAGTCACATCCTGTGTACTCTACCTTTCGACACCAAAGATGAATCACTCCATGACATTTCTGAATCCAAATGTATCAAGAATGATTGTATGTCTTTACATTTATAAATATCAAAAATAAAGTGAGGACATGATAAGCATCTATAGCAACTGCTAAATTACTGTGGAAATATTAGCTGCTATAGCAACTATTACACCGGATTGGCCTCACGGTGTGCAGTCTCCAAGATACAAGAGCATTATAAAGTGGGATATATTTGCTTCATAAAATTATACCTTTAGGATGTCAGAAAATGAATCCATGGAAAAGAGCACTCAGTACTTGAATATGTAGAGGGTTCTAAAAAGTTCACACATACAGTCATGAATCAAAAAGTTCTTCTTCTCACTGCAATTAAAAAGTATTTATAAAAAAAAATAATTAACACTGAAATGCAGGCATGGCACTATAATAAGGCAGACCAAGCGGCTGCCTTAGGGCGCAGAGACGCCGAGCCAAGGGGGGGGCAGAAAAATGAAACTTTTTCCAAAAATAAACTACTTGCAAGCTGCCGGCTGCCTGCCCATGGCTTTTCTTCTCTGTGTGGTCCTGGTATCTTCTCTCTGGGCTACCGACAAGTTTGAGGACCTTTCCCACTCAGCCAACCAGTGGCGGCAGCTGTGTCACATGTCAGGCCAGTGATTTCCCGCTGAGCAGACGGGACCAGGGCTAGGTGAGCATAATGTTTTTTTACACAACATTAATAGAGGGGGGTGACATGGGAGGGGGGAAATGTGACATTTAGGGGGAGAAATGTGACGTGGAGAGCGAGAAATGTGACATTGAGGGGGTAAAATGCGACATGGAGGGGGGGGGAAGTGACATGGGGGGTGAAATGTGACATTGAGGGGGAGAAATGTGATATTGAGGGGGTGAAAAGTGACATTGAGGGGGTGAAAAGTGACATGGGGGTGAAATGGGACATGGGGTGAAATGTGACATAGGGTGAAATGTGACATGGGGGTGAAATGTGACATTGAGGGGGTGAAATGTGACATAGAGGGGGAGAAATGTGACATGGAGTAGGAGAAATGTGACATGGAGGGTGAAATGTGACATTGAGAGGGAGAAATGTGACATTGAGGGGGTGAAAAGTGACATTGAGGGGGTGAAATGTGACATGGGGGTGAAATGTGACATTGAGGGGGAGAAATGTGACATTGAGGGGGAGAAATGTGACATTGAGGGGGTGAAAAGTGACATTGAGGGGGTGAAAAGTGACATTGAGGGGGTGAAATGTGACATGGGGGGTGAAATGTGACATGGAGGGGGTGAAATATGACATGGAGGTGGAAAAATGTGACATGGAGGGGGAGAAATATGACATGGGGGTGAAATTTGACATTGAGGGGGCGAAATGTGACATTGAGGGGGCGAAATGTGACATTGAGGGGTGAAATGCAAAATGGAGGGTGAAATGTGACATTGAGGGGATGAAATGTGACATGGAGGGGGAGAACTGTGACATGGGGGGTGATGTAACATGGGGGGTGAAATGTGACATGGAGGGGGAGAAATGTGACATTGAGGAAGTGAAATGTGACATGGAGGGGGAGAAATGTGACATGGAGGGGAGAGAAATGTGACATGGAGGGGGGAGAAATGTGACAAGGGGGTGAATCGTGACATAGATGGAGGAGTAAAGTGACATGGAGGGGGAGAATTGTGACATGGAGGGGGTGAAATGTGACATTGAGGGAGTGAAATGTGACATTGAGGGAGTGAAATGTGACACTGAGGGGGTGAAATGTGACATGGAGGAGGTGAAATGTGACATGGAGGGGGAGAAATGTAACATGGGGGGGTGAAATGTGACATGGAGGGGGAGAAATGTGAAATGGGGAAGAAATGTGACATGTCAAATTTCTCCCCCTCCATGTCACATCACCCCCCTATGTCACATTTCACCCCCTCCGTGTTACATTTCTCATCCCACCCCATGTCACATCACCCCCTCCATGTCACATTTCTCCCCCCATGTCACATCTCTTCCTACATGTTACATCACCCCCACCTTTTTACATCACCCCCACCAAGTTCTGGTGTTGGTGGGGGGGGGCGCCAAAATGTAGCTTCACTTGTGTTGGCAAAAATCCTTGCACCGACCCTGCTAAAATGACAATGGAGAATTAAAGAGCATTCTACTTATTATTAAAAATAAATATTAGAGGAGCATGAGGACTCAAGGAGGAGACAGAAGTGGATTATAACTGCATTTGTCTTCTCTGTTTCATACATAGTGCCCCCAACATAGCTGGGCTGCTGGTTCTTAGCCTCTTTAGGACACAGGGCATACAGGCACGCCCTGATGTCCTGGTACTTAAGGGCACAGGGCGTACCTGTACGCCCTGTGTATTTCTGATCACCGCCGGCGGGCGGTTATCGGAACAAGGTGCCTGCTCAAATCATTGCAGGCACCTTGGCTAAATGCGAGGGGGGGGGGGGTCCCGTGACCCGCAGTGAAAAACGCATCAAAACGCATTGCACCCGCTCAGAAAAAACTGAACTGAACGCAATCGCAGACAAAACCGACTGAACTTGCAAAATGGTGCGAGTTTCACTGAACGCTCCCTGAACGCATCTGGACCTAATCCGTCACACTTGTGTGAAAGAGGTTTTAATTTTCTAGTTCTAGCCTGAAGACTCCTTAGGCCTCTTTCATACAGGCGTCATGTTTATTGCCCGGATAAGATGCGGATGCGTTGCGGAAAAATGCAAAATTTTTTCGCACAAGTGCAAAACATTGTAATGCGTTTTGCACGCACGTGAGAAAAATCGACATGTTTGGTACCCAAACACGAACTTCTTCACAGAAGGTTTGGGTTAGGTGTTCTGTAGATTGTATTATTTTCCCTTATAACGTGGTTATAAGGGAAAATAATAGCATTCTTAATACAGACTGCAAAGTACAATAGGGCTGGAGGGGTTAAAATAAATAAATAAATAATTTAACTCACCTTAATCCACTTGATCGAGCAGCCCGGCTTCTCTTCTGTCTTCTTCTTTGCTGTGTGCAGGAATAGGACCTTTGATGACGTCACTGTGCTCATCACATAGTCCAATCACCATGGTGAGGGACCATGTGATTGGATCATGTAATGTGACGTCACCACAGGTCCTTAGCCGGCAGCTCAACATTACAGAAGAAGACAGAGATCCGCAACTACGCGATCAAGTGGACAATTTTTTTTTTAACCCCTCCATCACTATTTAACTTTGCATTCTGTATTCAGAATGCTATTATTTTCCCTTATAACCATGTTATAAGGGAAAATAATACAGATCGGGTCCCCATCCCGATCGTCACCTAGCAACCAATGGTTGAAAATCGCACCGCATCCGCACTTGCTTGCGGATGCTTGCGATTTTCACGCGGCCCCATTCACTTCTATAGAGTCTGCGTTGCGTGAAAATCGGACAATATAGAGCATGCTGCGATTTTCACACAACGCACAAGTGATACGTGAAAATCACTGCTCATGTGCACAGCCCCATAGAAATTAATAGGTCAGGATTCAGTGCGGGTGCAATGGGTCAGGATTCAGTGCGGGGGCCTTAGGCCCCTTTCACACGAGTGAGTTTTCCACGCGGGTGCAATGCATGATGTGAACGCATTGCACCCGCACTAAATCTGGACCCATTAATTTATATGGGGCTGTGCACGCGAGCGGTGATTTTCACGCATCACTTGTGCGTTGCGTCAAAAATCGCAGCATGTTCTATATTCTGCGCTTTTCAGGCAACGCAGGCCCCATAGAAGTGAATGGGGCTACGTGAAAATCACAAGCATCTGCAAGCAAGTGCGGATGCAGTGCGATTTTCATGGACGGTTGCTAGGAGACAATCGGGATCGGAACCCGATCATTATTATTTATTTTCCCTTATCACATGGTTATAAGTAGACCATGTTTACTATGGTTGTTATGGTAATATGACGTCAACATGTTTTTCACGTCCAGGGTGGCGCACTATTTAAATTTCTGTTCTGAACTAATGTATTAGGCTTGACAAAGGCTCGAACCTGAGCCGAAACACGTGTCGATTGTTTGTTCTCTACTCTGTTCCTCCTATGCTACATGCTTGAATAAAGCATCATCGTCTACTAAACGACTCGAGTGCCGGTCTCTTCTTTGGATTACTAAGTGGGCTGTCTTTCCCTGACACGTGCACCGGGACCTCTGGATACAAGGAGTGCCGACTGTGTTTATTCTATGGTTATAAGTAGAGATGTCGCGAACATAAAATTTTCCGTTTGCGAACGGCGAATGCGAATTTCTGCAAACCGCCATAGACTTCAATAGGCAGGCGAATTTTAAAACCCACAGGGACTCTTTCTGGCCACAATAATGATGGCCAGAAAGTAGTGAATACGTAGTTGACGCAGAGTCGGGTTTTAATCCATAAAGGGCATAAATCACCTAACATTCCTAACTTTTTGGGAATAACGTGCTTTAAAACATCAGGTATGATGTTGTATCGATCAGGTAGTGTAAGGGTTACGCCCGCTTCACAGTGACAGACCAAAACTATGACAGAACAAACTCCCCGTTTAACGCACCGCAAACAACCGCAAACAGTCCATTTGCACAACCGCAACAAGGTTGGATACCAAGCTAGCCATGTCCCGTTCCTTGTCCTCACTGACGTCATTGAAGGTCTCTTCCTCCACCCAGCCACGAACAACACCAAGGGTCCCCGAAAGGTGACAACAAGCGCCCTGTGTCCACCACCTCAAAGCCACCTTCCTCCTCTGACTCCTCTTTTTCAGACTCCTCTCTCTGCGCTGCCGCAGGTCCAGCATTCGATGACGACAAGGCTGCTTCTGGTGGTGATGGTGAACACAACTCTTCCTCTTCATGCTCATCTACGGCCTGATCCAGCACTCTTCGTGGGGCACGCTCCAGAAAAACCCCATATGGGAATAGGTCGATGATGGTGCCTTAGGTTTGACTGACCAGGTTTGTCACCTCCGCAAAAGGATGCATGAGCCTACAGCCATTGTGCATGTGCGTTCAGTAACACGGCCAAAAAATACCCAGCTCTGCAGAGGCTGTCTTAATCAGTTCTTACCAGTTTAATCTCTGTTTTGTTTTGTCCCCTATGAGGGGCCGGTGTATGGAATAGATTTTAGGAACCGGGAGATGGAAAAAGATGCTTGGTCGGTCCTCTTACTTCCAATTTGGGGCACTGCGCGTGCGCCGTGCAATGTACTGTGCTACCAGATATGAGTGGTATGTTAAGTAGTACTATTCCTATCAGTTTAATTCCTGTTACGTCCCCTATCAGGGGACTTGTATGGAATAGAGTTTAGGAACCTGGAGATGGAAAAAGATGCTTAGTTGGTCCTCTTACTTCCAATATGGGGCACAGCGCGTGTGCCGTGCAATGTACTGTGCAATCCCAATATGAGTGGTATGTTAAGTAGTACTATTCCTATCGGTTTAATCCCTGTTACGTCCCCTATCAGGGTCCGTTGTATGGAATAGATTTTAGGAATCGGGAGATGGAAAAAGATGCTTGGTCGTTCCTCTTACTTCCAATGTGGGGCACTGCGCGTACGCCTTGCAATGTACTGTGCTACCAGATATGAGTGGTATGTTAAAGGGCTTCTGTCACCCCACTAAACTCTTTTGTTTTTTTTTATGTGTATTTATAATCCCTATCCTGCGATATTGCCATACATTATGTTAATAATAATTTTATTTCAGTAGATTTAGCAAAAACGTACTTTTATGATATGCTAATTACCTGCCTAACAGCAAGAAGGGCGTCTACTTGCTGGTAGCAGCCGCAGAAAACCGCCCCCTCCTTCTGTTGATTGACAGGGCCAGCCGCAATCTCCTCCTCCGGCCGGCCCTGTCAGCATTTCAAAAATCGCGTGCCTGTGTTGATTCGGCGCAGGCGCTCTGAGATAAGGAGGCTCGCCTCCTCAGCACTCCCTCAGTGCACCTGCGCCGATGACGTCTTCTCTTTCGGTGATGTAATCGGCGCAGGCGCACTGAGGGAGTGCTGAGGAGGCGAGCCTCCTTATCTCATAGCGCCTGCGCCGAATCAACACAGGCGCGCGATTTTTGAAATGCTGACAGGGCCGGCCGGAGAAGGAGATCGCAGCTGGCCCTGTCAATTAACAGAAGGAGGGGGCGGTTTTCTGCAGCTGCTACCACTAAGTAGACACCCTACTTGCTGGTAGACAGGTAATTAGCATATCTTAAAAGTACGTTTTTTGCTAAATCTTCTGAACGAAAATTATTAATAACATAATGTATGGCAATATCGCAGGATAGGGATTATAAGTACACAAAAAACAAATATGAGTTTAGTGGGGTGACAGAAGCCCCTTAAGTAGTACTATTCCTATCAGTTTAATCCCTGTTACGTCCCCTATCAGGGGACGTGTATGGAATAGAGTTTAGACAACCGCAAAGAGTTGTCAATAGGTGACACACTCATGACATAAATTTTATTCCTCTATCCGTCAATCTTGGTGTAGTGATGACTGTGCTCGTGCGCACGTTTGGCAGATTGCAGGCGATGGCAGTTTTTCAAAGCCTATGGTCATGCTGAGGTAGTTCAGTGACAGTTAATTGACCCAGAAAACAATGAATCTGCAGTCTGGGCCCATTGTTGGCCTAGTAGGCTTTAATGATCACCTTAGATGATCACAAAGAAAATTAATGTTTTTTCTATGCAAAATTATCCAGCCGATCTCTTTTGGTCTGTTCAAAATGAAGCAACGACCTTATCATCTGGGGTGCGCCAACATTGCCATTGCCAACACACTCAAAGAGGTGATCGCTGCACTGTGATACGCAAGCCCCTTCACCACAACAAGGTAACGATCACGAAGGGGAATTGACACATGTATGTGCCTTTTTTTTTGTTTTGTTTTTGCAGCCACAGTGCAGCACTAGAGGCCAGAAAAATTTGGCATGTACACATGCCTGAAAAATTAAGTATTGTTGCAGCGGCCGGAAAAATTGATGTTTTCCAGGCAAAAAGTGCACTAAAACATTGCGGCTTGAACCCTAGTTGGTAGTGGAGAAGTCACGCAAGTCATCCGGCATGCAGAGATAAGATACAGCAGCATGTGGACCATTTATAGCCCAAGGCATCTCATCTCACCAGGCCTTTTTTAGTCAAATGTATCGCCCACTGTCAGTCCCTTCGGGATCCATGCCTCATTCATCTTAATAAAGGTGAGGTAATCTAGACTTTTTTGACCTAGGCGACTTCTCTTCTCAGTGACAATACCTCCTGCTGCACTGAAGGTCCTTTCTGACAGGACACTTGAAGCGGGGCAGGCCAGAAGTTCTATCGAAAATTGGGATAGCTCAGGCCACAGGCCAAGCCTGCACACCCAGTAGTCAAGGGGTTCATCGCTCCTCAGAGTGTCGATATCTGCAGTTAAGGTGAGGTAGTCTGCTACCTGTCAGTCGAGTTGTTCTCTGAGGGTGGACCCCAAAGGGCTGTGGCGATGCGTAGGACTTAAAAAGCTCTGCATGTCCTCCATCAACAACACGTCTGTAAAGCGTCCTGTCCTTGCCGGCGTGGTCGTGGTAGGAGGAGGATTACTTTCACCTCTTCCCCTGTTAGATTCCCGTTGTGCTGTGACATCACCCTTATACGCTGTGTAAAGTATACTTTTTAACTTGTTTTGGAGCCTTTCCGACTTCCGGTAATTTGGTAACATTTCAGGCACTTTCTGCTTATACCAGGGGTCTAGTAGCGTGGCCAACCAGTACAGGTAGTTCTCCTTCATCCTTTTTATACGAGGGTCCCTCAACAGGCACGACAGCATGAAAGACCCCATTTGCACAAGGTTGGATGCCGAGCTCCTCATGTCCCGTTCCTCGTCCTCACTGATCTCACTGAAGGTCTGTTTATCCCTCCCAGCCACGTACAACACCACGGGTACCAGATAGGTGACAACGAGCACCCTGGGATGCCTGCTGTGATTGGTCTTCCTCCTCCTCAAAGCCACATTCCTCCTCTGACTCCCCTTCCTCAGACTCCTCTTCCGGCGTTGCTGCAAGTCCAGAAAGCGATGCTGATAAGGCTGTTTCTGGTGGTTATGGTGAACACAACTCTTCCTCTTCACGCTCATCTACAGCCTGATCCAGCACTCTTCGCAGGGCACGCTCCAGGAAGAAAACAAATGGGATGATGTCGCTGATGGTGCCTTCGGTGCGACTGACTAGGTTTGTCACCTCCTCAAAAGGATGCATGAGCCTACAGGCATTGCGCATGAGCGTCCATTAACGTGGCAAAAAAATACCCAGCTCCGCAGAGGCTGTCCTAGCACCCCGGTGATACAAATACTCGTTGACGGCTTTTTCTTGTTGGAGCAGGCGGTCGAACATTAGGAGTGTTTAATTCCAAAGTGTTGAGCTGTCGCAAATCAAGCGCCTCACTAGCATGTTGTTTCGCTGCGAATATCTGAAAAGTGCACCATGGCCGTGTAGGAACGCCTGAAATGGCCACACACCTTCCTAGCCTGCTTTAGGACGTCCTGTAAGCCTGGGTACTTATACACAAAGCGTTGTACGATCAGATTCAACACATGTGCCATGCACGGCACATGTGTCAACTTGCCCAAATTCAATGCCGCCAACAAATCGCTTCCATTGTCACACATTACTTTGCCGATCTCCAGTCAGCCACTGATCCACCTGTGCGTTCAGGGCGGACAGGAGTGCTCGTCCGGTGTGACTCTCTGCTTTCAGGCAAGTCAACCCCAAGACAGCGTGACACTGTCGTATCCGGGATGTGGAATAGCCCCTGGGGAGCTGGGGGGGGTAAAGTTGATGTGCAGCAAGACGCAGCAGCAGAAGAGGACTCAGCCGAGGAGGTTGGCGAAGAGGATGGAGTAGGAGGAGTAGAGGAGGTGGCAGCATGCCTGCCTGCAAGTCGTGGCGGTGTCACCAACTCCTCTGCAGAGCCACACATTCCATGCTAGGCAGCCGTCAGCAGGTTTACCCAATGCGCAGTGTACGTGATATACCTTCCCTGACCGTGCTTTGCAGACCAGGTATCAGTGGTCAGATGGACCCTTGCCCCAACACTGTGTGCCAGATATGCCATGACTTCCTTTTACACAATAGAGTACAGGTTGGTGATTGCCTTTTGTGAAAAGAAATTTTGGCCGGGTACCTTCCACTGCGGTGTCCCAATAGCTACAAATTAATTGAAGGCCTCAGACTCCACCAGCTTGTTGTCACTACCAGAGCTTTGAGACGTTCTCACAGCTCTGTTTCTCCACCTCTGTGATGATGTCACTACTAGAGCTTGGAGGAGTTCTGTCACGGACGGTGTACAGGAAACAAGACAAAGCAACATGCATATGACTGAGTGGATCCAAAGCTAAGGAACCAAAAGGGAGACCCCTGCACAAGACCTGAGACTATCCCTGGCTGCTCAGCCTATGCAAAGATCCGAAAGGTGGAGGTTTGCATATCCACGTACCTCGAATATATAACCCCTGAACACCCTACAATAGTGAGGGGACACGACCACCGGCTCCCTACTCCAGACACAGAGGGAGTCAGGGTCACCTGGGATCCAGCAAACAGAAAATAACAGATAAATGTTCAGCACTTAACTTTGTAGCAGACAGGAAAACAAGATCAGCATGCACACACTCCAAGAGGAAGTATAAGCCGCCCAGCAATGCACCATGGGGAGGGATTTAAAGGGAAGCAATCAGTCCAACTCCATGACAGCTGAGAGAGGCTAACGAGATGAGGAACTGAACAGCACAACAAAGAACTCAAGGAGGAGGTTCTGAAAGGCCTCTGTCAGAGCTTCTCAGCTGTCTGGTTGTGACAGTACCCCTCCCTCTACGAGTGGACTCCGGACACTCAGAGCCCACCTTTTCAGGATGGGACCTATGGAAAGCCCTAATGAGACGAGAGGCCTTAATGTCCGTCACTGGGACCCACATCCTCTCCTCAGGACCATAACCCTCCCAATGAACAAGGTACTGAAGAGAACCGCGAACAAGACGAGAATCCACAATCCTAGAGACCTGAAATTCAAGATTCCCATCAACCATAATCGGAGGAGGAGGCAAAGGCGAGGGTACAATGGGTTGAACATAAGGTTTCAATAAGGACTTACGAAAAACATTATGGATCTTCCAAGTCTGAGGAAGATCAAGACGGTAGGCAACAGGATTGATGACAGACAGGATTTTGTAAGGCCCAATAAACCTAGGACCCAAATTCCAGGAGGGAACCTTCAATTTGATATTCTTGGTAGACAACCACACCAGATCACCAACATTCAGGTCCGGACCAAGCACACGTCTCTTATCTGCCACACGCTTATATCTCTCACTCATGCTCCTTAGATTATCCTGAATCTTTTGCCAAATAGATGACAAAGACGAGGAGAATCTGTCCTCATCAGGTAAACCAGAAGACCCCTCTCCCGAGAAAGTCCCAAACTGCGGATGAAACCCATATGCACCAAAAAATGGTGACTTATCAGAGGACTCCTGACGACAGTTATTTAAAGCAAACTCAGCAAGGGATAAAAAAGAACACCAATCCTCTTGGTTCTCCGCCACAAAACAGCGCAGATATGTCTCCAGATTCTGATTGACGCGCTCTGTCTGGCCATTCGACTGCGGGTGGAAAGCAGAAGAGAATGACAACCGAACCCCCAAGCGAGAACAGAAAGCCTTCCAGAATCTGGAAACAAACTGCGTGCCCCTATCAGAGACTATGTCTGAAGGAATACCGTGCAATTTGACAATGTGATCAATAAATGCCTGCGCCAGCGTCTTAGCATTGGGCAAACCAGGAAAAGAGATGAAATGCACCATTTTGCTAAAAAGGTCCACCACCACCAGAATCACAGTCTTCCCCGAGGAACGAGGCAGGTCCGTGATAAAGTCCATGGACAGATGTGTCCAAGGACGGGAAGGAATGGGTAAGGGAAGGAGAGGACCTGATGGCCGTGAATGAGGGACTTTAGCATGAGCGCAAGTCTCGCAGGCTGCCACAAAACCCTCAACCGACTTACGAAGCGCAGGCCACCAGAATCTCCGAGCGATGAGATCCACTGTGGCTCTTGCCCCCGGGTGCCCAGCAAGGACCGTATCGTGGTGTTCCTTAAAAATCTTGTGTTTAAAGTGAGAGGCACAAACAACCTCCCAGGAGGACAAAGATCAGGAGCCTCTGACTGGGCTGCCTGCACCTCTGCCTCCAATTCAGAAAAAAGAGCAGAGACCACCACACCTTCAGCCAAAATGGGACCCGGGTCTTCAAAATTCCCGCCTCCCGGAAAACAACGTGACAGGGCATCTGCCTTCACATTCTTAACTCCAGGGCGGAACGTGACAACAAAATTAAACCTAGAAAAGAACAAAGACCATCTGGCCTGTCTCGGGTTCAGACGCTTGGCTGACTCCAAGTAGGCCAGATTTTTATGGTCAGTAAATACGGTAATAGGGTGTCTGGCTCCCTCTAGCCAATGGCGCCATTCCTCAAAAGCCAACTTGATGGCCAACAATTCCCTATCTCCCACATCGTAATTTCTCTCTGCGGAGGAGAGTTTTTTCTAGAAAAAGGCACACGGTCGCCATTTGGCAGGAGAGGAACCCTGAGACAAGACCGCCCCCACACCCACCTCAGAAGCATCAACCTCAACTATGAAGGGTATAGAAATATCAGGTTGCACCAAGATGGGAGCGGAAGCAAAACTCTCCTTGATATTAGAAAAAGCCTTACGCGCCTCTACTGACCAAGAAGAAAAATCTACCCCCTTTCTGGTCATATCAGCGAGTGGTTTAACAATAGAGGAATAATTCAAAATAAACTTCCTGTAATAATTGGCAAAGCCCAAAAAACGCATCAGCGCCTTCTGATTCTCAGGAAGCTCCCACTCAAGCACAGCGCGGACCTTCTCGGGGTCCATGCGAAAACCAGAAGCGGAGAGAAGAAACCCCAGAAATTGAATTTCTGGAACCGCAAACACACATTTTTCCAGTTTCGCATATAATTTATTCTCCCGCAGGATGAGCAAGACCTGACGTAAATGTTCCTTATGAGTTTTGAAATCAGGAGAAAAAATCAAAATGTCATCCAAATACACTAATACAAATTTTCCCATCAAATGATAAAAAATGCTGTTCACGAAATGCTGAAAAACGGCTGGGGCATTCATCAAACCAAAAGGCATAACCAAATTCTCAAAATGGCCCTCAGGAGTATTGAAGGCCGTCTTCCATTCGTCTCCTTCTCTGACCCTGACCAGGTTGTATGCCCCTCTTAGATCTAATTTGGAAAAGACTTTAGCCCCAACAACCTGGTTAAACAGGTCCGGGATCAGAGGAAGCGGATAAGGGTCACGAATAGTGATACTGTTCAGCTCCCTGAAATCCAGACAAGGTCTTAAAGAACCATCTTTTTTCTTAACAAAGAAAAAAACAGCGGCAACAGGTGACTTTGAGGGTCGTATGTGTCCTTTTCTCAGACTCTCAGAGATATAAGCACGCATAGCGATCCTCTCAGGTTGGGAAAGATTGTATAAACGAGACTTAGGCAGTTTGGCTCCTGGGATGAGATTAATAGGGCAATCGTACTCCCTGTGCGGGGGCAAATCCTGAACTCCACTCTCAGAGAAGACATCCGAAAATTCAGAGAGAAAAGATGGTACAGTCTTAGTAGCAACCTCAGAAACAGATGTCGTGAGGCAATTCTCTCTGCAAAAGTCACTCCAACCATTTATTTGCCTCGCTTGCCAATCAATGGTGGGGTTATGTTTAGTGAGCCAGGGTAGCCCCAACACTAGAGGAGTAGGCTAATCCGCTAAGGACGAAGCATGACACATCCTCAACATGAGCATCACTCACAATTAAACGGATATTGTGAACTATGCCCTTTAATGATTTCTGAGAAAGTGGAGCGGAATCAATAGCAAAAACAGGAATATCCTTTCCCAAAATGCATACCTGGAAACCATGAGTTATCGCAAATTGATTATCAATGAGATTGACCGCTGCTCCACTATCCACAAAAATCTCACAAAAAATGTTCTTGCTCTCTAGCGCCACCCTAGCCGGCAGGACAAAACGGGAACTACAAGCAAACGGAAAACCTTCAATTTCCGCCTCAACCCTGCCAATAGTAACAGACGGAACAGTTTTTTAAAGATTTTTTCCTGTTTGTTTCTTTATTACTCCCAGAAAACTGCCTGAATCTCCTAGAGGGACAAATATTTGCCAAATGATTTATACCTCCACAACAAAAACAAACCCTCCCATGCGAGCTGAATCTTCTATTGTCAGAAGCAATCAACCCCAGCTGCATGGGCTCCTGCTCAGAAGGGGCTGACAGCGACTGAGACCCCTGCG
Source organism: Bufo gargarizans (assembly GCF_014858855.1). Classification (NCBI taxonomy): domain Eukaryota; kingdom Metazoa; phylum Chordata; class Amphibia; order Anura; family Bufonidae; genus Bufo; species Bufo gargarizans. The sequence goes on along the minus strand of NC_058084.1, from coordinate 11,058,857 downwards.
CACAGAATGGGACCGCTGCACTGTCCTGGGACTGAGTATGACAGGAAGGGGACATCTCTCCTCTCTCTCTAAGATGCCTGTCAATACGAACGGCCTGAGACATAGCAGAGTCCAAAGAAATAGGCCTCTCATGAAAGGCAAATGCATCTTTCAATCCCTCTGAAAGACCATGGCAAAATTGACTTCGGAGTGCAGCATCATTCCAACCAGTATCAACTGCCCATCTCCGAAATTCTGAGCAGTATATTTCTGCGGATTGTTTACCCTGGCATAATAGACGTAGTCTAGACTCAGCCAGAGCAATACGATCCGGATCATCATATATCTGACCTAGGGCTAAAAAGAATTCATCCACTGAACGGAGAGGCCGTGCCCCCTCCGGCAGCGAAAAGGCCCAGGACTGAGCGTTACCTCTAAGCAGCGATATAATGATCCCCACCCTCCGTTCCTCATCACCAGAGGAATGGGGAAGAAGGCGAAAATGGAGTTTGCAAGCCTCTCTAAAACGCACAAAATTCTCACTACCCCCGGAGAACGTATCCGGGAGCGAGATCTTAGGCTCAGAACAAACTCCATGAACGCAAGCTGAACCTGGTCACTTGAAGCTGAGAAAAAGATCTTACGGAGATCAGCTACCTCCAATGAAAGACCCTGGAAGCGTTCAGCCAAAAGTGAAACCGGATCCATGCTTGAGACGGTTTTGGCGGCTTATAATGTCACGGACGGTGTACAGGAAACAAGACAAAGCAACATGCATATGACTGAGTGGATCCAAAGCTAAGGAACCAAAAGGGAGACCCCTGCACAAGACCTGAGACTATCCCTGGCTGCTCAGCCTATGCAAAGATCCGAAAGGTGGAGGTTTGCATATCCACGTACCTCGACTATATAACCCCTGAACACCCTACAATAGTGAGGGGACACGACCACCGGCTCCCTACTCCAGACACGGAGGGGGTGAGGGTCACCTGGGATCCAGCAAACAGAAAATAACAGATAAATGTTCAGCACTTAACTTTGTAGCAGACAGGAAAACAAGATCAGCATGCACACACTCCAAGAGGAAGTATAAGCCGCCCAGCAATGCACCATGGGGAGGGATTTAAAGGGAAGCAATCAGTCCAACTCCATGACAGCTGAGAGAGGCTAACGAGATGAGGAACTGAACAGCACAACAAAGAACTCAAGAAGGAGGTTTTGAAAGGCCTCTGTCAGAGCTTCTCAGCTGTCTGGTTGTGACAAGTTCCCTCTGCCCTGTTTCTCCACCCCTGTGATGAGGTCTTTACTTTCAGTTTCCTTCCTCCCAGCTGTCTCTCCTGTGTTTGAATTCGCTGCCTTTAAATCACCCCTCCTCCTTTGTAGAGGTGCGGATTATACTTTTCATTTGAGCTGTATCTCTCGCTTGAGTAACTTCACCTGTGTGATATCTTTTCACTGGATCTGTGTTCTGCTGAAGCAAGTACTTCGGATATTGTCTGCTGACTTCGGATCTGTTTTCACTGCAGCCGCAACTCCTTCAGTTAAGTGTTCAGACATTGTGTGTTTCTGTTTCTTTGCTGACTGGATCCGAGGCGACCCCGGTTCCATCCATATACTGAGCAGGGCACCGGTGGCCGTGCCCCTTCCACTATTGTAGGGGTTTCAGTGGTCATCAGCCTAAGGTACGCGGGCATGTCTCGATCCACCATATGGATCCGGACATGTGCATAGCAGCTTAGGGAGAGCTTTTAGGGTCTGACAGGGGTCACCCTTTATCCTCCCTAGTTTGGGTCCGGTCAGTCGCTATTTACTGTGTGTTGCTCACTTACAGCCGTGACACTTGTATGGTAAAAGCTGGTGGGCTAAGAGTTCCGACAAGCCAGCTGTCAGACGCCGGGCAAGGGGGTGATTCTGTGACATTGGCTTCTTACGCTCAAACATTTCCTTGACTGACACCTGGCTGTGGGCAGATGAGCAGGAACTGCTCAAGGTAAGAGGCGTAGTGGCGGATGGTTGAGAGGGGGCAAGGAGGACAGAAGTGGTTGACGTGGCTGAAGATGCTGGACCAGGATGAGGATGGTGGCTTTGAGTTTGTGTGCTGCTTGTACTCGTCATCATGTGTTGATCTCATAGGCGTTTGTGATGTGAGATCATGTGCCTTCGCAAAGCAGTTGTACCTAGGTGGGTGTTGGACTTCCCACGACTCAGTTTCTTTTGGCACAGGTTGCAAATGGCATCGCTGTTATCAGAGGCAGACACACAAAAAAAATGCCACACTGCTGAGCTTTGCAATGATGGCATTCTGGTGGTGGCAACAGCATGCATTGATTGGCGTGCTGTCTGGCTGACCCCGGGTGCCGATACATGCTGTCTGACTGTGCCACTAGCTCCTTGCGACGACCTCCCCCTGCTTCCAACTCGTCTCCTCCTCCTCTCTGTCTCCCCATCTGAACTTTCCCCCTGTTCTTCTTCTCTTCGAGCAGGCACCCACGTGGCATCCACGGACACATCGTCATCATCAACCGCTTCACTTGTATCTGACAACTCAGCAAAGGACGTCCTCCATTGTATGCATATTTTGCTGGGGTTAGTCGATTATTGCGGTCCACATGCGGTCGGGTTGCTCCCCCTAATTGAGGACACGCCACTGTGTCAGGGGTTGAGCAGCTCCTCCAAAATTGCCACTATAATTTTTTTGTTTTTTGGTTTCTGCCTTGTTAGATTTGAGTGCGTTTGCCTTTACCTGGCATTCAAACACTCCTTTGCACCTGGTAACCTCCATCACATGGTCTGGTGTGGGTGTGGCTCGCAGCCTGGCTTCATTCACATTGCACAACCGCAGCATTCATGCTGGGCGTTTGTGGGAAGCTTTGCTGCGAGCTGAATTATATCACCCCCAGACCGTGTTCACACCATAGTTAGAGCAGCGGTTAGGACCCCTTGCCATGCTGAGAGCCGTGACGTGGTGCATGATGGGCTCCGATATATCCATCACTGGTATATATTGGCGAAAGTCTCAGCTTTAATATCTTCATTTGTGTCTTGCCAGCATAGTCAGTGTTATATCTGTTTGGTGCATTCTTTCTCTGTGTTTCAACTCAGCAAAGGAAGCAGCAGCGGGTACAACATCATTATCATCATCATCACTCCGTACGTCCATGTGTGTAATGCTGCCTGACTGAGACATATCCCTGTTATCTACATTCTCTGGCAATAATGGTTCCGCATCACTAATTTCTTCCAACTGATGTGTAAATAACTCCTCTGACAGATCAAGTGAAACAGCTGTGGTGCTAGTGTTGGTGGTGGCGGCAGGTGGGCGAGTAGTAAATTGTGAGGTGCCCGAAGCTGAGCTGGAGGAGGATGGTGCGTCAAGGTTCCGAGCGGAAGCTGTAGAAGATTGGGTGTCCTGTGTTAGCCAGTCAACTATGTCCTCAGAACTTTTCGAGTTGAGGGTACGTGGCCTCTGAACACTGGGCATTATTCTAGGGCTAAAGGAAATCACAGCACCACGACCACGACGGCCCCTGCAGAGTGGCCTGCCTCTGCCTGTCATTTTTTTTAGATTAGTTGTACTATGCGTGCAAGCTACTGTGACACCAGATATGAGTGGTGGCACTGGGCACTGGCAGTCGTGGGTACAGTACACACTGTAGGCCTGACACACACGCTTGCAGGAAACTACAATTATTTTACAGTAAAAATTTATTTTATTTTTTTAAATGTAATCTACTGTGACACTAGATATGAGTGGTGGCACTGGGCACTGGCAGTAGTTGGCACAGTACACGCTGAAGGCCTGACACACAGACTTGCAGGCAACTGCAATTATATTACAGTCAAATTTTATTTAATTTTTTTAAATGTAATCTACTGTGACACCAGATATGAGTGGTGGCACTAGGCACTGGCAGTAATTGGCACAGTACACGCTGTAGGCCTGACACACACGCTTGCAGGCAACTGCAATTATATCACAGTAAAAAAATTGTTGTTGTTTTTTTAAATGTAATCTACTGTGACACCAGATATGAGTGGTGGCACTGGGCAAGTGGGCACAGTATACGCTGTGGGCCTGACACACACGCTGGCAGGCAACTGCAATCCTTTTTAGGATGTACTAGCCCTAAAAAGGGCTTTTTGGGGTGCTGTCAGGACGCTGTCCTTACAGCAGATCAGATGAGTCTTTCAGGACTGGAGTGGACACTGAATACACTGGCCTAGCTATCGATTTCCCTATTAAATCAGCAGCAGCGGCACTGTCCCTCCTCTCACTAACACTGCAGCTTCCAAATGAATCTAAGATGGATGCTGTCCTGGAGGTGGGAGGGTCTGGGAGGGAGGGTCTGCTGCTGATTGGCTGGAATGTGTCTGCTGACTGTGAGGTACAGGGTCAAAGTTTGCTCAATGATGACAAATAGGGGGCGGACCGAACATCGCATATGTTCGCCCGCCGCGGCGAACGCGAACAAGCGATGTTCGCCGGGAACTGTTCACCATTCGGGACATAGTTTGGGACATCTCTATTTATAAGGGAAAATAATAGCATTCTTAATAGAGAATGCATAGTACAATAGGCTTGGAGGGGTTAAAAAAATATAAAAAATGATAATTAATTGACTTGATCGCGCAGCCCGGCTTCTCTTCTGTCTTCTTCTTTACTGTGCACAGGAAAAAGGCCTTTGATGACGTCACTGCGCTCATCACATGGTCCGTCACATGATCCATCACCATGGTCAAAGATCATATGATGGACCATGTGATAAGCGCAGTGACGTCATCAAAGCTCCTATTCCTGTGCACAGCAAAGAAGAAGACAGTAGAGAAGCCAGACTGCGCTATCAAGTGGATTAAGGTGAGTTATATTATTATTTAATTTTTTTAACCCCTCCAGCGCTATTGTACAATGCATTCTGTATAAAGAATGCTATTATTTTCCCTTATAACCATGGGTTCGGGTCTGGGTACCAAACATGCCGATTTTTCTCACGCGCGTGCAAAACGCAAACATGGAACACAATCGCAGTGAAAACTGACTTGTTTTAGTGTCAAAATCGCACCATTTTCCCTGAATGCACCCTGAACGCATCCGGCCCTAATCCGCAACGCCCGTGTGAAAGGGGCCTTAGGCCTCTTTCACACGGGTGAGATTTCCGCGCGGGTGCAATGTGTGAGGTGAGCACATTGCACCTGCACTGAATCCGGACCCATTCATTTCTATGGGGCTGTGCACATGAGCGGTGATTTTCACGCATCACTTGTGCGAAAATCACAGCATGCTCTATTTTGTGCGCTTTTCACGCAACGCAGGCCCTATAGAAGTGAATGGGGCTGTGTGAAAATCGCAATCATCCGCAAGCAAGTGCAGATGCAGTGCGATTTTCACGCATGGTTGCTAGATGACGATCGGGATGGGGATCCGATCTTTATTATTTTCCCCTTATAACATGGTTATTATTGAAAATAATAGCATTCTCAATACAGAATTCTTAGTAAAATGTGGATTGAGGGATTTAAAATAAATAAATAACTCACCTCCTCCTCTCGATCGCGTAGTTGCCGATCTCTTCTTCTTTAATCATTAGCTGCCGGCTAAAGAACCTGTGGTGACGTCACATCACATGGTCCAATCACATGGTCAACTACCGTGGTGATGGACCATGTGATTGGACCATGTGATGCGCTCAGTGACTTCACCAAGGGTCCTGAAGAAAGAGCAGAGACTGGCAGCTATGGAGGAGGTGAGTTAATTATTATTTTATTTTTTTAACCCTCAATTTACCTTCTACTAAGCATTCTGTATTAAAGAATGCTATTATTTTCCCTTATAACCATGTTATAACGGAAAATAATAAAATGTACACTATAACTAACCCAAACCCGAACTTCAGTGAAGAAGTTCGGGTCTGGGTACCACTTTTAGCTTTTTCTCACGCGCGTGCAAAACGCATTGCACTCGCGCAAAATAAAAAAACAGAACCACGCAACGCAATCGCAGTCAAAACGGACTCACTTGCACGATTTCCTCGCCACCCACCTGCATCTTATCTGGCCCCAATACGTAACGCCCGTGTGAAAGAGGCCTTAGTCTCCTCCCTGGTGACAACAAGCTGAAGAAGCAATATTATGAGTGAACCACTAATTGAAGAGGCTGCTTCCTTTTGCACCTCCTGTGGACACCCAATTAAAGTGTTTCCTCTTCTCGCTGGGGGACCTATGGTCGCCAAGTTACAGCATGTCTCCTTCATGCTTCTTGGTGCTCCTGTGGACAGTCAGTTACAGTGTTTCCCTATTCTTGTTGGGTTACACTGTCCCACCTTTTTTGATAGGCTTCTGTGGACAGTCAGTTACAATGTGTCCCTTTTTTTGCTAGGTCTCCTATGAGCAACCAGACAGTCTTTGACATTCTTGCTTTGACATTCTTTCAATGTCTTCACTTTTTGCTGTGTCTCTTATGGATAGCCACCAAGATACAGTGGTAAGATGGCAAAAAAAAAAAATACAAATTCAAAAACAATTTTTAAAAAAATAAGTAAAATAAAAGACAAAAAATTGCCTGTGCTAACCCATACTGTCAAAATTGCCACCTCAGACCATATATTATACAGTATATCAAAATAACCAAGCCAAAAAAAGACAGCCCCAATGTATACTTTATCTTAGTGTAAACTAGTAAATATAAAAAATAAATATTATAAAAGGTAAAATGTTTTTTGTACAATGTATGCCTTATAAAACTAACAAAAAATTATCTGTATTGGGAAAAAAATATATAGTAGCCCCAAAATAAAAAAAGTGATGCCTGTTCACATAACACTAGAGCCTTCCATCAAACATATGTGTCTGAAATATTGCCTGACACATACATTTGATAGGAGGCCACAAGTGTGACACTTTTTAGGCATATATGGGCGCACTTCTCCTTTTAACTCCAATGCAAAAATAAAAAAAAGCATACCGTACAGGATTATTTCTGTTTCATGATGTTTTCACCTTAAAAAAATAAATAAATTAATCTTTGTTATACACTAAAAAAAAAAAAAAAAGTGAGGAAAAAATAAGCCAAATGTGTATTGGTGTATACTGACGTATAGAGATGTCCCAAACTATTTGCCGGCGAACATCGCTTGTTTGCGTTCGCCGCGGCGGGCGAACATATGTGATGTTCGGTCCGCCCCCTATTTGTCATCATTGAGCAAACTTTGACCCTGTACATCACAGTCAGCAGACACATGCCAGCCAATCAGCAGCAGACCCTCCCTCCCAGACCCTCCCACCTCCTAGCAAAAAGCAAGGACAGCATCCATCTTAGATTTATTCAGAAGCTGCAGTGTTAGTGAGAGGAGGGACAGTGCAGCTGCTGCTGATTTAATAGGGATATCGATAGCTAGGCCAGTGTATTCAGTGTATTCAGTGTGCCTAATTGCAGTTGCCTGCCGCGTGTGTGTCAGGCCCACAGCGTATACTGTGCCCAGTGCCACCACTCATATCTGGTGTCACAGTAGCTTGCATTTAAAAAAAAACTAAACTTTTTTGGCTGTAATATAATTGCAGTTAGTTGCCTGCAAGCGAGTGTGTCAGGCCTACAGCGTCAGCGTGTACTGTGCCAACTACTGCCAGTGCACAGTGTCACCAGTGCCACTCATATCTGGTGTCACAGTAGATTACATTTAAAAAAACAAAAAAACTTTTTGGACTGTAATATAATTGCAGTTAGTTGCCTGCAAGCGCGTGTGTCAGGCCTACAGCATCAGCGTTTACTGTGCCAACTACTGCCAGTGCACAGTGTCACTCATATCTGGTGTCACAGTAGCTTGCATTTAAAAAAAGATAACTATTTTTTCACTGTAATCTAATTGCAGTTGCATGCCAGCGTGTGTGTCAGGCCCACAGCGTGTACTGTGCCCACTACTGCCAGTGCCCAGTAACACCACTCATATGAGGTGTCACAGTAGCTTGCACGCATAGTACAACTAATCTTAAGAAAAAATGACAGGCAGAGGCAGGCCACCCCGCAGGGGCCGTCGTGGTCGTGGTGCTGTGATTTCCTTTAGCCCTAGAATAATGCCCAGTGTTCAGAGGCCACGTACCCTGAACTCGAAAAGTTCTAAGGACATAGTTGACTGGCTAACACAGGACACCCAATCTTCTACAGCTTCCGCTCGGAACCTTGACGCACCATCCTCCTCCAGCTCAGCTTCGGGCACCGCTCAAGTTGCCACTCGCCCGCCTGCCGCCACCACCAACACTAGCACCACAGCTGTTTCACTTGATCTGTCAGAGGAGTTATTTACACATCAGTTGTAAGAAATGAGTGATGCACAACCATTATTGCCAGAGGATGTAGATAACAGGGATATGTCTCAGTCAGGCAGCATTACACACATGGACGTACAGTGTGATGATAATGATGTTGTACCTGCTGCTGCTTCCTTTGCTGAGTTGTCAGATACAAGTGGAGCGGTTGATGATAACGATGTGTCCGTGAATGTCACGTGAGTGCCCACTCGAAGAGAAGAAGAACAGGGGGAAAGTTCAGATGGGGAGACAGAGAGGAGGAGGAGACGAGTTGGAAGCAGGGGGAGGTCGTCGCAAGGAGCTAGTGGCACAGTCAGACAGCAGGTATCTGCACCCGGGGTCAGCCAGACAGCACGCCAATCAATGCATGCTATTGCCACCACCAGAATGCCGTCATTGCAAAGCTCAGCAGTGTGGCATTTTTTTTGTGTGTCTGCCTCTGATAACAGCGATGCCATTTGCAACCTGTGCCAAAAGACACTGAGTCGTGGGAAGTCCAACACCCACCTCGGTACAACTGCTTTGCGAAGGCACATGAACTCACATCACAAACCCCTATGGGATCAACACATGATGACGAGTACAAGCAGTACACAAACTCAAAGCCACCAGCCTCCTCCTGGTCCAGCATCTTCAGCCACGTCAACCACTGCTGTCCTCCTTGCCCCCTCTCAACCACCCACCACTCCGCCTCTCGCCTTGAGCAGTTCCTGCTCATCTGCCCACAGTCAGGTGTCTGTCAAGGAAATGTTTGAGCATAAGAAGCCAATGTCACAGAGTCACTCCCTTGCCCGGCGTCTGACAGCTGGCTTGTCGGAACTCTTAGACTGCCAGCTTTTACCATACAAGTTGGTGGAGTATGAGACCTTCAAAAAATTTGTAGCTATTGGGACACCGCAGTGGAAGGTACCTGGCCAAAATTTCTTTTCACAAAAGGCAATCCCCAACTTGTACTCTATTGTGGAAAGGAAGTCATGGCATGTCTGGCACACAGTGTTGGGGCAAGTGTCCATCTGACCACTGATACCTGGTCTGCAAAGCACGGTCAGGGAAGGTATATCACGTACACTGCGCATTGGGTAAACCTGCTGACGACTGCCAAGCATGGAGTGCGTGGCTCTGCAGAGGAGTTGGTGACACCGCCACGACTTGCAGGCAGGCCTGCTGCCACCTCCTCTACTCCTCCTACTCCATCCTCTTTGCTAACCAACTTGGCTGAGTCCTCTTCTGCTGCTGGGTCTTGCTCCACATTAACTGCACCCCCACAGCTCCCCAGGGGCTATTCCACATCTCGGATACGACAGTTTCACGCTGTCTTGGGGTTGACTTGCCTGAAAGCAGAGAGTCACACCGGACCAGCACTCCTGTCCACCCTGAACGCGCAGGTGGATCAGTGGCTGACTGGAGATCGGCAAAGTGGTGTGTGACAACAGATACAATTTGTTGGCGGCATTGAATTTGGGCAAGTTGTCACATGTGCCGTGCATGGCACATGTGTTGAATCTGATCGTACAACCCTTTGGCATAAGTACCCAGGCTTACAGGACGTCCTCTAGCAGGCCAGGAAGGTGTGTGGCCATTTCAGGCGTTCCTACACGGACATGGCGCACTTTTCAGATATTCAGCAGCGAAACATGCCAGTGAGGCGCTTGATTTGCGACAGCCCTACATGTCGGAATTCAACACTCCTAATGTTCGACCGCCTGCTCCAACAAGAAAAATTAGTCAACGAGTATTTGTATCACCGGGGTGCTAGGACAGCCTCTGCGGAGCTGGGTATTTTTTTTGCCACGTTACTGGACGCTCATGCGCAATGCCTGTAGGCTCATGCTTCCTTTTGAGGAGGTGACAAACCTAGTCAGTCGCACCAAAGGCACCATCAGCGACATCATCCCATTTGTTTTCTTCCTGGAGCGTGCCCTGCGAAGAGTGCTGGATCAGGCCGTAGATGAGCGTGAAGAGGAAGAGGAAGAGTTGTGGTCACCATCACCACCAGAAACAGCCTTATTAGCATCGCTTGCTGGACCTGCAGGAACGCTGGAAGAGGAGTCTGAGGAAGGGGAGTCAGAGGAGGAATGTGGCTTTGAGGTGGAGGAAGACCAACCACAGCAGGCATCCCAGGGTGCTCGTTGTCACCTATCTGGTACCCGTGGTGTTGTACGTGGCTGGGGGGATAAACAGACCTTCAGTGAGATCTCTGAGGAAGAGGAACAGAACATGAGTAGCTCGGCATCCAACCTTGTGCAAATCGGGTCTTTCATGCTGTCGTGCCTGTTGAGGGACCCTCGTATAAAAAGGCTGAAGGAGAACTACCTGTACTGGGTGTCCACGCTACTAGACCCCCGGTATAAGCAGACAGTGCCTGAAATGTTACCGAATTACCGGAAGTCGGAAAGGATGCAGCAGCTCCAAAACAAGTTAAAAAGTATGCTTTACACAGGGTATAAGGGTGATGTCACAGCACAACGGGAATCTAACAGTGGAAGAGGTGAAAGTAATCCTCCTCCTACCACGACAACGCCGGCAAGGACAGGACACTTTACAGACGTGTTGTTGATGGAGGACATTCAGAGCTTTTTAAGTCCCACGCATAGCCACAGCCCTTCGGGGTCCACCCTCAGAGAACGACTCAACCGACAGTTAGCAGATTACCTCGCCTTAACTCAGATATCGACACTCTGAGGAGCGATGAACCCCTTGACTACTGGGTGTGCAGGCTTGACCTGTGGCCTGAGCTATCCAAATTGCAATAGAACTTCTGGCCTGCCTCGCTTCAAGTGTCCTGTCAGAAAGGACCTTTAGTGCAGCAGGAGGTATTGTCACTGAGAAGAGAAGTCGCCTAGGTCAAAAAAGTCTAGATTACCTCACCTTTATTAAGATGAATGAGGCATGGATCCCGAAGGGACTGACAGTGGGCGATACATTTGACTAAAAAAGGCCTGATGAGATGCCCTGGGCTAAAAACGGTCCACACGCTGCTGTATTTTATCTCTGCATGCCGGATGACTTGCGTGACTTCCCCGCCACCAACTAGGGTTCAAGCCGCAATGTTTTAGTGCACTTTCTGCTGCAACAATACCTAATTTTTCAGGCATGTGTACATGCCTAATTTTTCTGGCCTCTGGTGCTGCACTGTGGCTGCAAAAACAAAACAAAAAAAGGCACATACATGTGTCAATTCCCCTTCGTGATCGTTACCTTGTTGTGGTGAAGGGGCTTGCGTATCACAATGAAGCGATCACCTCTATGAGTGTGTTGGCAATGGCAATGTTGGCACACCCCAGATGATAAGGTTGTTGCTTCATTGTGAACAGACCTAAAGTGATCGGCTGGATAATTTTGCATAGAAAAAACATTAATTTTCTTTGTGATCATCTAAGGTGATATTTAAAGCCTACTATGCCAACAATGGGCCCACACTGCAGAATCATTGTTTTCTGGGTCACTTAACTGTCACTGAACTACCTCAGCACAACCATAGGCTTTGAAAAACTGCCATCACCTGCAATCTGCCAAAGGTGCGCACGAGCACAGTCATCACTACACCAAGATTGAAGCATAGAGGAATACAATTTATGTCATGAGTGTGTCATCTATTCAATACACGTCCCCTGATAGGGGACGTAACAGGGATTAAACTGATCAGAATAGTACTACTTAACACACCACTCATATCTGGTGGCACAGTACAATGCACGGCACACGCGCAGTGCCCCAAATTGGAAGTAGGAGGACCAACCAAGCATCTTTTTCCATCGCCCGATTCCTAAAATCGATGCCATATACACGTCCCCTGATAGGGGACGTAACAGGGATTAAACTGATAGAAATAGTACTACTTAACATACCACTCATATAGGGTAGCACAGTAGATTGTACGGCACACGCGCAGTGCCCCAAATTGGAAGTAGCAGGACCAACCAAGCATCTTCTTCCATCTCCCGATTCCTAAAATCTATTCCATACATGTCCCCTGATAGAGTTCATAAAAGAGATTAAACTGATAGGAATAGTACTACTTAACATACCACTCATATTGGGATTGCACAGTACATTGCATGGCGCATGCGCAGTGCCCCAAATTAGAAGTAGGAGGACCAACCAAGCATCTTTTTCCATCGCCCGGTTCCTAAAATCTATTCCATAGACCGGCCCCTGATAGAGGACGTAACAGGGATTAAACTGATAGGAATAGTACTACTGAACATACCACTCATATCTGGTAGCACAGTACATTTCAAGGCGTACGCGCAGTGCCCCAAATTGGAAGTAAGAGGACCGACCAAGCATCTTTTTCCATCTCCCGGTTCCTAAAATCTATTCCATACACCGGCCCCTGATAGGGGACAAAACAGAGATTAAACTGGTTGTCATGGTCTTACCTTCTTACTGTTCTCCTTCGTTTGACATGTGCTGGCGGCCATCTTGGTTTCTGGGTTTCTTGTAGCCTCCCACCCTGCGGCTTCTCCTTCCCACTGGGAGGAGCTGGATGCCTAGCTCACATATATAGGAGGTCTGTGGCTTCAGTTCTTTGCTTGGTCCTCCTGTGTTCACATGCTTCTAAGACTGCTGCTGCTTCTGGTTCCTGATCCTGGCTTCGTCTGACTACCCTTCTGGTTCCTGATCCTGGCCTCGTCTGACTACCCCGTTGGTTCCTGATCCTGGCTTCGTCTGACTACCCTGCTGGTTCCTGATCCAGGCTTCGTCTGACTACCCTTCTGGTTCCTGACCTCTGTCTACGCAAGACCCTGCTTCGGTTTAGCCATCCGTTTGGACTTTTGCTTACAGCTTGATTTTCAATAAAGCCTTCTTATTTCCACTTATCTCTTGTTGTACGTCTGGTTCATGGTTCCTTGACACTGGTAAGAACAGATTTTTTTTAATAAAAAAAAATAAGAGGACAGCCTCTGCGGAGCTGGGTATTTTTTGGCCGCGTTACTGAACGCACATGCACAATGGCTGTAGGCTCATGCGTCCTTTGGCGGAGGTGACAAACCTAGTCAGTCAAACCCAAGGCAACATCATCGACCTCATTCCATATGCGTTTTTTTCTGGAGTGTGCCCTGCGAAGAGTGCTGGATTATGCTGTAGATGAGCATGAAGAGGAAGAGTTGTGGTCACCATCACCACCAGAAGCAGCCTTGTCGTCCTCATTTGCTGGACCTGCGGCAACGCAGAGAGAAGAGTCTGAAGAAGAGGAGTCAGAGGAGGAAGGTGGCTTTGAGGAGGTGAAAGATCAACCACAGCAGGCGTCCCAGGGGGCTTGTTGTTACCTTTCGGGGACCCTTGGTGTTGTACGTGGCTGGGTGGAGGAAGAGACCTTCAATGACATCAGTGAGGACAAGGAACGGGACATGGCTAGCTTGGTATCCAACCTTGTGCAAATGGGGAGTTTGCGGTTGTGCAAATGGACTGTTTGCGGTTGTTTGCGGTGCGTTAAACGGGGAGTTTGGTCTGTCAGAGTTTGGTCTGTCACTGTGAAGCGGGCATAACCCTTGCACTACCTGATCGATACAACATCATACCTAATCGTATACACACACTGGATGTTTTAAAGCACGTTACTCCAAACATTTTAGGAATGTTAGGTGATTTATGCCCTTTATGGATTAAAACCCCACTTTGCGTCAACTACGTAATTTTCCATGGGAGTTTTGCCATGGACCCCCCTCCGGCATGCCACATTCCAGGTGTTAGTCCCCTTGAAACAACTTTTCCTTCACTATTGTGGCTAGAAAGAGTCCCTGTGGGTTTTAAAATTTGCCTGCCTATTGAAACATAGAAACATAGAATGTGTCGGCAGATAAGAACCATTTGGCCCATCTAGTCTGCCCAATATACTAAATACTATGGATAGCCCCTGGCCCTATCTTATATGAAGGATGGCCTTATGCCTATCCCATGCATGCTTAAACTCCTCCACTGAAGTCTATGGCGGTTAGCCCGGTTCGCCCGTTTGCGAACATTTGCAAGAATTAGCGTTTGCCGTTCGCGAACGGAAAATTTTATGTTCGCGACATCTCTACTGATGTAACTGAGAGGAGAAGGACACTATTTTGGCCTCTGTCAGGTGACTGGAGCCCTATGGATCTTTTTTGTCTTTAGGCTAAAAGCTTTTCCGGGCATTTAGGGCTCTTAAATGCAAAATCTGGTGCACTTCTGGTATACAGTGTTCGTAGAATAGTCGATTATATTAGACCAAAATTTTGGAAAATTTTTAAGCAAATGTTGCAAAGCTGGCCAATCCATGGTTGGTATAAAGTGAGACAATGGGGGGAATGTATAATTTCCATTTTTTTTCTAGGCCTTTTTATAAACTTGTCCTTATTGCTTTAGGGCTCATGCACACAAACGTATTTTCTTTCCTTGTCCGTTTTGTTATTTTGCAGACCGTATACGGAACCATTCATTTCAATGGGTCCGCAAAAATAAAATGGAAGTGTGCATTCCGTTTCTGTATGTCCATATTCCTGTTCCGCTAAAAAATAGAACATGTCGGGGGGGCGGAGCTTGCGCCGGCCTGAGATGGCCGCTTGAATCTGAGCTCCGTCTGACTGACGTTCTTTAGCACTAGCTATCTTTTGCTCTTCACCCGAAAATGGTGAAAATTGGTAACCCCAAGGCAGGGGAACACCCTAGCTCTAACAAGGGCCATGTCCAGGGAGGCGAAATGGACAGATTTGTTAAAAAGGCGGCTGCAGCCTTTGTCGCTCGTGACTCCAAGATGGCGCCGACTCAGCAACAGAAAGCGGGCCTGCAGGACAGATCGGACGAGGAGAGTGAAACGGAGGAGCTACAGGGCAGGGGGGCCCTTCCGATTACAAGGAATTACCTGAAGAGCACTTTGAATAAAGCTTTGGAGCCCCTGCTCAGCGAATTTGCCGCATTGCGCCAGGACGTGAGGCAAGTGGGGGACCGAGTTGAGACGCTCGAGAATAACCAGGCCCTGATGCTGGATCACCAGAGGACTACAACAAGTTCGTTCCGTAGATGTGGCACTTACCTGAACGAGATGCAGAACGCCTTAGAAGACCAGGAGAACAGGGGACGCCGGAACAACGTGCGGATAAGAGGTATCCCTGAGTCTGTTCTCCCTGGTGAGGTTCCTGCCACCATCACCTCCCTCTGTGTCTCCCTCCTAGGCCCTGACTTCACCCCAGAGATCATAATTGAGAGGGCTCACAGGGCCCTACGGCCTAAACCTAAAATAGATGAGCCCCCAAGAGACATCATCTGCAGGTTCTTGAACTTTCAGGTTAAATCTGCGGTGCAGGAGGCAGCCAGAAACAGATCAGAAATAATGTTTGAAGGCGCATTAGTCTCGATTTACCAAGATCTGGCCCCTTCCACCTTAAAGAAGCGCAAACATCTTAAGCCTCTGACGGAGTGGTTACGAGCCAATAGGATTCTATACAAGTGGAACTTTCCGTTTGGACTGTCCTTCTCCCAAGGGGGCCGCCGCTTCAATATCACCTCGCATGCTGACCTGGATAACGTCTATGAACATCTTCAAATCCCACCTATGCAGATAGAAAACTGGGAGCAGTTTCAAGACCTCTTTGCCCTACCTACAGTTCCAGAAGTGGCTGCCTTTTCCCTGCACCATACTCCTAAGGCTCACAAGTCGGGGAAGAGAGGCCGACAGCTGACGCCTAAGAGACTGGCTCAAGAATGATACCCCTGGTCCTCCAGATGCAACCATGGACAGTGGTGAATCTCGTCAACAGGACTGTAGTGGATCTTTCCAGAGAAGTAGCTCCTTTTTGTTTAGTGTGTTCATTTCTGCTCGTAGATCCGCTGCGTCGCTCCTTGATAGTCATGTCTTTGATAACTATGATCAGATATTGTTTTAGCATTGCATGTCTATGGGCCACTCACCTCTGTTCACATTTAACACCCAGTGGGTTCTCCTCAATTCGAATTCGAATATCCCTTGAATTACCTATTGAGGCCCTCCTAGGCCCTTATCCTTCTCCCCATTAGGGTTCCTGCCAGTTTCTTGTTCAATTTCTGGCCCGTTTTCAGGTTGCTCTCGAATGTGCTAAACGTCATGTAAACTGGTCTTTGACCGAATTTCCCCCATGCTTTATACTAGTGGTTCTCATTCCACTTCTTGTTATATCCTGTATTTTTCTTTTGTTCTCATTGTTTCCCCTGTCCTGTTATTTTGTTTTAGGTACCCGACACAGACCTTACTGACTCACCAGCAATGCTCGCAGGTTTGCAAGACTTCAGCTTCTCCTCCGGGCGGGGTAGGGCCCCTTCAAAAAGTAAGTGCTCTCTCTTGGGGGACCAGCACACACTATGCTTCTATGTTCACAACACGGATTAGTCATGGCTGATATCCATATAGCTTCCTATAATGTGAAAGGCTTTAACTCGCCCTCTAAGAGAAGCCAGATTTTCTCCATATTGCGCAAGGAGGGAGCGGATGTGCTGCTCCTCCAAGAGACTCACTTTAGATTCAACCATTTTCCCAACATGGAATTTTCTCACTACCCCATTTGGTTACATAGCGGGGGGGCCACTGCCTCGTCGGGAGGAGTAAGCATTGGTTTTAAAAGGAGAATACCTTTCAAGCCTACCAGTCACCTACAAGACCCAGAGGGCAGATTCATTATGGTGAAGGGCTACATAGGTTCCCAAATGTATTCCTTTGTTAACCTGTATGTCCCAAACAGCAACCAGGCTAAATGGCTGTCTTCCATAGCCCAAACAATCTCTTCTTTTAAGGAAGGTATAGTTTTAGTGGGAGGAGATCTCAATACGGCCCTTGACCCGCAGATGGATTCTTCCTCACACAAGACCCCTCAGTCTAGGCGCTCCTTAAAATTCATTAGGAATTTTTTCTGGGACCTACATTTGGTGGATGTGTGGCGCACCTTACATCCTAGTACCCTAGACTATACGTTTTATTCACATACCCATGGATCATACCACCGTATAGATTATATCTTCGTATCCAAAGAACATTTGCAGCTATGCCACAAGGCTTACATTGGGTCTATACATTTGTCAGATCACGCTCCTATTTATTTAATGTTAATATCCCCAACACAACAATCCAAGAGTTTTAATTGGAGACTGAATGAGTCCATCCTAGGTGACTCCGCGTCTGTAGAAAAAATAGCCTTGTTATTAGACGAATACTTTAACCTTAACTCCCTTCCGGAGTTATCCCCCCAAGTCACGTGGGATGCCCATAAACCCTTTATTAGAGGTGAATTCATTAGCATAGGCTCCCATTTAAAGAAACAACGGGAGGGTAAAATTAACAGTCTCCTCTCCACAATAAGGAAGTTAGAGGCGGGCCACAAACAATCCATGGCTGAGTCCCAACTCCAGGAACTATCCAAATCTAGAGCAGAACTGAAAACCCTATTACAGAGCAGATCGGCCAAGTATTACCTTAACTCCCAATATAAGTTTTATGCACATGGTGACAAAGCCACCAAATTCCTAATTAGCAGAATTAAGGCCAGGAGGGCAGACAATTACATACATCAACTCACATCCCCGAAAGGCGAGCCAATTTTTGCATCACAAAAAATTGCAGCTCAATTTAGGGATTTTTATGAGGCCCTTTATAATATTCCTCCCTCTTTCTCCTCTTCTGCTCATTCCTCATTAATTGACACCTTTCTACAGCCCCTGTCCTGCCCGACCCTATCAGTGGACCAGAAACGGTCTCTGGAGGCTCCTTTTACCATCGAGGAACTAACCCTGGCTCTGGCTCAAATGCCCCAGGGTAAAAGCACAGGCCCAGATGGCCTCCCCGCTTCCTACTACAAAACCTTCAAGAAACAACTCCTGCCCTGCTTACTCACTGTATGCAACCAGTCTTTACAAAATATCTCCCTTTCTAGGGACATGATGATTGCCCATATTGCTCTGATTCCTAAGGAGGGGAAGGACTCCAAAGTGTGTGCTAACTATAGACCGATATCTCTTCTCAATATTGATCTTAAGCTTCTAGCGAAACTTCTAGCTAACCGCTTGGCGGTCCTTCTCCCTCTTTTAGTACATATGGACCAGGTGGGGTTTGTTCGCGGTAGGGAAGGTAGAGATAACACGGCTAGAGTTATCAACGTATTTTGCCATGCTAAATGCACTTCCTCCCCACTACTACTCCTCAGTACTGACGCTGAGAAAGCGTTTGATCGCATAAATTGGAACTACCTAGGCCGTGTGCTAGAACTGTTCGGCCTGCCTGGTCCATATATCAAGGCAATATTTGCAATGTACGAGCGAGCCACGGCTCGGGTTATGGTCAACGGTGACCTCTCTATCCCCTTTCAAATACGGAACGGTACGCGCCAGGGTTGCCCTCTATCCCCTCTCCTTTTCATCTTAGCTATGGAACCCCTCTTAATAAAACTTAGAGCAGACACAAGGATTAAGGGTATGTTTCTGGGGGGTAGGAGCCATAAACTTGCCGCCTTTGCGGATGACGTCATGATAATGACTTCCAACCCTAGAATCTCCCTCCCCTTAATCCAGGAGCATTTAAGAAGCTACAGTGACGTCTCTGATTTTAGGATCAACGAAAGTAAGTCCGTCATTGTTAGCACGGGCCTCTCCTCTCAGCTTAAACGCTCCTTGATGGAAAACTCGCCATTTAACTGGTCGTCCCCAACAGTAACTTACTTAGGAGTGAAGATTGGTCCTAACATTTCTGACCTCTTTTCACTTAATTTTACCCCCTTGAAATCCTCACTATTCGAGGCAGTAGATAAACTCAGCAAGTCAGCACCGACACTCTCGTGGTTTGGCAGGAAAAACATCCTCTCTTCACTTGTCATTCCCCGCCTCACTTACCTTCAACAGGTCCTACCGATCCCTATACCTAAGTCCTACTACGTAGCCCTCAGACAAAAATTTAGTGCTTTCATATGGAATGGTCGTAGACCCAGACTTTCTTACTCGTTTTTGTCCCGTTCTAGAGTTACAGGTGGAATTGGCTTGCCAGACCCTGAACTCTATGGAAGGGCCATATCGATGACTAGAGTCATTGATTGGCTGAGGAATTCAAATAACAAGTCTTGGGTTGCCCTAGAACATGACATTATAGGTACGCCAGCCCGTGCTGTCTGCTTAGGTTTTGACTCTCCCCCCTCCATTAATCTGCAGTTGTACCCTATAATCAAAGCCACCATCGATACTTGGAAATGGTGGAGCCAATCTCATTGTTCAATCCCCTTTCCTTCCCCCTTGATCACAATTGGCGACATCCTAGGTTTGGCCTCTTCTGGACCTCGCAATACCTTCTCGAACTCAGTTAGATCCTCAACAGTCCCTATTCTTCATCTTCTAGAGTCGCCGGGCTCACCAACCACATCAGATGCTATTGAATCGTTGCTTAAACCCCAACCCCGTGACCTTACTCTTGTCCCACTTATTAAGACATTCATTCGGAAAAACAATGCAAAAGGTGAGCTACTACGGCCTCTTACCTGGTTTGAAGCCTTAATAACAAATCCAAACCCTCCAAAAAAAGCAATCTCACTTATATATAATAAATTAAGATCCCCTCCCATAATTTTCAAACCGGCCTTCATTCGATATTGGGAGAAGGACACGGGCTTAGACATACCTTTTCAATCCCTCCCCTTGTTATTCGAAACCTCTCACAAACTGTCCAGATGTGTTAGAGCCCAGGAAAATGGCTACAAGGTATTGTCACAATGGTATATTACACCCGTTAAGTCTGCACGTTTCACCAGACCCTCCTCCAATATATGCTGGAGATGTCAGGAGGAGGTAGGCACCTTCTTCCATATATGGTGGTTGTGCCCTCTCATCAACAAATGGTGGAAAGAGATCTTTCAGGAATGCAACCTAATTTGCTCCTCCGATGTGCCCCTTTCCCCGTATGGAGCTTTACTTACCTTTTTTGATAAGGAGGCTTCCCAGGCTCCATCGTACCTCTTTAAGCAGCTCCTGCTGGCGGCCCGCTTGCTGATTCCTAAATTATGGCTGCAAACATCTGTGCCCACATTGGAACAGTGGAGGCTCAAGGTGGATCAAATCCATCGATTTGAGGAACTAGCCTCTTGGGAGTCACGTTGGTGTTGTTCACTTTGTATTTTCTTAATTTGAAAATAAAGCATTTTAAAACTTAAAAAAAAATAAAAAAAAAATAAAAAAAAATAGAACATGTCCTATTATTGACCGCATTATGGACAACGATAGGACTGTTCTTTTAGGGGCCAGCTGTTCCGTTCCGCAAAAAAAGGAATGCACACGCGTCATACATATTTTTTGCGGATCTGTTTTTTGCAGACAGCAAAATACATACGGCCGTGTGCATGAGCCCTTAGACAGAGTTGTTTTCGCACCAAATTAATCAGACATACCTCTCGCTTGGAGTAGATTGGAGTGACATTTTTCAGACTAATCAGAGGCATATGTTTTTCTAGATCCGGCAGGCAGTTTCGGCGACGGAACTGCTTGTCAGGTCACTCTGCCGCAAGTGTGAAAGTAGCCTTATTTGTGACAAAAGCGTTTAATAGCCTATTTCAGTACAAAAATATATATATATTCTCAGTTCACTTCTGCAGTTATATGTGTTGAAAGCGTTTAGCGGCCTATGTCAGTACTAAAAGAAAAAAATATACGCACTTCACTGGTACATTTATTCCTGCTAAAAGCTTTTACTGGGCTACTTCAGTACAAAAAGAAAAATATATTCTCAGTTCACTTCTGCAGTTATATGTGGTGAAAGCGTTCAGTGTCCTATTTCAGTACAAAAACAAAAAAAAATGTTGCATTTATTTGTGGTGAAAGAGTTTAAGTTTCCTATTTCAGTATAAAACGAAAAATATATACGCATTTAACTTCCGCAGATATTATTTATATGTGGTAAAATCTTTATTGACGTATTGCGGTTGAAAAACTAATTTTAATCAGCGTTAAGCGCTGTAGTTATATGCAGTAAAATCTCCATGATGTCTCCATCAGTGATGGTCAGTTCGCAGTGTTCGCCAGCGAACACATGCGGGCTGCCATATTTAGTAGGGTTAGACTCACCCGTCCAGCGATGCACAGGCAAGCCCTTGCCTGTGCCGGTAGCCGGTCTGAAATCAAATGCAGTCATCGGGAGCAGGCAGTCCCGAGAACAGCTGCCAGGGGCCTTCATCGGGCTGTTCTCAGAACTGCCTGTTCCCGGTGACTGCATTTGATTTCAGACCGGCTCCCTGCACAGGCACAGTGTCACGAGGGTGTCAAGAGCCACGTCTGACTCCGTTATACCCGGGGTCAGGAAGTCGCAGCTGGTGGCTGCGCGCGCTATGTCTAAAGATAGCGCTGTTTCTTAATGGTAGCTTTCTGTGTTTGCCTTGCAATCCTTTTTGTCTCACTCAGGGATCCGTAGCTTCTTCTCCTCAGCTGTTTCTTGTCTGTCACTCCCAACCTCCTTATATTCTCCTCTCCCACTTCTCTGGTTGCCAGATATAGAGCTTCCTGCCTGGACTTCTATACTGACCCACTGGAGCTGTGTAGCTGTTATTCCTGGTTGTCGTACCAGAGCATTACCCTCCGGATCCCTGTTGGGCTTTTCTTGTCCACTGTTGTCGCCCACCTGGGATTCTATGTTTTGTCTGTATTGTCTGTCCTCTCCTTGGTGTTTTCCTTTAGTGTTAGTGGTGCGGACTAGTGTTCCCACCGCCCTATTCACTACCTAGGGCTCATCTTAGGAAAAGCCAGGGTTTAGGCACGTGATTGGCGTACGGGTGAGGAACTCGTCTAGGGACGTCAGGGCAGTCAGGTGCCAGCCTCAAGGTGAGTTAGGGGTCACCACCTTTCCCTCTCCCTTGGACAGGGCCTTGCCTTTTCCCTCCCTTTGCGTCACGTATGTGATCGGCACGCCGGTCGTGATACACAGGTAAGGGCTTACCTGTGCATTGCAGGGCGGGTGAGTCTACCTTACTAAAGATGGCAGCCCGCATGTGTTTGCTGGCGAACACTGCGAACTGACCATCACTGGTCTCCATGATAAATCTTCAGCATAGGGGCCCCAAGTGGCTTCAACACACTTTCAAAATAATCCTTCAGTGGGGCGAATAGATGCCGAATGACCGAGATGCTCCATGACCTTCCCAGGAGCTTCTGTCGGGAGCAACGGTTCATTTCTGAGACATCCATATAATTTTATTCAGCGTTTAGCTTTGCAGTAATATGTGGTAAAATCTTTTGTGACTTATTTCTGTGGAAAAACAAATTGTATTCAGCGTTCCGCGCTGTAGTTATATGCGGTAAAATCTTTATTGACGTATTTCGGTGGAAAGACAAATTGTATTCAGCATTCAGCGCTAGAGTTATATGTGGCAAAAATTTTTATTCTGCATTCAGCGCTGTAGTAATATGTGGTAACATCTTTTGTAATGTCTTTTGGGGGAAAAAAAATGATTGAGCGTTCAGCGCTGTAGTAATATGCGGTAAAATCTTTTGTGACTTATTTTCGTGAAAAAACAAATTGTATTCAGCGTTCAGCGCTGCAGTAATATGTGGTAAAATTGTTTGCAACGTATTTCGGTGGAAAGACATATTTTATTCAGCGTTCAGCGCTGCAGTAATATGTGGTAAAATCTTTTGTAACGCATTTTGGTGGAAAAACAAATTTTATTCAGCGTTTTGCGCTGTAGTTATATACGGTAAAATCTTTATTGATGTTTTGCAGTGGAAAACCAAATTTTATTAATGCCAGGCAGGTTCCCCCAGAAATATCTTGGTCAATCGACTCTGTCATTGTGCCATTCTGTGGCTTCCTCATGCTGCTGCCACCTCCAGACTCGCTCATTGTGCCAATCTGTGGCCTCCTCCTGATGCTGCCACCTCCAGACTCGCTCATTGTGCCACTCTGTGGCCTCCTCCTGATGCTGCTGCTACTGCCGACACCTCCAGACTCTTTCATTGTGCCACAGTGTGGCTCCCTAATGTTGCTGCCACCTCCAGACTCTGTCATTATGCCACTCTGTGGATTCCTCATGCTGCTGCCACCTCCAGACTCTGTCATTGTGCCACTCTTTGGCCTCCTCCTGATGATGCTGCCGACACCTCCAGACTCTGTCATTGTGCCAGTCTGAGGCATCCTCATGTTGCTGCCACCTCCAGACCATGTCATTGTGCCACTCTGTGGCTACCTCATACTGCTGCCACCTCCAGACTCTGTCATTGTGCCACTCTGTGGCCTCCTCCTGATGCTGCTGCTGCCACCTCCAGACCATGTCATTGTGCCACTCTGTTGCTTCCTCATGCTTCTGCCACCTCCAGACTCTGTCATTGTGCAAATCTGTGGCCTCCACCTGATGATGCTGCTCCCGACAACTCTAGACTCTGTCATTGTGCCACTCTGTGGCTACCTCATACTGCTGCCACCTCCAGACTCTGTCATTGTGCCACTCTGTGGCCTCCTCCTGATGCTGTGGCCTCCTCCTGAGGTTCTGTCGACATCTATGTGGAATCAGCTGACAAGGGTGCAAAAGGGGTTCGCTTCTTCTTGACGCTAACAGCTACCTGTAAGGCCCTTGCAGATGAATGTTTCTCCTGCAGCGAGTCTGCATTGCAGCACCTGGCCTGACTTCCCAGCACTGTTGGGATTCATATAGCATTATATTGATTTATGATGCCATGTAACCCTTACAGTTCTGAAATGTATTGTATAACACTGGCAGCATTATGCCAGTGTTATCCAATACATTCCAGAACTGTAAGGGTTACATAGCATCATAAATCAATATAATTGTATGTGACCCCCTGCAGCTCTGGGAGGTCAGGCCGGGACCATTGCGGACTCGCTGCGGGAGGAATGTTCATCTGCAAGGGGCCTAAGGCTGAGTTCATACTTCAGTTATTTGCTCAGTTTTGGCCCCGTGACTGCCCAAATAAGTGAAGTCTGCAGTGATTCTAAGGGTGACACCTGTCATCTGCATGTCATATTGACTCACAGTGTTATTTCACTACCACAGCAGACTCCCTATGTGTGTTACTGCAAGGCACAGTGTTCTACACCCCTATAAAGGCTCTCTGCAGCCCGGAAATAGCAGTTTTTAACATAATTCACAGCAAATAAATTTGGATCAAACCGGCCCAAAAAAAATGAGAAACTTTTTATTTTTCATTCCTCAGATGGGGATAGTATATAAATATGATCGTTAACTACCAATCATACTTCTCCCACCCATCATCATCATCTGGGAACAATTTTTATATATATTTTTTTTTTTCCCCCCCGATATACTCACAAAAAGGTACAATTCAAGAATAACAATCTACAATGTTAATCCACTTTTTAACTTTCTATATCTCTTCTGCATCAACTTCCCCTTTACTTTTTTTTATCCCACAAATAACACACATACAACTTTCCTAATACCATTCTTACACTTTCTCTGACTGTCAATTCTTTCCTCTTAAACACATATACATTCCTTACATTCCGCAACACTTCTTTTATACAACCCAACAACAACCACAATACTCTATCCTTCACCCTATCACTCAAACCCAAACCCAAACCAAACATAAACAACTGAAAGGACAACCAACTGATCCCAGTTATTTCTTTACATAATGGTCCCATTCTTCTAATCAACTCCCTCACAAACTTAGAATTCCAAAATAATTGTACAATAGTCTCATTTCCACCACAACCCTCCCTAGGGCACACATCACTTCTAACTAATCCAAGATTCCTCTGAAACTCTCTTACTGGTAGCACCCCATGTAAACTCTGCCAAACTACTTCACTCTGTCTATTCGTTAACCCATCCATCCTAACTTTCTTCCATACCTTCTCTATATCAGCACCCCTTACCATATTTATTCCACACTCCGTCTCTCTACACTCTATCATCCTGTATACCAAACTCTTATTACACAGCATCCTCACATCTACTGCACATAATTCATACTTGACCAAAAACGTATACACCATACTGGTACCCCGAATGGAATCGGACGTCTCAGATCCCTTACACACTACTTCAACCGTATCAAGTAGGTTCCAAATAAATACCTTGTACATACATGAGTATTTCATCTCTATCTTAACTGGTCTTAACAAAAACAAAATTAACTCCAAAATATACTTTCAAATTTGGAAACTCCAAACCACCTTTACTTATCCTTTTAACTAATACATCCCTCCTGGCTCTCTCCATCTTCGATCCACATAAGAAAACAAGCAAAGTTCTATTCAGACTTCTTATCATCAAATAACCTGGTGGGAAAAAAAAACTGCAATATACAAAAAAATAGGCAAGATAACACTCTTAATCACCATAATTTTGCCAAAAAAGTACAAATCCCTCATCTGCCAAAAATTCAACTTATTTTTACTCTCACCATCAGCAACCATCTCAACTTCCCTTCTAATTTCTCCTCAAATTTCACACCTAATTCCCTAATCGGGCATTCCACCACACTAACTCCAACATCCATCCCTAGCACTCCTCCAAAAGCTTTACATTCACTCTTATTCCATTTTCACGAAAAGCAGATGCTCTACAAAATATTGACACTAACAATTTCACACATCTCTCCGAACACTCTGAATCACATAACACACACACATCATCCATATAACCACTCACCTTGCATTCACTCCCACCACCTCCTGGCACTTGCAATCCACGAATCACCTTATCTGGTCACCTTATCATATGATCACATAAGATCATATGAGTGCGGGACAATAGCCCCGCGGGTGGCCCGACGTGCACAGCATCATTGTAATCTATGATGCTGTGTACTCCCGTGCTCACGATCAATGCCGCTTCGGGACATATGACCCGCTCACGGACCGTATGTCTCGGAGGGCAAATGGTCGTGTGAAAGAGGCCTAAGGTAGATAATTAGCTTAATATAGCCTAAACAATGAGATTTTGGTAAGTTTAAGCAGTGATTAATTAGGTAATTGAGGTAATTGTTACAGAGTAATTCTTTCATTTAATTTTAGTAAACAGAGTTGCGTCTTATAAAACGATAAATATGGTACCTTTTTTTTAATTTAAGATGCACCTGTTAATGAAAAGGTTGCACAAGTATACACACCTACTTCTTTGCCAATAACATATTGCTGGCTGGAAATGAGGTTTACATTGAATTTGCTCAGTATACTTCTGCATGAGCTGTATCTATTGAGTAATATTCCTGCTACCATTCAGTAAAGCAGGCTACAGGATGTAAAGCTTCATGGCTGGTTCCTAAGAGCAGGTGCTAGTAATTCATTAATTAGATGTTTTTTTCAGGAATGAGTGAACAGAATTGAAATTAGCAAACACAATTGGTGGTAATAGGAAAAATAAAACCTTGATTGGCGTTCTGCAATCTAAATTCTTCTCCATGTTCTGCATCAGCATCTGCTTTTAAGAACATTTGGCCCATTGGGGCTGCAAAAAAAAAAGTCCAAAAATGTAAAAAAAAAAAAAAACACAACTAAATGTGTTCCTTCTTCTATGTAATGTCAACAAACAATTTTAAATTAGAAGTGCTTGTTTTAAGCAGAAATATTTAGAAGCCATCTCTTATACTATTGTGTGGTATCTTAGGAGCTGACCCAATGAGGTCATAAAAATACCTTTTCAGATTGCCATCAGTAAGAAGTAGAGATAAGCAAAGTTTTCAAAAATTTGATTTGAACGCTTCGACAAGTATCTCGGTGTACAAGTGCTTGTGTGCTCGAGTAGAACACTTCCTGATGCTCAGGTGCTCTACAGATGTGACCATGCACGGTCACATCTTGCTGCTGACAATAGTGTTGCCATCTGCAGTCTGTGCTGCAGGGGCGTTGCTAGGGTCTCAAAAGATGCCCCCTTCCCCCCGCACTTTGCTGTACTTGCTATACAGCAGCACTTACCTGTCACATCCAGGGCCTCCAGGTGACGTCTCCTCTCTGTCATCATCTTCTCCACTCGGTCTGGACAACTTCTCTCAGCCGCCTCGTCTCTGCAGAGTGTGACACACAGACATCTTAGCTTCCTCACATTCTATTATTATCCCCCAACTGGAGTCCCCACAGTGTTATCCTGCTGCTCTCTGTGCCAAAATCTCAAACCCCCCCCCCAATACCCCCAAATACTATCCTAAAGAAACATTATGCTCCTCATAGTCTCACCAATAGTAATTCCCTTCTAGAATGCCCTCATTAGTAACACTGCCCCAACCGTGATAATGCTCCTCAACAATGCCCCCATTATTAGAAGAGCCCTCCCATATTAATAATACCCTCACAGAGTCCCCAGTAGAAATAAGGCCCCCTATTGTTCACCCAGTGGTAATAAAGCTCCCTACAGACCCCTCAGTAGTAATAAGGCCCCCATAATGTGCTTAGTAGAAATAAGGCGGATCTATAAGACCCTCCTATAGAGCCCCCAGTAGTAATAAGACCGCCTATAATGTCCCCTGGATCTGCAGTGCCCCCTGCAGTTATAATCCTCCCTCCACCATACAGTCCCATGTAAATAACATCACCTCCTCCACAGCTGCCTCCAACGCACAATCCCATGTAAACATCACCCCCTAAGGCTACTTTCACACTTGCGTTCGTGCGGATCTGTCCTGTACAACGATAATACAAACGTTCAGGACCGATTCGTTTGTATTAGATTTGAATTTCTAAGTCCCAATACGGATCCGTCCTGACTTACATTGAAAGTCAATGGGCGATGGATCCGTTTACAATTGCACCATTTTGTGTCAATGCAAAGAGATCCGTCCCTATTGACTTACATTGTAAGTCAGGACGGATCCATTTGGCTCCGCAAGGCCATGCGGACACAAAAACGGTGCTTGCAGCATTTTGGGGTCCGCCTCCAAAACGGAACGGGGGACCGTACGGAGCCGAACGAATGCATTCTGAATGGATCCGCATTTGGGGCTGCTTGTGAGAGACCTGAAACGGATCTCACAAGCGGATCCACAAACGCAAGGGTGCATGTAGCCTAAACATTAAGTCCCATGTAAATAACATCACTCCCTCCCCCAGCCACCTCAAGCACACAGTTCCATGTCAATAACATCCCTCCCTTCAGCCCTAAAATACATCCCAGTTAAATAACTACAACTCCCAGCAGTGCTCTGCCTCTCCCTTCACTTACCTCTCCTCGTGTACAGACATCACCATTAGGCTCCTTCTCCTCTTCACTCCGATCCAATCCTGCACTGGTCACATGATGGTGACATCATCCAGGTCATCCTATCACAGCCTGTTTTGCTGATCACATGACCTGTGATGTCACCACAGGTCCTTCACCTCTTCCCAGTGTATTAGATTCAATTGTATTGCCGTTCTGTGTACGGCAATACAGTTGTATCTAGCAGGCAGGCAGGACATTCGGGGCATGGGACAAAACATCCGGGGCCCAGGCCACGAATGTTTTAACTTAGCGACGCCCCTGCTGTGCTGTCAACGCATAAGTTGCAGTAATCCCAACAACCTCCTAGGGACGACCGCCTTAAGAAGGCACCGCGGTTAGAACCCACAAAGCCACACTCCCGGCGCTCCACGTCCTGCCTTTTCTCCTTCTCCTCTCTCTTACCATTTGTCCTCCACTCCACCTTCAACCGTGCAGTCGTCGTGTTCATCTGGCAGAAGGCAGGCTTTCATGGCCCAAATGTTCGAACGTAAAAAGTTGATGACGCCGGATAACCCTCTTGCCCAACGGATGACCACTGGCTTGTCGGAACTGCTAGCCTGCCAACTACTGCCATAGAAACTGGTGGACTCAGAGGCCTTTAGAAAATTTGTGGCCATTGGCACACGGCAATGGAAGGTCCCCGGAAGGAAATATTTCTCTCAGAAGGGCATCCCAGAGCTATTTGGCCACGTTCAGTGGCAAGTGAATATATCTCTAGCACACAATAGATAAAAAAGAAAATGGCTGCACACCATTATACATACAAACAATAGAGCTAAGAAATGGGGATCATTCTAAATAAAAGTGGTAATATACCTACTATAAATGAGTCAATAGAAGCTCTTAGTCACATGTTTGATCAAATGTGTGTCGGGCCCTTCTACCAGGCATCAAGGTGGCTTCCGCAGATGGGTCCCTAACAATAATATACTGCCTCTCTAGCACACAGTGTCGGTGCCAAGATACATCTGACCACAGACACGTGGTGTAGCAAACACGGGCAGGGAAGGCACATAACTTTTACTGCCCACTGGGTGAACCTTCTGAGGGCTGTCAAGCATGTAACCCGTGGCTCCCATGTCGATTTGGTGTTACCACCACGGATTGCATGCAGGCCTGCCTCTTCTTCTCCTCCTCCTACTCCATCCTCCGTTTCCTCCTCGGGCTGAC
Source organism: Bufo gargarizans (assembly GCF_014858855.1). Classification (NCBI taxonomy): domain Eukaryota; kingdom Metazoa; phylum Chordata; class Amphibia; order Anura; family Bufonidae; genus Bufo; species Bufo gargarizans. Next base: position 11,029,275 of record NC_058084.1, on the reverse strand, counting down.
TCCTCCTTTTCCACTGCTACTGGCTCTTCCGCTGCACCTCCCCAGCTCCCCAGAATCTATTTGACGTGCCAAGTGAGATGTTGCCATGCTATGCTGTGGCTGTTGTGCCTGGAAGCCAAGACCCACACCGGTCCTGCACTGCTTTTAGCTCTGCGGTCACAGGCTAATCAGTGGCTAACCCCGCTCAATTTGACAGTTGGTAAAGTGGTGTGAGACAACAGTTCCAATCTACTGAGCGCGCTGAAACAGAATGAAAACACGTGCCGTGCATGGCACACGTCCTGAACTTAGTCGTGCAGCGATTCATTGCCAAATACCCCAGGGTCTAGGATGTCTTGTGGCAGGCCAGGAAAATCTCTGGCCATTTTAGAAGATCTTACATGGCCATGGCTTGCCTTGCTGACGTTCAGTGGCGACACCACCTGCCCATCATACGTCTGATTTGTGACAACCTGACGTGCGGGAACTCCACCTTGTATATGCTTGATAGGCTGCTCCAGCAGCAACATGCTGTTAACAACTACCTGTACGAACTCTGTAGCAGGACAGGTTCTGGGGAGCATGTTTTTTTTTTCACTGCGCCAGTGGCTGCTCATGCGTGACACATGCCGACTTTTTCGGGCATTTGATAAGATCACCAAACTGGTCCGTTGCAGCCAGGGCACCACCACTGACATCATACCTTGCGCCTTCTTTATGGAGCATGCATTGCGTCTTGTCATTGATGAAGCCGTTGAGGAGCAGTAGCTGGAAGATGAGGAAGTCGCAATGCTGAATGAATTCCCAGGGGGGCTAATCCATCTGAGACAAGTCAGCAGGAGTGTGAAGAGGAGTCAGAGAAGGATGGTGGCTGGGGGGAGGAGGAGGAGCAAGAAGAGCAGGCTTTGAGGGGGACTTCAAACTTTTCTGGGATCCCTGGTGTTGTCCATGGCTGGGGGGAGGAGACAGAGGACGACATTCTCCTGGGTGATGTGCAGAAGCCAGGGCGCTCCACTGCTTTCATTTTAGTGCAAATTGGTGGCTTTCATGCTCCAGTGTTTGAAGAGGGCCCCCCGTATAAAAAGCATTAAGGGCAAGGCCCAGTACTGGGTGGCAACATACTTAGAACCCCAGTACAAACACAAAATGGCGGATATGTTACCACATCAAAGAAGGCTGGCAGATAGTGGCGTCGCTAGAGGGGGGCGAGGGGGGACAATTGCCCCCCCTATGTTGTCCCTTGCCCCCCCGGGTGCCCCCCTGCTGATTCCCCAGAGTGAATACTAATGAGCGCTTCCATTATGGAAGCGCTCATTAGTACCGAAGGACCAGGAAGTGGTGAACGCTCTGTACTCACCACTTCCTGGTCCTCGGCTGTCGGCTGTGCAGGGCTGCGCACAGCGTGAGGTCGCTCTGTGACCTCACGCTGTGCGCGCGCCAGTTTAGAGCACAGTCGACTGGGGAGAAAATGGCAGGCGGCGTCCGTCCAGGAGCAGGAGAGGTAAGTGTTTTTATTTTTTATTTTATAAAAAATGTGGCTGCTGGGGGCATTATGGGGGCTAATTGGAGGCCTATGGGGCATTTGGAGGCATATTTGGGGGCTAATTGGAGGCATATGGGGGCTAATAGGAGGCATATGGGGGCATTTGGAGGCATATAGGGGCTAATTGGAGGCATATTTGGGGGCTAATTGTAGGCATATGGGGGCATTTGGAGGCATATGGGGGCTAATTGGAGGCATATTTGGGGGCTAATTGGAGGCATATTTGGGGCTAATTGGAGGCATATTTGGGGCTAATAGGAGGCATATGGGGCTAATAGGAGGCATATGGGGCTAATAGGAGGCATATGGGGGATAATAGGAGGCATATGGGGGCTAAAAGGAGGCATATGGGGGCTAATTGGAGGAATATGGGGGCTAATTGGAGGCATATGGGGGCTAATTGGAGGCATATGGGGCTAATTGGAGGCATATGGGGGCATTAGGAGGCATATGGGGGCTAATTGGAGGCATATTTGGGGGCTAATTGGAGGCATATGGGGGCATTTGGAGGCATATGGGGCTAATTGGAGGCATATTTGGGGCTAATTGGAGGCATATTTGGGGCTAATAGGAGGCATATGGGGCTAATAGGAGGCATATGGGGCTAATAGGAGGCATATGGGGGCTAATAGGAGGCATATGGGGGCTAATTGGAGGCATATGGGGGCTAATTGGAGGCATATGGGGGCTAATTGGAGGCATATGGGGGCTAATAGGAGGCATATGGGGCTAATAGGAGGCATATGGGGCTAATAGGAGGCATATGGGGGCTAATTGGAGGCATATGGGGGCTAATAGGAGGCATATGGGGGCTAATAGGAGGCATATGGGGGCTAATAGGAGGCATATGGGGCTAATAAGAGGCATAATGGGGCTAATAAGAGGCATAATGGGGGCTAATGAGGCATAAGGGCTGATATGGGGGCTAATGAGGCATAAGGGCTGATATGGGGGCTAATGAGGCATAAGGGCTGATATGGGGGCTAATGAGGCATAAGGGCTGATATGGGGGCTGATATGAGAGGCATAATGAGGGCTAATGAGAGGCATAATGTGTCATCCACAGATGCCCCCATAACAGTGTGTCTTCCACAGATCCACCATAACAGTGCGCCTGTGCACTGACGAGAGACAGAAAGAAGGGAAAAGAATCCGTGGAAGCAAGCAGAGGACGGCACAGCAGACGACTGAGTAGCTTCTTTTGTAAGTAAATTGCTTTATTATAACTGTATCCCTGCAGACCGCAACTCTCTCGTATTTTGTAATCTTATTGATATATACTTATTTTGTTTGTGCCCCCCCATTTTTGACTGTGGTATCTTTGTGCCCCCCCTATATATTGTTCCTAGAGTCGCCACTGCTGGCAGAATGCAGCATTTCTAGGCCTTGCTGAGTGAGATGCTGCATTCTGCTATTGCGGGCGCTGGCAGAGGAATTTCCACCCACAGAGAAACAGCTGCAGGTACCAATCCTACTGCACCTGCAAGAAGAGGACGGTTTGAAGACAAGTTGATCATTTCGGATATGAGATAATTCTGGCAGCCAACCCATCGACAGCCGCCCTCTGAATCCAGCCTCAGGGAACGCCTAGACCGACAGGTGTCTGACTACATCGGGTTAACGGCCAATGTGGACGCTCTGTGAAGCGAGGAACCCCTGGACTACTGGGTGTGCATGTTTGGCTTGCCTCTCATCGAGTGTCCTGTCTGAAAGGACGTTCAGCGCAGAAGGGGGAATCGTGACCGATAAGCGCACTTGCCTAGCTCATTACAGTGTGGACTACCTCACAGGAATGGATCTCAGAGGAATTCAACACTAGTGACGACCACGTGTAATTGAATTTCCTCATGCCAGCCCACACATATCCGCCACAACCCAGAACAAAGAATGGTCCTTGTCTTATGTATATACAGCGGCATAAAAGGCCTTTTCTGTCAGGTGAATGCCTCATTTTTGGGACCTCTACTCCAGTGGCCTACAGTAAAATAGTTATCCAGTGACCGTCTAATGTACCTCCAGCCACATCATCACAAGTTCTTTTGTGTCAGGTGAATGCCTAATTTTTGGGGCCTGTACTGGCCTACAGTAAAATTGTTATCCACTGAACCGTCTAATATACCTCCAGCCACATAATCACTTGTTCTTTTCTGTCAGGTGAATGCAGGGCCATCTTTAACGCACGGCAAAAGGGGCAGATGCTACAGGTCCAGTTCCTCCTGGGGGGCCCAAGGCAACTGCCTCTTGAGCCCCGCTGGCCACTGGAGGACCTTTCATGAGTCCATACTTTATCAACTAAGTATCAGTATATGTAGGGCATACATGGGGGATGTCTCTGCACTTACTATTATTTCTGGGCAACGCTGTCTTGCACCGCTGTGGCCCCAGTTATATTCTCCCGCGCTGTATGTAAGTAACAGCATCGGAACACCAGATAGGAGACATCAGTTTTTCTCCCTAGGTAGGTGAGTTTTGTTTTATCTGTGGCTGTGATCTTCTGCACTGTGATTGGACAGCGCTACAGCCAGGGAGAAGGAATGCACACAGAGAAAAACTGATGTCTCCTCCCTAGTGTTCCGATGCCGTTACTTAGCATACAGCACTGGAGAATGTAACTGGGGCCACAGCGGCACAAAGGAGCAGCACCCAGAAATAATAGTAAGTGCAGGGACATCCCCCATGTATACCCTACATGTCCTGCTACTTAGGCTACTTTCACACTTGCGGCAGTGTGATCCGGCGGGCAGTTCCGTCGTCGGAACTGGCCGCCGGATCCGCCGATCTGCTGCTGCCTGAAAGCATTTGTGAGACGGATCCGGATGCGGATCCGTCTCACAAATGCATTGCAAGGACGGATCCGTCTCTCCGCTTGTCATGCGGACCGACGGATCCGTCTTGTACATTTTTCGCATTTTTACCGATCTGCGCATGCGCATGCCGGAACGACGGATCCGGCATTCCGGTATTCTGAATGCCGGATCCGGCGCTAATACATTCCTATGGGAAAAAATGCCGGATCCGGCGTTCAGGCATGTCTTCAGTTTTTTTCGCCGGAGAAAAAACCGTAGCATGCTACGGTTTTCTCTTTTGCCTGATCAGTCAAAACGACTGAACTGAAGACATCCTGATGCAAACTGAACGGATTACTCTCCATTCAGAATGCATGGGGATATGCCTGATCAGTTCTTTTCCGGTATAGAGCCCCTGTGACGGAACTCTATGCCGGAAAAGAAAAACGCTAGTGTGAAAGTACCCTAAGTTAGTAAAGTATGGACCCATGAATGCGGCAGCGGCACTTGTGTTCTCCCTCTTGTCCAGGGTCCCATCAATATTAAACACGGCTCTGGATGAATGCCTAATTTTTGGGGACTGTACTGGCCTACAGTAAATTTGTTATTCAGTGACTGCCTAATGTACCTCCAGCCACATAATCACTTGTTCTTCTCTGTCAGGTGAATGCCTTATTTTTGGGACCTGTACTTCACTGGCCTGCAGTAATATTGTTATCCACTGACCGCCTAATATACCTCCAGCCACATAATCACTTGTTCTTTTCTGTGAGGTCAATGCTTAACTTTTGGGGCCTGTACTCCCGTGGCCTAAAATAAAACTTTTCTAGGCTCCAGCAGGGCCCATTTTTGATAGTTTCCCCTTAAGATGCATAAAAAATGGCCCCTGATTAAAATACATATTTTTGCTGGAAATTTTTACCATTGGTCCCCCTCTGGTATGTCACCGTCCATGTTGTGGGACTATTTGTGCACTTCTAGTAAGTATTTAGTGGCTGCAAATATGACCTGACATTAAAGTGAATGGGGCCCACTGCGAACACATGGTTTGCGAACATTTTATTGCGAACGAGCGTTCGCGAAACTTCCCGGCCGATGTTCGGCGATCACTACACAGGAGAGTACTCCTGTCCTCATGCATCATCAAGAGATCATTCACGGCCTTCCTCTGCTCATATAGTCAGTCAAACATGTGGAGGGTGGAGTTCCAACGGGTGGAACGTTGCATATGAGGTGATGCTGGGGAACACCATTCTTCCTTTGCAGCTCAAGGAGGGTGTATTTAGTAGGGTAAGAGTGGCCAAAGTGCATGCACAGGTTCCTGGCCATTTTCAAGATGTCTTGCAATTGGGTGGGACATGGGTCAGCCCTAGTGTTGAGCGAACATGAACTGTAAAGTCCGTGCGAGTTTAGGTACCCGGAAGAGAACCCAAACCTTGCCGGAAAAGTTTGGGTTCGAGTTCGGTGTTCGGCATTTAATAAAGCTTTGAAAACCAATCCACAAGCTTTTAAGTTTTGTGCACTTAGAAGCCATCACAGCCATGCCTAGTAATGGCATGGCTGTGATTGGCTGGTGCATCATGTGACCCAGCCTCTATATAAGCTGGATCATGTGTAGCACCGCCCACCAGCTCTGAGTAGTGCAGGGACAGGAAGCAGGCAGCTGAAGTGAGGGAGAGTGATAGGAACCTGGCTATTTGTTTTGTGGGTGCAATACACCAGTTTTGCACCCCTGACACAGAAATATAATAATAAATCTGGCTGTTAATTCTGTGGGTGACCTATAGTGATTTTTGGTGGGTGCAATGCACCATTTTTGTACCCCTGACCAGGGGCATCGTTAGGTCAAAACATTCGGGGCTTGAGCCCCGGATGTTTTTACCAGTGCCCCGAATGTTATGCTGGCAGCAGTGGCGTAACTACCAGGGAAGCAGGGGAAGCGGCCCAGCGCCCGGCAGCCTGACACCAAGTGTCTTGATTAGCTCATGCAGTTTTTCATGCCATCACATGAGCAGCGCAGTCATTTCCACACAATCTCCTGCACAGCCCGGAGCCTGACTCATGATCATGTGCTCGTGTCATCATGAAAGGTCCTTTTGCGCACTAGGAACTATCATCCCCTGAGGTAGGACATGTGAATGGAGCATTTCTAGCATTGATGTAGATACAAGGGACAGTGCTCCTTGTACAGTAGTTAGGACTGTCCCAGTATAGTAGGGAAAAAGTAACCATAAACCACAGGTCTCTATATGCACATTGATAGACCAGAGGCGGTGGTGATACTTTATCTGAGGTGCATGTTTTGGCTGTAGTCTGCCCCCTGACCTGTATTGTACCCCCCATGCTGCACTGTGTATACCCCCTGCCCTGTACTGTACCCCCTATGCTGTATTTTGCCCCCTGCCCTGTACTATGCCCCCTATGCTGTATTCTGCCCCCTGCCCTGTACTATGCCCCCTATGCTGTATTCTGCCCCCTGCTGCACCGTGTGTGTGCTTCCTGCCCTGTACTGTACCCCCGATAATGCACTGTGCCCCCTATGCTGCACTGTGTATGCCCCCTGCCTTGTACTGTGCCCCCTATGCTGCACTGTGTGTGCCCCTGCCCTGTATTGTGCCCGCTATGCTGTACTGTGCCCCCTGCCTTGTACTGTCCCCCCTGCCCTTTAGTGCGCCCCCTATGCTGCATTGTACCCCCTATGCTACACTGTGCGCCCCCGCTTGCCCTGTACTGTACCCCCTATACTGTATTGTGCCCCCTATGCTGTATTATGCCCCCTGTTCTATACAGTACCTCCTATGCTGTATTGAGCCCCCTGCCCTGTACTGTGCCCTATACCCTGCACTATGCCCTGTATTAGTGCTTGCCACTTGGCACTATCATGGCACACTAAGGCCATTCATCTAATGCAGGAGTAGGCAACCTACGACACTCCAGCTGTTGTGAAACTACAACTCCCAGCATGCATTATTGCTCTGCTCTTCTCATAACTCACATAGAAATTAATGGAACATGCTGGGAATTGTGGTTTCACAACAGCTGGAGTGCCGAAGATTGCTGGCCCCTGGTAATGTATACATAAAATGTATATGTTAAAAGGTGACTCAGACTGACACCATACAGTGACATCTGTCACCATAGAACCCCGTTGTAAAAAATAAAATAAAATGATACGTTAATCTATAAGTTTTTTTTTAACAGACTTTCCAGGATACAAAATCGTAGTGTGCTGCGCTTTTGTATCCCATTTTTCAACGTAAACATCAAACGGATGGCAAAAATGTGATGTGAACTCTCCCTTACATATGCACATATAGGATGCCAGGATAGTCATGGAGGGGGGCCCCATACAAAATTTTGCTGTGGGGCCCAGTCAGTTCTAGCTATGCCCCTGGCTGGCAGGGCCGGCCGCTCTGACTCTCCTGCGCTGCGCAGCCCCGCCATCCTAATTCGTATCCTGCAGTAACTGAACTTTAAAACAGCGCTCATGATCTCATAACTATCTTACACACTCATCTCCGGAAACATGCAGAACGGGCGGCGCTCGCTCACTGACGTCACACGCCTGCTCCTCCCACTAGGTGGCGCAGGCGCGTGACGTCAGTGAGTGAGCGCCGCCCGCACTGGAGCTAAGTGTGTAAGTCAAGATAGTAATGAGATGAGCGCTGATTTAAAGTTCAGTTACTGCAGGATACGGATTACTGAGGAGATGATCTGTGGGGTTGTCCAGACGGCTAGGCCCTTCACAGTAGTTATTAACCCCTTTCAGCAGTCCTCCATTCACTGAAGGGGGGCTGCTGAAAGGGGTTAATAACTACTGTGAAGGGGGGACTGCTGAAAGGGGTTAATAACTACTGTGAAGGCCCCCCCAGGCGATGGGGTTGTGGCTTAATGGGGTGGGGATGTGGCTTCACGGGCGCGATACAGTAGGCTTGTGCCCCGGATGTTTTCAGACCCTAGCAACGCCCCTGCCCCTGACACAAAAATATAATAGTTAATCCGTCTGTTAGTTTGATGGGTGACATATACGCATTTTTGGTGTGAGATACAAGTGCACTTTATACGTGACTGAAACCGCAGAGTTGGCACCTGCAGCCCACGGGCATCTGTCTTTCACCTCACCCCCTTGCAAATCAGCCAAGCAGTCTGAGCCCCAAGTCATGCAGCAGTCTCTTATGCTTTTCGATGACTCTGCTGGTGGGGTTTCCATGAGCCATTCACCTAGCCCTGCCCTAGAAGTGGAAGAAATTGAGTGCACTGATGCCCAACCACTCTTGTTTCAGGATGTGGACATGGGAGGACCACCGCAGCACGTCTCGGATGATGATGTGTGCAGACTGGCAAGGAGGGCAGGGGTGAAGAGTGGGTGGAAAATGATGTGGAGAATGATGAGGTCCTAGACCCAGGGCCGGCGCCACCACTCGGCAAACCCGGGCAAGTGCCGGGGCCCCCTACTCCTGGGGGGGCCCACTGTGCCTGCTCACTCCTGCAGCTGTGTCCTGCCTGTTCTGAATTCTAGGGCCGCTTACCCCAGCAATGCAGACAATTTTTGCCATGTGCACTGCTGGGGTAAGCGGCCCCAGAACTCAGAACAGGGTAGATGGAGTTTCGGTACATGATCGATCCTATGCTAGACTGTAGCTGCTAGAAGGAGGTCTGTGACATCACTGGTCACAGGCTCCTTCATAGTCACATGACAAACCCTGACGGCAGCAGCAGCAGCTTGTGGAAGGAGGAGGGGCTGTGCGTGCCTGCAAGATGCAGAGTGAGGTAGGATGTGCTGCTGGAGAACATAGAACTTGTGAGGGGAAGCATATGGAGCTCAGATATGAGGGGGCAGGTGGAGCACTCAGGGCCAGTGGGGTTCAAGTGGAATGGAACTGGTGCAATTAAGGGGGTTTATCATACAGATCCCGGTGTATTATGAGGGCCATGTGTGTGTCTGTCTGTCCCTGTGTGTGTGTGTGTCAGTCTGTCTGTCTGTCCCTGTGTGTGTGTATCAGTCTGTCTGTCTGTGTCAGTCTGTCCCTGTGTGTGTCAGTCTGTCTGTCCCTGTCAGTCTGTCTGTCCCTGTGTGTGTGTGTCAGTCTGTCCCTGTGTGTGTGTGTGTCAGTCTGTCTGTCCCTGTGTGTGTCAGTCTGTCTGTCCCTGTGTGTGTCAGTCTGTCTGTCCCTGTGTGTGTCAGTCTGTCTGTCCCTGTGTGTGTCAGTCTGTCTGTCCCTGTGTGTGTCAGTCTGTCCCCGTGTGTGTGTGTCAGTCTGTCTGTCCCTGTGTGTGTCAGTCTGTCTGTCCCTGTGTGTGTCAGTCTGTCTGTCCCTGTGTGTGTCTGTCTGTCCCCGTGTGTGTCAGTCTGTCTGTCCCTGTGTGTGTCAGTCTGTCTGTCCCTGTGTGTGTCAGTCTGTCCCCGTGTGTGTGTCAGTCTGTCTGTCCCTGTGTGTGTCAGTCTGTCTGTCCCCGTGTGTGTGTGTCTGTCCCCGTGTGTGTGTGTCTGTCCCCATGTGTGTGTGTGTCTGTCCCCGTATGTGTGTGTGTCTGTCCCCGTGTGTGTGTCACCATCACCATGCCCACAGTGTTCCCTTTGTCTTGACGCAGCTGCATCAGGACATTCTGTGCGGGGCAAGAAGAAGATGGAAGAGGAGGCAGCACCGCCAGCATGGAGTCCGTGGTAGAGGCACAGGGAGGCACAATAAGGACGCAGGTAACACTACTACATGATCTACACTAGTGTTATCTGTGGTTTTAAATAGGACTGCAGGTAACACTACTACATTTTCTGTACTCAGATAGCCATGCTGTTACATAGGACTGCAGGTGATATCTACTGTATTATCTGTACTCAGAGAGTTATCACTTTGTAAGGGGGCCCACTGAGACTTTATCGCCCAAGGGCCCACATGATCCTGGAGCCGACCCTGCCTAGACCCTAGTGATGAGCGGCATAGGCAATATTCAAATTCTAGAATTCGTGATCTCCAGTCGTTATTTTCGCGATTGCGCAAAACGGCACTAAAGATGCACATATTTTTTGCGCAATACATGCAACTTCACAGGTCTGAGTAGATATTACTGATTGGTGCACCAAGTATTGTTATGACATCACAGCACTATGTCTGTAGCCTGTGTGTCTGGACAGCAGAGAAACAGTAATCCCTATCACACAACCTAACACCCTGCACTGGAACAGCTCCACTATATCAGGATATAACCTGCACTGACATCTCCCACTATCTGTATAATATATCTGAGGTAACTATCTAATGTAATTGGATAAGGAATAGGATCCAGATGAAAGCACCGAGCACAGCAATGTCACTGCTCTCTCAGAACTGCAGACAAGGGCTGCTGGGGAGGTTCTTATATAGTAAGGGGTAGGCAGCTTTCCTATTGGTTGCTAGGGATGTTGCTAAGCTCTGACAAAGACATTGCAGCCTTCTCATTGGCCCACGAGCAAAAAGGGAGGTTACTGATGAAAAAAAAATCTAGAATATTCACGATTACGAATATATATCACTATATTCTACATCTTCACAAATTCTCGAAGTGCAAATATTTGTGATAAAAATTTGCGATTAAAATATTCTACATCAACATTACTAGACCCCACACGTCACGTGTGCAGTTTGGAAGAAGAGGTGGTGGTCACACAGCTCCAGCCGCACAGCAAAAGAGGGAGCAGGGTGCAAAAGCAAATTGGCCGTCCCCGAGCCAGTATGCCTGCTACTACCCACCGCACCCAGGTGCTGAGCACACCAAAGCTAGCTCCAAGGAGTTCCCTGGCGTGGCAGTTCTTCAGACAATGTGCTGACGACAAGACACGAGTGGTTTGCACGCTGTGCAATCAGAGCCTGAAGCGAGGCATAAATGTTCTAACCCTGAGCACCACCTGCATGACCAGGCATCTAAATACAAAGCACGAGCTGCAGTGAAGTACACATCTGATAAACCACAAAAGATCTCAGGCTCCTCTTCCTCTCTCTTCTGCTGCGGTCTTAGCCTCTTCCTCCCCCTCAAACAGAGGATGTGGAAGCAACAGCACCACCTCCACCACCGTCACCCAGCATGTCCACACTGTCCCATGGAAGTGTTCAGTTGTCCATCTCCCAAACACTGGACAGAAATAGGAAGTACCCCCCTACCCACCCGTGATCCCTGGCCCTGAATGCCAGCATTTCAAAATTCCTGTCCTTTGAAATGCTGTCATTCCGTCTGGTGGAGACAGAGACTTTTAAAAACCTTATGGAGGTGGCTGTCCCACAGTACGTGGTTCCCAGCCACCACTACTTTTCCAGGCAAGCCATCGCTGCCCTTCACAACCAAGTGGCGGACAAAATCAGGTGTGCACTGCACAACGCCATCTGTGGCAAGGTCCACATAACTACCGATACATGGACAAGTAAGCACGGACAGGGGCGTTATATCTCTCTAACTGCACACTGGGTAAATGCAGTGGCAACTGGGCCTGAGGCGGATAGCAGTGTGGCGCATGTTCTACCGCCAACGAGGATTGCAGGACATTTCAAATTTCTTCCTTTTGCCTCCTCCTCATACTCCGCTTCCTCCTCTACCGCCTCCTTATCCGGCCAGCGTAACACCTTCATCACCAGCTTCAGCACAGCCAGGGGGAAACGACAGCAGGCTATTTTGAAACTCATCTGTTTGGGGGAAAAACCCCACAAGAGCCGTGGACGGGCATGAAACAACAGACCGATGAGTGGTTAGTGCCGCTGAGCCTCAAGCCTGGCCTGGTGGTGTACGATAACGGGCGAAATCTCGTAGCAGCTCTGGGGCTAGCCGATTTGATGCACATCCCTTGCCTGGTTCATGTGCTGAATTTGGTGATGCAGAGGTTCCTGAAAAATTACCCCGATATGTGAGAGCTGCTGCAGAATGTGCGGGCCATCTGTGCGTGCTTTCGGTGTTCTCACCCTGCTGCTGCTCGCCTGTCAGTGCTGCAGTGTAGCTTCGGCCTTCCCGCTCACCGCCTCATATGCAACATGCCCACAAGGTGGAACTCCACCTTACACATGCTGGACAGACTGTGCGAGCAGCAGCAGGCGATAGTGAAGTTTCAGCTGCAGCACGCACGGGTCAGTCACACTACAGAACAGCACCACTTCACCACCACCGAGTGGGCCTCCATGCAGGACTTTTAAGCCGTGTTGCGCTGTTTCGAGTACTCCACCAACATGGCCAGTGCCGATGACGCCGTTATCAGCGTTACTATCCCACTTCTATGTCTCCTTGATGAAACACTTCTGGCGATGATGGAAGAGGATGTGGCACAGGAGGAAGAGGAGGAGAAAGAGGGATCATTTCCACGGTTATCAGGCCAGTCATTCACAAGTGGCTTGGAGGGTGGGTTCCTGCACCAACAGAGGCCAGGTACACAACTGTCCAGCCAGGGTACAATTCTGCAGGATGAGGGGGAGGAGGATGAGGAGGAACCGTGTCCACAGCAGGGCACCCAAAGTAGCTTATGGGAATCAATGGAGCATGGCTGGGGGGATACAGAGGACAGAGACAATACACCTCCCACAGAAGACAGCTTGTCGTTGCCTCTGGGCAGCCTGGCACACATGAGCGACTACATGCTGTAGAGCCTGCAAAACAACCGCCAAGTTGCCCAAATTCTAACCAGTGCTGATTACTGGGTGGCCACCCTGCTGGATTCCCGCTACAAGGACAACGTGCTGTCCTTAATTCCATCACTGGAGCGTGATTGGAAGATGCGCGAAGTACTAGCGCGCGCTGTTAGATGCACTGCTGATGGCATTCACACCTGACAGCGGGGGCTCAGTGGAGGCACTAGATGAAGACAGTGAAGGAAGAAGAAGTCGCCAACTCAGCTGAGGCACTGCCAGCAACTCAGAAGGCAGGGTTAGCATGGCAGAAATGTGGAAAAGCTTTGTCAGGACGCCACAACAACCAGCACCAGCAGCTGATACGGAATGTCTTAGCAGGAGGCAGCATTTCACCAACATGGTGGAACAGTACATGTGCACACGCCTACACGTACTGAATGATGGGTCTGCCCCATTCAACTTCTAGGTCTCCAAATTTGGCACATGGCCTGAGCTTGCCCTTTACGCCTTGGAGGTGCATATATATTGTCCGAACGTGAGTTTAGAACGGCGGCGGGGGAGGGCGTAATCACAGACAAGCGTAGCTGCCTGTCCACAGCCAACGTTAAAATGAACCAGGCTTGGATCCAACAGGACTTGTCCATACCTTGTGCTGAGTAGACAAGTATACTGGTTCACCCAGCCATTGTTATACTCCAGAACACTTTCTCTTTTCTATTTCCCAGTGTTTTGGGGTCTTCCCAAATCTATAAAAAAAAAGGGAAAAAAATCAGCATTGGCTACCTCCTCAGCCACTTACACTTACACTGCCAAGTCCACCCCCTCCTCAACCTTCTACTCTACTTTGACCTCCCCCTCCTATTTCAAGATTATTATTTTTTTTCTATTCTATGTTATTTTAAGTCATTTTCCTATCCACATGTGTTTTCTGGGCAACTGTCCTGCTCTTACCCCCATTTTGATTCCGTTTGCAGCCCTCTAGCCCTTACACCACCGTTCTCTGCAAAAGTGGTATGCTAGAGCAGTGTTTCCCAACCAGTGTGCCTCCAGCTGTTGCAAAACTACAACTCCCAGCATGCCCGCCCAGCCAAAGGCTGTCAAGGCATGCTGGGAGTTGTAGTTTTGCAACAGCTGGAGACACACTGGTTGGGAAACACTGTGCTAGAGGATCACTCCACTGTGCTGAAGGACCACTCTTACAGTTTAGGCTGAGGACAACGTGGAGGATGAGGTGCTGGACATTGGCGCCGCAATGACAGCATGAGAATGCGGAGGCTGCATTGCTATCACCTGGCCAAGTTGATGGTGTACCTGAGCCAAAACCAGCTGTAGTACCAGCAATTTGGTCAGGAGTAGCTTCCGCTTCTGCACTGTTGGATGAGTGCACGCATACTGTCGTCTCTTTTCAATTGATCGATTGGTGGTGAAACACGTGACGAGGAGTAGGAGGAGGAGCATGAGGACCAGTAGATGATGGGAAGGAAACACACCCACCTTCTGCTGAGGTGGTGGAGTCCTGACTGCTGGAGAAGGGGTGGGGGCCGCTGGTAGATCTATCAGGCTGTAACACTACATTAGTGCCACGGTTTTCTCAGGCCACTTTATGATGACAACCCAATGTGTTGATGCAGGGCAGTGGTGCCAACATTGACACCCTGGCCGAGCTTTTCCTTATGCCCACAGATCCTACCTATGGCCACGGTGAAGTCCACTGGTGACCTGATGAAAAATTCCCACACCAGCAGAAATGGCAGTTTACCCCCCACCACTGTGTGCTGACTGCCTGCCCCTGCCTCTATGAACCCGTGCAATGCTAGTTGTTTCCAGACAGGTAAGCTCCTCAGAAGCAAACGGTCTACCGCGGGCACATTTGGCTCTAGATCTCACACTGCTGCCACCCTGCTAGCTAATGGCCACCCTTGCACCCTGCTGGCTCAATGTGGAACACTGCCACCCTGCTGCTGTCTCTTGGGGAAGCATTCACGTTCTCCACCTGATGATGATGATGAAGCCCCCACTTTACCTGGTTTTCACATGCGATCGGCTACATCATCATCAGCTACTGTCTGCCCATCAGTTATGTCACCCTCACCAGTCTCATGACCGCATCCCTGACCGCAACACCTGCTCCCATGCAAATCTCATTGTTGCTACTTGCACGCCTACAGTATGAAGCAGCAGACCTCTCCTCAAAATCTTGGCTGGACAGTAAATGCTGACTGTCCTCAATAATATCTTTCTCGCTGAAAAGCAGAGCAGAGCCGGTGGCATACTTCAGTTGCCTGGCAGAAGAAGCAGAGGCAGGTTCAGGACAGGTGAAGGCACAGAGCTTGTTTTTGTGCCATGTCAACTAAGCAGTGTTGGACTGGGGTGCCTAAGGCCCACCAGTAAAAATTATTTTGGTGGCCCACCATACGGATACATTCAAATATTACTTGCTCACACAGCAGCAAGATGCTACCAGATGATTAAATATGGGGGTCCCTGCAGCAACTTTGAGAAGGTAGGTACTGGGGAAAAGAGGATACTGGCTAGCTCTCCTCTATACCTAGAAGTCATCTCAGCTATCTGATTGTGTCCATAAAAATAAACTGGGTAGTTTCTTTAACAATCTATCACCTTCTTATATGAACGTAGGCTGGTTCAAGAGCTGTACATTGAATATATGGACTGTATGTAATGTAGTAAGTCTACTGTGTTATGTGCCACTTGTGCAGGGGGTGGGAGACTAGGGGCCCACCTTGCTCAGGGGCCCATCGGGGGATTCACCTGTACCCCTGTGGGCCAGTTCAAGCCTACAACTAAGTGTGGTGTCAGAGGAACCCACAGACTCTTGTGATGATGTTCAAGACCGAGTCAACCATTCCATGACAGAGGCATTGGTCACTAGATGACACTGGGAGATCTGGCCAGTTGCTGCGGCTGCTTCTACCACCACCCCTTCTTCTGCTGCTACTTCTGCTGGCTCCAACAACATTTTTGCTAAAGCCCGTTCCTTTGGAGTGCCCTTGCACCTCTTTGTTGGACATACTATATGGTAACAGTAACTGTAAAATATGTGTTTCAGGCGTATAGTGCTTCCTTAGTCATGGTTCATGAATAAGGATGTGCTATATGTCTGAAACGCGTAGGTTGTGTGTGAACCGAGAGCAAGGCAGGTGGTTTGGGCTCTGCAACAAGAAAAGAACGCACACGCAGTGGTCAAGTTCAAGAAAAATGCATTTACTACAAGCTGATAAAGGCAATTTAATGGGGAAAAACAGGGAGAAGGACAAGTAAAATACACAGTATAGTATGAACAATTCAAGGCAGGTTCTGCAATAGTTTCTACTCTTACTACGTCTGCTCCTGCAGTACAGACACTACATGAACAATATTCCCAAAACTATCCCTAACTGACCATAACTTCACAGTTGGATGTGCACCCCCCTTTCTCCTAGCTTACAGTCCGTAGAAGCGCCCGGTGGGGCCCAATGTCATTCCTTTCTTTGATAGTGAAGCGTCCTCTCCTCACGTTTATCACAATATCCGAAGCAATGAAATCAAAAGGATGCACTGGAGTCCAACAGCAGGTATCACTCAGCACAGAATTTCTTTAACCGTCCCTTTTTCTATGGTTTCTGGGCCACAGCTAGCCCCCTGCGACAAAGTGACTCCAACTGCGGTCTGAGGCTTCAGGACCATACTATTGGCACGTGAGATGGCCTCTACCTGTACGTCATGAAATTTACCATCAGTCTCTCATCATATAAAGTCCTGCATAGTAACAGTCAAACTGCCGTCATGGATCCCCAAGACAAACTGGTCACGGAGAGTCCAATCAGGGTTACAGAAGGCCGGCGAGCCTCCTCTTTCCTTCCCTTGAATATCTCGGAGCAGTTCTTGTAGAGCATTCACATATTGGGGGAGATTTTCATTCTCATGTACTCTCTGGAAGAACCGAGCCTGCAGGGCCCCCAGCAATGCGGTTTCTCCATAGATGGTTTCTAGAATCTGGAACACTTACTCAAATGTCTGTCTTTGTTTGAATGGCCGCAATATCACCGTGGTCTTAGCATCCCCTTGTAGTTGTAACGTCAATATGGCTAGCTCTACTAATACTTCTGGTGTGGTCTGGTACATTCGCTGTACCATTCGTATCTGTTCCACCCACACACTCACAGACATATTATTGCCATCAAATTTAGCTAACTGACTTATTATAGTCCCTGCTGGCATTATTCCTCCAGCACCACCCCCCTAACGGGTGCTTCGCCGTCAATTCTGGTAAGCAGATCCTGCCGACTACGCCAATCTTTGAACGAAGAGCAAGGCAGGTGGTTTGGGCTCCGCAACCAGAAAAGAACGCACACGCAGTGGTCAAGTTCAATAAAAATGCATTTACTACAAGTTAATAAGGGCAAGTAAATGGGGAAAGAACAGGGAGAAGGACAAGCAAAATACACAGTATAGTATAAACAATTCAAGGCAGGTTCTGCAATAGTTTCCACTCTTACTACGTCCGCTTCTGCAGTACGGAAACTGAACAATATTCTTAAAACTATCCCTAACTGACCATAACTTCACAGTTGGGTGTGCACCCCACTATCTCCAAGTGGTCCAGGTGGACCGTTTACAGTCCGTTGAAGCACCCGGTGGGACCCAATGTTGTTCCTTTCTTCGATAGCGAAGCGTCCTCTATTCATGGTTATCACAATATCCGAAGCAATTAAATCCTCGTCAGCAGGAAGGGAAACAAAATAGATGCACTGGAGTCCAACAGCAGGTATCGCTCAGCACACTGACCGTCCTGCAGAATCCATACACTGAGGTGTGATGTAAGCTGGGGTTTTGCAGTTACTGTATGGTATTTCTACAGCACTGCGAGTCTCTTACTTTAGTGGCAATATTCATAGCCAAAATGTCAGTTTCACTGATTAGCCACTGAGCACAGTCCCTTCAGCGTGGCTTCACTAAACGCAGTCTCTTTACACTCCGTCCGCCTCTGGACTGAAATACATACAGCTTGGCTGCACAGGAAAGTTCTCTAGTATCTCCACACACTCTCAATACCTCACAGGCGTCTGTCTCTTCTCTTGCCAAGATGGCTGCTGCTCTCTGTCTTGTCACAGCCTGCTTCTCTTCCTACATTCAGCAAAACAGGCAGGATGACATCATCATTAGGGGCGTGTCACTCCAGCATCATATTACAATAGCTGCTGTCTTAAAGGGCTTCTGTCACCCCACTAAACAGTTTTTTTTTTTTTTGTTTACTTATAATCCTTACACTGCGATTTATGCCTACATAATCTAATTAATCATTTTGGTCCAGTAGATTTTGTTTAAAACGTGCTTTTAAAATATGCAAATTACCTTGCTACCAGCAAGTAGGGCGGCTACTTGCTGGTAGCAGCCGCATCCTCCCATCCTAAAGACGCCCCCTCCGCATGTTGATTGACAGGGCCAGGGAACGGGATCGTTCTCTGCTGGCCCTGTTTGCATTCAAAATCTCGCGCCGTACCTGTCTTCAATCGGCGCAGGTGCACTGAGAGGCGGCCGCTCGCTCGGGCGCTCCATCCTCAATGCGCGTGCACCGGGTGTAGATGTGACATCATCGGCGCAGGCGCATTGAGGATGGAGCGGCCGAGCGAGCGGCCGAGCGAGCGGCCGCCTCTCAGTCCGCCTGCGCTGACTGAATACCGTTACGGCGCAGGCGTGAGATCTTGATAGCAGACAGGGCCAGCAGAGGACGATCCCATTCCCTGGCCCTGTCAATCAACATGCGGAGGGGGCGTCTTTAGGATCGGAGGATGCGGCTGCTACCAGCAAGAAGCCGCCCTACTTGCTGGTAGCAAGGTAATTTGCATATTTTAAAAGCACGTTTTAAACAAAATCTACTGGACCAAAATGATTAATTAGATTATGTAGGCATAAATCGCAGTATAGGGATTATAAGTAAACAAAAAAAAAATAATGGTCTAATGGGGTGACAGAAGCCCTTTAAAGGACCAGAATCACAGAAACACATAAGGATTCAACTTTAACACAGTTTAAACAGACTAATGAAACCTGGGACATCATTGGCTGTTTCTTACATGTGTACTGTACCCTTTGCTGTTTGAATAGTTTTTACTGGATGAAGTAAAGACTGTATATATCTAGAAACTGGATGCTGGAATATACCCTCTTTTATTCTGTGTATCCTTGGAGAGCCAGCAGGTGAACTGTACTTTTTGACTATTGGTTCTCAATTTTTTTCAAAAATAGTTTATGTAAAAATGGTCAAAAAGTGGTAAAATATATGCATTCCCTATCCCCACAGGCAGGGGCGTAGCTATAGGCTCATGGGCCCTGGTGCAAGAGTTCAGTTTGGGCCCCCCCTACCCTCAATACCGTTTCATAACACCACCAGACCCTGATTTTAATTGCTAATATATTTACAAATTAAATTCAGGGCGAAATTTGATAGATGTGCAGTGAAAAAATTCTTCAGACAGCACATGGTGTGCAATAATGCTGGACTGACCCATCAACCGGCTATATACGGACGGACTGGTAATATCGTATATAGCCGATGTATGGGTCAGTCCAGCATTATTGCACACAAGGCTCACAGTCACTGCCTACCCCAGGGCCAGTGTCTGGCGCAGGCGCACACACTGTCTGCCTGTGGCCTGCCCCCTGGCACAGACACACACACTGTCATTAATTTAAGTGCCCAGCGCCAGTCAGCAACAGATCACGCTGGGGGCCTGGGCCGCTGCCTGCAGCCTGCCCCTGGCAGGCTGGCACAGTGGCATGCACCCACACTTGCTTGCAGTGCACTGCTTCTCCTGGCTCACAGTAACAGCAGTCGCCAGTGCCCCTGCCTGGTGCAGGCCCACACACTGCCTGCCTGCGGCCTGCCCCTTGGGCCTGGCACACACACACAGTAAGTAGTGTGGCCAGTAACCACTTCAGAGACAGATTCCCACAGAATTCAGAGTGAGAGTCCCAGACTCCCACTGGCCACTCCATGATCCCATTCCATAATGCCGCCCAAATCCCATTCCCATCCCATCATCAAGTGATTCCCATGATCCCATCATCAAGTGATTCCCATGATCCCATCCCATCATCAAGTGATTCCCATGATCCCATCCCATCATCAAGTGATTCCCATGATCCCATCCCATCATCAAGTGATTCCCATGATCCCATCCCATCATCAAGTGATTCCCATGATCCCATCCCATCATCAAGTGATTTCCATGATCCCATCCCATCATCAAAAGTGATTCCCATCCCATCATCAAGCTGATCTGATCCCTGGGCTGGGCTGGACTCTGCACTGCCGCCGCCTGCCACTAAGAGATCACAGATTCCCAGACCATCCCATCATCAAGCTGGAGCTGGGCTAGCTAGCGCCTCTGCTCACTGCGCTGCCGCCGCCTGTCACTAGTCTCAGACTCAGAGTCAGAGAGAGTAGAGCCGAGGGCCGAGCCGAGGCTAGTCAAGAAAACTAACCTCGCGCCGCACAGTCACTGCCGCTGCCGCCTGCTGCTTCTTTTGACAGTATCTGACTGGGAGAAACCACGCCTCCGGCTCCCAGTCACTCAGACCTCACATGTCTGCTTCCGCGGCCGGCGCCGCCCCCTCTGACACACGTGGTGAGCTGAGCTGCCTAGTGCCTGCCTACTAGAGCCTGCGCTGCGCCGTGCGCACTGCCCCGGGCCCCGGCACTATTAGATAACATTTTGAATAGGAGGCGGTGGGCCCCCCTGGCTCAGGGGCCCGGTCGCAATTGCGACCGCTGCGACCCCTGTAGCTACGCCACTGCCCACAGGATACTGGATAACTATTAGAATGGTGGGTGTCCTACCGCTGGGACCCCAACTGATCTAGATAACAGGGGCCCTGTACCTCCTGTGGCCCCCGAAATGAATAGAGCGGCCGGTCGGGCATGCGAGTGGCCAATTCATTCATTTCTATTGGAGTTCCAGAGATAGCAGAGTAGCTGCTCTGTTCATTTAAGGGGGCTGCAGGGGATATGGGGTCTGTTCTCATGATCAGTGGGGGTACAATGGTAGGACCCCTAACAATGTATTAGTTATTCACTATCTAACTTAATGTAACCAGAATACCCCTTCAACATGTCATTTTTCCCAGCAGTGTAAGGGCTCTTTCACACCTGCGTTCTTTTCTTCCGGCATAGAGTTCCGTCGTCGGGGCTCTATGCCGGGAGAATCCTGATCAGTTTTATCCTAATGCATTCTGAATGGAGTGAAATCCGTTCAGGATGCATCAGGATGTCTTCAGTTCCGGAACGGAACGTTTTTTGGCCGGAGAAAATACCGCAGCATGCTGCGCTTTTTGCTCCGGCCAAAAATCCTGAAGACTTGCCGCAAGGCCGGATCCGGAATTAATGCCCATTGAAAGGCATTGATCCGGATCTGGCCTTAAGCTAAACGTCGGATCCGACGTTTAGCTTTTTTAGAGTGGTTACCATGGCTGCCGGGACGCTAAAGTCCTGGCAGCCATGGTAAAGTGTAGTGGGGAGCGGGGGAGCAGTATACTTACCGTCCGTGTGGCTCCCGGGGCGCTCCAGAGTGACGTCAGGGCGCCCCACGCGCATGGATGACGTGATCGCATGGCACGTCATCCATGGGCATGGGGCGCTCTGACAGCATTCTGGAGCGCCCCGGGAGCCGCGCGGACTGTGAGTATGCTGCTCCCCCGCTCCCCGCTCCTACTAAGGCCTCATGCACACGACAGTTTATTTTCACGGTCCGCAAAAACGGGGTCCGTAGGTCCGTGATCCGTGACAGTTTTTTCGTCCGTGGGTCTTCCTTGATTTTTGGAGGATCCACGGACATGAAAAAAGAAGTCCCCCCCCCCTCCCCAGTTTGAATATCGTTGGTGGCACAGTGTGCGCCCCCCATCGGGCCCCCCCTTCCTCCCTCTAATGTTAGAAATCGTTGGTGGCACAGTGTGCGCCCACCATCGCCCCCCCTCCCTCCCTCCCTCTATTGTAATAAATCGTTGGTGGCACAGTGTGCGCCCACCATCGCCCCCCCCCCTCCCTCCCTCCCTCTATTGTAATAAATCGTTGGTGGCACAGTGTGCGCCCACCAACGGCCCCCCTCCCTCTATAGCAGTAACAACATTGGTGGCAGTGTGCGGCCTCCCACTCCCCCCCCCCCCATCATTGGTGGCAGCGGAGTTCCGATCGGAGTCCCAGTTTAATCGCTGGGGCTCCGATCGGTAACCATGGCAACCAGGATGCTACTGCAGTCCTGGTTGCCATGGTTACTTAGCAATAGTACAATAGTAGAAGACTCATAGTTACCTGCTTGCTGCTGCGATGTCTGTGTCCGGGCGGGAGCTCCACCTACTGGTAAGTGAAAGGTCTGTGCGGCGCATTGCTAAAGAACTGTCACTTACCAGTAGGAGGAGCTCCCGGCCCTTCACAGACATCGCAGCAGCAAGCAGGTAAGTATGAATCTTCTACTGTTGTACTATTGCTAAGTAACCATGGCAACCAGGGCTACAGTAGCTTCCTGGTTGCCATGGTTACCGATCGGAGCCCCAGCGATTAAACTGGGACTCCGATCGGAACTCCGCTGCCACCAATGATGGGGGGGGGGGAATGGGAGGCCGCACACTGCCACCAATGTTGTTACTGCTATAGAGGGAGGGGGGGCCGATGGTGGGCGCACACTGTGCCACCAACGATTTATTACAATAGAGGGAGGGAGGGGGGGCGATGGTGGGTGCACACTGTGCCACCAACGATTTATTACAATAGAGGGAGGGAGGGGGGGCAATGGTGGGCGCACACTGTGCCACCAACGATTTCTAACATTAAAGGGAGGAAGGGGGGGTCCGATGGGGGGCGCACACTGTGCCACCAACGATATTCAAACTGGGGAGGGGGGGGGAGGGGTCTGCCCCCTGCTGCCTGGCAGCCCTGATCTCTTACAGGGGGATATGATAGTACAATTAACCTCTTTAGGTGCCGCACCTGAAGGGGTTAATTGTGCTATCATATCCCCCTGTAAGAGATCGGGTGCTGCCAGGCAGCAGGGGGCAGTCTTGTACAAAGTTTGTAGTGTATTCTAACTAGAAGCGTCCCCATCACCATGGGAACGCTTCTGTGTTAGAATATACTGTCGGATATGAGTTTTCACAAAGTGAAAACTTAGATCAGAAAAAGCTTTTATGCAGACGGATCTTCGGATCCGTCTGTATGAAAGCAACCTACGGCCACGGATCACGGACACGGATGCCAATCTTGTGTGCATCCGTGTTCTTTCACGGACCCATTGACTTGAATGGGTCCGTGAACCGTTGTCCGTCAAAAAAATAGGACAGGTCATATTTTTTTGATGGACAGGATACACGGATCACGGCCTCGGCTGCAAAACGGTGCATTTTCCGATTTTTCCACGGACCCATTGAAAGTCAATGGGTCCGCAAAAAAAACCTGAAAACGGCACAACGGCCACGGATGCACACAACGGTCGTGTGCATGAGGCCTAAGGCAACCAGGACTTTAATAGCGTCCTGGCTGCCATAGTAACACTGAACACATTTTGAAGACGGATCCGTCTTCAAATGCTTTTAGTTCACTTGCGTTTTTCCGGATCCGGCGTGTAATTCCGGCAAGTGGAGTACACGCCGGATCCGGACAACGCAAGTGTGAAAGAGGCCTAAGCCACAATAACAAAACCCAAAAAGCAAAGGCAGAATTGCTGCCTTCTATGTCTCCTGATTTACATAGTAACATAGTTTATAAGGCTGAAAAAAGACATCTGTTCATCCAGTTTGGCCTGTCATCCTGCAAGTTGATCCAGAGGAAGGCAAAAAAAAACTGTGAGGTAGAAGCCAATTTTCCTCACTTTAGGGAAAAAAATTCCTTCCCGACTCTAATCATGCAATCAGAATAACTCCCTGGATGAACTAGTAACTATAGTAACTATGGCCTGTAATATTATTACACTCCAGAAATACATCCAGGCCCCTCCTGAATTCCTTTATTGTACTCACCATCACCACCTCCTCAGGCAGAGAGCTCCATAGTCTCACTGCTCTTACCGTAAAGAATCCTCTTCTATGTCTGTGTACAAACCTTCTTTCCTCCAGATATACCAGGGGGAGAGAAACAGAACTGGATCGCACATCCACAATGCTATGCTTTGATCTAACTCGCTTATCAGCGCTATAATAAAGTGTTCGGCCCCCCATACTTCACGCTGTACAAGTGGCATTGGTGTACATTTTGATCAAAAAGCATAAGCCCACTCACCACGCCAAGGTCGCCTCTTTGAGTGGGACCGACTCTGACAAAAAGGGCGCAGCACAGTGTGGTGACAAAGCGGCACTGCCCGAGTAGGCGGCGGGACCCAGGAGTCAAACAGAAACCCTGCTGTCTGACAATGCCACCCATGGCACTGGGTCCCACCAACCCACCAGTACAGCACCCCAAAAACAAAGGCCACCACGCAGTACTGCACCATGTGAACAGTTGTCTAACACAACATGTCCATTGCTATCAGGAGCTACAAGTCAATGGCCACTTTATTCAGACTTCTGTGGCTTCCTCCCATTCGGCACAGGTGGTTTTAATCACAGAAGTCTGCATAAAGTGGCCATTGACCTGTAGCTCCTGATAGCAATGGACATGTTGTGTTAGACAACTGTTCACATGGTGCAGTACTGCGTGGTGGCCTTTGTTTTTGGGGTGCTGTACTGGTGGGTTGGTGGGACCCAGTGCCATGGGTGGCATTGTCAGACAGCAGGGTTGCTGTTTGACTCCTGGGTCCTGCCGCCTACTAGGGCAGTGCCGCTTTGTCACCACACTGTGCTGCGCCCTTTTTGTCAGAGTCGGTCCCACTCAAAGAGGCGACCTTGGCGTGGTGAGTGGGCTTATGCTTTTTGATCAAAATGTACACCAATGCCACTTGTACAGCGTGAAGTATGGGGGGCCGTACACTTTATTATAGCGTTGATAATCGAGTTAGATCAAAGCATAGCATTGTGGATGTGCGATCCAGTTCTGTTTCTCTTCTGTTCTCTCCCCCTGTTATATTATTGTTGTTCTTTCCTCCAGACGCAGAGGATGTCCCCTCGTCACAGTCACAGTCCTGGGGATAAACAGATGATGGGAGAGATCTCTGTACTGACCCTTGATATATTTATACATATGAAACACAGAGAGAGAATGCACCAAACAGATATAACACTGACTATGCTGGCAAGACCTGAATGAAGGTATTAAAAGCTGAGACTTTTGCCAATATATTCCAGTCATGGAGATATCGGAGCCCATCATGCACCACTCTTGTGGTGCATGTGGACCGCGCCGACATCCTCCATTGTATGCATATTTTGCTGGGGTTAGTCGATTACTGCGGTCCACATGCGGTCGGGCTGCTCCCCCAATAGAAGACACGCCACAGTGTCAGGGGTTTGGCAGCTCCTCCAGAATTGCCACTATATTATTTTTTTGTTTTTTTGTTTCTGTTCTATATTTATACATAGTAATTAGATCTCCCCTCAGTTGTCTTTTTTCTAAAGTGAATAACCCTAATTTTGATAATCTTTCAGGGTACTGTAGTCCCCCTTTTTCCAGTTATTACTTTAGTTGCCCTCCTCTGGACCCTCTCCAGCTCTGCTATGTCTGCCTTGTTTACAGGAGCCCAGAACTGTACACAGTACTCCATGTGTAGTCTGACTAGTGATTTGTAAAGTGGTAGGACTATGTTCTCATCACGGGCATCTAAGCCCCTTTTGATGCAACCCGCTATCCTATTGGCCTTGGCAGCAGCTGCCTGACACTGGTTTCTACAGCTTAGTTTGCGGTTCACCAAAATTCCTAGGTCCTTTTCCATGTCACAGTGTTAGGCCTCATGCACACAACAGTATTTTTTCACGATCCGCAAAATGGGGTTCCGTTGGTCCATGATCCGTGACCGTTTTTTTCGTCCGTGGGTCTTCCTTGATTTTTGGAGGATCAACGGACATGAGAAAAAAAGTTGTTTTGGTGTCCGCCTGGCCGTGCGGAGCCAAACGGATCCGTCCTGAATTACAATGCAAGTCAATGGGGACGGATCCGTTTGATGTTGACACAATCTGGTGCAATTGCAAACGGATCCGTCCCCCATTGACTTTCAATGTAAAGTCAGGAGTCCCTTTTATACCATCGGATCAGAGTTTTCTCCAATCCGATGGTATATTTTAACTTGAAGCGACCCATCACCATGGGAACGCCTCTATGTTAGAATATACCATCGGATTTGAGTTACATCGTGAAAACTCATATCCGACAGTATATTCCCATGGTGATGGGGACGCTTCTAGTTAGAATATACTACAAACTGTGTACATGACTGCCCCCTGCTGCCTGGCAGCACCCGATCTCTTACAGGGGGCTGTGATCAGCACAATTATCCCCTTAGGTGCCGCACCTGAAGGGGTTAATTGTGCGTATCATATCCCTGTGTAAGAGATCAGGGGCTGCCAGGCAGCAGGGGGAAGACCCCCCTCCCTCCCCAGTTTGAATATCATTGGTGGCCAGTGTGCGGCCCCCCTCCCTCCCTCTATTGTATTTATAACATTGGTGGCCAGTGTGCGGCCCCCCGGCCCCCCCTCCCTCCCTCTATTGTATTTATATTATTGGTGGCCAGTGTGCGGCCCCCCCCTCCCTCCCTCTATTGTATTTATATCATTGGTAGCGGAGTTCCGATCGGAGTCCCAGTTTAATCGCTGGGGCTCTGATCGGTAACCATGGCAACCAGGACGCTACTGCAGTCCCGGTTGCCATGGTTACTTAGCAATTTGTAGAAGCATTATACTTACCTGCGAGCAGTGATGTCTGTGACCGGCCGGGAGCTCCTCCTACTGGTAAGTGACAGATCATTAAGCAATGCGCCGCACAGACCTGTCACTTACCAGTAGGAGGAGCTCCCGGCTGGTCACAGACAGCGCAGCAGCCAGCAGGTAAGTATGATGCTTCTAATATTGCTAACCATGGCAACCAGGACTGCAGTAGCAATTAAACTGGGACTCCGATCGGAAATCCGATAATACAATAGAGGGAGGGAGGGGGGGCCGGGGGGGTCCGCACACTGGCCACCAATTTATATAAATACAATAGAGGGAGGGGGGGCCTGGGGGGCCGCACACTGGCCACCAAT
Organism: Bufo gargarizans; assembly: GCF_014858855.1. Lineage (NCBI taxonomy): Eukaryota > Metazoa > Chordata > Amphibia > Anura > Bufonidae > Bufo > Bufo gargarizans. The sequence goes on along the minus strand of NC_058084.1, from coordinate 11,002,229 downwards.
GTTATAAATACAATAGAGGGAGGGAGGGGGGAGCGGGGGGGGGGGCCGCACACTGGCCACCAATGTTATAAACACAATAGAGGGAGGGGAGGGCCGGGGGGGCCGCACACTGGCCACCAATGTTATAAATACAATAGAGGGAGGGAGGGGGGGCCGGGGGGGCCGCACACTGGCCACCAATGTTATAAATACAATAGAGGGAGGGAGGGGGGGCCGGGGGGGGCCGCACACTGGCCACCAATGTATTAAATACAATAGAGGGAGGGAGGGGGGCCAGGGAAGCCACACACTGGCCACCAATGAAATTGAAACTGGGGAGGGAGGGGGTCTGGCCCTGCTGCCTGGCAGTCCCGGATCTCTTACACGGGGCTATGATACGCACAATTAACCCCTTTGGGTGCGGCACCTGAGGGGTTAATTGTGCTGATCACAGCCCCCTGTAAGAGATCGTGTGCTGCCAGGCAGCAGGGGGCAGTCATGTACACAGTTCGTAGTATATTCTAACTAGAAGCGTCCCCATCACTATGGGAACGCCTCTGTGTTAGAATATACTGTCGGATCTGAGTTTTCACGAAGTGGAAACTCAGCTCTGAAAAAGCTTTTATGCAGACGGATCTTCGGATCCGTTTGTATGAAAGTAACCTACGGCCACGGATCACGGACACGGATGCCAATCTTTTGTGCATCCGTGTTTTTTCACGGACCCATTGACTTGAATGGGTCCGTGAACCGTTGTCCATCAAAAAAATAGGACAGGTCATATTTTTTTGACGGACAGGATACACGGATCACGGAGGCGGATGACAAACGGTGCATTTACCGAGTTTTCAACGGACCCATTGAAAGTCAATGGGTCCGCAGAAAATCACGGAAAACGGAACGACGGCCACGGGTGCACACAACGGTCGTGTGCATGAGGCCTTACCCAGTGTTTTACCAATTACTGTAGTATGTACTGTTGACTTGCATTATACCTTCCCATGTGCATAACCTTACCTTTGTCAGTGTTAAACGTCATCTGCCACTTTTCTGCCCAAGCCTATATAGTATATACAGTACAGACCAAAAGTTTGGACACACCTTCTCATTCAAAGAGTTTTATTTATTTTCATGACTATGAAAATTGTAGATTCACACTGAAGGCATCAAAACTATGAATTAACACATGTGGAATTATATACATAACAACAAAGTGAGAAACAACTGAAAATGTGTCATATTCTAGGTTCTTCAAAGTAGCCACCTTTTGCTTTGATTACTGCTTTGCACACTCTTGGCATTCTCTTGATGAGCTTCAAGAGGTAGTCACCTGAAATGGTTTTCACGTCACAGGTGTGCCCTGTCAGGTTTAATAAGTGGGATTTCTTGCCTTATAGATGGGGTTGGGACCATCAGTTGCGTTGTGGAGAAGTCAGGTGGATATACAGCTGATAGTCCTACTGAATAGACTGTTAGAATTTGTATTATGGCAAGAAAAAAGCAGCTAAGTGAAGAAAAATGAGTGGCCATCATTACTTTAAGAAATGAAGGTCAAGCAGTCCGAAAAATTGGGAAAACTTTGAAAGTGTCCCCAAGTGCAGTCACAAAAACCATCAAGCGCTACAAAGAAACTGGCTCACATGCGGACCGCCCCAGGAAAGGAAGACCAAGAGTCACCTCTGCTGCGGAGGATAAGTTCTTTCGAGTCACCAGCCTCAGAAATTGCATGTTAACAGCAGCTCAGTTTAGAGACCAGGTCAATGCCACACAGAGTTCTAGCAGCAGACACATCTCTAGAACAACTGTTAAGAGGAGACTGTGTGAATCAGGCCTTCATGGTAGAATATCTGCTAGGAAACCACTGCTAAGGACAGGCAACAAGCAGAAGAGACTTGTTTGGGCTAAAGAACACAAGGAATGGACATTAGACCAGTGGAAATCTGTGCTTTGGTCTGATGAGTCCAAATTTGAGATCTTTGGTTCCAACCACCGTGTCTTTGTGCGACGCAGAAAAGGTGAACGGATGGACTCTACATGCCTGGTTCCCACCGTGAAGCATGGAGGAGGAGGTGTGATGGTGTGGGGGTGCTTTGCTGGTGACACTGTTGGGGATTTATTCAAAATTGAAGGCATACTGAACCAGCATGGCTACCACAGCATCTTGCAGCGGCATGCTATTCCATCCGGTTTGCGTTTAGTTGGACCATCATTTATTTTTCAACAGAACAATGACCCCAAACACACCTCCAGGCTGTGTAAGGGCTATTTGACCATGAAGGAGAGTGATGGGGTGCTGCGCCAGATGACCTGGCCTCCACAGTCACCGGACCTGAACCCAATCAAGATGGTTTGGGGTGAGCTGGACCGCAGAGTGAAGTCAAAAGGGCCAACAAGTGCTAAGCATCTCTGGGAACTCCTTTAAGACTGTTGGAAGACCATTTCAGGTGACTACCTCTTGAAGCTCATCAAGAGAATGCCAAGAGTGTGCAAAGCAGTAATCAAAGCAAAAGGTGGCTACTTTGAAGAACCTAGAACAGGGGTGGCCAACCCGCGGCTCGCGAGCCGCATGCGGCTCCTTGCAACTTTATTTGCGGCTCGCAGGGGACCGCGGTCCGGTCGGGATTTGTGTTATTGTGATACTAGGCTGCGTAGCCTAGTATCTCAAGAGAACATTGCGTGTGCCGCGCTCGGCCTTCTACACTGAGGAGGGAGGTAAGGAGGGAGGTAGGGAGTCCCTCCCTCATATGACGCGACCGCCACTGAAAGCAGTGAAAAGAGCGGGCTATAAAGCTGCCCGCATCACTGCCACCAATGAATGTGCGGTTAATTAAAGGAGGAGGAGGAGGGATGGGGGAGGTAAGAAACTGCTGCGCCGTCTGAGCTAGTGAGCTCGGCGAACAGCAGCAGCGGCAGCCTCCTCCTGAGTGTCCTGTCCTCGCTCAGCGTCAACCCCAGAGTCGGTGAGCAGCCAGCATAAAAGGTACCCCACACTCACACAGTGCAAGAGTGATTAGCCTGCCTCAAGATAAAGGCAGGCAAAAAACATCTATCAGGCAGCCAGCAAGATTGGGGTTAATGTGACTCATTAACCCCAATCTTGCCACTGCCATGTTTTAAACATGATGGGGGTCATTTATTTTTAATGTCAGGCTGGCTACATGCTTTTGGACTGGACCCCATGTGCCTCACATTAATAGTAAGTGACCCCCAAAGTACCATCTCACATAATGGGCAACATAGGGTTAATGTGAGTTACAGAATACAAGCCACATTAATATGAGGCACATGGATTGACTGTGCCAATAGCAAGTGACTGTTCATGTTTGTAGCTCATGCATTAACCCCATGTTGCCCATTATGCAAGGATATGGATACTTGATAGGGTTATTATGAGGCACATAGGGGTTATTACTAGTAACGGTTGGACCTGTGCCTCACATTAAGGGTCCATTCACACGTCCGTTGTTTGTTTCCTGATCTGTTCCGTTTTTTGCTGAACAGATCTGGACCAGATCTGGACCCATTCATTTTCAATGGGTCCTGAAAAAAAACGGACAGCACAATGTCAGATTTTTTTTCAGGACCCATTGAAAATGAATGGGTCCAGATCTGGTCCAGATCTGTTCAGCAAAAAACGGAACAGATCAGGAAAAAAAACAACGGACGTGTGAATGGACCCTAACCCCATCATGTATCACTTTGGCAGCTTCCGATCTGAGCGATTGCATCCAGGACGGTTACCATGGCAGCCAGGATGCTACTGAAGCCATGGTTGCCATGGTGAGCTCCCTGCTGCCCTGTAGTTATTAAATAAAAAGTGAAAAAATTAAATAAAAAATTAATACAAAACACAAAAATATTAAGTTTAAATCACACGCTTTCCCAATTTTACACATAAAATCGCCATGCCCGAAAAAGTCCAAACTATTAAAATATTAAAAAAAATCTCCTATGTGGTGAACACCGTAACAGAAAAAAATAGTCACCTTGTCCCCCCCAAAAAATAGGATAGGACTGTTCTATTATGGGCCAAATGTTCCATAAAATGTTGAAAACTCAGCTGCAGTAATACTGTCGTGTGCACGCATATTTGTGTAAATGTATAGCTTGTGGCTCCTGGCAGTCATACGTTTTTTTTTCTGGCTCTTTGTGTCTGTAAGGTTGGCCACCCCTGACCTAGAATATGACATATTTTCAGTTGTTTCACACTTTTTTGTTACATATATAATTCCACATGTGTTAATTCATAGTTTTGATGCCTTCAGTGTGAATCTACAATTTTCATGAAAATAAAGAAAACTTTTTTAATGAGAAGGTGTGTCCAATCTTTTGGTCTGTACTGTATATACTATATAGGCTTGGGCAGAAAAGTGGCAGATGACGTTTAACACTGACAAAGGTAAGGTTATGCACATGGGAAGGTATAATGCAAGTCAACAGTACATACTACAGTAATTGGTAAAACACTGGGTAAGGCCTCATACTGAGCCCTGAGGTGCCCCACTAGTGACAGTGACCCAATCTTAGTGTGTTCCGCTAATAACCACTAGGGAGGAGCGGCAGGGGTCATATTCAAATTTGCGATATTTCGCAAATATTTTGTAGAATATTCGCGAATTCTAATATGCGTTATATTCAACTTCTTTTTTTTACTCGAAAAATCGGCAATGTAATGATCGTGTAATATGCGAATATTACGCGATCAATACAGGCGTGGGTCAAAAAGAAATATATAGCACTATAGAATCTAGTTCTATATATTTGTTTTTTAGAATATTCGTCATTTTTTTCCATCTGAAGTTATGATTCCTCCCTGCTTAAGTTGCTTGACAAAAAACTTAAGCAGGGAGGAATCATGACTTCAGATGGAAAAAATGAAGAATATTCTAATAAAACGAATACCGTATTTTTCGCTTTATAAGATGCACTTTTTTCCTCCCAAAAGTGGGGGGAAAATGGCCGTGCGTCTTATAAAGCGAATACTTCGCTGGCCGCTATGCTGCACAGCGCGGCCCGCGAAGTATCAGTGACAGTGTGGAGGTAGGAGGCGGGGCCCGGTGCAGTGACTCTACTCTAATACAGCGGGCCCCGCAACTGTTAAACATTCAATCTGATCTATATCTAATAGTATATGCTCTGTACGGCTCTTACTGTAGTACCGTAAGTATAGCGCAGACCGGCATCTCCCTCGGTCATGCGCCGCTTGCCGCACCTCCTTCCTCATGTGCCGTCTGCTCCAGCTCCCTCTGTCATGCGCCACCTGCCCCAGCTCCCTTTGTCATGCGCCGCCTGCCTGTTCATTCATAAAGTGAGATAAGCAGGCAGGCGGCGCATGAGGAGGGAGCTGGGGCAGGCGGCGCATGACAGAGGGAGCTGGAGCAGACGGCGCATGAGGAGGGAGCTGCGGCAGGTGGCGCATGACCGATGGAGATGCCGGTCTGCGCTATACTTACGGTACTACAGTAAGAGCCGTACAGAGCATATACTATTAGATATAGATCAGATTGAATGTTTAACAGTTGCGGGGCCCGGTGTATTAGAGTAGAGTCACTGCACCGGGCCCCGCCATGAGTGTCTCCGCCTCCTCCCTCCACACTGATGCATCTGATGGGGGATCTGTAGATGACACTTAGGGGGATCTGTGGATGACATAAGTGTCATCCACAGAGCCCCATAAGTGTCATGCACAGATCCCCCCTCAGTGTCATGCACAGATCCCCCCTCAGTGTCATGCACAGATCCCCCCTCAGTGTCATGCACAGATCCCCCCTCAGTGTCATGCACAGATCCCCCCTCAGTGTCATGCACAGATCCCCCCTCAGTGTCATGCACAGATCCCCCCTCAGTGTCATGCACAGATCCCCCCTCAGTGTCATGCACAGATCCCCCCTCAGTGTCATGCACAGATCCCCCCTCAGTGTCATGCACAGATCCCCCCTCAGTGTCATGCACAGATCCCCCCTCAGTGTCATGCACAGATCCCCCCTCAGTGTCATGCACAGATCCCCCCTCAGTGTCATGCACAGATCCCCCCTCAGTGTAATGCACAGATCCCCCCTCAGTGTAATCCACAGATCCCCCCTCAGTGTTATCCACAGATCCCCCCTCAGTGTAATCCACAGATCCCCCATAACAGTGCGTCATCCACAGATCCCCCATAACAGTGCGTCATCCACAGATCCCCCCCATAACAGTGCTTCATCCACAGATCCCCCCATAACAGTGTCATCCACAGATCCCCATAACAGTGCGTCATCCACAGATCCCCCCATAACAGTGTCATCCACAGATCCCCCATAACAGTGCGTCATCCACAGATCCCCCCATAACAGCGTCATCCACAGATCCCCCATAACAGTGCGTCATCCACAGATCCCCCCCATAACAGTGCGTCATTAACAGATCCCCCCATAACAGTGTCATCCACAGATCCCCATAACAGTGCGTCATCCCCAGATCCCCATAACAGTACAGCATCCAAAGACCACCTTTAGTTCAAAAGCTACCAAAAGCACACCTTTTGGTTAAAAATATTTTTTTCTTATTTTCCTCCTCAAAAACCTAGGTGCGTCTTATCAGGTGAGTCTTATAAAGCGAAAAATACGGTATATAGCACTATATTCTATAGTGCTATATATTTCTTTTTGACCCACGCCTGTATTGATCGCGTAATATTCGCATATTACACTACCGATTTTTTTTTTTATAAAAAAGTACAAATATTAAAAAAACTAATATATAGCACTATATTAGAAATATTCGCAAATTCTCAAAGTTACGATATTCGCGATAAATATTTGTAATTCGAATATTCACGCTCAACACTAATAACCACCCTCTGGTTTCTATCGCTGAGCCAGTTACTTACCCACTTACAGAAGTTTTCTCCCAGTCCGAGCATTCTTATTTTATATACTAACCTTTTATGTGGTACAGTGTCAAGTGCTTTGGAGAAGTCCAGATATACGACATCCATTGATTCGCTGCTGTCAAGTCTAGAACTTACCTCCTCATAGAAACTGATTAAATTAGTCTGACATGACCGATCCCTCATGAAGCCATGCTGATATGGCGTTATTTGCTTATTTCCGTTGACGTTCTCCAAGATAGCATCTCTTAGAAAACCTTCAAACTGTTTACCCATGGCAGATGTTAAATTTACCGGCCTATAGTTTCCAGATTATCAGACCATCTCCAAGAGAGGGAGGTTTTGATAAACGGGTACTACAGAAGGAGGCATAGTGGATTTTTTGGTTGGACACTGTGCGACCCAGGGGTCTTAATGATCATATATCCTATTTATGTTTTCTGTAGGATCACCCCCGATTACCCCTGACTAGCCTGATGCCAACTTTATCCTAGTTATATGTATGTATCAGAGGGGGGTATTCCAGGTTTCTGTCATTTATTGGTCTGCTATTAGTTGGTCTTTTGCTTTTTGCAGCTTTTTTGCTGCTTGTTTTTTTTTTGCTTATTGGTTTTGAGCATCGTGCATATATATCTACTGTCCTAATTAAAAATTATAATTTTCCATAATTAGTTCCAATTGATATCCACCTTTGGTCCCTGTACCATTCTTGGAGTGCTGTCTCCCAGTGGACCTCCCTCTTTTTGTGACAGCATGGTGTTTCATGTGGGGCACATGACTTTCAGTGCTCGGCGCGTCATGGACCCGAAAGACTGTGAAGGCGGTCCGCTCCTGACATAGGGGTAGGTGGGGCTATCCCCCTTAAATATCTAGACTTCTGGTGGCCGTTTCACGGCCATCATGCCGCCAGAGCGTGCAATGCTTCTGCCTATTTACATTTAGAATTGACTCTTAAAATTAGGTTACATTTTAGGCTCCTGATGAGTAGAGTTGAGCGAACACCTGGATGTTCGGGTTCGAGAAGTTCGGCCGAACATCCCGGAAATGTTCGGGTTCGGGATCCAAACCCGATCCGAACTTCGTCCCGAACCCGAACCCCATTGAAGTCAATGGGGACCCGAACTTTTCGGCACTAAAAAGGCTGTAAAACAGCCCAGGAAAGAGCTAGAGGGCTGCAAAAGGCAGCAACATGTAGGTAAATCCCCTGCAAACAAATGTGGATAGGGAAATGAATTAAAATAAAAATTAAATAAATAAAAATTAACCAAAATCAATTGGAGAGAGGTTCCATAGCAGAGAATCTGGCTTCCCGTCACCCACCACTGGAACAATTCTAGTAAGAAGCAGGGCGGCAATACCAGAGGGTTAGACGGATCGTTAGTGATAGGGATATGTGTCAAACAAGATTAGACGATATGACCAATAAATTTAGAGAGCGAGGCTACCCCCCTGATCTATTGAAAATACAGCGTAATAAAGCTGAGATTACACCACCAGATAGAACTAAGAAAGAAACAAGGATCCCCTTAGTGATTAAATACCATCCCTGGTCCCAGCGCCTTAGGACTATTGTTAATCAACATTGGCACATATTATCTAAGTCCTATCCACGGATAGGAGAGTTCCAGAGGCCACCCATGATATGCTATAAACGGGCAGAAAATATTAGGGATAAAATAGTCCGGGCGGATGTGGGAAGTAATAAAATAGAAAGAGGACAGAGTACTTTATCTACACCTAGACGGGGCACTTTTCCTTGTTTAAACTGTGTCAATTGTTCCAGCGTTATAAAGGGTTCATGTTTCTCCCACCCTCACTCAGGTGAAAATATTCCAATAAGGGGCACGTTCACTTGTGATAGTAGATTTGTGGTTTACATTCTTAAATGTCCATGTGGATTACTATATGTGGGGGAAACCTCAATGAGAATGAAGGACAGACTAAGTAAACACAAATCTACTATCCGTAAACAGAATTTATTACTCCCAATACCCCTTCATTTTTATGATAAAAAACACAACATCTCGCAGTTGAGGTATCAGATTATTGAAGGTGTATCATTACCCCGTCGAGGGGGTGACAGAAATAAATTGTTATTGAAAAGGGAGGCTTACTGGATCCATCGTCTTCAGACAATGGAGCCCAGGGGCCTCAATCGTGAGTACAATGTGTCCTGCTTCCTATAAGTCATTCGGCCTTATGCAATCTGATAAATATATTTCTTTTTTTCTTCAGCGTGATTAATCACTGCAAGAATGGACTATGTGACTGAAAATCTTCGCCAGTATAGAGTGGATATGTTTTTTGCGAATTTTCAATTGCGAATTTTCAATTGCGAATTTTCAGTTGCGAATTTTTAGTTGCGAATTTTCAATTGCGAATTTTCAATTTTCAATTGCGAATTTTCAGTTGCGAATTTTCAATTGCGAATTTTTCAATGCGAATTTTTCATTGCGATTATTTGATATGCGAATTTTATTTAATGAGGGAGGCGGAGCTTCTTTGATGATGTCAGTTCCTTTGTGTTTCATTTATGTATAAATAGCTGGAGTGTAAGATGTTTTATGCAGTCTGATGAAAGCACATCTGTGCTGAAACGCGTCACTATGCCATTTTGAATATGTGACTGAATAAATCTACATTGTGATCTACATCAGCGAAGTGCCGGTCCTTTCCTTTGAAACCACCACTGGAACAGTCCATTCTCAGATATTTAGGCCCCGGCACCCAGGCAGAGGAGAGAGGTCCCGTAACAGAGAATCTGTCTTCATGTCAGCAGAGAATTAGTCTGCATGTCATAGCAGAGAATGAGGCTTCACGTCAGCCACCACTGCAACAGTCCATTGGCATATATTTAGGCCCAGCACCCAGGCAGAGGAGGGAGGTCCCGTAACAGAGAATCTGTCTTCATGTCAGCAGAGAATTAGTCTGCATGTCATAGCAGAGAATGAGGCTTCACGTCAGCCACCACTGCAACAGTCCATTGGCATATATTTAGGCCCAGCACACACACAGGCAGAGGAGAGAGGTCCCGTAACAGAGAATCTGGCTTCATGTCAGCAGAGAATCAGTCTGCATGTCATAGCAGAGAATGAGGCTTCACGTCAGCCACCACTGCAACAGTCCATTGGCATATATTTAGGCCCAGCACACACACAGGCAGAGGAGAGAGGTCCCGTAACAGAGGATCTGGCTTCATGTCAGCAGAGAATCAGTCTGCATGTCATAGCAGAGAATGAGGCTTCACGTCACCCACCACTGCAACAGTCCATTGGCATATATTTAGGCCTAGCACACAGGCAGAGCAGAGAGGTCCCGTAACAGACGATCTGGCTTCATGTCAGCAGAGAATCAGTCTGCATGTCATAGCAGAGAATGAGGCTTCACGTCAGCCACCACTGCAACAGTCCATTGGCATATATTTAGGCCTAGCACACAGGCAGAGCAGAGAGGTCCCGTAACAGAGAATCTGGCTTCATGTCAGCAGAGAATTAGTCTGCATGTCATAGCAGAGAATGAGGCTTCACGTCAGCCACCACTGCAACAGTCCATTGGCATATATTTAGGCCCAGCACCCAGGCAGAGGAGGGAGGTCCCGTAACAGAGAATCTGTCTTCATGTCAGCAGAGAATTAGTCTGCATGTCATAGCAGAGAATGAGGCTTCACGTCAGCCACCACTGCAACAGTCCATTGGCATATATTTAGGCCCAGCACACACACAGGCAGAGGAGAGAGGTCCCGTAACAGAGAATCTGGCTTCATGTCAGCAGAGAATCAGTCTGCATGTCATAGCAGAGAATGAGGCTTCACGTCAGCCACCACTGCAACAGTCCATTGGCATATATTTAGGCCCAGCACACACACAGGCAGAGGAGAGAGGTCCCGTAACAGAGGATCTGGCTTCATGTCAGCAGAGAATCAGTCTGCATGTCATAGCAGAGAATGAGGCTTCACGTCAGCCACCACTGCAACAGTCCATTGTCATAAATTTAGGCCCAGCACCCAGGCAGAGGAGAGAGGTCCCGTAACAGACAATCTGGCTTCATGTCAGCAGAGAATTAGTCTGCATGTCATAGCAGAGAATCAGGCTTCATGTCAGCCACCACTGCAACAGTCCATTGGCATATATTTAGGCCTAGCACACAGGCAGAGGAGAGGTTCATTCAACTTTGGGTAGCCTCGCAATATAATGGTAAAATGAAAATAAAAATAGGATTGAATGAGGAAGTGCCCTGGAGTCCAATAATATATGGTTATGGGGAGGTAGTTAATGTCTAATCTGGACAAGGGACGGACAGATCCTGTGGGATCCATGCCTGGTTCATTTTTATGAACGTCAGCTTGTCCACATTGGCTGTAGACAGGCGGCTGCGTTTGTCTGTAATGACGCCCCCTGCCGTGCTGAATACACGTTCAGACAAAACGCTGGCTGCCGGGCAGGCCAGCACCTCCAAGGCATAAAAGGCTAGCTCTGGCCACGTGGACAATTTAGAGACCCAGAAGTTGAATGGGGCCGAACCATCAGTCAGTACGTGGAGGGGTGTGCACACGTACTGTTCCACCATGTTAGTGAAATGTTGCCTCCTGCTAACACGTTGCGTATCAGGTGGTGGTGCAGTTAGCTGTGGCGTGTTGACAAAAGTTTTCCACATCTCTGCCATGCTAACCCTGCCCTCAGAGGAGCTGGCCGTGACACAGCTGCCTTGGCGACCTCTTGCTCCTCCTCTGCCTTGGCCTTGGGCTTCCACTTGTTCCCCTGTGACATTTGGGAATGCTCTCAGTAGCGCGTCTACCAACGTGCGCTTGTACTCGCGCATCTTCCTATCACGCTCCAGTGCAGGAAGTAAGGTGGGCACATTGTCTTTGTAGCGTGGATCCAGCAGGGTGGCAACCCAGTAGTCCGCACAGGTTAAAATGTGGGCAACTCTGCTGTCGTTGCGCAGGCACTGCAGCATGTAGTCGCTCATGTGTGCCAGGCTGCCCAGGGGTAAGGACAAGCTGTCCTCTGTGGGAGGCGTATCGTCATCGTCCTGCCTTTCCCCCCAGCCACGCACCAGTGATGGACCCGAGCTGCGTTGGGTGCCACCCCGCTGTGACCATGCTTCATCCTCATCCTCCTCCACCTCCTCCTCATCCTCGTCCTCCTCGTCCTCCAGTAGTGGGCCCTGGCTGGCCACATTTGTACCTGGCCTCTGCTGTTGCCAAAAACCTCCCTCTGAGTCACTTCGAAGAGACTGGCCTGAAAGTGCTAAAAATGACCCCTCTTCCTCCTCCTCCTCCTCCTCCTCCTCCTGGGCCACCTCCTCTTCCATCATCGCCCTAAGTGTTTTCTCAAGGAGACATAGAAGTGGTATTGTAACGCTGATAACGGTGTCATCGCCACTGGCCATGTTGGTGGAGTACTCGAAACAGCGCAACAGGGCACACAGGTCTCGCATGGAGGCCCAGTCATTGGTGGTGAAGTGGTGCTGTTCTGTAGTGCGACTGACCCGTGCGTGCTGCAGCTGAAACTCCACTATGGCCTGCTGCTGCTCGCACAGTCTGTCCAGCATGTGCAAGGTGGAGTTCCACCTGGTGGGCACGTCGCATATGAGGCGGTGAGCGGGAAGGCCGAAGTTACGCTGTAGCGCAGACAGGCGAGCAGCAGCAGGATGTGAACGCCGGAAGCGCGAACAGACGGCCCGCACTTTATGCAGCAGCTCTGACATGTCGGGGTAGTTGTGAATGAACTTCTGCACCACCAAATTCAGCACATGCGCCAAGCAAGGGATGTGCGTCAAATTGGCTAGTCCCAGAGCTGCAACGAGATTTCGCCCATTATCACACACCACCAGGCCGGGCTTGAGGCTCACCGGCAGCAACCACTCGTCGGTCTGTTGTTCAATACCCCGCCACAACTCCTGTGCGGTGTGGGGCCTGTCCCCCAAACATATGAGTTTCAGAATGGCCTGCTGACGTTTACCCCGGGCTGTGCTGAAGTTGGTGGTGAAGGTGTGTGGCTGACTGGATGAGCAGGTGGAAGAAGAGGAGGAGGAAGCCGAGAAGGAGGAGGTGGCAACAGGAGGCAAAGAATGTTGCCCTGCGATCCTTGGCGGCGGAAGGACGTGCGCCAAACAGCTCTCCGCCTGGGGCCCAGCTGCCACTACATTTACCCAGTGTGCAGTTAGGGAGATATAGCGTCCCTGGCCGTGCTTACTGGTCCACGTATCTGTGGTTAGGTGGACCTTGCTACAGATGGCGTTACGCAGTGCACACTTGATTTTATGGGATACTTGGTTGTGCAGGGAAGGCACGGCTCTCTTGGAGAAGTAGTGCCGGCTGGGAACAACATACTGTGGGACAGCAAGCGACATGAGCTGTTTGAAGCTGTCTGTGTCCACCAGCCTAAATGACAGCATTTCATAGGCCAGTAGTTTAGAAATGCTGGCATTCAGGGCCAGGGATCGAGGGTGGCTAGGTAGGAATTTACGCTTTCTATCAAATGTTTGTGAGATGGAGAGCTGAACGCTGGCGTGTGACATGGTTGAGACGCTTGGTGACGGAGGTGGTGGTGGTGGTACATCCCCTGTTTGCTGGGCGGCAGGTGCCAACGTTCCTCCAGAGGCGGAGGAAGAGGCCGAGGCGGCAGCAGCAGAATAGGCCGAGGCGGCAGCAGCAGAAGAGGTAGCAGGGGGAGCCTGAGTGACTTCCTTGGTTTTAAGGTGTTTACTCCACTGCAGTTCATGCTTTGCATGCAGGTGCCTGGTCATGCAGGTTGTGCTCAGGTTCAGAACGTTAATGCCTCGCTTCAGGCTCTGATGGCACAGCGTGCAAACCACTCGGGTCTTGTCGTCAGCACATTGTTTGAAGAAGTGCCATGCCAGGGAACTCCTTGAAGCTGCCTTTGGGGTGCTCGGTCCCAGATGGCGGCGGTCAGTAGCAGGCGGAGTCTCTTGGCGGCGGGTGTTCTGCTTTTGCCCACTGCTCCCTCTTTTGCTACGCTGTTGGCTCGGTCTCACCACTGCCTCTTCCTCCGAACTGTGAAAGTCAGTGGCACGACCTTCATTCCATGTGGGGTCTAGGACCTCATCGTCCCCTGCATCGTCTTCCACCCAGTCTTGATCCCTGACCTCCTGTTCAGTCTGCACACTGCAGAAAGACGCAGCAGTTGGCACCTGTGTTTCGTCATCATCAGAGACATGCTGAGGTGGTATTCCCATGTCCTCATCATCAGGAAACATAAGTGGTTGTGCGTCAGTGCATTCTATGTCTTTCACCGCTGGGGAAGGGCTAGGTGGATGCCCTTGGGAAACCCTGCCAGCGGAGTCTTCAAACAGCATAAGAGACTGCTGCATAACTTGAGGCTGAGACAGTTTCCCTGGTATGCATGGGGGTGATGTGACAGACTGATGGGGTTGGTTTTCAGGCGCCATCTGTGCGCTTTCTGCAGAAGACTGGGTGGGAGATAATGTGAACGTGCTGGATCCACTGTCGGCCACCCAATTGACTAATGCCTGTACCTGCTCAGGCCTTACCATCCTTAGAACGGCATTGGGCCCCACCATATATCGCTGTAAATTCTGGCGGCTACTGGGACCTGAGGTAGTTGGTACACTAGGACGTGTGGATGTGGCAGAACGGCCACGTCCTCTCCCAGCACCAGAGGGTCCACTAACACCACCACGACCATGTCCACGTCCGCGTCCCTTACTAGATGTTTTTCTCATTGTTATGGTTCACCACAACAACAAATATATTATTTGGCCCAATGTATTGTATTCAAATTCAGCGGGATATAAATTTGAGGCCTAGTATTTAGGCGCTGGGTGACCGGTATGGATTTAGTGACAGAATTAGACTTGGAAATGCACAGAAGCGTGTGTGTGAAGTAATTCTGAATGACCCTATGTGCACCTTCAATATGATCTACCCTTTTAGGGATAGATTTCAAATAGCTCTGATATAGCAGAAACCACTAAATTATGAAATTGCTAAATTGGGAATTGTATTTCAACCCAGAACAAAAAATGTGCTTTGACGGACACTAAATAACTTTCCCAGCCACAACAGGACAGCGGTAACGAGAGATTTAGCGGGATATAAATTTGAGGCCTAGTATTTAGGCGCTGGGTGACAGCTATGGGTTTAGTGACAGAATTAGATTTGGAAATGCACAGTAGCGGGTGTGTGAAGTTATTCTGAATGACCCTATGTGCACCTTGAATATTATATACCCTTTTAGGGATAGATTTCAAATAGCTCTGATATAGCAGAAACCACTAAATTATGAAATTGCTAAATTGGGAATTGTATTTCAACCCAGAACAAAAAATGTGCTTTGACGGACACTAAATATCTTGCCCAGCAACATCAGTACAGCGGTAACGAGAGATTTAGCAGGATATAAATTTGAGGCCTAGTATTTAGGCGCTGGGTGACAGGTATGGGTTTAGTGACAGAATTAGACTTGGAAATACACAGTAGCGGGTGTGTGTGAAGTTATTCTGAATGACCCTATGTGCACCTTCAATATGATCTACCCTTTTAGGGATAGATTTCAAATAGCTCTGATATAGCAGAAACCACTAAATTATGAAATTGCTAAATTGGGAATTGTATTTCAACCCAGAAGAAAAAATGTGCTTTGACGGACACTAAATAACTTTCCCAGCTACAACAGGACAGCGGTAACGAGAGATTTAGCAGGATATAAATTTGAGGCCTAGTATTTAGGCGCTGGGTGACAGGTATGGGTTTAGTGACAGAATTAGACTTGAAAATACACAGTAGCGGGTGTGTGTGAAGTTATTCTGAATGACCCAATGTGCACCTTGAATATTATATACCCTTTTAGGGATAGATTTCAAATAGCTCTGATATAGCAGAAACCACTAAATTATGAAATTGCTAAATTGGGAATTGTACTTCAACCCAGAACAAAAAATGTGCTTTGACGGACACTAAATAACTTTCCCAGCAACAACAGTACAGCGGTAACGAGAGATTTAGCAGGATATAAATTTGAGGCCTAGTATTTAGGCGCTGGGTGACAGGTATGGGTTTAGTGACAGAATTAGACTTGGAAATACACAGTAGCGGGTGTGTGTGAAGTTATTCTGAATGACCCAATGTGCACCTTGAATATTATATACCCTTTTAGGGATAGATTTCAAATAGCTCTGATATAGCAGAAACCACTAAATTATGAAATTGCTAAATTGGGAATTGTACTTCAACCCAGAACAAAAAATGTGCTTTGACGGACACTAAATAACTTTCCCAGCTACAACAGGACAGCGGTAACGAGAGATTTAGCGGGATATAAATTTGAGGCCTAGTATTTAGGCGCTGGGTGACAGGTATGGGTTTAGTGACAGAATTAGACTTGGAAATACACAGTAGCGGGTGTGTGTGAAGTTATTCTGAATGACCCTATGTGCACCTTCAATATGATCTACCCTTTTAGGGATAGATTTCAAATAGCTCTGATATAGCAGAAACCACTAAATTATGAAATTGCTAAATTGGGAATTGTATTTCAACCCAGAACAAAAAATGTGCTTTGACGGACACTAAATAACTTTCCCAGCTACAACAGGACAGCGGTAACGAGAGATTTAGCAGGATATAAATTTGA
Organism: Bufo gargarizans; assembly: GCF_014858855.1. Classification (NCBI taxonomy): domain Eukaryota; kingdom Metazoa; phylum Chordata; class Amphibia; order Anura; family Bufonidae; genus Bufo; species Bufo gargarizans. Next base: position 10,985,765 of record NC_058084.1, on the reverse strand, counting down.
GGCCTAGTATTTAGGCGCTGGGTGACAGGTATGGGTTTAGTGACAGAATTAGACTTGAAAATACACAGTAGCGGGTGTGTGTGAAGTTATTCTGAATGACCCAATGTGCACCTTGAATATTATATACCCTTTTAGGGATAGATTTCAAATAGCTCTGATATAGCAGAAACCACTAAATTATGAAATTGCTAAATTGGGAATTGTACTTCAACCCAGAACAAAAAATGTGCTTTGACGGACACTAAATAACTTTCCCAGCTACAACAGGACAGCGGTAACGAGAGATTTAGCGGGATATAAATTTGAGGCCTAGTATTTAGGCGCTGGGTGACCGGTATGGATTTAGTGACAGAATTAGACTGGGATATGGCCAAAAAATAACCACACTATTGCTGGTTAAATGCACTTGGTGACGGGCGCAGCTTGCCCCTGATGTAGTATATGGCCAAAAAATGAACAGACTATTGCTGGTTAAATGCACTTGGTGTCACAGCTTGACCAACCACACTACTGAGGGTTAAATGCACTTGGTGACGGGCGCAGCTTGCCCCTGATGTAGTATATGGCCAAAAAATAAACAGACTATTGCTGGTTAAATGCACTTGGTGTGACAGCTTCACCCTGATGTAGGCTTTAGCCAGAAAACAACCACACCATTGAGGGTTAAATGCACTTGGTGACAGGCGCAGCTTGCCCCTGATTTTGTATATGGCCAAAAAATGAACAGACTATTGCTGGTTAAATGCACTTGGTGTGACAGCTTCACCCTGATGTAGGCTTTAGCCAAAAAACAACCACACCATTGAGGGTTAAATGCACTTGGTGACAGGCGCAGCTTGCCCCTGATTTTGTATATGGCCAAAAAATGAACAGACTATTGCTGGTTAAATGCACTTGGTGTGACAGCTTCACCCTGATGTAGGCTTTAGCCAAAAAACAACCACACCATTGAGGGTTAAATGCACTTGGTCGCAGCTTGTGCTGGCGCACCACAAGACACAAAATGGCCGCCGATCACCCCAGAAAAATGTGACTGACAAACGGTCTGGGCAGCCTAAAAACAGTGAGCAATTGAGGATCAGCAGCTCAATGATCCACAGCTGCAGATCGATCAGTTAATCAAGTCCTTTGGAGGAGTTAATCTGCCTAATCTCGCCCTACTGTCGCAGCCGCAACCTCTCCCTACGCTAATCAGAGCAGAGTGACGGGCGGCGCTATGTGACTCCAGCTTAAATAGAGGCTGGGTCACATGGTGCTCTGGCCAATCACAGCCATGCCAATAGTAGGCATGGCTGTGATGGCCTCTTGGGGCAAGTAGTATGACGCTTGTTGATTGGCTGCTTTGCAGCCTTTCAAAAAGCGCCAAGAAAGCGTCACAAAAGCGCCAAGAAAGCGACGAACACCGAACCCGAACCCGGACTTTTACGAAAATGTCCGGGTTCGGGTCCGTGTCACGGACACCCCAAAATTCGGTACGAACCCGAACTATACAGTTCGAGTTCGCTCATCCCTACTGATGAGGCATCAGTGATGATGTGGAAACGCATTGAGCCATTGATACAAATTGATATGTAGCCTTGTGAGAGTGGGAGCCATGGATACAAATTGATATGTAGCCTTGTTAGAGTGGGGAGGGTAAATTGTTACATTTTACAGCAACATTTTATTGTGGGGCTGTTGTGGTTAATTACCAGATGCTTGATTTGCAGCAAGAGAGGATAATGGCTGAAGGCTCTTATTATGAATGAGAGGGAACAGAGCATGATTTATCAACAACAGTCCCCACTGTAATTGTATTTTAGTAGTGGGTTGGGACGTCTGAACAGTTGTCCTCACGTAGCTTTTCCTGCTCACTTACCAGTATTATTGCACCATTTTTGGCTCAGTCTTGCCTGAGGGATAACTGCTCAGTGGTTGTTTTCTTTTCAATCTCAGGGCAAATAGAAAAAGATCCCCGCTTTGAGTTTATAGATGAGCACTAGGATTTGGTGTGAATAATTATCAGGGTTTTTTAAAGTCACCGACTTTCATTTTGATTATTATCTCATAAACTTTTTTGTTTTGTGATTTTAGAATCCCCCTTTCTTTGCGATTTTTGTTTAAGTATTTATTTTTGTTCCTCCCTGTAGAAACGCTCTTTTGAACGACAATTGGAAGATTATTATTTTATGGTCACAATTTCCCAGGTGTCCCCGAACCTGCACATCTGTTGTTCTGTCAGGTCTATTGGTTAATACTTAGTCCAGTATGGCCGTCCCTCTAGTTGGGTCCTGAACCAGTTGGGAGAGGTAATTGTCTTTGGGTTTTGCCAAGAACCTGTTTCCTTTATGAGATATACAGGTTTCAGTTTCCCAGTCTATATCTGGGTAGTTGAAGTCCCCCATAATAACCACCTCATTATGATTTGCCGCCTCGTCTATCTCGTTTAGTAATAGATTTTCTGTGGACTCTGGTATATTAGGTGGTTTATAGTAAACTCCTATTAGTAATTTATTATTGTTTTTAGCTCCATGTATCTCTACCCACAGTGACTCCACATGTCCATGTCCCTCACTTATATCTTCACGGAGTGTGGGCTTTAGACAGGACTTTACATAAAGGCAGACCCCCCCCCCCCCCTCCGGTTTTGACGATCCTTTCTAAACAGACTGTAACCCTTGTACATTAACTGCCCAGTCATAGCTATCATCCAGCCATGTCTCAGTTATTCCCACTATGTCATAGTCCTCCTCACACATCACTAAATCCAGCTCCCCAGTTTTATTAGTCAGGCTTCTGGCATTAGTATACATACATTTGAGAGGTTTATGTATATTTTTTACCCTACACCTTTCCTTCTGAACTGTTCTAGTCCCTCCTTCCATTCCTCCCCCAGTCCCACTACCTTGCCCCCGGTCTATCTTCCCCTCCTATAATATAATTTCCCTCCCCCCAAGTCCCTAGTTTTAACACTCCTCCAACCTTCTAGTCATCCCCCAAACCAGCTGCCCCTTCCCCATTGAGGTGCAGCCAATCCCTACGATAGAACATGTAGCTGAGAAGTCGGCCCAGTTCTCCAGGAACCCGAACCCCTCCTCTTCCTGCACCAGTTCTTGAGCCACTTATTAACCTCCCTAATCTCCCGCTGCCTTTCCTGTGTGGCTCGTGGTACAGGTAGTACTGTATTTAAAAAAATACTACCTTTGAGGTCCTTGCCCTAAGCTTGTGACCTAAATCCCTAAAATAATTTTTAAGGACTCTCCACCTACCCCTAACTTTGTCATTGGTTCTGATATGGACCATGACCGCTGGATCTTTTCCAACCCCTCCCAGTAATCTGTCAACCTGATCCGCGATGTGTCGAACTCGAGCTCCAGGAAGACAACACATTGTTCGATGATCCTGGTCTTTGTGACAGATCGCCCTATCTTTACCCCTAATAATTGAGTCTCCCATTACCAGCACCTGTCTGCTCTCCTGGTCCCCTGCTTACTGGAGCTGACATTCCCCTGACTGGCAGAGGAAGTGTCCGGCTGCAGCAGTGCCGTCCCTGAGCCGACATCCCCCTCATCTGCCAAACGTGCAAACTTGTTGGGGTGTGTCAGATCAGGGCTAGCCTCCCTGGCTCTCTTCCCTCTTCCCCACTTTCTAACTGTTACCCAGCTAGCTACCTCACTTTCCTCAGCCTCCATACTGTCACCCTCCCCCACATCTACCCCATAGTGCGCCTGCTCAGTGAGCAGCAAACTCTGTTCCAATTACCAACGCTTCTCAGTGTTGACAGTCGCCTGGTTAGATACACGGTGTGCGATTCCGAATGGGCAATTTGCTCACATTTTGAACAAAGATATGCACCCTCAAACTGCTGCTCCAGGACTGCATACATCAGACAAGATGTGCACTGGACTGCTGCTGTCAATAATGGAACACATACTAAATGGAGATTCACGCAGGAAAAGAGAAAAAATACAATACAGTGCAGTGATAAGAAACTGATTTACTGTAAGTCCTCCTCCTAAAGTTCCTGAATCTCAAGTCATGTAATCTAAAGTCACACACTTAATACAAACACACACTGGAAATCTAACTACTGACACAATACCCGTTAATCAGTTAATATATATATATATATAATTACTATGCCTCAGTATTAAAGGGCAGTCTAATATATCTCCAACTGCATCTTGTTGAACTGCTGGCACAATCTCAGTTAATCTGCTAATTTATACATAGAGTATAATAGAGTACATTCATTAGTATACCACCTGTTACTCGGGAGACTACCTGTAAGGAACACACTAGCAGTGCACGGGTCAATAAAAGCAGCAGAAGTCATGCATCACAAAGTGGTGGAGGGAAAATGCCATACTCAGGGGATGTTAGCGTGGCGGTATGCAGGATATGTGGGCAGAAGGTGAGGTGCGGCCAGCGTGCTAATGCGGGAACACATGGAACATCACCATAAACGGGTGTGGGAAAACCGGGCCACTCATTTAGTCTTACAGCCTGATCCCGCTGTCCCGCACCCCCTCTCGAGCAATCAGGGCTCATCAACGTCAGTCATTCCTTCCCATCTTCTTCAATGTTGTATGCTGCTCCTGATGCTCCTCCACCTCCTTGGTTCGCGTCTGCGGAGGTTGGGCTTTCTTTTTGTGTCACTCTGTGAATGCCCCATGACTGTTTTTATCTCCTCTTTTATCAGTTTTTTGGATCCAACTGCCTGCCGGTCATTTGCTATGCCACGAGGTACTCTTCATATGTAGTTTCAGGTTTAGAGGGTTAACGGTAAGTATAACTTTTATTAATAGGTAAAATGTATATAGTGGTCAACTAAAGGCCCCATGTGGCCCCTTTATGTAATTCTCATACAAAAGGATCATTTTCAGGGGATTGCAGGCCAATCTTAGCAATATTTGGCATATTGTGCCTTGCACCTAACCAGCCAAACCTCATACCAGCAACAGCCCCTGTTTAGGCAACATTTTAAATGACAGCCTCTAGTTTTCAGGCTCCTGTCTCTTAAGGCAATAATACTGCAACCATGTTTAGCCCATCTGGTATTAACTGTAATACATGTTTAAAGCAAAATATTATCCGGTTCACAGTATATATGTATACCATTTTTTTGATTTTACACTTGGAATACAGAAATCTTTTTTTTTTTAAAGGGATTCATGTCTACAGTGTTAAAAAAATTATTTCTGTTCTTTCCGTAGTTTTCCATTTGACAGAACAGAGCCATTTACAACTTTAGGCCTCATGCACACGACAGTATTTTTTTCACTGTCCGCAAAACGGGGTTCCGTTGGTCCGTGATCTGTGACCGTTTTTTCGTCCGTGGGTTTGGTGTCCGCCTGGCTGTGCGGAGCCAAACAGATCTGTCCTGAATTACAATGCAAGTCAATGGGGGCGGATCCGTTTGACGTTGACACAATATGGTGCAATTGCAAACGGATCCGTCCCCATTGACTTTCAATGTAAAGTCAGGAGTCCCTATTATACCATCGGATCTGAGTTTTCTCCAATCTGATGGTATATTTTAACTTGAAGCGTCCCCATCACCATGGAAACGCCTCTGTTAGAATATACTGTCGGATATGAGTTACATCGTGAAAATTCATATCCGACAGTATATTCTAACACAGAGGCGTTCCCATGGTGATGGGGACGCTTCTAGTTAGAATATACTACAAACTGTGTACATGACTGCCCCCTGCTGCCTGGCAGCACCCAATCTCTTACAGGGGGCCGTGATCAGCACAATTAACCCCTCAGGTGCCGCACCTGAAGGGGTTAATTGTGCGTATTATAGCCCCCTGTAAGAGATCAGGGCTGCCAGGCAGCAGGGGGCAGACCCCCACTCCCCAGTTTGAATATCATTGGTGGCCAGTGCAGCCCCCCCTCCCTCCCTCCCTCTATTGTAATAAGAACATTGGTGGCAGTGTGCAGCCTCCCCCGGCCCCCCCTTCCTCCCTCTATTGTAATTAGAACATTGGTGGCAGTGTGCGGCCTTCCCCGGCCCCCCCCCCTCCCTCCCTCTATTGTAATAAGAACATTGGTGGCAGTGTGCGGCCTCCCCCGGCCCACCCTCCCTCCCTCTATTGTAATTAGAACATTGGTGGCAGTGTGCGGCCTCCCCTCCCTTCCTTGTAATAAGAACATTGGTGGCAGTGTGCGGCCTCCCCCGGCCCCCCCGATCATTGGTGGCAGCGGAGTTCCAATCGGAGTCCCAGTTTAATCGCTGGGGCTTCGATCGGTAACCATGGCAACCAGGACGCTACTGCGGTCCTGGTTGCCATGGTTACTTAGCAATAGTGAAAGCATCATACTTACCTGCTGGCTGCTGCGATGTCTGTGTCCGGCCGGGAGCTCCTCCTACTGGTAAGTGACAGGTCTGTGCGGCGCATTGCTAAATGAACTGTCACTTACCAGTAGGAGGAGCTCCCGGCCGGACACAGACATCGCAGCAGCCAGCAGGTAAGTATGATGCTTCTACTATTGCTAAGTAACCATGGCAACCAGGACTGCAGTAGCGTCCTGGTTGCCATGGCTACCGATCGGAGCCCCAGCGATTAAACTGGGACTCCGATCGGAACTCCGCTGCCACCAATAATAGGGGGGGGGGGCTGGGGGAGGCCGCACACTGCCACCAATGTTCTAATTACAATAGAGGGAGGGAGGGGGGCCGGGGGGGCGCACACTGTGCCACCAATGTTATTATTACAATAGAGGGAGGGAGGGGGGCTGCACTGGCCACCAATGAAATTTAAACTGGGGAGGGAGGGGGGGTCTGCCCCCTGCTGCCTGGCATCCCCGGATCTCTTACAGGGGGCTATGATGCGCACAATTAACCCCTTCAGGTGCAGCACCTGAGGGGTTAATTGTACGGATCACAGCCCCCTGTAAGAGATCGGGTGCTGCCAGGCAGCAGGGGGCAGTCATGTACACAGTTAGTTTTATATTCTAACTAGAAGCGTCCCCATCACTATGGGAACGCCTCTGTGTTAGAATATACTGTCGGATCTGAGTTTTCACAAAGTGAAAACTCAGCTCTGAAAAAGCTTTTATGCAGACGGATCTTCGGATCCATCTGTATGAAAGTAACCTACGGCCACGGATCACGGACACGGATGCCAATCTTGTGTGCATCCGTGTTCTTTCACGGACCCATTGACTTGAATGGGTCCGTGAACCGTAGTCCGTCAAAAAAATAGGACAGGTCATATTTTTTGGACGGACAGGATACACGGATCACGGTCTCGGCTGCAAAACGGTGCATTTTCCGATTTTTCTACGGACCAATTGAAAGTCAATGGGTCTGCGAAAAAAAAAAAACGGAAAACGGCACAACGGCCACGGATGCACACAACGGTCGTGTGCATGAGGCCTTAATGTGTAAATTTTTATATTTATTCTCAGTCCGTCTTTGAAAGTTCTTCATTGTTTGTAGGGTTTTCAGAGCATATAGTAAGGGGCCCATTTTTGGTTTTGCATTTTCATTTTTTCCTCTGACCACCCAATAGGCATAACTTTTTTTAAATTTTTCCATTCATGTAGCCATATAAGGGCTTATTTTTGGGGGCGTAAGTTGTACTTTTTAAGGGCACCATTCAATTTACCATGTCTGTTATTGGAAAATGGGAAACCCAATTCTTTGTGGGAGTTAAATTGAAAACAAAAGTACAATTCCACCAAGGTTTTTGGGATTTTCACATCACGGGGTTCGCTGTGTACTAAAAATGACATAACATCCTAATTCTCAATACGAATACGGCGATACCAAGCTTGTGTATTTTTTTGTCTACTAAAAATAAAAAAACTTCTTTCTTTGCATCTCCATTTTCTGTAAATCACTGCGAAAGGTGCACCACAAAGATATGCAACTGACAACACTGGCCAATCCCTCAGGCTGATGTTAAGAACTGAGACTTTAGCCAATGTATTCCAGTCAGGAACACATCGGAGCCCTTTTGCACCACCGTCAAGGTATCTCAGTGTGGCATGGGTTCCTACCACTAGACTACCTACGGTGTGTGAACACGATCTGAGAGGTGCTAAGATACAACTTACAGCCAAGCTCCCACATACCTCCGTAGTGAGATCATTCAGGTAGTGGGAGAGATGATAAGACTGTAAGCCCCACCTATAACAGGCCATGTGACAAAGGCTACCAGGTGCAACACAATGCATTTCAGCATTTGAGAGGTTTTTTTTACACCTTTTCCTGCTGGAAAGTGTTTCTGCTTTGTTATCCTGTATAGCCTGTTTCGAACTCTGTATCTCTGTAAGGCTACTTTCACACTTGCGGCAGTGTGATCCGGCGGGCAGTTCCGTCGTCGGAACTGGCCGCCGGATCTGCCGATCTGCCGCTGACTGAAAGCATTTGTGAGACGCATCCGGATGCAGATCCGTCTCACAAATGCATTGCAAGGACGGATCCGTCTCTCCGCTTGTCATGCGGACCGACGGATCCATATTGTACATTTTTTTCAAATTTTTACCGATCTGCGCATGCGCATGTCGGAACGACAGATCCGGCATTCCGGTATTCTGAATGCCGGAACCGGCGCTAATACATTCCTATGGGGAAAAATGCCGGCATTCAGACAAGTCTTCAGTTTTTTTCGCCGGAGATAAAACCGTAGCATGCTGCAGCTTTCTCTTTTGCCTGATCAGTCAAAACGACTGAACTGAAGACATCCTGATGCATCCTGAACAGATTGCTCTCCATTCAGAGTGCATGCGGATATGCCTGATCAGTTATTTTCCGGTATAGAGCCCCTAGGACGGAACTCAGTGCCGGAAAAGAAAAACGCAAGTGTGAAAGTAGCCTAACACAAACACAAATGGTACATGTTCATTTACCGCTTCTCAAAAAGTATTTTGTAGTTCTACAACAAAGCACTGCCTCGGTGAATCAAGATACCGGACCTTTAGGCCATCACTCATACTGCATTGTGGCTAATGCAACATGGATGTTGAGAGAGCATGGAAGAAGCTGTGTGTGAGGTGCTTGTAAAGAATTTAGAAGAAGATTTATCAAGCTTTGACACCATTTTTCTGGTGTAGAAAAGTCCCAGTTTGAACACAATTTACAACTTTTTACATTTTTCTGACATCCTCACCACTTTTCTAAAAATGTGGCAGGTCATGAGCCCATAGACGAGTCGCGGCTGGCACTTCCATGACTTGACTAATTTAACAGCATGTGCACCAGAAATCTACTCCTGTTCCTATTAATAATTGTATTGCATCTCACTCACAGGTCCTGGATTTCTGTATCCTGGTAGTGCAGACCCCTCTCCTGCTTTCCCCTTCCTGGTAGACCCATGCTCATAGGACATATGCACATGTTCCCTTCAGCTCTTGAAGGGCCAGCACAGCCTAATCTTCTCCAGCCAATGACTGGCGACTTTGGGGTACTTAAAGCCTCTTCTCCTGTGGGAAGATGCCTTAGCAATAAAAAAAAAGGGGGTCAGTCAGCACATCCCAAAGCGCAGGGGCACGTTGCTACGGCTGAGAACAATACTGTAAAACAAAACATGCTACACTCGCTGAATTATATGGTAGCCATCATGGCACATAACAGGCAGAATTTAGTGTTAGGAACCCGTCTAACAGAGATCGCCTTAACGTGCGGCAGACGGGCTCAAATCATTTTGTACAAAATGATTTGCCAAGCATCTCTAACGTATTAGTATAGCACTTGCAATTATGATGCAATCTTGTTCTTTAATTGGTTTGCAGATGCCTGAGCAATAGGTTCATAGCTTGCTAAGTTACTGCAAAGGTATAATGTCCTGTTATCTGGCTATGTACAGACCTTCTGACCCTCCATTGCCTGACCTGTAGCTGGCCTACATGTTGATCCTTCACTGCCCGCTGAGCTCGGACAGTGCTACACAGTCAGTCTGCCCTGACCTCAGTCTGTCCCTGTCTATGTGTTTGTCTGAACCCTTGTTGCTCTGCACCGGTGTCTCTGACTCCCATGGGTCAGCTGTCAATCATACAGAGACTACTATAGAATATAGCAGACTTTTGTTTCCTCTGCAGTTAAGTCCAGATCCCTGTACAGAGGTTAAAGGGTGAATACCAGTGAATTGTCAGGATAACTCCCATAGGAATGGTCCAAAGGCAAATCTGTTGGTTGACACATTAGTTTTCCTACTGCCATAACAGCTGGTCTTAATAAATCTACCCATTATTATTTCTATACTTCTCAGGCTCCAGTGAAATTGAAACCAGTAATGTAGTCCAAATTGAATTTAATTGATTCATTTTTGCCACCATTATTAGTCAACTGACTACAACAAAAGAGTCACTTCTGGTAAAATAAAATAAAAATATATACATTTTGGGCAGAGTCATGGAGCTTTATTTGGGATCCAAAGTTTCTGATACCTGATTTTTGTCTATGTCTATGCCGCAGCTGAACCATGAGCTGCCATAACAAAAGAGCAATGTTGGGATAAGCCACTTGTAATTGAGTATCGGCAATACAGCTGTAGCATTAATTAAGCTAACCAGTGTGGTATGGTATATGCTCAACATACAGTAGTATACCTGTAGTATTTGAACAGCTTGACACTCATTCACCTAGCACTAGAACAGCCATGCTTTCTCTATAGTAAAGATGAGTGAGGTATTGAAAAATTTGATTGTGCCGATTCGCTGAACTTCATTAAGAAATTTGATTTGTTATAAGTTAATTCATCACAAATCGCTAAAAATCTGGGATATTTCTTTGTCACAGTGGCTGAGGAAATGTATGGAGTGGGCTGTTGCATTGAGCCTGCTCCATACTTGTCAGGTGCCATGGTATCATACAGCAGACACCAGGTAGCAATGAAAGGGAATGGTGATCCCGCCGAACCCCATCATTTAACACCTCAAATGCCGCAATCAACACCGATCGCAGCCTCTGTGAAACCATGGGGCTCCAATTGGTTACCATGGCAGCCTGCCTGGACGCTTTTGAAGCTTCCCATGGCTGCTTTGGTAACCCTCTGTGCGCTCTGCACAAAGCACAGCTCAACAAGGAACCTGTCAAAATGCTATTCACCCTAATAGATCTCTATTAGGGTGCATCGGATAAGAAATCAAAAGATCCCAGGTTGTCACTGTAAAAAAAAATGCAAAAGTTTAAATCACCATTTTCCAATTTTACATCTAAAAATATGCAAAAAAAAACATATTAGGTATTGCCTCATTCAAAAATGTCTGAACTATTAACCTGTTCCGGACATAGGGCGTACCGGTAGGCCCTGATTTCCCGATCGCTAAGGACACAGGGCGTACCGGTACGTCCTATGTATTTCCGAACACCGCCGCCCTGCGGGTGATGATCGGAACCCGGTGCCTGCTCAAATAATTGAGCAGGCACCTTGGCTAAATGAGAGGTGGGGTCCTGTGACCCCCCCCCCCCCCATGTAGGCGATCGCAGAAAACTGCAGATCAATTGAAACCTGCGGTTTGATGTGTTTCCGGGTTATTCGGGTCTCTGGGGAACCGATAACCCGGAACAGGATGGTGATCGGTGGTGTGATAATACACCATCAATCACCATCCTTAGATCCTAAGAGGTAATGGTGACATCACCTCTCAGGATCGCTCTCATTGGTCGGCTGGGCGGGCGGTTCATTCAAATTATCACAGCTGCATCGTGTCTCACAGCCAGCACCCCCCATATGTTCAGAGCCCAGGATCCAGCACCCCATCTGTGCCCCAGCACCCCCACCACCACCAGGTATTTAGGGAAAGGCTAGGGACAAGTTAGATTAGGCAGGGATATTTAGGGAAAGTTAGTTGAAGAAAAAAAAAAAAAAGTTTTGGTTGCAACACCCTAAATTGGGTGTCTGGGGTCCACAGGGGTCCACTTGAGACAATAAAACTAATTAAAATAAATAAATGATTTAGTAATCTAAAATACTAAAACTAAATTAAACTAAAAAAAATAAAAAAAAGTAGACATATTAGGCATCGCCGCGTCCATAATAATCTGCTCTATATAAATACCCCCCCAACCCCTCAGATGAACACGGTCAAAAAATAAAATAAAAACGGTGCAAAATAAAGTTTTTTTTTGTCATCTTACATCACAAAAATTGTAATAGCAAGCGATCAAAAAGTCACCCACCAAAATAGTGCCAATAAAACATCATCCCGCAAAAAATTTGCCCCTACCTAATATAATCGGCTAAAAACTAAAAAAAAAAATCACTCTGACTATGGAGATACTAAAAATTTGTTTTTGTTGTTTATAAAAAGATAATGTAGAGTAAAATATATATTTTTTTTTAAAGTAGACATATTAGGTATCGCCGCATCCGAAAGAATCTGCTCTATAAAAATACCCTCCCTAACCCCTCAGATGAACACGGTAAAAAAAAAAAAAAAAGGTGCAAAAAAATAAGTATTTTTTTGTGACCTTACGTCACAAAAATTGTAATAGCAAGTGATCAAAAAGTCATATGCCCCCCAAAATAGTGCCAATAAAACCCTCCTCTCATCCCACCAAAAATGAGCCCCTAGCCTAAGATAATTGGCTAAAAATTTTAATAAAATGACTGGGGCTATAGAGATACGAAAAATGTTTTGTTTTTTTTTTTGTTTATAAAAAGATAATATAGTGTAAAACATAATATAGACATATTAGGTATCGCCGCGTCCGTAAGAATCTGCTCTATAAAAATACCCCCCCCTTACCCCTCAGATGAACACGGTAAAAAATAAAAACTGGTGCCAAAAAAACAACAAAGGAAGAGTTAACAGCCAAACAAGGGTTAACAGCTAAACAAAACTTAATATTTATTACCCTCATACTGCAGTTTACAGAAAGACCCTATATGTGGTCTTAAACTGCTGTATGACCAAACGGCAGGGCGCAGAAGGAAAGGAACACCGTATGGTTTCTGGAAGGCAGATTTTGATGGCCTTTTTTTTTGGCACCATGTCCCATTTGAAGCCCCCCTGATGTACCCCTAGAGTAAAAACTCCATAAAAGCGACCCCATCTAAGAAACTACACCCCCTCAAGGTATCCAAAACTGATTTTACAAACGTCGTTAACCCTTTAGGTGTTCCACAAGAGTTATTGGCAAATGTAGATGAAATTTCAGAATTAGTATTTCTGGTAACCTTGCCTCACAAAAATGTAATATAGATAAACCAAAAATAGTATGTACCCTAAAAATAGTCCCAACAAAACTGCCACCCTATCCTGTAGTTTCACTTTTATGGAGTTTCTACTCTAGGGGTGCGTCGGGGTGCTTCAAATTGGACATAGTGTAAATAAACCATTCCAGCAAAATCTGTTTTCCAAAAACCACACGGCGCACTTTTCTCTCTACGCCCTACTGTGTGCCCGTACAGTAGTTTACGGCCACATATGGGGTTTTTCTGCAAACTACAGAATCGGGGCAATAAATAAAGCATTTTGTTTGGCTGTTAACCCTTGCTTTGTTACTGGAAAAAATGGATAAAAATGAAATTTGAGAATTATATTTTTTTTGGCAAATTTTCCATCTCAATTTGCCAATAACTCTTGTGCAACACCTAAAGGGTTAACAAAGTTTGTAAAATCAGTTTTGCATACCTTGAGGGGTGCAATTTCTTAGATGGGGTCACTTTTATGGAGTTTCTACTCTAGGGGTGCATCAGGGGGGCTTCAAATGGGACATGGTATAAATAAACCAGTCCAGCAAAATCTGCCTTCCAAAAACCACACGGCGCACCTTTCCCTCTACACCCTACTGTGAGCCTGTACAGTAGTTTACGGCCACATATGGGGTGTTTCTGCAAACTACAGAATCGGGGCATTAAATATAGCATTTTGTTTGGCTGTTAACCCTTGCTTTGTTACTGGAAAAAATTGATTAAAATTGAAAATTTACCAAAAAATCCAAATTCTGAAATTTTATCTCCATTTGCCATTAACTCTTGTAGAACACCTAAAGGGTTAACGACGTTTGTAAAATCAGTTTTGAATACCTTGAGCGGTGTAGTTTCTAGAATGGGTGGTTTCTATTATATAAGCCTCACAAAGTGACTTCAGACCTGAACTGGTCCCTAAAAATTGGGTTTTCGAAAATTTCTGAGAAATTTTCAAGATTTGCTTCTAAACTTCAAAGCCTTTTAACATCCCCAAAAAACTAAATATAATTCCCAAAATGATCCAAACATGAAGTAGACATATAGGGAATGTAAAGTAATAACTATTTTTGTAGGTATTACTATGTATTATAGAAGTAGAGAAATTAAAACTTGGAAATTTGCAATTTTTTAAAAATTGTGGGGAAATTTGGTATTTTTTTATAAAAAAAATAAAAAATGTTGACTTCATTTTACCAGTGTCATGAAGTACAATATGTGACGAAAAAACTCAGAATGGCCTTTATAAGTCAAAACGTTTTAAAGTTATCACCACTTAAAGTGACACTAGTCAGATTTGCAAAAAAATGGCCTGGTCCTTAAGGTGAAATAAGGCTGTGTCCTTAAGGAGTTAAAATAGTAATAAAAATGTAATGTGCGCTAATTGTCGTAATGGAAAAAAATAAATAAATACACGATTCACAATTTCTCCCCCCCCCCAAAAAAGAATAACAGTGATTAAAAAGTAATATGAACCACAACAAAGCCCTCATACAGCTCTGTAGACCGAAATATAAAAAAAGTTCTGGCTGTCAGAAAATGGAGATAAATAACTCAAATAAAGTAGCCTAAATGGGAGGAAATGCTTAAAAACCCCAAACACTGCGGCGTGTTTATAACCGTGGGAGCAATTCCTCCACATGTGATCCGTTGCTAACGGCAATCCCCAGCAAAAATGCATACAATGGAGTATGTCGGCAGCGGACCACATGCACCACAATGGCATCCTACACAAGATAGAATAATGTGTGGCTGCGCCGGACGGAGGACAGGGAGTCTGAAAGCCAAACTGTCCGGCCTAAAATAGGACCTCCGGCCACCCAATAAGCAGGCTTCTGTAGAGGTCACAGTTAAGTGGACGGTCCGCTATGGAGGTCAGTGTTAAGAGGCAGATTGCTGTAGAGGCCACTGTTAAGGGGCGGGGTGTTGTGGAAATCTCTGTTAAGGAGATGGGGCACTGTGGAGGTCACTGTTAAAGTGGCAGGAGGTCACTGTTAAGGGGGTGGGATGCTATGGAGGTCACTGTTAAAGGCACGGGCGCTGTGGAGTTCTCTGTTGAGGGGTCAGGGAACGGTGGTCACAGCTAAGGGGCTCACAGCTAAGGGAGTCACAGCTAAGGGGACAGCCTGCTATGGAGGTCAGTGTTAAGAGGCAGGGTGCTGTAGAGGTCACTGTTAAGTGGGCAGGGTGTTGTGGCGGTCTCATTTTAAGAGAACGGAGCTCTGTGGTGGTCACTGTTAAGGGGGCGGGTTAACGAGACCCGCCACTGTTAATAAGACAGAGTACTGTGGAGTTCACTAATAAAGGGGCTGCCACTGTGGAGGTCACTGTTAAAGGGGAGGGCAATGTGGATGTTACTGTTAAGGGGGAAGACTGCTGTGGAGGTCACTGTTAAAGGGGTGGGCACTGTGCATGTTACTGTTAAGGGAGGAGGGGACTGTTGATGCTACTATTCAGTGGCGTAGTGTGGGTTGCCAGCACCTGGGGCAAGCCAAAAATTGCGCCCCCCCCCCCCGCCTACCCCAGGCACGCCACTTTTAACAGATACTGTAGTAGATCACTAGCAGTCCTATGTAACACCTCAGATAACACAGAGATAACTCTCTGAGTACAGATAATGTAGTAGATGGGTGTGAGGCCCCAGAATTCAGAACATAGTGTGACCTGAAGTCTGGGGCCAGAATGCGTCAAGGTGGGCCATATTCTCAATCTCCTCCCACAACCCTACCATGAAACAGATATGTGCAGGGACATTATTATTACAGTATAATACCGCCCCATACCTGTTACATCCGGTGACGTCTCCTGCGATGTAGACTTTCCTCGATGTCTTCATTCAGAGATAAGACCACCATGATAACTTCTTTCAGCCGCTTCTTGTCTCTGCAGAGTTTCACAGAAAAAAATGTAGGTTCCTCACTTTACTATCATGCTCTCCTTCCTGGTGTCTCACCACTGTCATCCTGCTGCCCCCCAATACTAAGCTAGAGCCAGACAGATAGTCCCCCATTCCTCATAATATTATTTCCCCTGTATATTATAATGGCCCCCTCTTTATTATTAATATTATGGCCCCTCTTTATCATTAATGTACTAGCCCCCTCTTTATTATTAATGTACTGAGGTTATTGTGACCGAGTCCTGCATCGCTCTACTGCCTTATAGGCTTCAGGCCTAATGGCCTGAAGCCTATGAGGCATAACGGAGGGAACGGGAGCCTATAGCCCTCATTGAAATTTCGGCTGCCAGGCAACTGTGAGGTCACTGTTAAGGGAGCGGGGTACTGTGGCAGTCACTGTTAAAGGGGCAGTTTCTGTGGCGGCCTCTGTTAAGGGGGCCTGGAATGGTGGAGGTCAGTTGAGGGGAATATAACCTATGGTCAGTGTTAAGGGGCAGGTGCTGTAGAGGTCACTGTTAAGGGGGAAGGGTACTGCAGATGTCTTTGTTATAGTGGATACTGACGATATCTTTTATAGACACACACAAATATTAGATTAAATATACCCGTGCGAAACAGGGTGCTTCTGCTAGTATATTTAAAAAAACTGAGTTTTATGCAGCTGCATCTACCATGTATTTCAGATTTACAATATTGCACATATTATTCATGTACTTTTCCATTGTAAAACAAAATACATATTTAAAGGATGACACTTGCAATTAACCTTAGCTAATAATGCTAATTTACTCACTACTCCACTTGATGATTCATCAAAAGGTGTTGGATTTTACCACGCTTGGACATGTGTTACATACTGTTCCATTTTTTCACATTCAAATAGGAATTTATTCATAGTTACCTCTAAGGAGGAAAATTAAAAAAGTGCTGAGTTCATCAACTTGTCAGGAAGGTCATGGAAATTTCCACAGAACCGATGGGTTATACATCACGTTAGTCTCTTGAGGCCCTATGCAATCATATCTAAAAGACCTGTCTCATCTAGTGTTGAGTGGATCGAAGTTAACAAAGTGGACTTCAATACGAATTTCAGGAAGATTTTGATTCACCGCAGAGCCGAATTTCCTCGTGCTTCATGGTACTGAATCGATTTTCCCTGAAATGGTGGTAAAAATAAAAAAAAATTATACTTACCTCATTCATTTTCAGCCACGGCCATGTGGCTTGAAGATCCCATGCGAAATCTTGTGCGTGGTGACTTGTGACGTCACCATGCCGGCTGACATGATGATGTCACCACACCGGATGATGTGGTAATGTCATCACATGCCGCGTGATATTTTGTGCTGGATCTTCAAGCAAGGATGAGGTAAGTACAATTTCATTTTTTTTTTTTTAGTAACCCCTAAAATGATATATGCTGCAATCATCGATGAACGTGGCATCTCAGGGGTTCAATGAAGGGGGGTGGTGCAATCGCACCCACTACTTACAAAGAAAATTGTTGGAGAAAATTTTAGTCAAATTTTGAAGAACTTAGCTGATTTCTAATCTCATCATAAGGTATACAGTAGCACAGTCAACCCAATAAACATATTCATTAGTGTCACCAGTGAGTTAAAGGGGGGTTCCAGCAGATAGCATAGCATTCATCAGCTATGCACTGGGCAAGTGATAAGTAAAAATGTGGAAGTTTGCTTGGACTAATGGAAGGTTTAATGGCTGCCACTCTAAGCAACTCAATAGCAGTTATTGATACAGCTAAGAGTTTTTACCTGGCTATTTTCAAAACTCCCATAGAATTGTACGCGTGACCTCAGCTCCATAAAACTTTGTATGGTTGTATAGGTGTGTTGGTGGTATAGGGATAATGGATAGGCAAGAAATTGTTTCCAATAGAATACTTCTTTGAGACTCCTATAAGTACATGGGCCCTTAGATATAGTGCTTTTTGCACCAATTTTTAATTAAAGGGAATCTGTCACCAGCAGCTTCCCTATCCAACTGTTTGCTTAGACACATAGCTGTGATTCAGCTGATTAAAAATGCTGGTTTTCTTTTGTTGATCCGAGGCTCCATTCCCAAGTTATGATACTTTTTTATAATATGCAAATTAGGCCTGTGGTGCAATTAGAGTCACCATTGCTCTTGTTGCACCCATGCTCAGCCCTTTCCTGGCTAGTTTGATTAGCAGGGCCAGGCAGTGTCAAAGAAGTGAGGGAGGGCCTGGCCACAGAATGGGCAATGAGGACACTTCCAATTTGGGTTGAATTTATTCAGACTAGAAATGAGCTAATCAATATATTTCTGGAGTTTAATAATATGACAGGTTCTAGTTATTATATTTCTGGAGAAGGATCGTTAATCCGGGGAATTATTCTTTTTCCCCCTGAAGTGAGGAGGATTTTCTTCTACCTCAAGGGTAGGTAGGATAGTGGGTTTGCCTTCCACTGGATCAACTTGCAGGTTAACAGGTGGAACTGGTTTAACCTAAGTCGTTTTTCAGCCTTACAAACTATGGGGGTTGTTGAATCAAGCTGAACTTAGGCGTATTTCAGGCGCAGATTGCGGCGCAACAGCTAGCAATCTGTAACTTCGGCTCACTCATGCTAGGTCTAAGTAAGTGGGCATGGGCGGGGAAGGAGACAGTTCAGCAGGCCCGTCTCATTTACCATTTTCTACGACTGTTTTAGGCGCAGAAAAATATCTAAAGGTAAGACCGCTAGGAAACCAGCGCCTCTTCATAACTCCGGCGTATACACCGCAGGCTTAGGGATTTATTAAGACCGGCGTCTAAATAAATGTGTCTCTATGTTACTATATTACTTTGATTTGTCAGTGTGAGGAATAGAGATTATTATTTCATGTCAGCCATGTTCCCACACCAGCCATCAGCTGTCAGCTAGCAGAGATAGTGAACTCCACAGGAGAGCCCTGCTTCAAAGCCCCAGCCATATGGCAGGAAACTTCTTTCAGGCCACCTTTGTTTACAGCATGGATCCTGCAGGAAAACCTCCCTGCAGGGGGTCTAAGCCATTCCCCAGTTCAATCAAATCTAGCAGGTAGCATGGAACCGGCGATTTATAAGGAATTATGAATAGCCCGGCCATCACAGGCGCAAACCGGATACCTATTTGTGTCTCGGTGGCCACGATGAACATACCCATGGTCTTAGTTTGGGGGTGGGATGCCAGGGAAGGGAGATATACATATCTCCTCACATAAACCAACTAAAGGTACCATGCTTGAACTATACTTGTTGCCAGAACCCAGGCGGATCTGTTGGTCCTAGAACCATCTCCATGTGACCTTCTGGCCAGAAGCTATAAACCCTAAAGGGTTTTGTGGGTCATTTGCTGTCAGTCCATCAGAGGGGGTGGACCCCTCTTAAAGGATGGGAGGGACTGGCTACAGGTTAAAAGGCCTGGGCCAGAGAGCGGGCATGTCTTTTTCTGAAAGGGGTTCACATCGTGCAAATGTGTTTGGAGAGACCTGAAAACCGCTGACATCACCGCCCCCACGTGACTGCAGCCAAGGACTATTCCACCATCATAACCCCACAGAACATTCATTTACTCAGTAACTGACTTGTACTCTGTCTAATCCTGTGTGTACCATATTACCTGTATTTGAACCTCAGACCACTGTATATATTCTGTGTGTATAGTGTTATATCTAGTGTTCCCTTAAGGCGATTAAATATATAATTTAATCTTGTGCTGGCTTGTATCTCCATCACAAATCCCCACGTCCATGTTTTGGCCTAGTTATAAGCTACCGCGGGTTGGTCTCTCACCCTATATAATCCCATTAGTGGACCGGGCTTATATCAAACTAGAAGCTCGTGGCAATTTCCCAGGCTGATAAAGCACTGTTTCACTGTGGCAGTGAAAAGGCTCTTTTAGCTTGTTGCCTCTCTGTGCCCGTGTAAACTGTACCAAGCTGACCTTACATGCTCCTCTGGGAGGGTGTAACGTCACGCTTTCGTAACAAGTGATTATACTGCGTCTAGTGGGCTCAAGGCGTGGTATCAATCACATATTGGTGGCAGCAAAGTAGGATTAAGATACTAGTGTGCATGAGTGTGGGACCCATATTCCCAGACACTAAGGACTACAGCAGTAACTTTTGCCGCTGGTGTCTTAAGATCAGCGCAACACTAGACAGTCTGAGTGCAAATACTAAGGTGTGTGTGCATCAGGTTGCAGGCTGTGTCAGTGACCATCAGTTACAATGATGGCCAGTATCACAAGGAGCAAAGCTAAGGAGATGGCCAATGCTTTGAATGGTGGTGGGGAGGACGCAGTCCAGATAATGGGCCCAGAGGAGGTGGAAGGCAACTTTATTCAAGGCGAGGGGAGTACAGCCAAAGCTCCCCAAGGAGTCAGTTGCCGGAGGTGAGGTCCGCAGAGGGCCTCACTCCACCTGTCCATCCCCCCAGCCAAGCCGGCTCAGCTGTTCTCCTACAAGCTGCCCTGGAGCATCTCCAGGCCGGAGACCAGGCAGCCTCTGAGCTCCTCATGGTGGCTGCAGAGCATTGGGAGAAAGCAGAGGCTGCAGAACGTTGTGAGCAGGCTGCAGAACATCACGAGCAGGCCGAGGGTGAGCACCAGCTACAAGTGCTCCAGCTCCAACTCCAGCAGTCCTCTCCAGCCCGATATGAGTCGCCAGAGGTCCAGGTTCCCAAACTGCGGGCGGAGGACTTTCCCCTACTGGACAAAGATGGGGACCTGGACACCTTTTTCTTGGCATTTGAGACGGCCTGCCATCAGTACCAGCTGCCGGAGGACCAGTGGGTCAGATTCCTTACGCCACATCTCATGGGAAAAGCCCTTGAAATCTTCGGGTACCTGCCCAGCGAGACCATCCTGAGCTATGAGGACATCAAGCAGGAGCTGGTAAGGCTGTACCTGGTAAGGCTGTACCTGACCCCTGAGACATACCAGAAAAAACTCTGCAGTTTGCAGAGGGGTTCTACCCAGAGCTGGGCTGATCACATGTGGGCCCTGCTAAGAGCGGTCGACCAATGGACTACAGGATTGGAGCTCACCACCGTCTAGCAGCTGAAGGAGCTCATCACCACAGAGCAGTTCTTGTGGAATTGCCCGGAGGACCTACAGCAGTACCTTTCGACCAAGTGGACCTACAGCAGTACCTTAGCGACCAGAAGCCAAAGGAGGACTCCGCAACAACAGCCCTGGCCGATGAATACACCAACAACAGGACTTCAGAGGCCCGGAAACCAGGCTGTTGAAGAGGGGGTAAGACAAATGCTGCACCTGCTACCCCTGCCCCTAGGCCCAAGTGGGCACTGGCCCCTGCTACACTTTCCACATCAGTGAGGGAACCCCGACTTTGCCACCTGTGTAAGCAGCCAGGACACTTCAAAGCCATGTGTCCCCAGTGCCCGAGGGACCCGTCCCAGACGCCGACACAGAAACCGTGCACTGTGTTGTGGGTGGGTGAGGGTGGTGGGAGGTCCCTTGACAATTTGCAACCAGTCACCGTGGGCCAGACCGTGGCCATGGGACTTAGAGACACCGGCGCTGAGATGACTCTGGCATGGCCTGAACTGGTGGCACCCCATGATTTGTTGTCCAGGAGATCCATTACTGTCTCCGGGATTGGAGGAGTAGAACTAGAGCTGCCATCGCCAAGGTCTTTTTGGATTGGGGCGCCGGTCGAGGAGTAAGGGGGGTGGGGGTATCCTCAAATATCCCTGCCAGTGTTTTGCTTGGGACGGACCTGGGACGGCTTGTGTCTAAGTACCTGGCCGCCGACACCCCGAGGTCTGATCCCCCAGAATGTGATGTCATGTCCACCCCTGTTGATACTGTTATTGTTCATAACATGTCTGTTGTTGGGGATGTGGTGGTGGAGGATATAATGTGTGCCTCTCCCCTCAAGGGGAAGGCGGTCATTCACGTCAGTTGTGCTGAGGCCCCAGGGTGTAGCCGGCAAGCATGCTGGGACCTGTTGTACTCAGGTGTGGCTACTAAGGGGACAAGCAGGGGGCAGACAGCTGGGGGGGGGAAGGATGCAAATGAGGTCAGGGCTGTCCCAGAAGAGATAGGGTTCCCAGGTAAAGCCTTAGTGCAGGATCCCTCCACAACCGGCATGTCAGAGGGCCAGGTTAGTCCGTCTGGACTGGCGATTTGGTCAGAAGCCAAGGGGAAGCAGGCACTACCAGCGGTGGCAGCGACCATAGCTGCTTTCACGTGCAGTGGGAGTGTTGGGGCCCTAGGGGCCCCTCAGAGGTCTAATGGCTTTCCCCCTTTCGACCAAGTGGCTGCTGAGTCAGATGGAGGCCAGGAGACAGGTCCTGGGGACCTGACAGTGGACGTGGCAGTTTCAGCTATTCTGGCCACGTCCGGTCAGGGGTTTCAGGTGGCGTTAGTGGCTGACGCCTCCCTCGGACTCAGAACTCGAGCGGGTGGTCTGGGACCAAGGACAGCTGTACCATATCATGGTCCAGCAGGGCTCACCGGAGGAGTGGCCTAGGGACCGGCAGTTAGTAGAACTGACAGGGGATGTGGCAGTCTCATCTATTCTGACCACATCCCACCAGGGGTTTCAGTTGGCGTTTGGGGCTAGATCCAGCTTGAAAGCTCTCATGGAGCAGGTGGCACGGCCTCCCTTGGACTCAGACTTCCAGAGGGCGGTCTGGGACCAAGGACGGTTGTGCCAGGAAACAGTCCAATAGGGCTCACTGAAGGCATGGCCTAGGGACCGACAATTCATGGTACCCTATTCGTTCAGGGCGGAGTTTTTATGGATTGCGCACGAGGTTCCGATAGCCAGATACCCAGGAACCTCTAAGTCAGAGGCCTTGGCGGGAGATGAAACCACCCCTGGGGTGTCGGTCATCGAGTGTGTAGTACGCTTCCAGGAAAAGGTGCAGACCTTGTCGCGGTTGGTGCATGACAGTATGGGGCAGGCCCAGACCATCCAGAAGCGGGGGTACGACCAGATGGCTTGTGAGAAGACCCACCAGGTGGGCAAGCAAGCGTGGATGCTGCTTCCCATACCTCAGGACAAGCTTCAGGCGGCCTGGGAGGGCCCGTACCTTGCGCATCAGCGGCTCAATGACAGGGCAGATCTGCCAGGCAGGCTTGACCCTTATGCCAGTTGGGCATAAGCAAGGGACCCCAGGCTGGCAGGGAACCAGAGCCTGAGAGAGTGGATCTCAGTGCATCCTGGCTCACCCTCTGGGACAAGCACCAGGTGATGTCCTTCCTGGGCACCGCTGGATACTATAGGGGGTTCGCGCCCCACTATAGTAGCCTGGCGAGGCCACTTATGGACCACACCAGGAAGAAGATGCCCTTTCCAGCTGAAGGACGCCCTTTCCAGCTCCCTGACTTCACGTGGTCGTTTATAGTACCAACTGATGCCAGTAATTGTGGCCTCAGTGTTGGGCTCAGTCTGGGTGACTCCATTGGTCAGGAACGACAGGGGGGAGGTGTGAGGAATATGGATTATTATTTCATATCAGCCATGTTCCCACACCAGCCATCAGCTGTGAACTAGCAGAGATAGTGAACTCCACAGGAGAGCCCTGCTTCAAAGCCCTAGTCATATGACAAGAAACTTCTTGCAGGCCACCTTTGTTTAAAATTTCACACCCCATTCAGTTAGCATGTATCCTGCAGGAAAACCTCCCTGCAGGGGGTCTAAGCCATTCCCCAGTTCAATCAAATCTATTTATAAGGTATTATGAATCGCCCGGCCATCACAGGTGCAAACCGGATACATATTTGTGTCCCGGTGGCCACAATGAACATACCTATGGTCTTAGTTTGGGGGTGGGATGCCAGGGAAGGGAGATATACATATTTCCCTACAGAAACAAACTAACGGTACCATGTTTGGACTATTCTTGTAGTTAGAACCCAGGCAGACCCGTTTGTCCCAGAACCATCTCCCTGTGTCCTTCTGGCCTGGAGCTATGAACCCTAAAGGGTTTAGTGGGTCATTTGCTGCCAGCCCAGCAGAGGGGGGGTTGACTCCTCCCAAAGACCGAGAGGGGAGGGACCGGCTACAGGTTAAAAGGCTTGTGCCAGCAAGCGGGCGTGTCTTTTTCTGAAAGGGGTTCACATTGTGCAAATTTCTTTGGAGAGACCTGGAAACCGCTGACATAACCCCCCTAACGTGACTGCAGCCAAGAACCATTCCACCATCATAAACTCACGGAACATTGATCTACCCGGTAACTGACTTGAAGTCTATGTAATCGTGTATGTACCATATTACCTGTATTTGTAACCTCAGACCACTGTATATATTCTGTGTGTATAGTGTTATATCTAGTGTTCCCTTAAGGCGATTAAATATATAATTTAATCTTGTGCTGTTTGGATCCCCATCACGAATCCCCATGTCCGTGTTTTGGCCTAGTTATAATCTACCGTGGTTGGTTTCTCACCCTATATAATCCTGTTAGCGGACCAGGCTTATATCAAACGAGAAGCTGGTGGCAGATTACCCGGGCTGATAAAGCGCTGTTTCACTGTGACAGTGAAAAGGTTATCTCAGCTTGTTGCCTCTCTGTGCCCGCGTTGACAGGAGGTGTCTGTGTAAACTATACCAAGCTGACCTTACATGCTCCTCTGGGAGGGCGTAACGTCACACTTTGGTAAAAAGTGACCATACTGCGTCTCGTGGGCTCGACGTAGGTGACGTCAAGCGGGCACAAGGCGTGGTATCCATCACAGTTAGAATCAAGATTTGATCCAGAATCATTCCAAACCTGAATCTAATTTCTTGGTCAATTAAGAAGAATGGGATGAAACAAATTTGCTCATTTCTAAATCAGACAAAATTTCATCTGATGACCGATTAGACCGAATTGGACCCAAAACAAGCTTTGCAAAACTTGTTTATCTCAAGGGCTGACTCTTCAAGGATTTAGTCATGATAACGTTAGCGTTTTCTATGGACAGTGATGTGATAATACATAAGATGTTTTATGCTTGGAACTGTAAACCTATAGAAATGAGTCTACTAATAGTGTGGATGGTAGACATCACCAGTCAACTCATATAATTGTGTAGGCCTTTAAACAGCTGATGAGTCTCAAGTGATCAGACAACAGTAGAGTGATTTTGTATTCAGCAATTACTAATTTTGAAATTCTTTGAAATAAATAGCTTCAGTTTTGGGCTTCATTTATATTTCTGGGTCTGAAATTATTTTATTTGAAACAAAGCTATCACCAATATAAAAGGTCTCTGTTTACATCAGATATTTTTCCTGCAGAATATCTTGATGTATTTCCCTTGTGTCTCAGCATGAAAGCAAGATTAATGCATGTAGTACATGCATACAAAGCATTCCAGTGGAAATATGCACATATTTAACAAAAGACATACATAAACCTTGTCATTCTGTAGTCTCCACTTCTATAAACTAATGGCAACCGTCATATACATTAATTGTATTTAAATTTCAAGGTTATACATGAATTCATGAATTTAATTGTATATTTCTCTGTCCCTTGTTACCAGTTAACAATAACAATAACTTAAAATGAATAATAGCTATTTGTTTTACTGAATGTCTCAATCATGATGAATATTATCATACCATATTACAGATGTCTGTTCAATCAATGCATCATTAAACAACAAAATTTGTACTAAATTGTAAAATTTCATGAATCATGATCAGTAAATGAGATACAGTATATGGAACTTGCTTTTCCATGATTAACTACATGCTATGAATTTCCCTGTCACAAATCAGCGGGTGTGAACCCACTGTGCCACGTGACCAACCTCCTTTAAGGGAGTGGTCGAAGTGAACCCCTTGTTCTTCACAGTACTCCTGGTGGGGATAGCCTTTCTGGAGGAGAACACCAGGTCACTACCTCTTGAGGAGGATTGACACACAAAGTAGCTGGTTCAGGTGGACCAAGAGTTGCCAGAGCAAGATACAAGAGGTACCGATGTAGTCAACAGGCCGAGTTGTAACCAAGAGCGACTCTAACTAGGATAAGGCAGAGGCATAGTCTTACAAGCAATGGGTCAGGGCAGGTGGCACAGATACAGGTCAGGCAATCTGGTCAGCAACAGGAAAGTGGAGACGTAGCAGGCAAGGATCAGAAAGCTACTGGAATCCAGAAGACAAGCATTGGTCAGGAACACAGGAGCTCAAGCACAGACAAATTTACTTTTGCAGGACACAAGCACACCCTACTTTGAGCTGCAGCGGTAGAACGGCATCCCCCAACATAGGCTGATATGTGATGTTTCCACCCATTGGAATTCCACCCTCCATATGTTTGACCGACTATATGAACAGAGAAAGGTCATAAACGATTTCTTGATCATACAAGTGGACAGGAGTACATCTCTGTGTAACTTCGATGTCAGCCAGTGGCAGCTCATGCGTGACACCTGCCGTTTGCTCATGCCCTTTGAGGAAGCCATGTTATTTGCCTTTCGCCAGGAATACAGGATGAACAGCGTCATTCCACTGCTTCATGTCTTGGAACATATGCTGGTAAATATGGCTGGTAAGGGGACTATAGACGTGGCACCTATATCTCATGGCCACACGAGCCCTGTGGGGGCTGAACTGGAGGAGAAGGAGGACATTGGAGCACAAGCAATGTGTAGCGAAATGGGTGGTTTCTGCACAAATGGCCCGATACATGCTCACTTGCCTGCGTAGTGACAGTCGAATTGTCAGCATTCAGCAGAGAGATGACTTCTGACTCTCCACCCTGTTGGACCCTCGCTACCGGTCCAAAATGGGGGTCTTTTTTACACCCACTGAGAGGGAGGACAAACTGAACTACTATAGAGACATCCTATGTAGTGAGTTGGCCGCTGCCTATCTGCACCATAGTGCATCCTCTCGCAGATCTGACGGGGGGCCCTCTGCGCTAATGCTCCTCTGAAATGGCTGCTGTGGGGGGTAGGAGCAGTTCCAGCTCCATCAGCAGCAAATTGAGTCTAGAGTCACTGATGAGCAGCGTTCTTTACCCGCCTAGTGAAGAAACTAATCACCAGCAGCAGCTAGACCTGAAGCAGGTCCTGAACCAGCAGGTGGTGGCATACTTGGACAGTACCCTGCCACCCCACTTCGAAGATCCGCTGGACTATTGGGCAGCCAAACTGGATTTGTGGCTGCAACTGGCAGAGTTTGCCCTGGAAAAGCTGTCCTGCCCGGCCAGTAGTGTGGCATCAGAGCGGGTGTTTAGTGCGGCGGGGGCCATAGTTACCCCAAGAAGAACTCACGTGTCCACCCCCAAAATGTGGAGAGACTGACCTTTGCCAAGATTAATCAGGCATGGATCAGCCAGGATTTCCACCCACCAATGCCTGATGCATCAGATTAGATCATCTATGGTGCCACACCAACACTTTGACAAAATAAACCGGTTTCTTCTGGCTACCTGCCTCGGCTACTATTCTGATGCTGCCACCTGCCTGATGCCACACATCCAAGTGCTCCTTCTTTTACCCATCATCTTCAGCTAGTACTGGTATTGCCACCCACCTCCAAAGTCTGTCATTGTGCCACTCTGTGGCCTCTTGATGCTGCTGCTACCTCCACACTGTCATTGTGCCACCCTGTGGCCTCCTCCTAATGCTGCTGCTGCCGTCACCTCCACACTCTGTCATTGTTCCACTCTGTGGGCTCCTGATGCTGCTGCTCCCACCTCCACACTGTCATTGTGCCACCCTGTGGCCTCCTCCTGATGCTGCTGCTGCCACCTCCACTCTCTGTCAATGTACCACTCTGTGGCCTCCTGATGCTGCTGCCTCCTCCATACTGTCATTGTGCCACTTTGTGGCTCATCCTGATGCTGCTACCACCTCTAGACTCTGTCATAGGGCTACTCTGTGGACTTCTCATGCTGTTCCCACCCTCCCCACTTCGTGACTTGGCCAATATTGTGCCTTTCAGCCTGGCTGACATCATCATTTATTTGACCCTTCTTCTGATCTGTCAGAAGGAAGGAAAAATGAGACGCACAATTGATCCTGTCTATGTAACAGCTGTAAGGCCTGCATGACATGGAATTGGCTTATAATTTGGTAGCCAAATGGAGGAGTGGGTACAAAACACAGAAGACATGCAAATATTGCATTCATGTGTCATCTCTGTTTTGGATCCTGGTGGTGCTCAGCTTAAAATAGTGTTGAAACAACCATATAAACGAAGAAAAGAAAAATAGCGGCACTCACCAAATCTTTTACCACTTGCAGCTTTATTCCGAGTTAAAAACACAGCAGATGCGGGTCACTGCACAGAGACACAAGGCAACAGCCGTTTCGCGCTGAACAGAGCTTTGTCAAGTCTTGACAAAGCGCTGTTTAACCCCTTGATGACCCAGGATGAGAATGTTTGACCTCAAACACCGGCACTTAGCGCTCGAGGACGAGCGCTCTGATCCTGCAGTCGTTCTTCCCCCCGCTTGCGGTCCCACCGGTCAGCAGCAGAGATCCGGAGGTTACTGATAGCCGGATCCCTGCTGCATCCACCCGCCGATGCCGGTGGATTAACCCTTCATATGCCGCGGTCAGCGCTGACCGCGGCATATGGGAGGTTTGCGCTCCCTCACCTCATGCATAGAGTCCCCGTGCTGCTGTGGCGGGGACTCGATGGTTGCCATGGCAGCCCCAAGCCATTCCAAGGCTTGGGGCCTGTCATGTACAGAAGCCTAAGAGACCCAGACCCCAGCCTGGGTCTCCTAGGCAACTGTTAGCGTCTTACAGTGTAAGACACTAACAGTTCAATACAGCACAATACAGATGTATTGTGCTGTATTGAATAAAGGATCAGACCCTGTCCCATAGTGGGACAAAAAAAAAGTGGAAAAAAAAAAAGTTTATAAAATTTAAGTTTTACAAAAAAAATTAAAAGTTTCAAGTAAAAAAAAGAAAAAGCGTCCTTTTCCAAAAATAAAGTAAAAAAAATAGTAAAAAACAAATAGGGAAAAAACATATAGACATATTAGGTATCGTAGCGTCCGTATCAACCAGCTCACATGACCTAACCCCTCAGATGAACACTGTAAAAAATAAAAAATAAAAACTGTGCTAAATAAACCATTTTTAGTCACCTTACATCACAAAATGTACAACAGCAAGCGATGAAAAAGGCGTACGCCCACCAAAATAGTACCAATCTAACTGTCACCTCATCCTGCAAAAAATGAGCCCCTACCTGAGACAATCGCCCAAAAAAAAAAAAAACTATGGCTCAGAATATGGAGACACTAAAACATCATTTTTTTTGTTTTAAAAAAGCTGTTATTGTGTAAAACTTACATAAATAAATAAAAAGTAGACATATTAGGTATCGCCGTGTCCGTATCGACTGGCTCTATAAAAATATCACATGACCTAACCCCTCAGGTGAACAGCATTAAAAAAAAAACTGTGCTAAATAAACAATTTTTGGTCACCTTACATCACAAAAAGTGTAATAGCAAGCGTTAAAAAAGTCATATGCACCCCAAAATAGTGCCAATCAAACCATCATCTCATCCCGCAAAAAATTAGACCCTAGCTTAAACACCCTTAATGACCAAACCACTTTTTACAATTCTGCACTACACTACTTTCACCGTTTATTGCTCGGTCATGCAACTTACCACCCAAATAAATTTTACCTCCTTTTCTTCTCACTAATAGAGCTTTAATTTGGTGGTATTTCATTGCTGCTGACACTTTTCCTTTTTTTGTTATTAATCGAAATTTTACGAAATTTTAGCAAAAAAATTTCATTTTTCGCTTTCAGTTGTAATTTTTTTTTAAAAAAACGACATCCATATATAAATGTTTCGCTAAATTTATTGTTCTACATGTCTTTGATAAAAAAAAAAAGTTTGGGTAAAAAAAATGGTTTGGGTAAAAGTTATAGCATTTACAAACTATGGTGCAAAAATGTGAATTTCCGCTTTTTGAAGCAGCTCTGACTTTCTGAACACCTGTCATGTTTCCTGAGGTTCTACAATGCCCAGACAGTAGAAAACCCCCACAAATGACCCCATTTCAGAAAGTAGACACCCTAAGGTATTCGCTGATGGGCATAGTGAGTTCATAGAACTTTTTAATTTTTGTCACAAGTTAGCGGAAAATGATGATTTTTTTATTTATTTTTTTTCCTTACAAAGTCTCATATTCCACTAACTTGTGACAAAAAATGAAAAATTCCATGAACTCACTATGCCCATCATGAAATACCTTGGGGTGTCTTCTTTCCAAACTGGGGTCACTTGTGGGGTAGTTATACTGCCCTGGCATTTTAGGGGCCCAGATGCGGGAGAAGTAGTTTGAAATCAAAATCTGTAAAAAATGCCCTGTGAAATCCGAAAGGTACTCTTCGAAATGTGGGCCCTTTTGCCCACCTAGGCTGCAAAAAAGTGTCACACATGTGGTATCGCCGTACTCAGGAGAAGTTGGGGAATGTGTTTTGGGGCGTCATTATACATATACCCATGCTGGGTGAGAGAAATATCTCGGCAAAAGACAACTTTTCCCATTTTTTTTATACAAAGTTGGCATTTGACCAAGATATTTATCTCACCCAGCATGGGTATATGTAAAATGACACCCCAAAGCACATTATCCAACTTCTCCTGAGTACGGCGATACCACATGTGTGACACTTTTTTGCAGCCTAGATGCGCAAAGGTGCCCAAATTCCTTTTAGGAGGGTATTTTTAGACATTTGGATCCCAGACTTCTTCTCACGCTTTAGGGCCCCTAAAAAGCCAGGGCAGTATAAATACCCCACATGTGACCCCATTTTTTTGGGGCACAAGTTAGCGGACATTTTTTATTTTTATTTTTTTTTTCTCACAAAGTCTCACTTTCCGCTAACTTGGGACAAAAATTTTAATCTTTCATGGACTCAATATGCCCCTCAGCGAATACCTTGGGGTGTGTTCTTTCCGTAATGGGGTCATTTGTTGGGTGTTTGTACTGCCCTGGCATTTGAGGGTCTCTGCAATCATTACATGTATGGCCAGCATTAGGAGTTTCTGCTATTCTCCTTATATTGAGCATACAGGTAATGAGATTTATTTTTTTACGTTCAGGACATAAAAAGGAGGGGAAAGGCGTCTGCCAGGACATAGGAGCTCCGCCCAACATCCATACCCACTTAGGCTAGCGAAGTACCGGAGGCCGCTGCGATTGATAAAAAATATCAAAACTGATTTTTTTTATTGCCGCAGCGCTTGTAAAGTGATTGTGCAGTGATCAAAAAAAGATATATTTTTTGTCACTGCGGCGGGGCGGGCGTGGGTGAACGCACGTGTGGGCGACCGATCAGGCCTGATCGGGCAAACACTGCGTTTTGGGTGGAGGGCGAGCTAAGGTGACACTAATACTATTATAAATCTGACTGTGATCAGTTTTGATCACTTATAGATACTATAAAAGTACAAAAGCTGATTAGCAATACGCTAATCAGCGAATAAGTGACTGCGGTGGGCTGGGCGCTAACCGACGCTACCTACCTAACCAACGGGCCTAAACTATCCTAAAACTATCAGTCAATACCAGTGAAAAAAAAAAAAAGTGACAGTTTACACTGATCACTTTTTTCCCTTTCACTAGGTGATTGACAGGGGCGATTAAGGGGTTAATTGGGGTGATGGGGGGGTGATCCGGGGCTAAGTGTGGTGTTTGGTGGCTGCTCACTGTGATGCCTGCTCCTCTGCTGAGACCAACCGACGAAAAGAACCAGCAGAGGAGCAGAGAAGCCATTTAACACCTTATATTTATAAATATAAGATGTTAGATGGCTTCTGATTTAAGTTTTTGAAAATCGCCAGCCTGCCAGCAACGATCATTGGCTGGCAGGCTGGTGACGAAATTGTTCTTTAACTTTTGCCGGCCCGCAATGCGCATGCGCGGGCCGGCTCAGATCAAAATCTTGTGTCTCGCGAGATGACGCACGGATACGTCCAGGAGGAATGAATCGATCGCCGCCAGGACGCATCCGTGCGTTAGGCGGTCTTAACCACTTCAACCCCCCTTGCTGAAACACCCTTAATGACCAGGCCACTTTTTACACTTCTGCACTACACTACTTTCACCGTTTATTGCTCGGTCATGCAACTTACCACCCAAATGAATTTTAAATCCTTTTCTTCTCACTAATAGAGCTTTCATTTGGTGGTATTTCATTGCTGCTGACATTTTTACTGCATGGGTATATGTAAAATGACACCCCAAAACACATTGCCCAACTTCTCCTGAGTACGGCGATACCAGATGTGTGACACTTTTTTTGCAGCCAAGGTGGGCAAAGGGGCACACATTCCAAAGAGCACCTTTAGGATTTCACCGGCCATTTTTTACAGATTTTGATTTCAAACTACTTCACACACATTAGGGCCCCTAAATTGCCAGGGCAGTATAACTACGCCACAAGTGACCCTATTTTGGAAAGAAGACACCCCAAGGTATTCCGTGAGGGGCATGGCGAGTTCCTAGAATTTTTTAATTTTTGTCACAAGTTAGTGGAATATGAGACTTTGTTAGAAAAAAAAAAAAATCATAATTTTCCGCTAACTTGTGACAAAAAATAAAAAATTCTAGGAACTCGCCATGCCCCTCACGAAATACCTTGGGGTGTCTTCTTTCCAAAATAGGGTCACTTGTGGGGTAGTTATACTGCCCTGGCATTTTAGGGGCCCAAATGCGTGCAAAGTAGTTTGAAATCAAAATCTGGAAAAAATGACCGGTGAAATCCGAAAGGTGCTCTTTGGAATGTGGGCCCCTTTGCCCACCTAGGCGGCAAAAAAGTGTCACACATGTGGTATCGTCAGGAGAAGTTTGGGAATGTGTTTTGGGGTGTCATTTTACATATACCCATGCTGGGTGAGAGAAATATCTTGGCAAAAGACAACTTTTCCAATTTTTTATACAAAGTTGGCATTTGACCAAGATATTTATCTCACCCAGCATGGGTATATGTAAAATGATACCCCAAAACACATTCCCCAACTTCTCCTGAGTACGGTGATACCACATGTGTGACACTTTTTTGCAGCCTAGATGCACAAAGCGGCCCAAATTCCTTCTAGGAGGGAATTTTTAGACATTTGGATCCCAGACTTCTTCTCACGCTTTCGGGCCCCTAAAATGCCAGGGCAGTATAAATACCCCACATGTGACCCCATTTTGTAAAAGAAGACACCCCAAGGTATTCAATGAGGGGCATGGCGAGTTCATATAATTTTTTTTTTTTTGGCACAAGTTAGCGGAAATTGATTTTTTTTTGTATTTTCTCACAAAGTCTCCCTTTCCGCTAACTTGGTACAAAAATTTCAATCTTTCATGGACTCAAAATGCCCCTCACGGAATACCTTGGGGTGTCTTCTTTCCAAAATGGGGTCACATGTGGGGTATTTATACTGCCCTGGCATTTTAGGGGCCCTAAAGCGTAAGAAGAAGTCTGGAATATAAATGTCTAAAAATTTTTACGCATTCTGATTCCGTGAGGGGTATGCTGAGTTCAGATTTTTTTATTTTTAACACAAGTTAGTGGAATATGAGACTTTGTAAGAAAAAAAAAAAAAAAAAACAATTTCTGCTAACTTGGGCCAAAAAAATGTCTGAATGGAGCCTTACAGGGGGGTGATCAATGATAGGGGGGGATCACCCATATAGACTCCCTGATCACCCCCCTGTCATTGATCACCCCCCTGTAAGGCTCCATTCAGACGTCCGTATGTGTTTTGCGGATCCGATCCATGTATCCGTGGATCCGTAAAAATCATACAGACGTATGAATGGAGCCTTACAGGGGGGTGATCAATGACAGGGGGTGATCAGGGAGTGTATATGAGGTGATCACCCCCCTGTAAGGCTCCATTCAGACGTCCGTATGTGTTTTGCGGATCCGATCCATGTATCTGTGGATCCGTAAAAATCATACGGACGTCTGAATGGAGCCTTACAGGGGGGTGATCAATGACAGGGGGGTGATCAGGGAGTGTATATGAGGTGATCACCCCCCTGTCATTGATCACCCCCCCTGTAAGGCTCCATTCAGACGTCCGTATGTGTTTTGCGGATCCGATCCATGTATCCGTGGATCCGTAAAAACCATACGGACGTCTGAATGGAGCCTTACAGGGGGGTAATCAATGACAGGGGGGTGATCAATGACAGGGGGTAATTAGGGAGTGTATATGAGGTGATCACCCCCCTGTCATTGATCACCCCCTTCTAAGGCTCCATTCAGACGTCCGTATGTGTTTTGCGGATCCGATCCATGTATCCGTAAAAATCATACGGACGTCTGAATGGAGCCTTACAGGGGGGTGATCAATGACAGGGGGGTGATCAATGACAGGGGGGTGATCAATGACAGGGGGGTGATCAGGGAGTCTATATGGGTGATCACCCCCCTGTCATTGATCACCCCCCTGTAAGGCTTCATTCAGACGTCCGCATGTGTTTTGCGGATCCGATCCATGTATCCGTGGATCCGTAAAAATCATACGGACGTCTGAATGGAGCCTTACAGGGGGGGTGATCAATGACAGGGGGGTGATCAATGAATGGGGGTTGATCAGGTGTTCATAAGGGGTTAATAAGTGACAGGGGGGGGGTGTAGTGTAGTGTAGTGGTGTTTGGTGGTACTTTACTGAGCTACCTGTGTCCTCTGGTGGTCGATCCAAACAAAAGGGACCACCAGAGGACCAGGTAGCAGGTATATTAGACGCTGTTATCAAAACAGCGTCTAATATACCTGTTAAGGGTTAAAAAAATCGCATCTTCAGCCTGCCAGCGAACGATCGCCGCTGGCAGGCTGGAGATCCACTCGCTTACCTTTCGATCCTGTGTGCGCGCGTTCACAGGAAATCTCGCGTCTCGCGAGATGACGCGTATATGCGTGATTGTGCGCAGCGCTGCCGCCTCCGGAACGCGATCCTGCGTTAGGTGGTCCGGAGGCGGTTAAGGTAGTTAAGGGGTTAACGCAAAATGGCTGTTGCCTTGTGTCTCTGTGCAGTGACCCGCATCTGCTGTGTTTTTAACCCGGAATAAAGCTGCAAGTAGGAAAAGATTTGGTGAGTGTCGCTATTCTTCTGTTCTTCGTTTACACGATAGCATGATGTCTGTTAGATTGCATATTTTACATCTGCTTATTATGACTGCTTAATTTACAAAGAATACTCCCACTCTCGTCTGCAGAATAATAATAGGACATTAGACATATAAACATGATGTAACAGCAAACTTTTAAATTTTTTGCCAATCAGATTTATGCATTACTGCTTGGACTAGTGGCTTTATTTCACTTTCAAACTTGGGTGAGATTCTAAGGTCCATCCTCCATCTACAGAACATGCACACGTCTACTTTTAATTGCATCATAATGTTATAATTATCATATCACATAATAGGATCTAAAAGGCTATTTGGACGTCATCCCATAAAAAAAATCGATGCTAGCAGTAATTGATTGCACAGCCGAATGGTATTGTCTTCTGTAGAGTTGAGCGGACACCTGGATGTTCGGGTTCCCGAACTTCGTCCCGAACCCGAACCCCATTGAAGTCAATAGGGACCCGAACTTTTCGGCACTAAAAAAGCTGTAAAACAGCCCAGGAAAGGGCTAGAGGGCTGCAAAAGGCAGCAACATGTAGGTAAATCCCATGCAAACAAATGTGGATAGGGAAATGAATAAAAATAAAAATAAAAATAAAATAAATAAAAATTAACCAATATCAATTGGAGAGAAGTCCCATAGCAGAGAATCTGGCTTCACGTCACCCACCACTGTAACAGTCCATTGTCATATATTTAGGCCCAGCACCCAGGCAGAGGAGAGAGGTCCCGTAACAGAGGATCTGGCTTCATGTCAGCAGAGAATCAGTCTTCATGTCATAGCAGAGAATCAGGCTTCACGTCACCCAACATTGGAACAGTCCATTGGCATATATTTAGGCCCCGGCACCCAGACAGAGGAGAAGTTCATTCAACTTTGGGTAGCCTCGCAATATAATGGTAAAATGAAAATAAAAATAGGATTGAATGAGGAAGTGCCCTGGAGTACAATAATATATGGTTAAGGGGAGGTAGTTAATGTCTAATCTGCACAACGGATGGACAGGTCCTGTGGGATCCATGCCTGGTTCATTTTTATGAACGTCAGCTTGTCCACATTGGCTGTAGACAGGCGGCTGCGTTTGTCTGTAATGACGCCCCCTGCCGTGCTGAATACACGTTCAGACAAAACGCTGGCCGCCGGGCAGGCCAGCACCTCCAAGGCATAAAAGGCTAGCTCTGGCCATGTGGACAATTTAGAGACCCAGAAGTTGAATGGGGCCGAACCATCAGTCAGTACATGGAGGGGTGTGCACACGTACTGTTCCACCATGTTAGTGAAATGTTGCCTCCTGCTAACACGTTGCGTATCAGGTGGGGGTGCAGTTAGCTGTGGCGTGTTGACAAAACTTTTCCACATCTCTGCCATGCTAACCCTGCCCTCAGAGGAGCTGGCCGTGACACAGCTGCCTTGGCGACCTCTTGCTCCTCCTCTGCCTTGGCCTTGGGCTTCCACTTGTTCCCCTGTGACATTTGGGAATGCTCTCTATAGCGCGTCTACCAACGTGCGCTTGTACTCGCGCATCTTCCTATCACGCTCCAGTGCAGGAAGTAAGGTGGGCACATTGTCTTTGTACCGTGGATCCAGCAGGGTGGCAACCCAGTAGTCCGCACACGTTAAAATGTGGGCAACTCTGCTGTCGTTGCGCAGGCACTGCAGCATGTAGTCGCTCATGTGTGCCAGGCTGCCCAGGGGTAAGGACAAGCTGTCCTCTGTGGGAGGCGTATCGTCATCGTCCTGCCTTTCCCCCCAGCCACGCACCAGTGATGGGCCCGAGCTGCGTTGGGTGCCACCCCGCTGTGACCATGCTTCATCCTCATCCTCGTCCTCCTCATCCTCCAGTAGTGGGCCCTGGCTGGCCACATTTGTACCTGGCCTCTGCTGTTGCAAAAAACCTCCCTCTGAGTCACTTCGAAGAGACTGGCCTGAAAATGCTAAAAATGACCCCTCTTCCTCCTCCTCCTCCTCCTCCTGGGCCACCTCCTCTTCCATCATCGCCCTAAGTGTTTTCTCAAGGAGACATAGAAGTGGTATTGTAACGCTGATAACGGCGTCATCACCACTGGCCATGTTGGTGGAGTACTCGAAACAGCGCAACAGGGCACACAGGTCTCGCATGGAGGCCCAGTCATTGGTGGTGAAGTGGTGCTGTTCCGCAGTGCAACTGACCCGTGCGTGCTGCAGCTGAAACTCCACTATGGCCTGCTGCTGCTCGCACAGTCTGTCCAGCATGTGCAAGGTGGAGTTCCACCTGGTGGGCACGTCGCATATGAGGCGGTGAGCGGGAAGGCCGAAGTTACGCTGTAGCGCAGACAGGCGAGCAGCGGCAGGATGTGAACGCCGGAAGCGCGAACAGACGGCCCGCACTTTATGCAGCAGCTCTGACATGTCGGGGTAGTTGTGAATGAACTTCTGCACCACCAAATTCAGCACATGCGCCAGGCAAGGGATGTGCGTCAAACCGGCTAGTCCCAGAGCTGCAAGGAGATTTCGCCCATTATCGCACACCACCAGGCCGGGCTTGAGGCTCACCGGCAGCAACCACTCGTCGGTCTGTTGTTCTATACCCCGCCACAACTCCTGTGTGGCTGACTGGATGAGCAGGTGCTGGAAGAGGAGGAGGAAGCCGAGAAGGAGGAGGTGGCAACAGGAGGCAAAGAATGTTGCCCTGCGATCCTTGGTGGCGGAAGGACGTGCGCCAAACAGCTCTCCGCCTGGGGCCCAGCTGCCACTACATTTACCCAGTGTGCAGTTAGGGAGATATAGCGTCCCTGGCCGTGCTTACTGGTCCACGTATCTGTGGTTAGGTGGACCTTGCTACAGATGGCGTTGCGCAGTGCACACTTGATTTTATCGGATACTTGGTTGTGCAGGGAAGGCACGGCTCTCTTGGAGAAGTAGTGGCGGCTGGGAACAACATACTGTGGGACAGCAAGCGACATGAGCTGTTTGAAGCTGTCTGTGTCCACCAGCCTGAATGACAGCATTTCATAGGCCAGTAGTTTAGAAATGCTGGCATTCAGGGCCAGGGATCGAGGGTGGCTAGGTGGGAATTTACGCTTTCTCTCAAATGTTTGTGAGATGGAGAGCTGAACGCTGCCGTGTGACATGGTTGAGATGCTTGGTGACGGAGGTGGTGGTGTTGGTGGTACATCCCCTGTTTGCTGGGCGGCAGGAGCCAACGTTCCTCCAAAGGCGGAGGAAGAGGCCGAGGTGGCAGCAGTAGAAGAGGCCGAGGCGGCAGCAGCAGAAGAGGCCGAGGCGGCAGCAGCAGAAGAGGTAGCAGGGGGAGCCTGAGTGACTTCCTTGGTTTTAAGGTGTTTACTCCACTGCAGTTCATGCTTTGCATGCAGGTGCCTGGTCATGCAGGTTGTGCTAAGGTTCAGAACGTTAATGCCTCGCTTCAGACTCTGATGGCACAGCGTGCAAACCACTCGGGTCTTGTCGTCAGCACATTGTTTGAAGAAGTGCCATGCCTGGGAACTCCTTGAAGCTGCCTTTGGGGTGCTCGGTCCCAGATGGCGGCGGTCAGTAGCAGGCGGAGTCTCTTGGCGGCGGGTGTTCTGCTTTTGCCCACTGCTCCCTCTTTTACTACGCTGTTGGCTCGGTCTCACCACTGCCTCTTCCTCCGAACTGTGAAAGTCAGTGGCACGAGCTTCATTCCATGTGGGGTCTAGGACCTCATCGTCCCCTGCATCGTCTTCTACCCAGTCTTCCTCCCTGACCTCCTGTTCAGTCTGCACACTGCAGAAAGACGCAGCAGTTGGCACCTGTGTTTCGTCATCATCAGAGACGTGCTGAGGTGGTATTCCCATGTCCTCATCATCAGGAAACATAAGTGGTTGTGCGTCAGTGCATTCTATGTCATCCACCGCTGGGGAAGGGCTAGGTGGATGCCCTCGGGAAACCCTGCCAGCGGAGTCTTCAAACAGCATAAGAGACTGCTGCATAACTTGAGGCTGAGACAGTTTCCCTGGTATGCATGGGGGTGATGTGACAGACTGATGGGCTTGGTTTTCAGGCGCCATCTGTGCGCTTTCTGCAGAAGACTGGGTGGGAGATAATGTGAACGTGCTGGATCCACTATCGGCCACCCAATTGACTAATGCCTGTACCTGCTCAGGCCTTACCATCCTTAGAACGGCATTGGGCCCCACCATATATCGCTGTAAATTCTGGCGGCTACTGGGACCTGAGGTAGTTGGTACACTAGGACGTGTGGATGTGGCAGAACGGCCACGTCCTCTCCCAGCACCAGAGGGTCCACTAACACAACCACGACCATGTCCACGTCCGCGTCCCTTACTAGATGTTTTCCTCATTGTTATTGTTCACCACAACAACAAAAATATTATTTGGCCCAATGTATTGTATTCAAATTCAGGCCTTTTTTTACAGACACCTAACACTATCTGGCTATCTATTTAGGTACCGTATTACACTAATACAGGCACAGCAGTAACCACAGATTTAGCTGACAATGAATTTGAGGCCTAGTATTTAGGCGCTGGGTGACAGGTATAGGTTTACAGACAGAATTAGACTTGGAAATGCACAGTAGCGTGTGTGTGAAGTTATTCAGAATGACCCTATGTGCACCTTGAATATTATATACCCTTTTAGGGATAAATTTAAAGTAGGCCTGATACAGCAGAAGCCACTAAATTAGGAAATTGCTAAATTGGGAATTGTATTTCAACCCAGAACAAAAAATGTGCTTTGACGGACACTAAATAACTTGACCAGCCACACCAGTAACGACAGATTTAGCTGGATATAAACTTGAGGCCTAGTATTTAGGCGCTGGGTGACA
Organism: Bufo gargarizans; assembly: GCF_014858855.1. Lineage (NCBI taxonomy): Eukaryota > Metazoa > Chordata > Amphibia > Anura > Bufonidae > Bufo > Bufo gargarizans. The sequence goes on along the minus strand of NC_058084.1, from coordinate 10,945,837 downwards.
GGTATACGTTTACTGACAGAATTAGACTGGGATATGGCCAAAAAATAACCACACTATTGATGGTTAAATGCACTTGGTGTGACAGCTTGACCAACCACACTACTGAGGGTTAAATGCACTTGGTGACAGGCGCAGCTTGCCCCTGATGTAGTATATGGCCAAAAAATAAACAGACTATTGCTGGTTAAATGCACTTGGTGTGACAGCTTCACCCTGATGTAGGATTTAGCCAAAAAACAACCACACCATTGAGGGTTAAATGCACTTGGTGGCAGCTTGTGCTGGCGCAACACAAGACACAAAATAGCCGCCGATCACCCCAGAAAAAAGTGACTGAAAAACGCTCTGGGCAGCCTAAAAACAGTGAGCAATTCAAAAGCAGCAGTTCAATCATCCACAGCTGCAGATCGATCACTGGATGGAGTCTTTTGGAGGAGTTAATCAGCCTAATCTCGCCCTACTGTCGCAGCTGCAAACTCTCCCTACGCTAATCAGAGCAGAGTGACGGGCGGCGCTATGTGACTCCAGCTTAAATAGAGGCTGGGTCACATGGTGCTCTGGCCAATCACAGCCATGCCAATAGTAGGCATGGCTGTGACGGCCTCTTGGGGCAAGTAGTATGACGCTTGTTGATTGGCTGCTTTGCAGCCTTTCAAAAAGCGCCAAGAAAGCGACGAACACCGAACCCGAACCCGGACTTTTACGAAAATGTCCGGGTTCGGGTCCGTGTCACGGACACCCCAAAATTCGGTACGAACCCGAACTATACAGTTCGGGTTCGCTCATCCCTAGTCTTCTGATGTTTGGGGCCCTGTTGTATTAGGACTCAATTGTTTTCTCATAGCTTGGGCCCAATGGAGAATCCTTTGAGATCATCTGGAGAATCATCTGGTACTCTGAACTGACCCTACTAAAGGAAGCTAGCCAAACATTCAACCTCATTACCAGACTCTAAAATGGAAAGAACTGATGGTACAAATGAGGAGGAGAGAAGCACAAATAAGTAGGACCGCTAATAGAGCATACAGGGGCTCATAAATCGGAGGCTTACCTATTGGTGTTGTACCAGAGGCAGAACACCCAAACAACTATCCAGACCACCACAGGCTGTTGCGCATGAAGATTGGTCACCAGGGGTGGGCCGACCGCAGAAGACAGGGAGAAAGAGAAGAGAAAACATTTAGGTCTGCACATACCGGTGAACAGAGATCACATGCAGGTTTATACAAGTAAACTTCTTTATTGGATGTCCGAATAAGGCATTTTGGAGCTGGATAGGTCCCTTCGTCAGATTCATATGGGGAAGGGTAGGATTTCCTGACCGTACCAAATGTTTTCAAGTTTTCCAAGTTTTCCAATCTTAGAATGAGACTAAGAACAAAGTTGATTTCAATATTAACTTATTCTCCATGTTAGAATCTAGCTTTTTAATACATTGTTTCTACGGCATTTAAGTCAACCTCATGGAATACCAACAATTAAATGAAAAGTAGTGAAAAACTCTGGAGCTACCGGTAATTGAAATGTATGAAGAGAAGAAACCGACACTCGATATAACTCCAAGCATTTCTGTCATTAGAATAAAAAAACTGGTGATCACTGATGGGGAAAATTAGGAATGGAAGGAAAAGAAATATAAAAGAAGGATTTACTGCACATAAGAAAGCAGAAAATACTAAAAATTATTTTTATGGTGTGTTTAATGTGAGAGAACTATTCAAATGGACTCAGTTCACCCTACAGAGTCACAGATCAACTTTCTGCATAAGGAGGACTCAAGGTCAAGCTTAGTTATCCCATTCTGGCTTAGAGATTGTGTCGATGGTAGATTCACCAGTCACCAGTTTTTCTAGACCAGTTTTTGAGTTTCCTTCACATATACTAATATAACATGCCAGACAAACTAAATGACTGATGTGGGCTCTTAGAGAGAAGGAGCCCGGCACAGTGCTGCTTCATCTGCTTCCTGCCACACAGTCATAGGGTTCTCTGTGGCCGCCATTAAGGTTCACTACATACTGATTTTTACAGCCGTAAAATAATTCTACTCTAGTAGAAAGAAAACTCTCTAGTGCCATCTGCAGATGGCAATACTGTAACTCATTACAACTTATGGAATAGCCACTATAGGTTGCACTAGAGACACAATTTACAAAGGGAATCATTACCTCCCACGAGCAAAAAATATTTGTTATAATTTATATGTACTTAGCTTCCTCTAGTGGTGGCTACATGTAGCCAGATATTTTTTGTTGTTTAAGTGTTCCACCATTGTTATGGGCGTCCTAAAGTGTCATTTTAAATATGAATGGCATACTCTGGCCTCATATTACTCGCTATTGGCTCTACCAGGAAGTCCCAGCAAGTGACCATGGCATCCAATAGTTAGGCAACCAGACACTTATACCTGTTTTAGCTATGGCTCATCTACTCTCCATAGCCAGCAGTGTCAGGCTGCCAGGTAGCTGGTGCTCAATGTTGAGGGCTGGCAGCCTATATAATCGGCGTTCCTTCTGATCGATCTTCTTTCCCTTTCATGGGTCTAATTCTAGAGCTACTGATTATGACATTGATTCCTGAACTCAGGATTGTTCATATGGTACCTGCTGTTCCACTGCTGACTCTGACCCATGGATCTGTTTCTGATTAGGGCCTTATGCACATTAACGTATTTTCTTTCCGTGTCCGTTTAGTTTTTTTGTTTTGCAGACCGTAAGCGGAACTATTCATTTCAATATATGAAAGTTCCGTAGGCGGCACTCACCTGGTCAGTCTTGCGATGGAAGCACGGACTGTGCTTGGAAGGGGCACCAGTTGCAAGCTATATGAAAAATAAGGCGGGATGTCCAGCTTCCAAAAAAAATTCATTTCAATGTGTCCGCAAAAAAAAAAATACGGAAGTTACTCCGTGTGCATTCCTTTTCTGTATGTCTGTATTTTCGTTCCGCAAAGAAATAGAACATGTCCTATTATTGTCCGCATTACGGACAAGGATAGTACTGTTCTATTAGGGGCCAGCTGTTCTGTTCCGTAAAATACGGAATGCACACGGGCGTCATCCGTATTTTTGCGGATCCATTTTTTTGCAGACAGCAAAATGCATACGGTAATGTGCAAGAGGCCTAAGCTATAATTTCTTCAGCTTTTCTGAGGCTAATCATGGAATCAGACTTAGAAACTCTTTGCTGGAGATATGGATGAAGAACGTGAATGTGAATCTTCTCCGTGCCAAACCAATAATGGTCTAAAGAATCAACTTTTCTGGTAAGAGACAAATTGGATGGTAGTGTTGTAAAGGCAACTATACAATACCTAAAGTATTTTTGCAGGAGACAAGAATACCAGCATCACTGAAGGTTCCTTTTAATTCAGAATTTTTATTTATTTTTTACTACTACGGGGATCTATGAATTCTGTATATGTTCCCGTAGATGTCTGTTCTACAGAGGCACAGTATGAAATCTCATATTGAAATGCATGTTTGCTAGTAATACAGTGCAATCAGATTCACCTCTATTACAATATTATAAATGCAACATAAACATCCTGTCCCCTTCATTAATTTTTCATCAGTCCAAATAATCCTACGCAGCTCATTTTGGTAAAAATGTATATCAAGATTTTTTTTATCAGGCTTTTTTACTGTACATGTCCATGTAGCTGCTTGTTTTTGTAAAGGCCAAATTTTAAAATTGTATTCAATGAGCAACCTACAGTTTTGCATTCATAGCAGAACCTGCTGTAGAAAATGGTTATAGTATTTTATATCTATAATGTGTTCACATAAACTAAACCATTGAGATAGTTGAGTAGAGATAGACAGGAGGTGCTAGTTCTAGACACCTAACCACAAGTCATGAAGTATAAAACAAAAAATGAACAGCACCCTCCAAAAAAGATGAAAAAATTAAGTGTTTTTATTCATCCAATATGGTTCTGAGATTTCAGCTTTGCATTAGAGCCTTTATCAAGTAAAATGTATCTAATGCTGAGATGAAACATCACAACCATGACAGATTCAAAGCGTAGTCTCCAATCAGGCATACCCATTCCACCCACTGACTTCGGAAGGGACATCTTGTAGTTAAGGGTGCACTTTTTTGCCCCCCCCCCCCCAAAGAAAATGTATATGTAGATTTTCGTAATGCGTCAAAAAGGATAATACTAGGGCGCCAGGTAGAACGTGTACCAGAAATAATACTTTTGGAAGGATGATTGATTTGATACAGTTTTTCCTACCCAGCTCGTAGAGGAATGGAGCATTCCAGGAGTGCATAGTTGGATATACTGTGTCTAGAAGAGGTTTGAAATTGTGAGCATAAAAGTCTTTCCAGGAAGAGCAAAGCTTTATTGCTAGATAAATAATATGGTTATGGAATGAGGGCCATTGGAATGGGAAGTCTTCAGTTAGATGCATTACAATGAGATCTGAGATTTGGGAAAAATAGATTTAACACAACTTGGCTTTATAAAAGTTTACTAGACTATGATAGCAAAGTTAGTAACAGTCACCAAAGCAGTGACCAGTTCCTAACATGGCATCTCGCCCATACCCATACGATTCAAATAGATGTGGTGGTAGCAAGACACATCTTACCCTGATGATGTCTTCAATGGAGGTAACCTCTTTGTTACATACATACAGTGGCTAGATGTTTTGTAGCCTCCTAGCCTCTCCTAAAGGTCTTCAGTGTGCAGTATGCATGTGCAGAAACTTTATACTTCAGGAATGCCAGGTACCACCATGTACCCCTAACCAACTACAAACCGGATTCCCAAAAAGTTGGGACACTAAACAAATTGTGAATAAAAACTGAATGCAATGATGTGGAGATGGCAAATGTCAATATTTTATTTGTAATAGAAAGTAGATGACAGATCAAACGTTTAATCCGAGTAAATGTATCATTTTAAAGGAAAAATACGTTGATTCAAATTTTCACGACGTCAACAAATCCCCAAAAAGTTGGGACAAGTAGCAATAAGAGGCTGGAAAAAGTAAATTTGAGCATAATGAAGAGCTGGACGACCAATTAACACTAATTAGGTCAATTGGCAACATGATTGGGTATAAAAAGAGCTTCTCAGAGTGGCAGTGTCTCTCAGAAGCCAAGATGGGTAGAGGATCACCAATTCCCACAATGTTGCGCAGAAAGATAGTGGAGCAATATCAGAAAGGTGTTACCCAGCGAAAAATTGCAAAGACTTTGCATCTATCATCATCAACTGTGCATAACATCATCCGAAGATTCAGAGAATCTGGAACAATCTCTGTGTGTAAGGGTCAAGGCCGTAAAACCATACTGGATTCCCGTGATCTCCGGGCCCTTAAACGACACTGCACCACAAACGGGAATGCTACTGTAAAGGAAATCACAGAATGGGCTCAGGAATACTTGCAGAAACCATTGTCAGTGAACACAATCCACCGTGCCATCCGCCGTTGCCAGCTGAAACTCTACAGTGCAAAGAAGAAGCCATTTCTAAGCAAGATCCACAAGCTCAGGCGTTTTTACTGGGCCAGGGATCATTTAAAATGGAGTGTGGCAAAATGGAAGACTGTTCTGTGGTCAGACGAGTCACGATTCGAAGTTCTTTTTGGAAATCTGGGACGCCATGTCATCCGGACCAAAGAGGACAAGGACAACCCAAGTTGTTATCAACGCTCAGTTCAGAAGCCTGCATCTCTGATGGTATGGGGTTGCATGAGTGCGTGTGGCATGGACAGCTTGCATGTCTGGAAAGGCACCATCAATGCAGAAAAATATATTCAGGTTCTAGAACAACATATGCTCCCATCCAGACGTCATCTCTTTCAGGGAAGACCCTGCATTTTTCAACAAGATAATGCCAGACCACATTCTGCATCAATCACAACATCATGGCTGCGTAGGAGAAGGATCCGGGTACTGAAATGGCCAGTCTGCAGTCCAGATCTTTCACCTATAGAGAACATTTGGTGCATCATAAAGAGGAAGGTGCAACAAAGAAGGCCCAAGACGATTGAACAGTTAGAGGCCTGTATTAGACTTGAATGGGAGAGCATTCCTATTTCTAAACTTGAGAAACTGGTCTCCTCGGTCCCTAGACGTCTGTTGAGTGTTGTAAGAAGAAGGGGAGATGCCATACAGTGGTGAAAATAGCTTTGTCCCAACTTTTTGGGGATTTGTTGATACCATGAAATTCTGATTCAACATATTTTTCCCTTAAAATGGTACATTTTCTCACTTTAAACTTTTGTTCCGTGATTTATGTTCTATTCTGAATAAAATATTAGAAGTTGGCACCTCCACATCATTGCATTCAGTTTTTATTCACGATTTGTATAGTGTCCCAACTTTTTTGGAATCCGGTTTGTACATTACAAGGAATTAAAGAGGAAAGAGACAATAAAATAAATTGCTGTACAATAGGTAGAGATCATCCAGGTCTGTGATGGCTAACCTCCGGCACTCCAGCTGTGTTAAATCTACGACTCGCAAGATGAACCCTTGCTTGGCTCTTCACAGATCTCCATAGAAATAAATAGATCATGCTGGGGGTAGTGATGGACGAACATCGGTCGCAACGTTTTGCGAACGCGCGTTTGCAATCAAATGTTCGCCAACTGCGCGTTTGCGGCGGGCACCATTCACTTTAATCGGAGGCGAACCTAAAAAATCTTCAGGTCATATTTGCAGCCACAAAATACTTACTAGAAGTGCACAAATAGTCCCACATGGACAGTGACATACCAGATGGGGATCAATGTCAAAAATTCCCACAAAATATATGTATTTTAATCAGGGGCCCTTTTTATGCATCTTAAAGGGAAACTCTGAAAAATGTGCCCTGCTGGAGCCTAGAAAGTTTTTTTTTTTAGGCCACGGGAGTACGGGCCCCAAAAATTTTGCATTTAGCTGACAAAAAAGAACAAGTGATAATGTGGCTGGAGGTATATGAGACAGTCAGTGGATAACAATTTTACTGCAGGCCAGTGGTGTATAGGCCCCCAAAATTATGCATTCACCTGACAGAAAAGGCCTTTTATGCCGCTGTATATACATAAGACAAGGACAATTCTTTGTTCTGGGTGGTGGCGGATATGTTAGGGCTGTCATGAGTAAATTCAATTACACATGGTCATCACAGGTGTTGAATTCCTCCGAGATCCATGCCTCATTAATTTTAAGAAATGTGAGGTAGTCCACACTGTCGTGAGCTAGGGGAGTGCGCTTATCGGTCATAATCCCCCCTACTGCGCTGAACGTCCTTTCGTACAGGACACTCGACGAGGGACAAGCCAAGAGTTCAAGACGAGACAGAGGGGATATGATAGAAACTTTTAAATACATAAAGGGAATCAACAAGGTAAAAGAGGAGAGAATATTTAACAGAAGAAAAACTGCTACAAGAGGACATAGTTTTAAATTAGAGGGGCAAAGGTTTAAAAGTAATATCAGGAAGTATTACTTTACTGAGAGAGTAGTGGATGCATGGAATAGCCTTCCTGCAGAAGTGGTAGCTGCAAATACAGTGAAGGAGTTTAAGCATGCATGGGATAGGCATAAGGCCATCCTTCATATAAGATAGGGCCAGGGGCTATCCATAGTATTCAGTATATTGGGCAGACTAGATGGGCCAAATGGTTCTTATCTGCCGACACAGTAGTCCAGAATTTCCTAGCTTCTCAGAGCGTCCACATCAGCCGTTAACCCGATGTAGTCGGAGACCTGTCGGTCTAGGGCGTTCCCTGAGGCTGTGTCCGGAGGACTACTCTCGATAGGTTGGCTGCAAGAATGATCTCATATCTGTGGCTCTTGGCTTCCAGGCACAACAGTGACAGAACAGCATGGCAACGTCTCACCTCTCAGGTCAAATAGGTTCTGGAGAGCTTGGGGGGTGCAGAGGAAGAAGTGGAAAAGGAGGAGTCAGCCTAGGAGGAGACGGAGGATGGAGTAGGAGGAGGAGAAGAAGAGGCAGGCCTGCATGCAATCCGTGGCGGTAACACCAAATCCACACGGGTGCGACGGGTTACATGCTTAACGACCGTCAGAACGTTCATCCAGTGAGCAGTAAAAGTTATGTACCTTCCCTGCCCGTGTTTGCTAGACCACGTGTCTGTGGTCAGATGTTTCTTGGCACCGACACTGTGTGCCAGAGATATATTCAATTGCCGCTGAATGTGGCCATATATCTCTGGGATGCCCGTCTGGGAGAAATATTTCCGTCTGAGGACCTTCCATTGCGGTGTGCCAATGGCCGCAAATTTTCTAAAGGCCTCCGAGTCCACCAGTTTATATGGCAGTAGTTGGTGGGCTAAAAGTTCCGACAAGCCAGCGGTCAGCCGTTGGGCAAGAGGGTTATCCGGCGTCATCAACTTTTTACGCTCGAACATTTGGACCACGGAAGCTTGTGGAGTGGAGAACATATGGGAGGAGAGAGGAGAAGAAGCAGGACGTGGAGCACCAGGAGTGTGGCTTTGTGGGTTCTGACAGAGTTGCTCCCACTGGGCTTCATGATGGGAGGTCAGGTGCCTTCTTAAGGCGGTCGTCCCTAGGTGAGTGTTAGGCTTACTGCAAATTATGTGTTGACAGCACAGGCTGCAGATGGCAAAACTATTGTCAGCAGCTGACACGTTAAAAAAAAGCCCACACTGCGGAGCCATGTGCCGGCGTCCTGGGAGCACAAGATGTGACCGTGCATGATGGATGGCTCGCTCCAGATACATTTTCAGTCTGCTTTTTGCCTCTTGTGCACTGCGAGTTCTGCCTGCTTCTCCTCCTTTTCCTCTCTATCTGCCGCTCCGTCTCTCCCTCTAAAAACCCCTCCTCTTCTTATCTTGTTGGCACCTACGTGACGTCCATGAACACGTCATTAACGTCACCTTCACCACCACTGACATTAGAGATCTCGGAGTAAGCAGCAACATCGGGGAGCACCCTCCTTAGGATGATCTGGGTACTGTTGTCAGACCGCTGGGTAGCTTACGCTGCTCCCTCCTCTTCCTCATTCTCTACAAAGAATGGCTGCGCATCAGTTATGTCTGGGAATGGATGGAAAAATAATTCCTCTGACTCAAAAGGAGGGGCTATGGTAGTGATGGAGTCTTTGGGGGTGCACACAGCAGAGAGTGAGGAGAGTGCAGATACAGAGGATGAGGAGGGTGCAGAAGTGGAAGGCTGAGTGAGCCACTTAACCAACTCTGGTGTGTCTTTTGACGTAATCGCATGCACCTTCTCCAACTTTCTACTTAGGCTCCGGCCTGGTGCACCTGCCCGACCCCTACCACCCCTGCCTCTTCCTCTGCCTGCCATTTTCAAAATGACCCTGTGCCAAAGTCTCTAGAGAAGAGCAGTATTTGTGGAGGAATGTATATCGCACCCCTCAATCATTATTTTGTGTAACTAGGTATATCGCACCCCTCAATCATTATTTTGTGTAACTAGGTATATCGCACCCCTCAATCAGTATTTTGTGGAAGCAGGTATTTAGAACCCCTTAATCAGCATTTTGTAGAAGCAGGTATATCGCACCCCTTAATCAGTATTTTGTGGAAACAGGTATATAGAATACCTGAATCAATATTTAGTGGAAGCAGGTATATCCCACACCTCAATCAGTATTTTGTGGAAACAGGTATATAGAATACCTGAATCATTATTTGGTGGAAGCAGATATGTCACACCCCTCAATCAATATTTTGTGGAAGCAGGTATATCGCACCCCTCAATATGTATTTTGTGGAAGCAGGCATATCAAACCCCTTACTCAGTATTTTGGGAAAGCTGTTATATCACACCCCTCAACCAGTATTTTGTGGAAGCAGGTATATAGAACCCCTTAATCAGTATTTTGTAGAAGCAGATATATCGCACCCCTTAATCAGTATTTTGTGGAAGCCGTGTATTGTAGGCCTCAATCAATATATGGTGGAAGCAGGTATATTGCACCCCTCAATCAGTATTTTGTGGAAGCAGGTACAGTACAGACTAAAAGTTTGGACACCTTCTCATTCAAAGAGTTTTCTTTATTTTCATGACTATAAAAATTGTAGATTCACACTGAAGGCATCAAAACTATGAATTAACACATGTGGAATTATATACATAACAAAAAAGTGTGAAACAACTGAAAATATGTAATATTCTAGGTTCTTCAAAGTAGCCACCTTTTGCTTTGATTACTGCTTTGCACACTCTTGGCATTCTCTTGATGAGCTTCAAGAGGTAGTCTCCTGAAATGGTTTTCACTTCACAGGTGTGCCCTGTCAGTTTAATAAGTGGGATTTCTTGCCTTATAAATGGGGTTAGGACCATCAGTTGCGTTGTGGAGAAGTCAGGTGGATACACAGCTGATAGTCCTACTGAATAGACTGTTAGAATTTGTATTATGGCAAGAAAAAAGCATCTAAGTAAAGAAAAATGAGTGGCCATCATTACTTTAAAAAATGAAGGTCAGTCAGTCCGAAAAATTAGGAAAACCTTGAAAGTGTCCCCAAGTGCAGTCACAAAAACCATCAAGCGCTACAAAGAAACTGGCTCACATGCGGACCGCCCCAGGAAAGGAAGACCAAGAGTCACCTCTGCTGTGGAGGATAAGTTCATCCGAGTCACCAGCCTCAGAAATCGCAGGTTAACAGCAGCTCAGATTAGAGACCAGGTCAATGCCACACAGAGTTCTAGCAGCATACACATCTCTAGAACAACTGTTAAGAGGAGACTGTGTGAATCAGGCTTCATGGTAGAATATCTGCTAGGAAACCACTGCTAAGGACAGGCAACAAGCAGAAGAGACTTGTTTGGGCTAAAGAACACAAGGAATGGACATTAGACCAGTGGAAATCTGTGCTTTCGTCTGATGAGTCCAAATTTGAGATCTTTGGTTCCAACCACCGAAAAGGTGAACGGATGGACTCTACATGCCTGGTTCCCACCGTGAAGCATGGAGGAGGAGGTGTGATGGTGTGGGGGTGCTTTGCTGGTGACACTGTTGGGGATTTATTCAAAATTGAAGGCATACTGAACCAGCATGGCTACCACAGCATCTTGCAGCGGCATGCTATTCCATCCGGTTTGCGTTTAGTTGGACCATCATTTATTTTTCAACAGGACAATGACCCCAAACACACCTCCAGGCTGTGTAAGGCCTATTTGACCATGAAGGAGAGTGATGGGGTGCTGTACCAGATGACCTGGCCTCCACAGTTACCGGACCAGAACCCAATCGAGATGGTTTGGGGTGAGCTGGACCGCAGAGTGAAGGCAAAAGGGCCAACAAGTGCTAAGCATCTCTGGGAACTCCTTCAAGACTGTTGGAAGAGCATTTCAGGTGACTACCTCTTGAAGCTCATCAACAGAATGCCAACAGTGTGCAAAGCAGTAATCAAAGCAAAAGGTGGCTACTTTGAAGAACCTAGAATACGACATTTTTTCAGATGTTTTACACTTTTTTTTATGTATATAGTTCCACATGTGTTAATTCATAGATTTTGATGCCTTCAGTGTGAATCTACAATTTTCATAGTCATGAAAATAAAGAAAACTCTTTGAATGAGAAGGTGTGTCCAAACTTTTGGTCTGTACTGTATATAGATCCCCTTAATCAGTATTTTGTAGAAGCAGGTATATCGCACCCCTCAATCAATATTTTGTGGAAACAGGTATATAGAACCACTGAATCAATATTTGGTGGAAGCATGTATATCGCACCCCTCAATTAGTATTTTGTGGAAGCAGTTATATCAAACACCTTAATCAATATTTGGTGGAAGCAGGTATACCGCACCCTTCAATTTGTATTTTGTAGAAGCAGATATATCAAACACCTTAATCAGTATTTTGTGGAAGAAGGTATATCGCAGCCCTCAATCAGTATTTTGTGGAAGCAGAAATATAGAACCCCTCAATCAGTATTTTGTAGAAGCAGGTATATCGCACTTCTCAATCAGTATTTTGTGGAAGCCGGTGTATCGTAGGCCTCAATCAATATTTGGTGGAAGCATGTATATCGCACCCCTCAATTAGTATTTTGTGGAAGCAGGTATATAGAACCCCTTAATCAGTATTCTGCAGAAGCAGGAATATCACACCCCTAAATCAGTATAACATTTGAATCAATATTTGGTGGAAGCAGGTATATCGCACCACTCAATCAGTATTTTGTGGAAACAGGTATATAATACACCTGAATCAATATTTGGTGGGGGCAAGAGGTATATCACACCAGTTGCGATTAGGTATTCCAATTGCGTTTGTCCCTCTATATAGCTGCTGTATTGCATCAGAACCGCACACAACTGCTGTACAATACAAATGCACTATAATATACTTTCTATGTTAGAAAGTATATTATAAGTATATCACACCCCTCAGTATATCACACCTATCGATAGCACACCTATACTAGTCCTTAAAAGTACTTTTGTGGCCCTATTAGCTAGCGTTTGGTGTCCCTAACAGTCTGTCCCTGCTCCACAAAGCAACCTCTTCCTACAATTGCAAAACACAGAATGTAAAATGGCTTCCAGATTTGGTTCTGTTATAGGGTGGGGGTGTGTCCATGTGCTGAAACTTCTCAATTGACTGTCCTGTCCCACCTGATGGATGTGACATGGGTCAATGTTCGGCGCAATGCAAAAGAATATGGTGTATGTGAACATCGCCATATGTTCACATGTTTGGCGAATCGAGAACGAGCAAAGTTCACTGCAAAATGACCGCCGGGCGATCTGCAAAGCCATCTCTAGCTGGGAGTTGTAGTTTCACCATCACTAGTTTATATTGATGCCTAGTTCTTCAGATTTAGTAGGATTTATTTGTGAGTTATTTAGAATATAAAAAGCTGGGAATAGTGTTGATGAGACATAAGTTAGTAAAGGGGCACAAATACGAAGTAAAAATCTCTATGAAGGGTGAATTTTTGGATAATTTGTGTAACATTAAATTGATGTGCAAAGTGATGCCCCCTTTCATGACCACTCCCGTTTAAATCAAACTTCTGCCTGCTAGGACGCCCAAGGGAAAAAAAAAAGCCCAACCGAGCGTGGACCTTGACAGGGGGGGGGGGGGGGTACAGAATTACCCAAACAGTCAATCCTGGACCCCTTTATTTTCTGCTGCCACCACGTTCGTGAGTGAACGACTCTATAATTGTAGGGATATGGGTTCGGACCACTCACAGATCAGCCCCACTACCACGCTACAAGCTAACACCAATCGAGACATAAAACAGTTATGTCTCTAATATCAGTCGACTATAAGACAGGTAGGTCTCGTCAAGGCGTACCAGTACTTTGTTGCAGTGTGGCTTAGAGCGATAAGAGAGAAACAATTGAAAAGATTGGAAAATATATTTTACTTTAAGTAACACAGAAATGAAGCAAACAATGCATACAAAAATTTACTGAAATAGATTACAATAGCAAGCTGGGAAGCAGGTGGAAAATAAACGGGGATAAAAAGAGAAATTACTATCTTGGATTTTGCCTATGCAAAATCCAGGCACAAAACTTATATTCCAACGGACAGCCTATCGGTGATGTGACCACAAGGCAAAAAGCTCCCCTTTCCCATTGCGCATAGACTTTTATGCCCCATTTTGTGGAAGGGTAAGGGGGGTTGGCCCAGCCAATCGCTGGCCAAGGGCTGCACGGTGGGTGTTCCTGAAGGAGGGTTTGGGAGGACTTGTTCGCCCCTCCCAGCTGCTTGCCAGGCCAGTTTTCCCTCATTTTACAAACAATGGCCCATAACTTTTCCAGCGTAATAAATATAATAAAATTGAGCACTTGTGCTGGGTCCCCCATGAATTTATGGACGATTCCATGGGTGACACCACACCTCTTTCCCCTCTAGGTGACTAGTAACACATTTGCCAGTCTGGTAAGACCCCAGAGCTGCCAAGTTTGGACTCTCCTGGTTCCTCTGGGTGAGAGGTACATTTTGAGTGTACCTACATTTTTGTGTCATAATTCCATATAGCTCAAATATGCTTTTTGGTGTTCTCAGAGCACGGTTCACATGTCTCTCCTGCTTCCGATGTGTAAATTGAACAGGCTGCAAGGAAGGGCCAGCTAGCATGTGTTTAACTTTCGTGGTTTCAAAGTGGCCAGGAGACGCATGGTCTCAGGTTTGTCCTTTCAAGCTGTCCGAGGTGTGAGGTGATCTCAGCAGAGGGTGATTAGCGTCTGTGGTCTATAAAGGGCTACAGGAACTGTCATATATGGACGTCCTGTTCCCTGGCAAGAAGTGGTTCATTTTTTTACACTCACAGTCAACGGGATTCTACTCCTAAAACATTTTTATGATTAAGATCCGGACGGGGACATGACATCGCGTCACATTCCCCCAGGGCTGATCGTGTCCCAGGTTTATCGGAATGCCGATTGGTGTGATGCAGCCTCAATAGTTTTCTGTGTGTCACGGTGCTCCTACCTGGATACTCTCACTCCCCAGGGTTAGGTTCTGAAGCAATAAATGGGATAGTAATGGTGGAGGTGGAGAGTAAGTCAAGTCCAGACTTTATAAAGTTCAACAACTTTACTTGAATCAGCTTGCATTCATACAAGTGATCTTTCTCTTTGTTCCGGAAGCTTTTGGGATAAACTGGAAGACAAACTTGAAAATTCTACTCCTCTGCTGTGCTAAACTCGGCTTGAGACTGGTAGCTGGACTCTGCAGTGAGTCCGGTACCTTTGGAGTGTGGTGCCTTTGGCCGTAGTCACCCTCTCAATACACTAAAAACTTCCTATAGCCCTTCCCTTGGTAGGAATCAGGACTAGCCCACTTTTGCTGAAAAGGGGGAGAATGGAATGATAAGTTCCATTCTATCTAAAGGTCTTTCTGCCATATACGCTGCCACCTGCTGGTTACTTAGCAGAATAATTATAGTGTAAGAGGACCTGAAATAAATTCCAGATTACATAGATTATATTATTGTTAGTCCATTAGAGACAGTAGCAAGGTGTAGGAATGATAATACCACTCTGGGGTATTACAAATGCACAACCAAGTTTCTAGCAGGCCTTCTTTAGCTTCAATTCTATCTGTAACATATTTTCTAAGGTTTCTTTTAGATTATTGTTATTAAGTCCGGTAGCTGTTCCGGCAGAGAACAGCCTACCGCTGTGCCGGATTTTACTGCAATGCCTGCCGTCCCCATTAACTATAATGGGGTCTGACTGAGATCCAACCACAACACTAACAAATACGCTGGGATTTGGCTAAACAAAAACTGCACTTGTTGTTTTATGTGTGTTCTATATTATCATCTTACTGTTTGTATTATAATAAATATT
The DNA here is from genome assembly GCF_014858855.1 of Bufo gargarizans. Lineage (NCBI taxonomy): Eukaryota > Metazoa > Chordata > Amphibia > Anura > Bufonidae > Bufo > Bufo gargarizans. The sequence goes on along the minus strand of NC_058084.1, from coordinate 10,930,563 downwards.
TTTAAAAATGAATCTATATTTGTGATTCATTTGTATTCATTCTTTCCTACCGTCACAGCCAAATGCTTAGGACATTTGTACTTTTTTTTTAACGATTTTACAAAGCCTTTTACCTATCCATATAGATTGTTGTTTAGTGTTTGGTAGAACAAAGCCAATGTAATCTATACAGCGTAGGTGAAAACGAAGTGTTTAAAATAAATAGTCGACGTAATATAAAAGCGTGTAAGATAAAAAGGTCAGTTACTGTTAGTTAAGCAGTTATTTATTGTTGTCTTCAAGCTTGAATGGCTGTAACAGAGGAGGCTCATTATTCTCCATTCTTTATGGTTGAGAGAAACGGAAAACATACAGATTTTGCATGCGATGGGTAGTCTCAGGCGGAGAAACCATGGTTACTGATCTACTTAAAGATTCACTAGGATGTTCTAAATTCCAAATCCAAGATGGGCTTTTAAATGACATTGCGTGTGAATGATGGCTTTGTAAGTAGCCTACTGCCGTCATAAACAGGTGTTGCCGCGAAGGAAGATTGTTGAATATATCTGTCACTTTTAGAACCTATCATTTATTTATCCTGGAACTAGTGTTGCGAACGCAGTACGACACATCAATTTAGCTTAATGTGCCCGCCTGTTATTATCCAGGGGATGGTATCCTGTATTTTACATTTCCAGGTGACGTGATATTTTACAAAATTCATTAAAAGAAGCAATAAGGATATAAGGCAAAGGAGTAAAAAGGATTTAAAGAAGTTTTCCAGAAGTATAATATTGATGACCTATCCTCAGGAAAGGTCATCAATATATGATCAGTGGGGCTCCGACTCCCAACAGTTCCAAGAATCAGCTGTTTCAATTGTCCATGGTGCTCCAGTGACCGCTGCGGCATCTTTATGGCATATAAAGCACAGCGCCGTACATTGTATAGCAAATGTTCTTGTTATTGCAGCTCAGACCCGGTAACTTAAATGGAACTGAGCTGCACCTAGGCCATGTGACCAATGAACGTGAGCTCACTGGCCAAGGAGAAGACTGTGGCTCTTACTGTAGCACTAAGGCCTCATCAAACAGCTGATCGTTGGGGGTACCGTGAGTCAAATCCCCAAGGATCAGATACTGATGACCTATTTTGAGGATAGGTCATCAATAATTTACTCCCGAAACCTAGTTTAAGTTTTTTAAAGAGAAAATCCAAAGTTGTCCATATGAATGGTCACCTAGCCCTGTATAAACGGTAGGATGAGGTTAAGCCATTACATGATCCTGGAAGACAACCTAAAATTTGAACAGTTCTGTGTATTGCTGTTGTCACTGAATTTCCTCCACGTTGCATCCACTACACCTGGAGATATTGTAAACCTATTGTTAATGAGTCATCTTTGCCCCTTCCTGCAGTGGGCTGGAGTTTTCACACTGCCTGCAACATGCATGCTGCTGCACAGGACACAGTGTGCAGCCTCTCCTATGCTTTTTCCTGTGTTTTTCTCACGAGGGTGTCACGACTAGTGTTGAGCGCGAATATTCGAATTGCAAATTTTTTTCTCGAATATCGTAACTTCGAGATTTCACGAATATTTCAAATATAGTTCTATATATTCGTGAAATCGAATATTCTTTTTTTTTTTTTTTTTTTTATTGTTATATTTTTACTTTCCCACTTCCCTAAAGTTGTTCTTACCTGTCCTTTGGATTTATGGCTTCCGTGCTCATCACCATGTACTCCATATACTAGAATGTACTGTCGGATTTGAGAATTACGTTGAAATCGCAATTCGATTAATTCAAGTTATAATAATCGAATTGCGATTTCAACTTAACACTGCTATATTCCATATTAGGCTTGAAATCGCAATTCGATTAAGTCAAGTTATAATAATCGAATTGCGATTTCAACTTTTTACGTATATTCTTAATATTGCTCTAACTTAGTCTTTTAGAATATTCGTAATATTCTAAAAGACGAAGTTAGAGCAATATTATGAAATTTCGTAAAATACTCTGTGTGTGTGACAGTCAGTTATTTAGCTCGCCCTTCCAGCGGTGAAAAGGTAGGGGGATTAGTCAGAATATTTCGCTGAAGGAGACCTCAGGAGACAGAAGTGCATTTCCACTGGCGTCCTGCCAGCTTTATTTCACAGGTTGCATTTAAACACAAAACATAAACGGAACACCTAGCTTTATCCAGGCTCTAACTAAACAATAGGTCCCTCTCTAGGACGTGGAGGAGCTAACCTCAGTCCACGCAAAATAAGCACGCTGTCTGTACAGCAACCTGTGATACTTGCAGTTTGCAGGCTCTGGACCTTCAGGGTCCCTCAGTGAGATGTGGCTTCTCTCACTCCCAGGGAGTTCTGAGCAAGTGTGTTGACAGCCCAGTTTTCTAGCAACTCCCCAGGTGCAGCTCATCAGGACCCAGGCTTAGGTTTTTCTTAACCCTTTCCTAAACAACTTTCTTCAGCATATGCTAAGAACCTGGGAGACACGTATATACCCTCAATTACTTCCCCCTGTGAGACACCACATTTCCCCCCCTTTTGTTCAAACCTGTGGGGGGTGAACACATGTACCAACTGGATGCTCGTGACAGGGCATCCGCATTTTCTTGCCATCGCCTGGCTCAACCTTCCCCCTGGAAGATGTGGTCCACGTCAGAGGCTTCCCTTTATTTTGCCAGACCCATGCCATCAGTGCTTGGTTTGTTACCCACACTGACATCTTGCCCAAGAGACATTGTCTGCAATGTTCCCATGTCCATGTGACAGGCAGACCCTCTCTTTTTATTTTTTTATCTTTCTCTCTCTTTGACTTACACAGCTGCTTCAGCCGAGCACGCTTTTTATGACTTGCCTCTTTTTGTTGTTTTATTTTAACAGCAGAACGTACATTTCTTTTTCCTTTACTCTTAGAATTTCGATCTCGGCTTCTGGAACTCCCTTCAGAATATATTTTTATGCAAACGACAGACTCTCTGTTTGACTTCGCTGGCTCTTGCAGATGCTTAGGCCTTTTTTTCTTGTCTTTGCGAAGCTCCATCAGCAGAGCTGGCTTGCCCCCGCTCGCTTCTTTTCCAGCAGTGGTTTTCTCAGATGGTGCCTCAGTTTCAGGGTCTTCTGCCTCTCCCCACTTCGGCTTTACCCTTGATCTCTGGAACATCCAAGGATTTCTCCCACTTCAAGAGCTCAGCCTTAGCTTCTTTGGCCTCTGTCTCTTTGGCCTTTACTTTATTAGCCTTCTCACCCTTCAGGGACATGGCATCATATCCTTGCTTTCGTAATTCCTCCTTCCCTTTCGCATCAAGGTTGGAGGCACTGGGGTCTTCAGCATACTTCTTGTCTTCTGGCGTTTTCTCCAGAGGCTCACCCAGGACACTGGTCTCCTTTTGGGGAGGAGTCAGGAGAGACAGCCCATCGTTATACCCCGGATCTGCATACTGGTCGTCCATCTCCTCATATTTCTTCCCCAGCAGGCAGCTGGCTACTTGGAAGGCCTTGTAGGCGGAGGGGACGTCTTTTGCGACCTGGTCCTGGTTACACACTGTCATGAGACTCTTGGCCTCTGCATCGACATCAGCCACATCAACTGGTTCAGCCGATACCTTTTCCACCTTATCTGCCTTGGCCAGTACCCTGGCACTACCATCTCCAGACCCACTCTTACCAGGCTCTGACTTCTTGGCACCTTCCAAAGGATCTTCCTCTTCCGGTCTCTCACTTCCTTCCACCTGCTGTGCAGGAGCACGCTCTACTCTGAGTTGCTTGTTCAGCCTCTCTAATTCATTTCGCTCCTCAAGCACTTCTTCAAGGGCTCTAGCCAAGGAGAGGGCCTTGGATTCTTTCTCCCAAGCATCAGCCTCCGCTCGGTCACGTTCTTCGGCATATCGAGCCGATATGTATTTCTCTTCAACCAAGAGCTGGTCAAACTTATTTTGTCTCTTCTCCAATCTAGATACAGTTTGTCTCTGGTGGTCCAGGTCCACCATGCGATCACATAACTCTTGATAAAGTTGAGCCATCCTGGCTTCCAAATGTCTTTTCTCCTCCAAGAGAGCAGATTTTTCTGAGGCGCTGTTTAGAACCTCATCAGCCAGCTCATCTCTTTCCTGCTCTGCATGAAGTCTGGATCGCTCAGAAGCTGCAAGTTCCTCTTGAAGTTGGAGAATTTCCGCTTCTATTAGTGACTCCAGTTCCTTCAGTTCATTCATCTCTTTCTGTGACTCCTCTGGAGCTTCCTGCAGTTGCTCTGCGAGAACCGCTAGCCCCATCTCTAGTGTATCTAGGGACTGTGCAGAGCGAGCGAAAACATCTTCAAGTTTGTAGCTGTACTGTCCTGTCAGGTCATCTACAACTGTCAGGATATGAGCTTCAGACACTAGGCTGTCACCCGACTGAACTCTCATCTCATCAGATATAACTGTCATCTGGTCGCTAGACTCGCTACTAGTAACCACTTTAGTTTTGCTGGGTTTTGACATGGTAGCCTCACTCTCGGAGTTGCTAACTGTCACGGCACATAGGCCACTTATACTGCTCGTGTCATTATTAACCCTGGCCTCTAGGGGCACCCCTGAATCAATCCCCACCTGGGACATTTTATTAATCATAGAAACCTGTGGAGACTGCACATCCACCTCTGGTCCGTGTGGTACACCCTCTAGCCCCGCCATGTTGTCTACAATGGGGTCTCCTAGCGGTGTTTCTTCAACATTTATCAACACTTTTATATCAGACACATGTTTACCAACAGGGGGAGCTTTTTCCCCAATCACAGCCTGCAAAGGAAAAGGCATGTCATTATTATCACATATATCACATGACTTCACATTTCCATTATGCATTTCGGCAAACATGGTACCATCACTGTTTTCAATGGTCCTTTCCCTTACACGTTCACTTAAAGGTACAGGTACAAGTTCTGCAGGAGTTTTTGCACTCTCTGCAGAAGTGTCTCCATTACTCCACCACTCCCAGCATAAGGGAAAATTACACCCCAACACTCCCTCATGCATAAGCTTATCTGTAACATCAAGTTCATCAGTCTCTGTTCTCATTGGAGTCTCACGCTCAGTGAAAATCAGCGGACAGTCCTTATCCGCACGACTGTCCAGCACCTTTATTATTTTACCAGTCTCAGGTTTCAATATTGTGCTACCTCTTACCCGGGCTAGCATGGGATCCCGGATCCTTGTCATCCCATGTCTAGCTTTGGTCATGGGCAACTGAGGTAACACAGAAACCTTCTCCCCTGCAGGTTTCTGCGAGGGAGCAATCACAGCAGGCTTATCCGCCTGTTCAGACACAGTTGTCTCTCTGTGTGACTTATCACCTACCGACCCAGCAGATATCCCCTGCCGCCGGCTCACTGTCACTGGCTCTGCCACATAGTTAATAACAGGAACAGTCTTACCCTTTGTAATCAACCATTCTGGTAAAGCAGTGACATCCTCTCCCGCGGACTCATCAAGGTTGTGGTTGCTCCTAGCAACAGCTTTACCGCACCTCCGCACTTCCTCTCTAGGACTCCGGCACAGTCGCAGGGAAGATAAGCACTCCTGAGAACCGCACCGCTCTCCACCTCTTTGTCTTCCCGACGGTTGCCCTTGGCAACGGCACATCTTTGCTTTTTATCCGGAACTCCGCTCCACAACTGCCCAAACAATGGAAAGTCCTTGCCCAGTACAAATTCCACTTCCAGTGTCTCACATTTTAACAGCTCCCATTGCACAGAGCCATAATCAGTCACAAAGGTCAGTGACACCGTAGTTTTTGTCTCTGGCCCCCTTGTTACAAAATCCAGAATTACAGGCAGGACCCGAGACACTTGCTGGCGGGAGCCTAGAATGACCCCCAGCGGGATTCCCCCGATCACTAAATCGCAGGATTTCTCCCACGGGCTATACCATTTTGTAGCCATTTCCACTGATCAGTCTCTTGTACTGGGCTTCTGGCCCTTTAAATCCTGCACTGTTTGCACCACAGAAAAAAAAATGTCCAGATTAACACCAGCAGTCTCTGCTCCTGCAAACTAGCAGGCTTCCGGCCCTTTAAATCACTGCACAGCAACACAGCAATTCCTTGGCAACATTCAGCAGCACCTGCTCTTTTCCGTCAGGTCGTTGCCCTTAGCAACCACGTTGGCTTTTTACTTTTCAGCACGGACCTGTGCCCGCATCCTCCACCAATTGTGACAGTCAGTTATTTAGCTCGCCCTTCCAGCGGTGAAAAGGTAGGGGGATTAGTCAGAATATTTCGCTGAAGGAAACCTCAGGAGACAGAAGTGCATTTCCACTGGCGTCCTGCCAGCTTTATTTCACAGGTTGCATTTAAAACACAAAACATAAACGGAACACCTAGCCTTATCCAGGCTCTAACTAAACAATAGGTCCCTCTCTAGGACGTGGATGAGCTAACCTCAGTCCACGCAAAATAATCACGCTGTCTGTACAGCAACCTGTGATACTTGCAGTTTGCAGGCTCTGGACCTTCAGGGTCCCTCAGTGAGATGTGGCTTCTCTCACTCCCAGGGAGTTCTGAGCAAGTGTGTTGACAGCCCAGTTTTCTAGCAACTCCCCAGGTGCAGCTCATCAGGACCCAGGCTTAGGTTTTTCTTAACCCTTTCCTAAACAACTTTCTTCAGCATATGCTAAGAACCTGGGAGACACGTATATACCCTCAATTACTTCCCCCTGTGAGACACCACAGTGTGTATTTTACGAAAGTTCGTAATATTGCTCTAACTTCGTCTTTTAGAATATTACGAATATTCTAAAAGACGAAGTTAGAGCAATATTAAAAATATTCGTAAAATACACATATAGCCTAGCCATAGTCAATAGTCATAGGAACGTTGCCTAAGAATAAAATCGTAATACGCGATTAATTAAATCGTATATTATTCGCGATAATTGGAATAATTACGAATATTCGATTTCGACGACTATAACACAAATATTCAATCGAATATTCGCGAAATATCGCAAAATCAAATATGGCACCTCCCGCTCATCACTAGTCACATCCTATCACTGACCCTGTTGTGCCTGGGGTCAGAAGGTCGCAACACTTGGTTTCTCAAGAGATCGCTGCATGACCTAGTGGTGGAAATGGATTCCAGTCCAGGTTTTCCTGCTTAGGTTTGCAATCCTTTTTGTCCCATTTAGGAATCTGTAGTTTTTCCTTTCAGCTGTTCTCTGTCAGCCACTCTCAGCTACTATATATATTTCTCTTTCTGCTTCCCTTGGTGCCAGATATAGACCTTCTTTCCAGATCTTCTATTCTGGCCTCTGGTGGAGTTGGAGTTGCTGTGGAGGTGTTGGAACTGGTGTTGTTGGATCTCCGGTTCTTTCCTGTTTGTTGTCTCCCTTTGGGGATTGTTTGTGGTGTTTGTGTTGTTTGTCCTTTCCCTGTTGTTACACAAATCACTGAGGGCAACTCCCTAAAACTTAACCTTTAATCTACATATATTAAAATACAAAAGGTATATAAGATGTAACTTTTGTATTTTAATATATGTAGATTAAAGGCTAAGTTTTAGGGAGTTGCCCTCAGTGATTTGTGTTTTGTTACAGCAACTGGCTTTCATAATATCCTAATACTCCGTGATTTTGTTGCTTTCACTGTTGTTACCCTAGGTGTCAGTGGTGAGGACTAGTGCTCCCACCACCCTATTCACTACCTAGGGCTTATTTCAAGGTAAGCCAGGGACGAGGCACGTGATCGGCGTACAGGTTAGCAGCCCGTCTAGGGACGTCAGGGCAGCCAGGTGCCAGTGCTAGGTGAGTTAGGGGTCACCACTCCTCCCTCTCCCTAGTGGTAGGGTACTCCTCTTCCCTTCCCTCTGCGCCGCACGTCTGTTACCTGCCAAATCAGACATGATATTTTTAGATCTGCAGCTCTCCAGCAACTTTGATATACTTTGAAAATAAAAAATAAAATCTAAATATTGTTTTTATACTTTCCGTTGAAGTCTACCTATCTGATGCCTTGGCATGGCATCATACGACTTGTAGCTACTAAAGCTCAACAGACAGTGATTTCTACAGTCAAGATGGTGGACAGAACCTGGATTATTCTCTAGAACCCAATTTAGAAGGGAAATAGGAAAGTATGGAAGAAAAGTTATAATGATTTCAATAATCTTTGCAAGATGGACCTTCTAGACCATTAATAGTACTTTTATAGTAAAAAGGTTTCTAGTTATAAGGAAAATAACTTGAAATTGCATGCAAATAATTCTAGAGAATGACTGGTCAAGTGTAGCCATTAGAGATGAGCGAAGTTCTCTAAAGTTCAATTTGGCTGCTTCACTAAATTTAACAAAAAAATTTACTCAATGACAAATTGCTTTGTCACGACGGGTACAATAACAGGGAACGGCAATTGGACCGCCCCCATCATTGAACTCCTAGATGCCGTGTTCATCGCTGATCAATATTCTTTCAGGGGTTGATCAAAAAAATTAAATTAAAAATTAATTGTACTTACCTCATCAATTTGAGCATTGCGCCCTGCGGCTAACTTGCTTGAAGATCCAGCGCAAAATCTTGCACGGCACTTGATGACCTCGTCAGCCGGCGTGGTGACATCATATGTCATCGCACACAGGATTTCACGTGGGATCTTCAAGCAAGATGACTGCGGGGTCCTCTTTCCGCTCAAATGGATGAGGTAAGTATATTTTTTTTATTTTTTACAGCCATTTCAGGGAAGCATGAGGAAATTCGGCTTCACGGTCAATAAAATTTTTCCTGAAATTCGGAGTCCACTTCGTCAACCTCAATTCGTTCAACAATATGGAGTCATGGAGAGTGGAGTCATCTGGATCTCAAATGTTAAAAATAGGTATTTTGGTAACCGGAAGTTACTTGCGCCCTTATAATGCTGATTGACAGGACCAGCCAGGATGATGTGAACACCGCCTGTCCCTGTCAATCAGCTTTACGAAGGTGCAGCCAGAGAAGGGAGAACAGAGCCTCTAAGAGCAGGGGCAACACCCCCATTGCTCCTAGAGGCTCATTTGCACAAAATAAACATTCACTTTTCACAAAAACATAGGGACATAGGAAGAAGGGACAAAGACTGTAAGCTTCAGCTGACATTAGCACATATGTAAAGTCAGCCAGTTTAATAATGGCCCTTTAAGATGTTCTAAAGCCTTAAACCCTTAAACAAAAGATAACATTTTCAGAAGAAAAATGATTTGAATGATTGCAAAGAATTCATAATAAAATATATTGAGGTAACATGCACATAAACCATTCTGTGTAGCAGAGCTCGGTCACTGGGGGCTGGAGTTGTTTATTGTATGTAACGGTATTACTGAATATTCCACAGGAGGAATACTGGTGGAGACGAGAATGGATGAGATATATATAGAAAACAACCAGAAAAGTGACATAAATAAAACAGGATCATCCTGTAGAAGAAATGGATGCACTAACATGGTGATTCTCTGTATAATCTGCATTGCTACAGAATATAGTAATATCATTTTACAGTATATTATATTTTTTTTTTTTACTCCTTTATATCCAAATGTATTATTGACAGATGACCTTCCACAATAATGGAAGCATGGGAGAAAACTTCATCCCTGGCTCTTTAAGTACTTATGTAACTCCCACGCTGTACATTTACACATTGCAATTGCCATGATGGATGACTTTAAGGGAGGAGGGGGGGGGCATAACAAAGGCTTGTTCTACTTGAATCCCTGTTAGGGCATACTTAAGGTTTAACAGCTGCCTGTGATATTTCAATCCATTGTAAAGAAAAATTTAAGTAAGCAAATCTTTCTTGTGGGAACAAAAAAGAAATAAATAAATAATTCACCGGTGTCCCTCAGGAGTTTACTACAGACCGTGTTAATGTAATATTAAGTGCACTGTATAAACAGTATGCTGTAGAGAGAAAATACAAAAGGCTAAGGACTCCTTTGGAAGCATATTCTGAGATTAAAAAAAATGTGCAATTGGTCCATTTTAAGAATTTTCCACAGTTTGTCCTCTGCTGCCTTTAGTTTCACGGCATCTGGAGACTTTACCTTCTTCTCAGTGAAAGCCGCCAGAGAGCTGGTGTGACTGCTTGATCTGTAGCCTGTATCTTTAGTTCTCTGGAAGCTCATAAAAACTCATTTAAGCCATATTCTTATCATTTTGTCTGAGAATTAGAAATAAGGACTACAGATCCGGCCACTAGAGAAGGAGTGACAAGGAGAAGGAACAGTCTGACTTTTGAAAAGTTTTATTAAAGAACAATTTCACCGTGCAACAATGATTTCGCTACTGAGAGAAAAACATGTGATTTATACTAAAATGAGTGCGCTGATTCCAAATATGAACTCGGAATTTGCCTGACACGTCTAGATTTTAAGTTATACGTGCAAAGCCTATTCAGTTATAATATTAATGCATTATATTGGAGCTATTCCAATGGACATGTCCAGACCTGTCCGGACGCACTCAGGCTGACGTCAGCAGTAAGTATATAAGGCAAGCTGGACAGATTTTGATAAAGTGATCTGTTATAGTGCTATCAGTTTTGAAACTTAAGATGGATAAACGCAAATGTGTTAACGATCCAGACAATTTCTGCTACATATGTGGCAATACACTACTTATGATCAGCGCAAGAATCTGACAAAGCGAGCGCGTCTTGCAGCTTGGGATGCATTTGTGCTAGTAGTGCAGAACCTCCTTGGGAACAGACGAGCTGAAAACTCTGCTGGATTAGTAGACAACATGCTTACAGCACATGAACAACTTGGCTGCCAAATGTCTTCGAAAGTGCATTTCTTACATTCCCATCTTGACTTTTTCCCACCCAATTTGGGACACGTAAGTGACAAACATGGAGAGCGGTTCCATAAAGATATTTCTACAATGGAGAACAGGTATCAAGGCCGCTGGAATCCCAACATGATGGGGGACTACTGCTGGTTTTTGCAACGGGAAAATATGACCGTTCACAAACGCAAAAGCAGATGCCTGAAGGGCTTTTAACAGTACTGGGTGTTGCTCAAGTAAAAATTGAAAAACAAGACTTTTTGAAATGTTGTTATTCCATTACATTTTTATACACCGTTTACTACGCAAACTTTGATGTAGATCAGGTAATTGTTGGAGTAAAACTCGTTCTGTTCAAAATTATTCAATGCTTTCCAAGTGCTTAATTCATTTAGGCATACTTATGCATAGCAAACTTTCATGACGTGTTACAACAATTCAGACTTTGGATTTGTAACCCTCACACTTGATTTAGTATAGGGCAAATAGTTTTTGCCCAGTAGCCTGCGAAAAATGTTTTTTTGCTGCGTTTAACCTAAGACAAGTAGAATGGAGTCATTAAAAACTTACCCTAAAGGTGTCTAACATTTAATTCTAGGAAGAGATTTAGAACTGTGTAACCGAAAACTGAAGGCTTGAAAACGATAAAAATATTTTAAGAAATAGATCAGCATGGATTAGGGTGATGGACATTCACTTTAAATAGGCTGTCTTCAAAGGCATTGTCAATTTTCTGATGACATTTCTGAAAATGGCTTTATCCAATGAGTACAGGCATGCAAAATTGTAAAAGAGTCATTTTTTACTTAGATATGCATCCTAAAGCCCCTCTGGAGACTACAAGGTGGGGGGTGGACACAAGACCTTCAGCACATGCACCAATACAGGTTTCATAATCTGCTGTATGTGAATATGCGCTGAAACCTTAAAACTAGTTTCACGTCTGCGGCAGAGTTCCCCAGCAGGATGTTTCAGCAGAGAACAGCCTATCAAAGTTCTCAGTATCCGGCATTGCCCATTTATTATAATGGAAGTTCTGTCCGCTACCTGCCAAATGTGCTGGGAAATAGTGATGGCCAGTTCGCAGTGTTCGCCGATGATCATCGGGCTGTTCTCAGAACTGCCTGCTCCCGGTGACTGCATGTGTTTCAGAGCGGCTTGCGGCGCAGGCACAGTTAAGGACTTACCTCTGCATCGCCGGGCTTGGGAATAAAGATGGCATATCGCATGTATTCGTCGGCGAACACTGCGAACTGGCCATCACTACTGGGAAACACCCAGGCAAAAACTGCTGCACACAACAACTTTGGGATGGCCAATTTCTGGCATTCTATGCCTGAACAGCCTGTCGGAGAGGACAGCCACACATATGAAACTAACCTAAGGCTTTTAGTCCTAGCACAGAAAAAGAGACAGCTAGGGAAGTGGTCATGTATTGTATTAGTTTGCACTTACTATAATTGGGTATGTGATGTGACATATGTGCTTTGAGCTGCCGTGAGACACCAGTGAGGCATTTGCACTACACTGGGTGAAATGCCCTGTATGTATGGAGATGCATAACTATATAATGTATTTGTGACATCACAGGTGGCTTGTGACAGACAAATGACACCATGGGAGTCATACACCATCAAACAGGATGTTGATGGGCACAGCAATGCACATTATTTAAGGTGGAAAAGCCCTGTGAACATTTTTTAATGAAGGGTTTAATGAAAGACATGCAACAGTGCTGGGTCAGAGGATGGCATAAGAGCCTGAGGCATCCCAGAGAACATACCAGATAGTGCATAAATAGAAGTGCTGGATGAGGTCTTGAGGTTAGACACAGCAGGCCAGCATATTCAGTAGAAAGTACTGGAAGATGTTGCTGCTAGAGAAAGAAGAAACCAGCTGAAACCTATGTGGTAGTTAGCTAGCAGTGGAGGTAGAGTTGTGCTCCTGATTTAGTGCACCCCCTCAGAGCTGAAAGAAGGTCAAGATGTAGTTATAACTTGGGAAAGAAGCCAGGTCAAGTGTAAAGACCCACCAGCTTGCTGGATGTAGACACCTGTGAATAGAGTGTTATACAGTACATATCATTGTGTTATGAATGGTACTACCACCTTATAGACAACCGTTCAGATTGTGCTGTGGTGTGCCAGGACAGGGTGTTTCGTGGCCTGTCAAGCTATAAAAACCATATTCATTGCTGTCAGCCAGATGAAGACTCCTAAACAGGAGCAGGGGCAGTATCACGACCGGCGTGCCGATCATATACATGACACAAAGGGAGGGAAAAAGGAAGGCCCTGTCCAAGGGAGAGGGAAAGATGGTAACCCCTAACTCACCTTGAGGCTGGCACCTGACTGCCCTGACGTCCCTAGACGTTTTTTTCACCCGTACGCCGATCACATGCCTAAACCCTGGCTTTCCTTAAGATGAGCCCTAAGTAGTGAATAGGGCGGTGGGAACACTAGTCCGCACCACTAACACTAAAGGAAAACACCAGGGAGAGGACAGACAATACTGACAAAACATATAATCCCAGGTGGGCGACAACAGCGGACAACAGAAGACCAACAGGGATCCGGAGGGTAATGCTCTGGTACGACAACCAGGAATAACAGCTACACAGCTCCAGTGGGTCAGTATAGAAGTTCAGGCAGGAAGCTCTATATTTGGCAACCAGAGAAGTGGGAGAGGGGAATATAAGGAGGTTGGGAGAAGAAGCTACGGATCCCTGAGTGAGAGAAAAAGGATTGCAAGGCAAACACAGAAAACTACCATTAAGTAACAGCGCAATCTTTAGACATAGAGAGCGCAGCCACCCACTACGACTTCCTGACCCCGGGTATAACGGAGTCAGACGTGGCTCTTGACACCCTCGTGACAGGCAGACTGGGAAAGTAATGTGGCCCTGCAAAATAACTAAAAGTGGTCCCATTTTTTTGTTGGGTCCAAATTGACAGAAGGCAGGGCCAGCATTACCATATTGCAGCACATTATACCACCCCAACAGAGCCAAATACCACAGTGCATCTCAATATACTGCCACATTCCTAAATACTGCCACTGGTTGGCCAAAAGAAGGACTCAGGCGGCCCCATGGGCATCGGCCCACTGGGAAGTTTCCCTGTAGAGTTTATGGCCAATCCGCCCTTGCATAACCATATTCTTTTTGCCCCACTTGAGACTGAAACCACTAAACCCGTTGTATCTAATAAGAACATTTGAGGTTGTGCTGAGCATAAAACACTTGAGTTCATGAGGCTCTTATACTGTACGCCCCAATATTTTACTGTCTGTAATAAGATATCTAATCCTCTGCTTCTGGTAATGACACATTTGACTACATATCTCTATCCTCTGCTAGTCCAGAAAATTAATCAATGCTGTGAACTTGTTTTCATAATCAAAGGAGAATGCACGTGCAACTGGAATATCTGCTGCTGCGGGTCTATTGATTTTTGCTGTTTATAACTCCATCCTTTACCAGCTCTGCTACAGAACGTGCCGTGAGCTTTTTTCCCAATCTCCCCTGATGATGCAAGTTCTCAAGAGTTAATTTATCCCAATCCAAGAACTTGTTCTAGTAATATTTACAAGCAATTAGGTAGCAAGTCATGCAGGAATGTTATAGCCAGTGGGGATTTATAAAGGCTTCCCCTATAAAAAAAATTTGATGGGGCACAGCCAGATGATGCGAGTGCTGTTGGCTGGTGATGAAGCAGAACGCAAGGAATAATAACATGTATCTTATAGCAATGTAACAACCACAATTAAGAAAAGAAAGTGGAAATAGGAAATTTCATCAACAGGTTTCACAACTAATTAGTGGATATTTTTGGAAACTGCCAAAATGTTCACAGTTGATAAACTAAAAGCTGAGAGAGCTTTATCTATCTATCTATCTATCTAGAATGCAATGACAGCAATAGCAAATAGTGTCAGAGGTAAATGCATGGGCGACAGTTTAGGGCTCTTTCACACTTGCGTTCTTTTCTTCCGGCACAGAGTTCCGTCGTCGGGGCTCTATGCCAGAAGAATCCTGATCAGTTTTATCCTAATGCATTTTGAACGGAGTGAAATCCGTTCAGGATGCATCAGGATGTCTTCAGTTCAGGACCGGAACGTTTTTTGGCCGGAGAAAATACCGCAGCATGCTGCGCTTTTTGCTCCGGCCAAAAATCCTGAACACTTGCCGCAAGGCCGGATCCGGAATTAATGCCCATTGAAAGGCATTGATCCGGATCCGGCCTTAAGCTAAACGTCGTTTCGGCGCATTGCCGGATCCGACGTTTAGCTTTTTCTGAATGGTTACCATGGCTGCCGGGACGCTAAAGTCCTGGCAGCCATGGTAAAGTGTAGTGGGGAGCGGGGGAGCAGTATACTTACCGTCCGGGGCGCTCCAGAGTGACGTCAGGGCGCCCCAGGCGCATGGATGACGTGATCGCATGGCACGTCATCCATGCGCATGGGGCGCTCTGACATCACTCTGGAGCGCCCCGGGAGCCGCACGGACTGTAAGTATACCGCTCCCCCGCTCCCTACTACTACTATGGCAACCAGGACTTTAATAGCGTCCTGGCTGCCATGTAACACTGAACGCATTTTGAAGACGGATCCGTCTTCAAATGCTTTCAGTTCACTTGCGTTTTTCCGGATCCGGCATGTAATTCCGGCAAATGGAGTACACGCCGGATCCGGACAACGCAAGTGTGAAAGAGCCCTTAACAAACAGTGTGTTTAAAAACACACTGGTCCAATGCATCTCTTTTATTTTTTCATTTTAGAAAACTTCCAAAAACAGTCCCTTGATTGGGGGCAACATAAGGTGTTATGGGAAAAAGCAGTGGCACAAATTATGCCATAATGGGGCAAGTTGACACAAATGTTAACATCAGAAGATAGAGTGAGCTTTTCTGCAGGAAGGAAGATATGGCAAAGGTTGGCAGGGGCAGGCTCTTGGGGAGAGTGGGCTGGTCCTACTTCCTGCCAAGGTCGGGATGTTCCTGTGTAGCTATAGAGTGGAGAGGATGCAACCTTGATTTCTCCTTTTCCTGCTAAATCTTTCTCTGGAGAGAACCATTATTAAACTGCCTCAAGTAAAGCCTTTAGAGCAGTGATGGCTAACCTATGCTCCATTCAGTTCTGTGGAGTTCTGAGAACAACCAAGCAAGTGTGCGTCTTGGGAGTTGTAGTTTTACCACAGCTGGAGTGTCGGAGATTAGCCATCACGGCTTTAGAGGATAAAGACAGCAGAGTGACCTGCGATATCCAGCTTCTGCAGACCATGCTCTGAAGTGAGGCTACTACGTTGCACTTAGTAAAAAAGGACTTTGTTATATTCAGCTCTGGCCTCATTCTTCAGTGCTGCAACTTTCATTGCAATAAACCCCAGGGAGCGATGGCCTGAGGTAGCACACCGTGACAAAACTATACCACATCAGGGCCACTACCACTCCCATCCTCTACATTGGCTTGCACAGGGGATAACTGCACAAGTCATCAACAAAAAGAGACTCTTTTGAGTGTTTTCCATAGCACTTGGAGTTTTGTCGCCCCTTATTTAGAAAAAAAGAAGACCCAACACTAGAAAGGGCCAGTGAAGACATGGAGGATGAAACTGAAACACTTTTCTGGGGCTTCATGGAGGAGGATCAGAAGAAATGCTTTGACCACTGGCTCCAAGGCATGTCTCAGACTCGGAGTGAGGCATCCAATCCACATTCTCATCCTCTTTGTCCTCAGAAAAAAGGTGGCACCAATCAGAAGCCAGGGAGAACTGTGGTCTTCTACTATTACTACTACTGCTTTCTGCACAGGTTTGGTACACACAGATGTTTAAATGGTACTAGCAAAATTGCAAGTGTTTTTTTTTCTTTAACCTAAAGGGGTTGTCTCACTTCAGCAAATGGCAATTATGATGTAGAGAAGGTGAATACAAGGCACTTACTAATGTATTGTGACTGTCTATATTGCCTCCTTTTTCTGGCTTGATTCATTTTCCCATTGCATTATACACTGCTCGTATCCAGGGGTTTCCAGATGTTTCCTCTCAGCTCTCCCTCTGGAACCTTCTGCACGGTCCGCTCTCCCATCCTTCATTGCTTACATGGACTGTCTTGGCCTGTCTTAAAGGGTTATTCCCATCTCATAAAAAGGGTAGGAATATGCCTAGGATATGTCACCAATCTCAGATAGGTGAGGGTCCCACTTCTGGACATGTCTCCAGACGGGGTCTTCACGGCGCTTGCTTGGCGGGCTCTTTATTTACCGCTATGAGATTTCCATTCTACTGTTTTTGGAAGTCACATAGCTGTGAATGGAGAGTGCATCGCACATTCCCGGCCACCTCTCCATTCACCACTAGGGGGCCGGCTAGAAATAATTGAGCCTGCTCGCTTGGCTATTTCTGAAGCTCCCATAGTGAACAGAAGGTTGTCGTACTATCATAGCTACTCTCCCTTCACTTTGAGGGGCCTTTTCTAGAGATAGGAGTGGGTCCCAGAGGTTGGACTCACACTTATTGTACATTGATGGTAACATACCATCAAAATCTGAGATGGCAATACCTCTTTAATATTAATATTTATCATCCATGATGGTTATAAAACCCCACGTCGTACAGCATAATCTTGCAGAAAAATACTCAGATAATGATATACATTTCAGGTAAAGGGGTGGTTACATAATTTTGGCACATGGCCTCACATAAATATTTCCTTAGGCCTCTTTCACATGGGCATCATATTTTTGGCCCGGATTAGAGGCGTGTGCGTTGCGGGAAAATGCGCGATTTTTCTGCGCGAGTGCAAAACATTGTCATGCATTGCACTCGCGTGAGAAAAATCACGCATATTTGGTACCCAAACCCGAACTTCTTCATAGAAGTTCGGGCTTGGGATTGATGTTCTGAAGATTGTATTATTTTCCCTTATAACATGGTTATAAGGGAAAATAATAGCATTCTGAATACAGAATGCATAGTAAAACAGCGCTAGAGGGGTTAAAAAAAATAAAAAAAAATTTAACTCACCTTAGTCCACTTGATCATGAAGCCCGGCATCTCCTTGTGTCTCCTCTGCGCTGAAGTTGAACAGGACCTGGGGTGTGCTGCTCCATTAAATACAGGTTAAGGACCTTCGATGACGTCACTCCGGTCATCACATGGTACGTCACATGTTCTTTTACCATGGTGATTCACCATGGTAAAAGACCATGTGATGACCGGAGTGACGTCATTGAAGGTCCTTAACCGGTATTTAATTGAGCAGCTCACCCCAGGTCCTGTCCAGCGCAGAGGAGACACAAGGAGATGCCAGCTTCGCGATCAAGTGGACTAAGGTGAGTTAAATTATTTTTTAATTTTTTTTAACCCCTCTAGCGCTGGTTTACTATGCATTCTGTATTCAGAATGCTATTATTTTCCCTTATAACCATGTTATAAGGGAAAATAATAATGATCGGGTCTCCATCCCGATCGTCTCCTAGCAACCGTGCGTGCAAATCGCACGGCATCCGTACTTGCTTGCGGATGCCATCCGATTTTCACACACCCCATTCACTTCTATGGGGCCTGCGTCACGTCAAAATCGGACAATATAGAGCATGCTGCGATTTCAACTGAACGCACAAGTGATGCGTTAAAAACAACGCTCATGTGCACAGCCCCATAGAAATGAATGGGTCAGGATTTAGTGCGGGTGCCATACGTTCGCCGCACGGATCGCACCCGCACGGAAAACTCGCCCGTGTGAAAGGGGCCTTAGGGAATGACAGTCATCATGCCCACATATTTTCTAGAGATGTGCTCTTTAAGGGTATCTGTCAGCAGTTTTGTTTCTATGACACTGGCTGACCTGTTACAAGTGGCAGCTGAAGGCGTCTGTGTTGGTTCCATGTTCCTATGTGCCCGCATTACTGAGAAAAATGATGTATCTGCTGCGCCGCCTGCACTTTGATTGACAGGGTCAGGCAGTGTAAACATGATCACACCTGGTCCTATCAATCAAAGTCCAGAGGGCGCGGCAGATGCAGAGAGAGCAGAGCCTCTAGGTGTAATGGTAACGCCCCCGTTGCTCCTAGAGGCTCATTTGCATATATTGAAACATCATTTTTCTCAGCAATGCGGGCACATAGGAACATGGGACCAACACAGGCGCCTTCAGCTGCCGAGCGCACATGTAACAGGTCAGCCGGTGTCATAGGGACAGATCTATAACTGGGGTTAACTTGATGGGTGCCTGCAGATTATAAGATTGTATATTATATTATTGTCATTTTCTTAAAGAATCAGTGTCTGCTTCATGGATGGTCTTTTGCAGTCATGATTCACACTAACAAACAGATTATAAAGTGGCAGAAGCTGTGAGGAGACTTCATATGGTTAAACATTCACCACAGAAGCTCTGACGACAGATTCATAAATGCCACCTTCATGCACACAGCCGTTGTGCAGCCATTCCGTGCATTGGGGACCCCAATTTGCGGTCCTCAATGCATGGCCAACGTCCATGCGGCTGCCGAGATGGATCGAGTCTCATTCAACTTGAATGGGTCCCTGATCCGTCAGCATCGCAAAAACAATAGAACATGTTCTATTTTTTGCGGTGCGGAGGCACGGACAGAAACACCACGGAAGCTCTCCGTAGTGCTTCCGTGGGGTTCCGTGCCACTGTTCCACACTGCATCTCCGGGTTTGCGGACCCATTCAAGTGAATGGGTCGGCATCTGTGATGCGGGGTGCACACGGCCGGTGCCCCGTGTATTGCAGAACCGCCGTATGCGGGCCGCAATACGGCCACGGCCACACTACGGCCGTGTGCATGAGGCCTAACATTAAGAGCCCCTTCTACCTCAGTGTATGTTTACCCTATGCAACTTCAGTAATGTCACACTAATAAACATCTATGGAGACACCTATTTTATATTTTTTGGGGGAAATTTATGCAAAAATACCGACAGAGAAAATATCTTACACAAGAGCTTAACACATCACAAAAAGAAAACTTGAATTAATGAGAAAAGGGAAAATTGTACTAGAAGGACAAACCAGGAGAAATCATCTTCCACAGAAACAAACAAAAACCTAGCAAGTTTACAATTACATATTAAAACTTCCATTGAGGTTAGATAGATAGATAGATAGATATGAGATAGATTAGTGATGAGCAGGAGGTGCCATATTCGATTTCAACGAAATTCGCGAATATTCGCTAGAATATTCGTTTCATATTCATTGAAATCGAATATTCGTAATTTTTCTAGTTGTCGCGATTGTAACTTAAGGCTACTTTCCTATTGGTTTGATATCTAGAATTGGCGAAGATGACGAATATGACGAATGTATTCGTCATATTCCTCAAAATGAAGATAACGAAGTATTCTGCATCTTCGTTTTAGCTACCTATTCGTCAACTTCGCTAATTCTAGCAATCATATAGGAAAGTTGACTATAGAGACAGCTAAGTTTAATTTGCTATGCGATTATATAACTTTTTTTATAAATAGAATAATTATAATAATCATCAAGTATTATAATTATTCTATTGATTAAAAAAAAAGCAAAGTAATATAATCGCATAGCGAATTAAACTTAGCTGTCTCTATAGTCAACTTTCCTATTGATTGCTAGAATTAGCGAAGTTGACGAATAGGTAGCTAAAACGAAGATGCAGAATACTTCGTTATCTTCATTTTGAGGAATATGACGAATACATTCGTCATATTCGCTAATTCTACCAAGCCATCCATAGTAAACCAGGTCCAAGTTGAAATCGCAATTCGATTATTATTACTTGAATTAATCGAATTGCGAGTTCAACGTAATTCTCAAATCCGAGAGTACATTCTAGTATGGAGACGTTCCCATGGTGATAGTCTCCATGCTCCATGCTCCATGAGCACGGATAGTCTCCATGCTCCATGAGCACGGAAGTCGGCAGAAGCGGCAACGGGCACTGACTGGAGCAGCCAGGAAGCCAGGAATCCAAAGGACAGGTAAGAACAACTTTAGGGAAGTGGGAAACAAAAAAATATAACAATAAAAAAAAACAAAAAAAAAAAAGAATATTCTAAATATCGAATTTATAGCACTATATTCAAAATATTTGCGAATTAGCGAAGTGCCGATATTCGCAAAAAATAATTGATATTCGAATATTTGCGCTCAACACTGAGACAGATAGATATGAGATAGATAGATAGATATGAGATAGATAGATAGATAGATAGATAATAGATATGAGATAGATAGATAGATAGATAGATAGATATTAGATAGATAGATATTAGATAGATAGATAGATAGATAAGAATCATGACAGGCTGGTGGCTCATAGGGCTCTTTAACACGAGCGGATGCCGTACGTGGAATCCGCTGCGAGAAAGAGAGCCAAGCCCCGTTCCGGACAGCAGACACACGGAGCAGTAACATGATTGATAAGGCTCTTTGCCTCTCTTTGATCTTTTTACTACAAAATCACGGTGACAACTATATCTTCCTGTGATTTTGTAGTAAAAAGGTCACTGAGAGGCAAAGAGCATTATCAATCATGTTACTTCTCCGTGTGTCTGCTGTCCGGAACGGGGCTTGGCTCTCTTTCTCGCAGCGGATTCCACGTACGGCATCCGCTCGTGTGAAAGAGCCCATACAGCTCTATATGTCCTTCCCTATTTAGATAAGATGGCTGGAATATTGTACAAAGCAAGCATTTTTTATTTATTGTTTTACCTTTTATGCTCCTTTTGTTTTAACCCTTTCAGGACACAGACTATTTATTTTTTATTTATTTATTTATTTTCATTGGCCTGGTACTAGCAATCATAGCTACTTCTGGGACCAAGTATGTTTTCACGGATATGCAGATAAGAAGGGGTGTGCGTCTCAAAATTATAAATGTCACTGCTTGAATAGATGCTAAAAGCAAAACGAAAAAACTTTATGGATGAATAGCCCTTAATAGCGGAGTAACACGCAATTCAGGCATGTGTTAACTATTGTCCCCTGAATGCACTGGTGTGTTTGGGGTCGTTGTCTTGTTGGAACACCCATTTCAAGGGCATTTCCTCTTCAGCATAAGGCAGCATGACCTCTTCAAGTATTCTGATGTATTCAAACTTATCCATGATCCCTGGTCTGCGATAAATAGGCCCAACACCGTAGTATGAGAAACATCCCCATATCATGATGCTTGCGCCACCATGCTTCCCTGTCTTCACAGTGTACTGTGGCTTGGATTCAGTGTTTGGGGGGACGTCTGACAAACTGTCTCCGGCCACTAGACCCAAAAAGAACAATCTTACTTTCATCAGTCCACAGAATGTCTCTTTAGGCCGTCAATGTGCTCTTTGGCAAATTGTAACCTTTCCACACATTTCTTTTTTTCCACAGTGGGACTTTGCGGGGGCTTCTTGCAGATAGCTTGGCTTCACATAGGCGTCTTCTCATTGTAACAGTACTCACAGGTAACTTTAGACCTTCTTTGATCTTCCTGGAGCTGATTGTTGGCTGAGTACTTGCCATTTTGGCTATTCTTCTATCCATTTGAATGGTAGTTTTTTGCTTTCTTCCACGTCTTTCAGGTTTTGGTTGCCATTTTAAAGCATTTGCGATCATTTTAGCTGAGCAGCCTATCATTTTCTGCACTTCTTAATATGTTTTCCCCTCTCTAATCAACTTTTTAATCAAGGTACGGTGTTCTTCTGAACAATGTCTGAAAAGACCCATGTTCCTCAGAATTTCAGAGAGAAATGCAGTGTAACCAGCATGTACAACATTTGCTGCCTTCCTTCCTTAAATAAGGGCAATAATTGGCACCTGTTTTTCAAAGAATGAATGACCTCACTAATTGAACTGCACACTGCTATTATTTTGAACATGCCCCTTTCAATAAGTGATTGAATTACAGAGAATCAGCAGCATGCATGGCATGACTGTTGGGTCGGTTGGGGTTTTATTACTCTACTACACCTGCTAGTAAATAATTTGCCATGTAGAAATATCATTTCTACCAAAAACAGTGATTGATCAGGTTAGTGATGTCTGACTGCTATTATTTTGAACACAACTGTACGCATGGACAGCAAAGAAATATCTCTCACATACACATTGCACATTCATTTTCCTGCCGCACACTATATACCCCCACACACACACAAACACAGTCTGTAGATTAGAGATGGAATCCTGTTGGTCAGGACTCAGGAGAAGCTTTCTTTGTCTTACCGCCAGTATTTGCTGGTTCATTTAGAGTTACCCAGGGTGCACCGCGGGGAGGCGAACCAGCTTTACACCCCATACCGTACCGTCACTTCACTAGACAGGTACATCTCTGCTCAGCTGGCCAATATCTGATTTCTCAGACCCCACACACAAACAATCGCAATACAATCCCATCTTATAACGATAACATTAAATCTAATATTTCCCCTTTGAAGACAAAATACTTTTTGATGTTTTGTTGAGGACATTATTTACAATACTTGGATTAAAATAAATTGGGATTATATGCTTGCATCTTTGTCCTGCAGCGCATGTTGGAGCGGGGCTATGACCGGACAAGGGATCCTTCAGCACCTGGATACGACAGCGGGGCCAAGAAGTCACTGCCGATCCAGGACTCGTTCATTTTGATAAATGTCAGTCTGTCCACGGAGTCAGAGGACAGACGGGTCCGCTTGTCGATGACCACCCCACCTGACGCACTGAATGTCTGCTCAGACAGTACGCTGGAGGGGGGCAAGACAGTGCTTCCAGCGCATACTGAGCGATCTCACAGCAGGTGTCCAGCCTGGCAACCCAGTATTCCAAGGGGTCGTCAGTGCTAATGCTGTCAGAAGTACCGATGTAGTCTGCCACCATGCGCGCCAGTCGCTGGTGGTGACTGCTGCCGCTGCTGCTGCTACTGGATCATGCAGACTGGTAGAACAATCTCATCTCAGCCATAAGATTACCTACTCGGCTGGAGCTGCTTGGGCCAGCCACCTGCTGGGTGAGATGGGCGGGGAGACTGGAGCATGAGGCTGAGGGTTTGCCTGCTCCAGACAGAGGATCAGACAGGCCCACAAGTTATTCATATGGGCTGGGATGAACTGCTCCAGTTTCACCTTGCAGCGAGAGTCTAAAAGGGTGGCCAACCAAAAATAATCCCATTCCTTAATTTTCTTGATCTGGGGGTCCCTCCTGAGGCATCGCAGCATGTGGGCAGCCATGGGGAAGAGGACAGCCCGCTGTGACTCTTCTTGGCTGCCCAGAACTATGACATCTTGGTCCACCTGCTGCTGCTGGTCTCTGTGGGAGCCGCCCCATCTCCAGACTAATGGTGCCCCCAGCACCGGCTCTCCCTCATGACCAGGCCCAGACTCCTGGAGGTCGGCAAACTCCTCAACAAATTCTTCCTACTCCGATCTAGTGTACTGTCCAGCAGGAACATTATTGGGAGCATGTCATTGAGGCCGACATGCTCCCTGCTGACCATCTTGGTTGCCTGCTCGAATAGGGCCAACACGTGACAAACCTGGTGTATCTGCCCCCATTCCGCATTCGTGATGTAGGGGAGTGGGTGTGATGGCCCAGAAGTGCCTTGGTCAACAGGTATTCTTTCACCGCCCGTTGCTGCTCCCACAGCCTCTCCAGGATTTGGAGGGTGGAGTTCCACCACGTCACACTGTACACAATCAGCCTGTGAGGTGGCAGGCTATTGTCCTGTGCAGTTTGGATAGAACGCGGTGGTGGTTGGGGAGCGTCGGAAGTGGCTCGCAATCCTATGTACATGTTGCACGATGTCGCTCAACCTTGGGTATGTGCGTAGTAACTTCTGTACCACAACGTTGAGGACATGTGCCATTCAGGGCACATGTGTTAGTCTGCCAGCATTGAGGGCGGCAAGGAGGTTGCTAACTTTGTCACAGACAACCATACCTGCCTGGAGCCTTCAGGGTGTCAGCCCCTTTTGGACCCAAGCTGGAGCACGGCCTGGCAGCAGACGTGCCTGACACTTGAATAGCTATGGGGACGCTTGCTGGGGGGCTCAGCAGCGGTGGAGACAGTTGCTTGAGAGAGAGCAGCAGTTCTCTCTGGACACTCCAGGGCGGCACCACAAACCCTCCCTGGCACCTCCCTGGCACCTCGGAGGGACACCCAATGGGCTGTAAAACTGAGGTATCGTCCATGCCCATGTCTGCTGGTCCAGGCATCCATTGTCAGATGCACCCTGTGACTGACAGCATGATCCAGCGACAGGGATACATTCTGCACAATGTGCTAGTGTAGGGCAGGGACGCCGGTCCTGGCAAAGAAATGGCGGCTGGGGACATGCTATCTGGGTTGGGCCTGCTCCAACATCTGCCGGAATGGATTTCAGTCCACAATATTGAAGGGCAGCAGATGTTTGGCGATAACCTTTGCCAGGAGCCCATTAAGCGAACAAACACGATTGTCCCTGGGGGCGTAGGCCGTGTTGCATTCAAATGCGTGAATGGAGGCGATAGAGGAGGTTGCAGAAGAGGCAGAGGTCTGGCTGCCGGTACCAGTACCTCTAGGAGAGGGAGTGGGGGAGCTGGAATGCATTTTTGGAAGGGGGTGGGATGGCTGCGCTTTGCTGCTGCCACTGCTGCGGCCACCCTGCATCTTTTCCCATTCCTGCCAGTGGTTGACTCTCAGGTGCTAGGTAAGGGCAGTGGTACCCAGCTGAGCAACAGACCTTCCTCTCCTCCTGGCATGGCACAGCTGACAGATGGCAATTGTCACATTGTCTGCTGCTAGGGTGAAGTAAGCCCAAACAGGCGACTTACACACCGACCTCCTGTCAGATGGGGTGGTGCTGGCTTGCGTCTGTTCGGGCTCGGTGCGTACAGGTGGAGGCGGAACCTGCTGCTGCTGCTGCCTCCTGCTGCCATTACCAGTGGAGCCCCTGCCACTGGGCTCCCTGGTGACCTGGCGAACCATTTGCCTCGGGTGCCTAGCTTCCTCATCGGTCACCTGACAAGTTAGGTGGCACCCATTTTAAGTCGCCCTCCTCTTCATCACCTGTAATGTCAGACCCAAGGTCGACCAGTGGTTGACTGAGGGGAACAGGAGACGTGGAGCGACTGACTTGGATCCGCTGTCCCCTCGCTGATGCCTGGGTCTGACTAGGGAATTTGGGCAAACTTTATTGGGTTGGGGACAATAGGGCAAAAAAGGAAAAATAAAATCTACACAAAACACTTTTTTTAGTTATTGGGGTTTTTTTCACAGAAAAAAGACGCTGGCACTAATCACTACCCACACAAAACCCTAAAACACTAACCGTAAAACACAGAAAAAAAAAATATTTTTTTGTTTTGTTTGGTGGGTTTTTTTTTCACAGAGAAAGGACACGGACACTAATCACTACCTACACGAAACACTAAGGGTGCTTTCACACTTGCGGCAAAGGATTCCAGCAGGCAGTTCCGTTGCCGGAACTGCCTGCCACATCCGGCACTCCGGACGCAAACTGATGGCATTTGTCAGACGGATCCGGATGTGGATCCGTCTGACAAATGCATTGAAATACCGGATCCGTCTCTCCAGTGTCATCCAGAAAAATGGATCTAGTATTAATTTTTATAGCATGTGCCGGATCCGGCATTTATACACGTCAATGTAAATTAATGCTAGATCCAGCATTCTGGCAAGTGATCAGAGAGAAAACTGCAGCATGCTGGGGTATTTTCTTCATCCAAAAAACGTAAGAGGGACTGAACTGATGCATCCTGAATGGAATGCTCTCTATTCAGAATGCATTAGGATAAAACGAATCAGTTTGAGCTCCTGTGATGGAACTCAATACCGGAAAACAAAAACACTAGTGTGAAAGTAGCCTAACCCTAAAACAAAGGAAAAAAAGAAAAATATATATATTTTTTTATTTATTTATTTTTTCACAAAAAAAAAAGATGTGGACACTAATCACTACTCACACGAAACCCTAAAACACTAATCCAAAAACACAGAAAAACACTTTACTGACACTAATCAGTAACCTAAAACACTTAGGCCTCTTTCACACGGGCGAGTTTTCCGCACGGGTGCAATTCGTGAGGTGAACGTATTGCACCCGAACTGAATCCGGCCCCATTCATTTCTATGGGACTGTGCACATGAGCAGTGATTTTCACGCATCACTTGTGCGTTGCGTGAAAATCGCAGCAAGCTCTATTTTGTGCGTTTTTCACGCAACGCAGGCCCCATAGAAGTGAATGGGGCTGCGCGAAAATCGCAAGCATCCGCATGCAAGTGCAGATGTGGTGTGATTTTCACGCATGGTTGCTTAAGAGATGATCGGGATGGGGACCCGATCATTATTATTTTCCCTTATAACATGATTATAAGGGAAAATAATAGCATTCCTAATACAGAATGCTTAGCAAATCAGGGCTGGAGAGGTTAAAAAAATAAATAAATACATTTTACTCACCTCATCCACTTGTTCGCGCAGCCCGGCTTCTCTTCTGTCTTCTTCTTTGATGACAGGAGGAAAAGGACCTGTGGTGACGTCACTGCGCCCATCTCATCACCATGGTAATGGATTATGTGATGGACCATGTGATGAGCGCAGTGACATCACCACGGGTCCTTTTCCTCCTGTCATCAAAGAAGAAGACAGAAAAGAAGCCAGGCTGCGCAAACAAGTGAATGAGGTGAGTTAAATTATTAGTATTTTTTTTAACCCCTCCAGCCCTATTTTACTATTAAGAATGCTATTATTTTCCCTTATAATCATGTTGTAAGGGAAAATAATAAAATCTACACAACACCTAACCCAAACCTGAACTTCTGTTAAGAGGTCCGGGTTTCGGTACCAAACATGCCGATTTTTCTTACACGCGTGCAAAACTCATTAAAACGCTTTGCACTCATGGGGAAAAATCACGCATTTTCCTGCAACGCACCCGCATCTGTTCCCACACGTCACCCGCAATGCCCGTGTGAACCCAGCCTAACTCTAAAACACAGAAAAATACTTTTTGTTTTTGTTTTTCAAAGACAAAAGACCCACACGAAACTCTAAAACAATAAAACACAGAAACAACCTTATTTTTTTTCACAGACAGCAAAAGCCTACACTATACTATATCTCTATCTAACCTACACTACACCCTACACTGGAACCTATCAGCTACAGTACACTGTTCACTAACTAGCCTACACTATCTAGCACTATCTGCATTATATATATATATATATATATATATATATATAAAAGGTTTTAGATGTCACAGGAATTCAGCACAGAACAAAGATCACACTCCTCCCTCTCTCACATCTACATGAAACAGCACAAAATGGCTGTGGAGAGGCTCTCTTATATAGTAAGGGGTAAGCAACCTTCCTATTGGTTGCTAGGGAAGTTGCTAAGCTTCTCATTGGCCCACAAGCTAGAAGCAGGGAGGGATCATGTGTACTGTGTGTGGCAATGTGAACATTGAGGTGTTGTTTGCACCAGGAGCGTGTCACCAAGGGGCCCGGCCTTGGTGGAGTAAAAGCCCTAGTCCAGGTGTCTACTAAAGTAGTTGGGAGACACCATATAGTAAGTGTAGCTTGTTCAGCTATTTCAGGGCGGGCATTTACTGGGAACAGGCAATGTGTTGGGTGGGTGCCTGTTCCCCATGCTCCAGTCCGGGACTTAGGACATGCTCACGTCCAGGGATTCAATTTAATCTGGTTTCTGGAAGTGGGTATGTCTCACTCTGGAGTGTTTTGTGAAGCAGAGTCCTAGTGAGGCTCTGTGTGAGTGGTCTCAGCTGGGTGGGCTGAGGGGCCACGAGACTAGGCGATAGCCTGAACTTTGGGGGACGTGGTGACGCCTGTGAAACAAGGATCACGAGGCCAGAGTCAGAAGGACTACTGGGCCACAATCCCCCAAAAGGTATTGAAGTGTCACAGCCTGGAGGTTGCTGGACTGAATGGCTGAGGAAAGCCGCATTTGTGTTCCATGTGTGAACAGGGCTCTCTAGGTGAGTCAGGGATACCCTTATGTGTTTAGTTAGAGCCTAGCCGGGCAAGGGTTTGTTATTTTGTGTGGATGTCACACGTGATAAGTTGAAGCTGCGACTTCATAACCTGTTTTGCTGAAACGTCCGGAATAAAACACGAGTTTGGGCATTCTACCCTTGTCTGGTGAAGTAATTTGTAATGGCGACCCCCTAAAAGTAAATGATCCCTTACAAGTGAAAAAAGAAAAAAATGAAAATTCTAATTTACTAATATATAGTGCTATATTCTAAATATTCGCGAATTCTCAAAGTGCCGATATTCGCAATTAAAATTTGAGATTCGAATATTCATGCTCAACACTACTTCTGGGACCTCTTTAGTATGTCAAGAAGGTCGCCCTGCTGTGAACCATGCCCAGCGTCCTCTCCATTCACTGCTATGGGACTTCCAAAAATAGCTGCTCTACTTGCACTCATTCTTGAGATGACAGTGGGTCCCAGAACTGGGACCTGCACCCATTGGACACTTGTGGCATATCCTATCAGTATGCAATTCATTTAGAGATGGGAATAACCTCTTTAAGCTTTATCCAGTCCTAAAAATATGTATAATGGTGGAACACTGGAATCAGTTTCTGGTATAAGGCTGATCTATAGTCATGTAAAAAGAAGAGGAGCCGGTCTAGAAGCCATTCATCATGTTAGTACCCGAGACTAGTGATGAGCGGCAGGGGTCATATTCGAATTTGCGATATTTCGCAAATATTTCGTAGAATATTCGTAGAATATTCGCAAATTCGAATATTCGTTATATTCTAAGATTTTTTTACAAAAAAAATCGGCAAGGTAATGATCGTGTAATATGCGAATTTTCATAATGCAAATTTTTTCAACTTTTAGACAAAGAATATTATAGCACTATATTAGCTAAATTGCTCTATATTATTTTTTTTCGAATATTTGCTATATTGCTACAACTTTTTTGAATATTCGTAATATTCTAAAACAAGAATATACAGCAATATAGCGAATATTCGAAAAAAACAAATATAGAGCAATTTAGCTAATATAGTGCTATATTCTTCTTTGTCTAATAGTTGTAATTTTTTTCTCATCTGAAGTTCAGATTGGAAAAAAATTACAACTATAAATAAAAAGATTATAGCATTATATTAGCTAAATTGTTCTATATTCGGAAAAAAAAGAATATAGAGCAAAATTTGCTAATAACACTACTCCTAAAGGCAAGTATATTGCAGCCTTCTTATTGGCCCACAAGCTAGAAGCAGGGAGGCATCATGTGTACTGATTAAAAAAAAAAAAAAAAGCGAATATAAAAAAAAAAAAAAAAATATTCTAAATTACAAATATATATCAGTATATTTGAAATATTCGAGAATTTTCGAAGTAGCTATATTCGCGATAAAAATTAGAAATTCTAATATTCGTGATCAACACTACCCGAGACAATCATCACAGCTTCTCTCAAAATACCGAGTAAAGGAGCTTGTGCTGCACAATGCCAGTGTCTGCCTGGCAGACATATGTTTCACTTCCTTCTCCCATTCCTGTGATTACATGAATAATTATTCCTTGGCCCTAAACACTTTCTGATTAATTATATTTAATCAGTTCTGATTATGTTTGTACTCACTGCCTTGAACTATATGCAGTATTGTATTTATAGCAGTGTGCGGAGGAGAGCTGAGAACTTCACATATACTGGAAAAGCTTATCATCAGCCACATACTATATTCTCATTTCAAGAGATGGTTTTGCTAGAGCCATCACCCATAGGGTTATCACAGGATGTCCCAAGTGATTAACTGCAATTGGTGGTGGGAAGGGGAGAACGGTGGCAAGTGACCTGTTGCCCTGCGGAACCTCCGCAGGAGAAAGCAAGAATGACACACTTCTCATTAAAATCAATAAGCTTTTCATATAATGACCAGACATGTCGGGTCCTCCAGAGTAGGGTGCCACTCTTAGCCATCACTCTTTCCCCTCTGGATTAATCTAAAATTGATTAATAGGATATTTGACATTTTAAATACATTCTGTTGTAATTTTAAAAAATTATACTAAGTAAAAATCAGCATTTTATAAAATGTATCCATTTACAACGCTGTTGCTCATTTTGGAGATAATCAACAAGATTGTCTTCTTACCTCTCTGTAGCAGATGTCTAGAAATATTCCCTGCCTTCTATTCAAAATAAAATGACTGTCCTTAGCAGGGGCGTTGCTAGGGTCGGAAAACATCCGGGGCACAAGCCCACTGTTCCACGCCCCCGTGAAGCCACGCCCCACCCCATGAAGCCACGCCCCAGGGGGGCCTTCACAGTAGTTATTAACCCCTTTCAGCAGTCCCCCCTTCAGCGAATGGGGGACTGCCGAAAGGGGTTAATAACTACTGTGAAGGACCTAGCCGTCTGGGCAACCCCACAGATCATCCCCCCACTCCCCTTTTACTTGTTCCGCTACTTATCTGCTGCATCGGCATGAGTTCAGTCACTTCGGTGGCATCTGTGCTCAATCCCGTCCTGCAGCGCGTGATCCCGTAAGAGCCGTGACCTCCCTCGGCAGTCGGCAGGTCTCACGGGATTACGCGCCGCAGGATGGGATTGAGCACCGATGCCACCGAAGTGACTGAACTCATGCCGACGCAGCAGGAAAGTAGCAGAACAAGTACAAGGGAGGTGGGGGATGATCTGTGGGGTTTCCTAGGTCCAATCAATATAAAAGGTCCCTGGAATAGCCAAAAAAATGCTACCAGCAATCCAGCATAACATTCGGGGCACTGGACAAAACATCCGGGGCTCAAGCCCCAAATGTTTTGACCTAACAATGCCCCTGGTCCTTAGGATGGCTCATTCTGATGAATCAGGTTACATCATGCAGAGGGTTGGGTGTGTGTGCATAACTTACCTGGGGAAGAGGTGGCACCAGAATGGGAAAAAGACAAGTCATCAGAAGCCAGTGTGATACTCAGGTAAATGTTGTCCAGTTCCAGGGCTGATGTTGTCAAAGTGCCCACGCCAGTGTCTTACCTGCAAAGCAAAGCAGGTACAGATGTAGTAGAGTTAACACACATGCTTTATGAGATGTGTTATCTAAACTAAATGCAACAGCAAACACCTTCAATTGCTTTTTAATGGTTTTTGTTTCAAGATAACACGATGAGTTATGAAATTTGAGTTAAGAGTATGTGTGTTAACTAGTGATGAGCGGGAGGTGCCATATTTGATTTCGCGAATATTCGATTAAGTATTCATATTATATTTGTCAAAATTGAATATTCGTAATTATTTCATTTATCGCGAATAATTTGCGATTTAAATAATCGCGTATTGCGATTTTAACTTAAGGCTAGTACTTTCCTATTGGTTTGATATCTAGAATTAGCGAAAATGACGAATGTATTCGTCATATTCCTCAAAACGAAGATAACGAAGTATTCTCCATCTTCGTTTTTAGCTCCATATTCATCCACTTCGCTAATTCTAGCAATCAAATAGGAAAGTTGACTATAGAGACAGCTAAGTTTAATTCGCTATGCGATTATATTACTTAGCCTTTTTTTTAAAATAAATAGAATAATTATAATACCTGATAATTATTATAATTATTCTATTTATAAAAAAAGCAAAGTAATATAATCGCATAGCGAATATATAGAACTATATTCTAAATATTTGCGAAATCTCGAAGTTATGATATTCGAGAAAAAAATTCGCAATTCAAATATTCGCGCTCAACACTAGTGTTAACCCTGCTAAATCTGTAGGTACTAGTGCAGTGTGTTGAGGTGTGATGATGTGGCCAGTATATAACATGTGGGAGATTCAGCCCGCACAACCCCTAGTAGGTGCAGATTGCTATGGCGAAATACAGATACAAACGCAAAAACACAAATGCAATCGCACTCTGCAACCAGCACTCTGCCCTGCCTTTATGCTGGATGTTGAATAAGGCATTGGTTTACATTTTGGCCAAAGCATAATAAGCCACTCACCACGTCAAGGTCGCCTTCATGAGTGGTCCCTAACACTAGTTCCTACCTTTTATGGGCCATGACAGCCACACAAAGTCCAGGGAGCGCAGGTACAGCATGCACACCAAGCACACTCCGCTTTTCTTTGTAGTATATATTGGAGGCGTGGCGATCTCCATGCAGTCATGCACACCTGACCGGTTAATCTGCCCCTTGGAGGCTGGTTTTATTTAAAGTCAGTATAAAACTGAGTCTGCTTACATAGCACCTACCAGTAGCCATTAGGCTCCAGGAGAAGTATATAGTGGGCTCAGCATGCATGTTGGTACTTGCATCCCTGGATCCAATGGAAGCTGTAATGGCACCGGACGGGGTTAAAAGCAGAGTGTGCTTGGCGTGCATGCTGTACCTGCGCTCCCTGGACTTTGTGTGGCTGTCATGGCCCATAACAGGTAGGAAATAGTGTTAGGGACTAGAGTTGAGCGAACACCTGGATGTTCGGGTTCGAGAAGTTCGGCCGAACTTCCCGGAAATGTTCTGGTTCGGGATCCGAACCCGATCCGAACTTCGTCCCGAACCCGAACCCCATTGAAGTCAATGGGGACCCGAACTTTTCGGCACTAAAAAGGCTGTAAAAAAGCCCAGGAAAGAGCTAGAGGGCTGCAAAAGGCAGCAATATGTAGGTAAATCCCCTGCAAACAAATGTGGATAGGGAAATGAATAAAAATAAAAATTAACCAATATCAATTGGAGAGAGGTCCCATAGCAGAGAATCTGGCTTCACGTCACCCACCACTGTAACAGTCCATTGTCAGATATTTATTCCCAGGCACCCAGGCAGAGGAGAGAGGTCCCTTTACAGAGAATCTGGCTTCATGTCAGCAGAGAATCAGTCTTCATGTCATAGCAGAGAATCATGCTTCACGTCACCCAACATTGGAACAGTCCATTGTCAGATATTTAGGCCCCGGCACCCAGGCAGAGGAGAGAGGTCCCGTAACAGAGATTCTGGCTTCATGTCAGCAGAGAATCAGTCTGCATGTCATAGCAGAGAATCAGGCTTCACGTCACCCACCACCGTAACAGTCCATTGTCATATATTTAGGCCCAGGCACCCAGGCAGAGGAGAGAGGTCCCGTAACAGAGAATCTGGCTTCATGTCAGCAGAGAATCAGTCTGCATGTCATAGCAGAGAATCAGGCTTCACGTCAGCCACCACTGCAACAGTCCATTGGCATATATTAAGGCCCAGCACCCAGGCAGAGGAGAGAGGTCCCGTAACAGAGACTCTGGCTTCATGTCAGCAGAGAATCAGTCTGCATGTCATAGCAGAGAATCAGGCTTCACGTCAGCCACCACTGCAACAGTCCATTGGCATATATTTAGGCCCAGCACCCAGGCAGAGGAGAGAGGTCCCGTAACAGAGGATCTGGCTTCATGTCAGCAGAGAATCAGTCTGCATGTCATAGCAGAGAATCAGGCTTCACGTCAGCCACCACTGCAACAGTCCATTGGCATATATTTAGGCCCAGCACACAGGCAGAGGAGAGAGGTCCCGTAACAGAGAATCTGTCTTCATGTCAGCAGAGAATTAGTCTGCATGTCATAGCAGAGAATCAGGCTTCACGTCAGCCACCAGTGCAACAGTCCATTGTCATATATTTAGGCCCAGCACCCAGGCAGAGGAGAGAGGTCCCGTAACAGAGACTCTGGCTTCATGTCAGCAGAGAATCAGTCTGCATGTCATAGCAGAGAATCAGGCTTCACGTCAGCCACCACTGCAACAGTCCATTGGCATATATTTAGGCCCAGCACCCAGGCAGAGGTTAGAGGTCCCGTAACAGAGGATCTGGCTTCATGTCAGCAGAGAATCAGTCTGCATGTCATAGCAGAGAATCAGGCTTCACGTCAGCCACCACTGCAACAGTCCATTGTCAGATATTTAGGCCCAGCACCCAGGCAGAGGAGAGAGGTCCCGTAACAGAGGATCTGGCTTTATGTCAGCAGAGAATTAGTCTGCATGTCATAGCAGAAAATCAAGCTTCACGTCACCCACCACTGCAACAGTCCATTGTCATATATTTAGGCCCAGCACCCAGGCAGAGGAGAGAGGTCCCGTAACAGAGAATCTGGCTTCATGTCAGCAGAGAATTAGTCTGCATGTCATAGCAGAGAATCAGGCTTCACGTCACCCAACATTAGAACAGTCCATTGGCATATATTTAGGCCCCGGCACCCAGACAGAGGAGAGGTTCATTCAACTTTGGGTAGCCTCGCAATATAATGGTAAAATGAAAATAAAAATAGGATTGAAAGAGGAAGTGCCCTGGAGTCCAATAATATATGGTTATGGGGAGGTAGTTAATGTCTAATCTGGACAAGGGACGGACAGGTCCTGTGGGATCCATGCCTTGTTCATTTTTATGAACGTCAGCTTGTCCACATTGGCTGTAGACAGGCAGCTGCGTTTGTCTGTAATGACGCCCCCTGCCGTGCTGAATACACGTTCAGACAAAACGCTGGCCGCCGGGCAGGCCAGCACCTCCAAGGCATAAAAGGCTAGCTCTGGCCACGTGGACAATTTAGAGACCCAGAAGTTGAATGGGGCCGAACCATCAGTCAGTACGTGGAGGGGTGTGCACACGTACTGTTCCACCATGTTAGTGAAATGTTGCCTCCTGCTAACACGTTGCGTATCAGGTGGTGGTGCAGTTAGCTGTGGCGTGTTGACAAAACTTTTCCACATCTCTGCCATGCTAACCCTGCCCTCAGAGGAGCTGGCCGTGACACAGCTGCCTTGGCGACCTCTTGCTCCTCCTCTGCCTTGGCCTTGGGCTTCCACTTGTTCCCCTGTGACATTTGGGAATGCTTTAAGTAGCGCGTCTACCAACGTGCGCTTGTACTCGCGCATCTTCCTATCACGCTCCAGGGCAGGAAGTAAGGTGGGCACATTGTCTTTGTAGCGTGGATCCAGCAGGGTGGCAACCCAGTAGTCCGCACACGTTAAAATGTGGGCAACTCTGCTGTCGTTGCGCAGGCACTGCAGCATGTAGTCGCTCATGTGTGCCAGGCTGCCCAGGGGTAAGGACAAGCTGTCCTCTGTGGGAGGCGTATCGTCATCGTCCTGCCTTTCCCCCCAGCCACGCACCAGTGATGGGCCCGAGCTGCGTTGGGTGCCACCCCGCTGTGACCATGCTTCATCCTCATCCTCCTCCACCTCCTCCTCATCCTCGTCCTCCTCGTCCTCCAGTAGTGGGCCCTGGCTGGCCACATTTGTACCTGGCCTCTGCTGTTGCAAAAAACCTCCCTCTGAGTCACTTCGAAGAGACTGGCCTGAAAGTGCTAAAAATGACCCCTCTTCCTCCTCCTCCTCCTCCTCCTGGGCCACCTCCTCTTCCATCATCGCCCTAAGTGTTTTCTCAAGGAGACATAGAAGTGGTATTGTAACGCTGATAACGGCGTCATCGCCACTGGCCATGTTGGTGGAGTACTCGAAACAGCGCAACAGGGCACACAGGTCTCGCATGGAGGCCCAGTCATTGGTGGTGAAGTGGTGCTGTTCCGCAGTGCGACTGACCCGTGCGTGCTGCAGCTGAAACTCCACTATGGCCTGCTGCTGCTCGCACAGTCTGTCCAGCATGTGCAAGGTGGAGTTCCACCTGGTGGGCACGTCGCATATGAGGCGGTGAGCGGGAAGGCCGAAGTTACGCTGTAGCGCAGACAGGCGAGCAGCAGCAGGATGTGAACGCCGGAAGCGCGAATAGACGGCCCGCACTTTAGGCAGCAGCTCTGACATGTCGGGGTAGTTGTGAATGAACTTCTGCACCACCAAATTCAGCACATGCGCCAGGCAAGGGATGTGCGTCAAACCGGCTAGTCCCAGAGCTGCAACGAGATTTCGCCCATTATCGCACACCACCAGGCCGGGCTTGAGGCTCACCGGCAGCAACCACTCGTCGGTCTGTTGTTCTATACCCCGCCACAACTCCTGTGCGGTGTGGGGCCTGTCCCCCAAACATATGAGTTTCAGAATGGCCTGCTGATGTTTACCCCGGGCTGTGCTGAAGTTGGTGGTGAAGGTGTGTGGCTGACTGGATGAGCAGGTGGAAGAAGAGGAGGAGGAAGCCGAGTAGGAGGAGGTGGCAACAGGAGGCAAAGAATGTTGCCCTGCGATCCTTGGCGGCAGAAGGACGTGCGCCAAACAGCTCTCCGTCTGGGGCCCAGCTGCCACTACATTTACCCAGTGTGCAGTTAGGGAGATATAGCGTCCCTGGCCGTGCTTACTGGTCCACGTATCTGTGGTTAGGTGGACCTTGCTACAGATGGCGTTGCGCAGTGCACACTTGATTTTATCGGATACTTGGTTGTGCAGGGAAGGCACGGCTCTCTTGGAGAAGTAGTGGCGGCTGGGAACAACATACTGTGGGACAGCAAGCGACATGAGCTGTTTGAAGCTGTCTGTGTCCACCAGCCTAAATGACAGCATTTCATAGGCCAGTAGTTTAGAAATGCTGGCATTCAGGGCCAGGGATCGAGGGTGGCTAGGTGGGAATTTACGCTTTCTCTCAAATGTTTGTGAAATGGAGAGCTGAACGCTGCCGTGTGACATGGTTGAGACGCTTAGTGACGGAGGTGGTGGTGGTGTTGGTGGTACATCCCCTGTTTGCTGGGCGGCAGGTGCCAACGTTCCTCCAGAGGCGGAGGAAGAGGCCAAGGCGGCAGCAGCAGAAGAGGCCGAGGCGGCAGCAGCAGAAGAGGCCGAGGCGGCAGCAGCAGAAGAAGTAGCAGGGGGAGCCTGAGCGACTTCCTTGTTTTTAAGGTGTTTACTCCACTGCAGTTCATGCTTTGCATGCAGGTGCCTGGTCATGCAGGTTGTGCTAAGGTTCAGAACGTTAATGCCTCGCTTCAGGCTCTGATGGCACAGCGTGCAAACCACTCGGGTCTTGTCGTCAGCACATTGTTTGAAGAAGTGCCATGCCAGGGAACTCTTTGAAGCTGCCTTTGGGGTGCTCGGTCCAAGATGGCGGCGGTCATTAGCAGGCGGAGTCTCTTGGCGGCGGGTGTTCTGCTTTTGCCCACTGCTCCCTCTTTTGCTACGCTGTTGGCTCGTTCTCACCACTGCCTCTTCCTCCGAACTGTGAAAGTCAGTGGCACGACCTTCATTCCATGTGGGGTCTAGGACCTCATCGTCCCCTGCATCGTCTTCCACCCAGTCTTGATCCCTGACCTCCTGTTCAGTCTGCACACTGCAGAAAGACGCAGCAGTTGGCACCTGTGTTTCGTCATCATCAGAGACATGCTGAGGTGGTATTCCCATGTCCTCATCGTCAGGAAACATAAGTGGTTGTGCGTCAGTGCATTCTATGTCTTTCACCGCTGGGGAAGGGCTAGGTGGATGCCCTTGGGAAACCCTGCCAGCGGAGTCTTCAAACAGCATAAGAGACTGCTGCATAACTTGAGGCTGAGACAGTTTCCCTGGTATGCATGGGGGTGATGTGACAGACTGATGGGCTTGGTTTTCAGGCGCCATCTGTGCGCTTTCTGCAGAAGACTGGGTGGGAGATAATGTGAACGTGCTGGATCCACTGTCGGCCACCCAATTGACTAATGCCTGTACCTGCTCAGGCCTTACCATCCTTAGAACGGCATTGGGCCCAACCATATATCACTGTAAATTCTGGCGGCTACTGGGACCTGAGGTAGTTGGTACACTAGGACGTGTGGATGTGGCAGAACGGCCACGTCCTCTCCCAGCACCAGAGGGTCCACTAACACCACCACGACCATGTCCACGTCCGCGTCCCTTACTAGATGTTTTCCTCATTGTTATCGTTCACCACAACAACAAAAATATTATTTGGCCCAATGTTTTGTATTCAAATTCAGCTGAATATAAATTTGAGGCCTAGTATTTAGGCGCTGGGTGACAGGTATGGGTTTACTGACAGAATTAGACTTGGAAATGCACAGTAGCGTGTGTGTGAAGTTATTCTGAATGACCCTATGTGCACCTTGAATATTATATACCCTTTTAGGGATAGATTTCAAATAGCTCTGATACAGCAGAAACCACTAAATTAGGAAATTGCTAAATTGGGAATTGGATTTCAACCCAGAACAAAAAATGTGCTTTGACGGACACTAAATAACTTGCCCAGCCACAACAGTACAGCGGTAACGACAGATTTAGCTGGATATGAATTCGAGGCCTAGTATTTAGGCGCTGGGTGACCGGTATGGATTTACTGACGGAATTAGACTTGGAAATGCACAGTAGCGTGTGTGTGAAGTTATTCTGAATGACCCTATGTGCACCTTGAATATTATATACCCTTTTAGGGATAGATTTCAAATAGCTCTGATACAGCAGAAACCACTAAATTAGGAAATTGCTAAATTGGGAATTGTATTTCAACCCAGAACAAAAACTGTGCTTTGACGGACACTAAATAACTTTCCCAGCCAGAACAGTACAGCAGTAATGACAGATTTAGCTGGATATAAACTTGAGGCCTAGTATTTAGGCGCTGGGTGACAGGTATACATTTACTGACAGAATTAGACTGGGATATGGCCAAAAAATAACCACACTATTGATGGTGAAATGCACTTGGTGGGACAGCTTGACCAACCACACTACTGAGGGTTAAATGCACTTGGTGACAGGCGCAGCTTGCCCCTGATGTAGTATATGGCCAAAAAATAAACAGACTATTGCTGGTTAAATGCACTTGGTGTGACAGCTTGACCAACCACACTACTGAGGGTTAAATGCACTTGGTGACAGGCGCAGCTTGCCCCTGATGTAGTATATGGCCAAAAAATAACCACACTATTGCTGGTTAAATGCACTTGGTGTGACAGCTTCATCCTGATGTAAGCTTTAGCCAAAAAACAACCACACCATTGAGGGTTAAATGCACTTGGTCGCAGCTTGTGCTGGCGCACCACAAGACACAAAATGGCCGCCGATCACCCCAGAAAAAAGTGACTGACAAACGGTCTGGGCAGCCTAAAAACAGTGAGCAATTGAGGATCAGCAGCTCAATGACCCACAGCTGCAGATCGATCAATAATCAAGTCCTTTGGAGGAGTTAATCTGCCTAATCTCGCCCTACTGTCGCAGCTGCAACCTCTCCCTACACTAATCAGAGCAGAGTGACGGGCGGCGCTATGTGACTCCAGCTTAAATAGAGGCTGGGTCACATGGTGCTCTGGCCAATCACAGCCATGCCAATAGTAGGCATGGCTGTGACGGCCTCTTGGGGCAAGTAGTATGACGCTTGTTGATTGGCTGTTTCGCAGCCTTTCAAAAAGCGCCAAGAAAGCGACGAACACCGAACCCGAACCCGGTACAGTTCGGGTACGCTCATCCCTATTAGGGACCACTCATGAAGGCGACCTTGACGTAGTGAGTGGCTTATTATGCTTTGGCCAAAATGTACACCAATGCCTTATTCAACATCCAGCATAGAGGCAGGGCAGAGTGCTGGTTGCAGTGTGCATTTAGTGTTTTTGCGTTTGTATCAGTATATAACATGTGAGTGACAAGTTTGTAGTTTTATCTAAGTGACATGTGTGGCGAGTGTATAAACTGTAAGTGACAAGTTTACAGTAGTTTATAAATGCATGAGTGATGGGGCAGAGACTTGCAGCGGAGCTGTGCACATATGCCTTCGTGAGCTATGCTCTGGACCGACTGGAAATTGGCTACATACGCTAAATCCACGCCACCAATATGGGCAAGATAACTAAAGACAAGTCGAGGAACACCCCGGGTATTCA
The DNA here is from genome assembly GCF_014858855.1 of Bufo gargarizans. NCBI lineage: Eukaryota > Metazoa > Chordata > Amphibia > Anura > Bufonidae > Bufo > Bufo gargarizans. The sequence continues at coordinate 10,890,054 of NC_058084.1, read as the reverse complement.
GAAAGGGATAATTTATGTAATATTTATGTAGTCCTGGTCGTTACGGACGTGGCAATACCAAACATATGGGGGATATTTTCTTTTTGCAATTTTTTTCATTGAAAAGCGTATTTTTAATGAAAAAAAATGCATATTTTTTTATTTTATAGAATTTTTTTTATTTAATGAATGTGTATTTTTTTTCTTTTTTTTTTACTACTTAAAAGTCCCACAAGGGGACAATAAAATACAGTATTTTGATTGCTTTTAAAATGTAATGCATTATCTTTATAATGCATTACATTTCTATAGCAATGCTATTCATACTGACTAATGCTGCAAAGGCACCAGATGTAGGATATTGCCAAAAATATTTTTTATTTTATTATTATTGCAGTATTTCAAGCTTGGATTTGAATGTCACAAAAGCACAGATGCTGTGCTGGTGCACTGAGATTGCATAAAATTGCCGCCGCTGCCCACCTAACTAACAGACGGATAAAAGTTATTTTTCTCTGTCACTGGGCTCAGGGCAGGGTAAAAAGATTGTGCACTGCACCCACAAAACTAAATCTAGGTAGATCGCTGAGTTCAATTGCAGTTCTAATTAAAGTTCTTTCCTATTCTCTCCCTCACAGCAGCAGCATCCTCTCCCTACACTAAGAACAGCAGAGTGACGTGCAGCGCTACAGCTTATATAGAGGCTGGGTCACATTCTGCACTGGCCAATCACAGCCATGCCATTAGTAGGCATGGCTGTGATGGCTTCTAAGTGCACACAGTTAAACGCTTGTTGATTGGCTGCTCTGCAGCCTTTCAAAAAGCGCCAAGAAATCGCCAAACACACAACCCGAACTTTTACAGAAATGTTCGGGTTCGGGTCCGGGGTCCAAAAATCCAAAAGTTCAGTACTTAACCCGAGCTGAGACCACAGAGAGACAGATTAGACATTTAAGCAGAGGCATCTATGGTGACTATACCACTGCACTCCTTGCTGTTTCTTGGGTTGGGTAAGCGTTATGCCTTTAAAGAAATATCCTACCCCCTCACCAATAATATTTTGAAGGTGTGGCACACCCACCTGCGATTCGCTTTATTGACCAACCCTTTATCCGCACTAGTGAGGATACAGGATGTGCTCTAGGATACAATTGTGTCTTACCAAGACATGTAAATCTATTACACTACCTTTGGCAGATCCTCTAGGTGGGAATCACATCCACAACTGAGGCCCCTCACTACCCCCCTGAAAAAATTGCTCTAATTCATAGAGAACCTAGAAAAAATATATCCACTGTGAGCTTAGTAACAAGAATTAGATCTAAAACCCTGACATTTCTTAAAAACTGGGAAACTGATCTCTATACCACATTCACAGAAGAAGAAAAAATGGCCTACTTGGATCTACCCCAGTGATCTCTAAATGTGTAAGACTACAAGAGAACTTTAATAAAGTTAGGACTCGATGGTACTACCCCCTGCAGATACTTCAGATTCTTTTTCCAACCTCTGATCCTCTCTACTGGAGATATAACTCCTCATTAGGAACATTTATACATATCTAGTGGGAATGCCTTTCTATAAACAACTTTTGGAAGGAGTTATGTAGAACAATCTCAGGGATATGTGGACTAAACGTTCCACACTCTGCTCAACTTTGTCTTTTGAACCTAATGAACCACAGGGTTGGTACAACACATACAAGAAACCTGACAAGGCTTCTACTGTCATCTGCCAGTTTTAATAGCCACGTACTGGAAAAATACGACCCCACCATCAATGGCCTGTTGGATCCAGAAATGTGACAACATCTATCGCATGGAAAAAATTGCCACCTGGGAGATGCGGAAGACCCAGAGGTTTTCCAAGATATGGAAACTGTGGGAACAGTATAGAAACTTCTTCTTTCATTGATTCTCTAGGACCTTTATGTTTCACAATCATCATATGTTCTTCAGCTATAACAACTATATATGTGATACCTCTCACTTTTGGACACTATGTTACTAATACTTTACTATTAATATTGTTCATTGCAAACAACATCTTTATTGTTTATATCCTTGTCATTCCTTCACAATCCCCTTCCTCCCCCCCTCCCCTCTTTTTCCATTCGCCCCCATGTTTTTTTTGTTTTTTTTTTATGATAGCCAATATGATCGGATATCAATATATATGACAACCAATACTACAATGTAAACAAATGTAACTTAAAAAATATTATACTGAACATAACCTTTTGTTTTGCAAGACCTTTGTACAACGGATATACAATGTACCTTATTCAAATGTATGATTGTACTGTACTAAGTGCTATTTCAGCTTTATTAAAATACTATCAAACATAAATGTATAAGTGATGTGTGCAACATGTATGTAAATGTGTGCAAAGACCATGTACCCCCATCATGGCAGCAATATTTAGTAATGGTAGTGGCCTATTTTGGCAGAATAGATCCCTGGCCACAATAAAAATATTGGTCAAGAATGGTCTGAGGACCATGACAAAGAGATCAAGGTGATGACTTGGACCCCAAATTCACCAAATCTCAATCAATGTGCTGAAAAACAAGCCCAATCCATGTAGGCCACAACACACAACGTACCTGACTTAAAGGGGTTGTGACACCATTAAAGGTTATTTTAATATAATCCAGGATGATTTTTTATTTTATTTTGTAATTTGCTTTCTGTTACAAAGAAAACTGTCCAGTTATGAGTTAGTTATGAGTTATTTGGTCTGTTGTAATTATGCCCCTGGTGTGTAATCTACATTGTAATGTACACGTCCACCTACTGAGCTGGATTGAACATGCATGGTTGAACATGCTCAGTTCCAACCTTCAACTGCCCCTCATCCATATTGCACCATTAGAAGCAGTGACAGTTACAAAAATTAGAGGAGAGAGTGCTACAGCAGAAAGGATGCACCCCAGAGAAAGGAAACATTCCCTGGGCTGCAGCAGAAAGGGCACAACCCTGAGAAATCACACAGCTCTTGAGCTGCTGACCTGAAAATCTAGCAAAGCAATTGGAGAAGAGAATTCTTGAAATTCATTTTGTGTACCATTCTGAAAATGTTCAAAAAAAGAAAAGAAAATGATTTAAGTCCAAACAAAAAATGACCAATTGCAGTCTGAGAATGGGTCTCCTAGGATTGTAATAAAAAAAAAAAATTGCGAGCGAGACAGCACTTAGTATGCTACTCTGGGTTTCTGGGGAAAATGTGTGTGTTGTCAGGTGGGCACTCCTTCTCATTATGAAGAGTGCCTAGTATGATTAGGAGTATTGTTGCCCAGGCAATGCTACTCTAGGTTTTTGGGTATAATATATGCTAATTAGCATATCTTACTTCTGCTGGAATCAGACAGGCTTATCTTTCTTATCCTTTTGGAAGGATAGCTGATTTGAATATCTTTCCCATAAGCCCAAAGATATGCAAATTAACTTTCCTTCCAAAAGGAAAAGAAAGCTAAGGCTAGTTTGACACTAGCACTATACATCCGGTAGGCTGTTCCGGCAGCCTTCATCGGGGACCACTTGAGATCTGGCAGCAACCTGGTAAATATACTGAGAACCGGCCAGAAGAACACTCTGCCAGTCCCCATGTTAGTTAATGGGGCCGGACAGAGATTTCGGGTACTTTAAACTTCCGGTAATGCTGGAATGCAAAGACATCTGTCAGGCTGTTTCCTGCTGAAACAGACTGCCAGATGTATAGCACTACTGTGAAATTAGCTTAAGCCTCTCTGATGCCAACAGAAGTGAGAAATACTAATTTGCATATAGTTTTCCCAGGAACCCAAAGCAGCATCGCCTGGCCTACAATAATCCTCATGCATGCTAGGTGCTCTCCATATTAAGAAAGTGTATCCTGGAAAATTAACTAATAGACATTATTCCCAGGAGCATCCTGAAGCACACTGCCGTGCTTTATGGACTATTCCATGGGACACAATCAGTAGAGGCTTTTCAGGAGGCCTGGCACCTTATGATCTGTTTTACGGATGCTGTGTAGCTTGCCAGGAAATGATTAGTGATGAACTGGGAGAAGATGTCTGTCCAGGACTGCCACAGACTGGTTCTAAGCCTACTCATAGACTACCCCATCATGGACGGTCCGGACGTTGATAAAGAAGAGGATTAAAACCCCTCTCCTTCCCTCCTCTCCCCCCAGTGTGTCTGTCTTTCAATAAAGCTTCGGGAATGTGATTCCCCACTTCCCAACCCCCTGCCCCTACCACTTGTCCGATGCCTATTGATTGATGTGTGATGTTAAAATGTTAGTGTGATGCTGTGTGTGATGTACAGCACAGGATCTGTGCCTGCGCTGTGCTCTACGCCGATGCACAAATTGTTTTCCGTGTAAATATTTATTGTACTATGTTTCAGCCTGAGCTGCGTCACAGTATAATGTATATTTTGTATTGACGACTGATTGCTAGAGAGAAACAGTACCCACCAGACATAGTGCATATATTTTTCCCAGAAACCCAGAGCATCCTAGGCTCTCTATTTCATTTGGGTTTGTTAGAATCATTTTTTATTTTATTTTTTAATTCGGGGAAGAATTCTGAATCTGTAGAATTGATTTGCTCATCTCTTAATTGGAGCAATGATTGGAGAAATCTCTGGATGCATATGAGGTACAGGGCTGGTTCTAGTTTTGTTACAGATTGTACTATATGTTTTTTTTTTTTTTTACATCAATAATTGGTGCCATATCCTCCAGGACACCCCTTCAGAGGTCCTATGGTCTCCAGTCCTAGATGGGCAGAACTGTTTGGGTGGCAAGAGTAGTTAAGGCTGATTGGAGTATATGAACATCAATAAATACCGTATTAACCATTTGACAAAGCAGATCAGGTGATGGAAAGAAGGAGTGTATGTCAGTAGGAAAATCCTGTTCTCGCACCTCTTAGTGCCAGTCAATTTCTAAAGCAAAACACATTTATCATCTCTTCTGTCTACTTATAAACATTGTCAATCAAAGAAGCACATCCTATAATCAGCCTGTAATTACCATCCCCAGAAGATTCACTGTGAGGAACAAAACAAGGCATTCTGTGTTCACAAAACATGTCTGTCTGCCACCCATTGCCTGAGAAGTCTGACACCGAAATCTGCTGCTTTTTCTGGAGTGATTTCAGTCCTATTACCATCTGACATGTGGTACGTACATTGTTGCCTACTTACATTTAAACCTTACACTAGAAGTGACACCTCTGACAACTATCAATGTCTTTAATTAGCAGGACCCCCCACTGCTCGGAAGGTGAGTAAACTCCATTATTGATGCTTTAATACCAAAATCCTAAAAGTTAAATCTATAGTTCAGTTATCCTGATACAAATGTTCAAAATACAAAATAACAAGTCCATTGACGTTCCTTCCATTGTCTCATGGAAGAGGTCCCTCCTGTGGCAGAGCTCATTAGCAAGTGACGCAATGGAGAAATACATTGTGATTCAGCAACACAGTGTTATAAATGTGAAAGATTGTGATTAATGGAAAATGTGGTAGATGTTTCCATCAGTAGCTTTCAATAAATTTGGCCCACCTAGGAACTGAGGAATCGCTCCTCCAGTTACAAGTTGTGCTATGAACCCAGTGCGGGGGTCAGGGGCGCCGGGACTGGCAGCGGCCGGCGTCCGGGTGCCGGCCTGCTGCATATTAACCCCCGCACTGCTGTGGTTAAAAAAAAAAAAAAAAAAAAAAAAAAAGGGATAAAGGTTCTTGTTTCAGCAGGCTTGTTCGGGCCATGCTCCGGTTAACCCCCGCAATGCTGAAAAAAAAAAAAAGGGTTCCAATGCCAGGCCGGCCAACTGCTGCCCACGCCAGTGCATTGTCCGGTCTCACCCCCTGGGTGATTGGGGACGGTCGTTCCGGGGGTCAGGGGTCCGGCGGTGCCTGGGCCTCCCGCCGGTGCGGCCGCCCTTAAGTCACCCAGGGGAGGATAGGGGGGGGCGTTTCCCTGATTCCTGCATCTTTCCAGTACGGGTCTCCCTGGTCGCTCAGGTGTAATGTCTACCTGGTCACTCAGGGTTGACGTCTCCCCGGGTCGCTCTGGGTGTAATGTCTTCCTGAATCGCTCAGGTGCAGTGTCTTCCTGGTTTGCTTAGGTGTAATGTCTTCCCGATTCGCTCAGGTGTAATGTCTTCCTGAATCGCTCAGGTGTAATCTATTCTGGAATCGCTCAGGTGTATGTCTTCCGGGATCGCTCAGGTGTAATGTTTTCCTGGATCGCTCAGGTGTAATGTTTTCCTGGATCGCTCAGGTGTAATGTCTTCCTGAATCGCTCAGGTGTAATGTCTCCATGAATCGCTCAGGTGTAATGTCTTCCTGAATCGCTCAGGTGTAATGTCTCCCTGAATCGCTCAGGTGTAATCTATTCTGGAATCGCTCAGGTGTATGTCTTCCGGGATCGCTCAGGTGTAATGTTTTCCTGGATCGCTCAGGTGTAATGTTTTCCTGGATCGCTCAGGTGTAATGTCTTCCTGAATCGCTCAGGTGTAATGTCTCCATGAATCGCTCAGGTGTAATGTCTTCCTGAATCGCTCAGGTGTAATGTCTCCCTGAATCGCTCAGGTGCAATGTCTCCCTGAATCGCTCAGGTGCAATGTCTCCCTGAATCGCTCAGGTGCAATGTCTCCCTGAATCGCTCAGGTGCAATGTCTCCCTGAATCGCTCAGGTGCAATGTCTCCCTGAATCGCTCAGGTGCAATGTCTCCCTGAATCGCTCAGGTGCAATGTCTTCCTGAATCGCTCAGGTGCAATGTCTCCCTGAATCGCTCAGGTGCAATGTCTCCCTGAATCGCTCAGGTGCAATGTCTCCCTGAATCGCTTAGGTGCAATGTCTCCCTGAATCGCTCAGGTGCAATGTCTCCCTGAATCGCTCAGGTGCAATGTCTCCCTGAATCGCTCAGGTGCAATGTCTCCCTGAATCGCTCAGATATCATGTTTTCCCTCAGTCATTCAGGTGCGGTGTCTGCCCGGCTTCGTGTGGGTGTTGCGTGTTCACTGGGTCACTCAGGGGTCATGTGTCCCTTGTTCATTCGGGGGACGTGGTTCCCTGTTCGCTCGGGTATCATGGATCCCCCTTGGTTGGCCGGGCGTCTTGTGTTTCCTGTGCGTTCAGGGATCATGTGTTCCCTGTTCATTCGGGGGGCATGTGTTCCCCGTGTTGGTCAGGTGTCATGTGCAGTATAAACCCGGGTGTCATGTGTTCCCTGAGTCCCTCGGGCACGGTTCTGGTCCAGGTTCGTATGGGTCAGGGTCACGCACCCGTTCGCTGCATGAGGGACTAGCTGTTCGCATCCCTCGCCGGGTATCGGTCCGAACACAGCTTATTTCTTCACATAAACAGGGCCTCGGCCACCAGAGCTGCAAGCAAGCCACCATCGTTGCGCCAAAGTTTTCCTCCTTGTCCAGGTAAGATCCAGCCACGAGGCTGCTGTTACACCCTGTCACTGCGTTAAGTATTAGTCTTCACGAGCTCCCGTTCATAGGTCTTCATCTCACTGCAGAAGTCAGTAGCATGGTTTTCTTCCCTGATTCGCTCAGGCGTCATGTTTTTTCTCCAAATCGCAGGTGTCATGTTCCCGGAAATCGCATGTGTCATGTCTTCCCTGAATCGCTCAGGGTTATGTTTTCTCCAAATTACAGGTGTCATTTACCCAAGAATCGCAGGTGCCATGTCTTCCCTGAATCGCTCAGGGTTATGTTTTCTCCAATTCACAGGTGTCATGTTCCCAAATTGCATGTGTCATGTCTTCCCTAGGTGACTCAGGGGCCAGGTTCCCTGGATTGCTCTGGTGTTATGCCTCCCCTTACTCACTTAGGGGTAATGTTCCCTGGATCGCTCGGGTCTTGTGTGTTCCCTGGATTTCTGTTTTCCGCAGGTTTGTTGCATGCGGCGCGACTTCGGGCTCTTATTCTGGCTGTCCAGGGTTACCCAGCAGTTGGTCATGGCGCCCAGGCTGCGTCCCGGTTCTCCGTCGCCTCTTCCAGTGCCACCAGATCGCACCTCTCTCCGGGTCTCGTACTAACGCAAGCTTATTTTCAGGTAAACAAGGCCTCAGGCCACCGGAATTTCGATCCATCATCAATTGTGTCGCAGGGCTCCTCCATGCCCGGTCACTCCACGGGGCCGGGTTTCAGGTAAGTTCCAGCCGAGTAGCGGCGTGACGCTTCTCCGCAGCTCGGAGCCTTCCTTCGTTCTTCACGAGCCGCCATTCCTAGGTCTTCAGTATCGCCGGAGTCTGCAGCGCTGTCCGTTGATTCGGTTAGGTTGTGATCCTGTTTCCTTCTGATTCTCAGGTTCATGTATTTCCCGGATTAGCTCAAAAATTCACGTATTTACCCATTCACCCAGGTTAATTCCCCGGAGTCACGCGGGTTTTCGTGTTTCCAGGATCGCTCGGGTTCATGCATTTCCCTGAAACACTCAGGTTCATGTATTTACCTGAATCACTCGGGTTATGTTTCCAAATTCGCCTGGGTTCATGTTTCTGGATCGCTCAGGTTCATGTAGGTGCCCAATCACTCAGGGTTCACAATTTCCCTGAATCGCTCAGGTTTTGTATTTTCCTGTCTCTGTCAGGTTGCCGGTATTTCCAGGTGGTATGTTTTTTTCTGATTCACCCAGGTTACGTATTTCCCTGAATCACTCAGGTTTGGTATTTTCCTGTCTCTTTCAGGTTGGCGGTATTTCCAGGTTGTGTGTATTTCCTTGATTCACTCAGGTTACGTATTCCCTGAATCGCTCAGGTCTTTCTTCCCACAGGTTGTTCGCATGTGCCTGAATCACTCAGCTCTTTTCCACAGGTTTGCATTTGCCTGAATCGCTCAGGTCTTTTTCCCGCAGGTTGTTCGCATTTGCCCGATTCGCTCAGGGCTTTTCCCGCAGGTTGTTCATATTTGCCTGAATCGCTCAGGTCTTTTCCCACTGGTGGTACACATTTGCCTGAATCACTTTGGATCCGTTATATTTGCCTGAAACGCTCTGGGTTTTTCCGGCAGTATCCAGTGGTTCCTGTTTACCCGGTTCGGGTTCCGCATGTGTGAATCCCTGATTGCATGGGATCCGGGTGCATCACGGGGGTTTGGACATGGTCACCCATTATCTTGACAGTTGGTATTACATCAGGTATTGTACTCTGCTCCCACTCAAGCGGCCTTCTCCTGTTCTTTGCTACGTCATGGTTTGCTCAGTCTCACCTGGGCAGTCTGCACCCTGATTCCTGATCATCAGGGGACCTCAGGGCGTCCCCTTGGTCTGGGCTAGTTGCTCCAGCTTTCGCCATGCTTGAGGCCCCCGTTCCAGGGTCCTGTCCAAGTGGGAGCTCCAGTCCCTGTTAGGGTTCCTCAACTGTGCGTTTACGATCATGCCCAGGGCAGGTCTGTCACTTCCCGGCTCCTCAGTCTCAAAAAAAAAAAAAAAAAAAACCCATCCTCGGGGGGAGGTGGACAAGGCCATCAGGGTTAGCGCGGCGGTCCAGGTGCGTAGGCAACCCGTGTTAGGCGAGCTTCCGCAGATTGTCCGTAGCCCTAGACGGTCTCCCTTTGGGCACTCAACAAGCATCATCACAAAGCAGCCATGTACCAGGGTTCCATGGGTTCTTAGACCCGGGGAGTTCACGTGCGGCACGGTCAACCGTGCAACCCTGCGCGGCATCCGGGCAGTTCTTCCCTACGGCCAACTGTTGGTGTCCCGTCAAGGCGCTCCAAGAGCTCCTGGCCTCACTCCAGTCTCCCGCGTTAGACGACCCGTTGCTCCCGATCAACGGTAGACCCCCTTCTTCGGCCCAGTTGTCTCCGATATCCTCCCCCTGGCGGCTGGGTTGGGGTTCAACCCTAGCACGGCATCCGGGCACTCCCCCCACGTAGGGGCCGCTTCCGCAGCATCCAGTCATCAGGTATCGGCCACGTCATCCGCAATGGGTCGTTAGCGGTCGTCCTGCTACGCTAGGTACATTCCCAATCCGCGAATTGAGATTGTCAGAGCCTTTCGTTCTTGGGCTTCATGGGTCCATGATGCTCCAATAACACATTGCACCCTACTCCATGGGTTCCTCAGGCCCGGGGAGTTCACCTACAGCGCCATCTCCCGCACAACACTGCTCAGGCGACATCTCACCTGGCACTCTGATCACTTCATCCTATCCATCCCGTCCTCAAGACCAGTCAGACCGGTCCTCCCACAGAGGTGGACTTTTCCCTACGGCCACCTGCTGGTGTCCTATCAAGGTGCTCAAGGAGCTCCCGGCCTCCCTTCAATCTTCCGATCTAGACGACCTGTTGCTCCCGATCAACGATAGGCCCCTGTCTTCAACCCTGTTCATCTCCAACATCCGTACCCTGGCCGCAGGGCTGGGTTTCAACCCTAGCACGCTATCCGGGCACTCCTTCCGCATAGGGGCCGCATCCGCAGCATCAAGTCACCAGGTACCGGCGCATGTCATCCGCAAGATGGGTCGTTGGCGGTCGTCCTGCTTCACAAGGTGCATTCCGAATCCACGGGCGGAGATCTCCAGAGCCTTTTGTTCTTTGGCATTATAGTTCACACTATGCTTCAATAAATGCTTCACTCCCTGCGACGTACCGGTTCTCTTTTGGCCACTATTCAGGCCTTACCTCGTCACTGGCGCCGGGCACACTCCAGCCAGTTGGGTTAGGACAGTCCGTAGGCATGCCTATTCTGTTCCTCGCTTAGCTCCTCCCACAAATGTTGAAGGCTGCTTGCAGCCTGTAATTGTGGGAGGAGCGTGCTCACCCTTTATAAACCCCCTCCTACAAGCAGGAGGGCGCCCGTTGTTGCCCCTCCCTCCCATCCCCTTTTCTCATACTCTCATCCTAGGTGGCCCACTATTCAGGCCTTACCTCGTCACTGGCGCCGGGCACACTCCAGCCAGTTGGGTTAGGACAGTCCGTAGGCATGCCTATTCTGTTCCTCGCTTAGCTCCTCCCACAAATATATATATATATATATATATATACATACAGAAAAAAAATGGCGGCACTGGCTATAGACGAGTGAGATAGGGTGCACGTTCCTAGGGAATAGACTTCTTACCCCACGATAAAATCCAGAAAATGGACGGCACTCCAGTAAGATGAAAAAAACGGTGATACCTTTATTCAACCATCCGGTGCAACGTTTCACCTCCAAATGAGCCTTTTTCAAGCAGGCTTGAAAAAGGCTCATTTGGAGCCGAAACGTTGCACCGGATGGTTGAATAAAGCTATCACTGTTTTTTTCATCTTACTGGAGTGCCGTCCATTTTCTGGATTATATATATATATATATATATATATATATATATAAAAAATATATATATATATATATATATATTTTATTTATTTATATTTTTTTTAGTAATCACACATTTATTTTGTGCCATACATTTTTTATAATTGCTAAACAAAAAATATAAATTATATAAATTTAATCTCTATTTCTGAAATGTTTCTGCTGGGTTTCAAACTCCAAAGCTTGTAAATTAGAGGCAAGGACATTAACTACTACTCTATATAGCTACATGTTAACCTACACAGAAATATAAAATAAGTCTTCTGTTGAATAGGAATAGTCACTACATCAGAAACTACTATGACATTTTTCTGACACAGTATAGAATTCAGCTTTATAGCTGAGTGGATAAGGTCCTTGCCTCTTATGTACAACTTGTGAGTTCAAATTTTGGCAGAAAATTTTCAGAAATTAGATTTAAATACACTGGGGTGTCCCAAGCACTGACGCTATATATGGAGTCAGAGCAGGGACTCCTAAGCCAAACTAGGGTCCAGACACCCTCTCCTCTTCAGAGCAGGGGGTGCCTGGGATTCTCCCATTAACTTCCATTGTGCTCAGCTGCTCGGTAGAACCTTATGAGCATCACAAAGTGTTCTACCTGAGCACTTTGGTGCTTGCTTAACACTACTAGCCTTTGATTTCAGAATATGGCAAGCTAAAGGTAAGGTTGGACATAGCTCTACATCTCAAAAGATGTTAGATATGACTACAAAGTAAATAGTTCAGTTATAGAAACTACTCTGAAGATTGGATAGAAGCTTTTTTGACATTTTCAATTTTTCCCTAGAATTTTTCTGGATTTATTAAGATAACAGTGCTAAGTTTGTGATGGAGGATGAAGGACGGTTTCATTAGGACAACCTCAGAACATATGCTCAATGACACAGCAATAATAATGTAATAATACTAAACTTGTGGCAATCCGCTGATCACTGGGCCAGCTTCAATATAAAAAGGATTTATCATATTGTGATAACCCCTTTAAGACCATTTTAAGGTCAATGACCACATTTTAGATCATACATTACCGGTAAAACTTTAAAAATTAGAATATAGTGAAAAATTTATTTCAGTAATGCAACTTAAAATTTGAATATTGTAAAAAGGTTCAATATTCTAGGCTCAAAGTGTCACACTCTAGTCAGCTAATTAATCCATACCCCCTGAGCAAAGGGTACCTGAGATTGTGACTTTGGGGTTTTCATAAGCTGTGAGCTATAATCATCCAAATTATAACAAATAAAGGCTTGGAATCTCTCGCTTTGCATGTAATGAGTCTCATGTGTTAGTTTCACCTTTTAAGTTGCATTACTGAAATAAATAAACTTTGCACGATATTCAAATTTTTCTAATTTTACCTGTAGTTCTTGATTAATTTCAATATACAGGGTGTCCCATGAAAAAGTAGCTCACCTCCAGCGATAGTATGACAAAATGAACAAGCAAGCATTGCTGAAAGTGGTCCCCATTCACGTCTATGCATCTTTGGGCACATCGGATTGTATTGGCTGATATGACCTGCAGCTCTTCAGCAGTGATGCTGCCAAAGAAAAAATATCCTGCTTTTTACAACAAGACGGGGCAACATGCCGCACCTCTCAGAACTCACTGGCACAGGTTCATGAACTGCTTACGGAAGAGTGAACTGTGAGCAAGGGGCTATGGCCACCATGTTCCCCAGACTTGTCAACATGCGATTTTTATCTGTGGGGAAACTTAAAACAGAAAGTGTCGGCTAACAATCCACATCAGCATGGACGGTAGAGGACAGGTAGACGCGGCACTCACCAGGGTCGGTTCTTCAACAAAACTTTATTGCTGGCTAGCAGGTAGACATCAGCTGCACAGGCTGGGGAGCGGGACGGCGTCTACCTGTCCTCTACCGTCCATGCTGAATACTCCAACCTTACCACGCTGAGCACCACGCAGTCCGGGTCTAACTTGTGCAGCCGCGCGTCTCAGGAGTTCCGGGGTCCGAGGTTATGTGAGTGATTTCCTTAAAAGGGCAGTGCCGCTGTTTTCCTTTCTTCTGTCTCCCTACCATTTATCTGATAATGACTGCCACAGCAGAGCACGTCCAACATGAACTCTCACCCTCATCAGTCCCACCGGTTAGCCAGACCGAGGAGGCCGCATATAATTTGCACAAAGGCAGAGAGGGGGCGGAGGCCTTTTTCCAGTCTTGACTTGGAAAAAGCACAAGTAGAGCTTAAAGTGCGCATGACAGAGCAGCAGTATGCAAATTTTGAGAAAAGGCTAAGCAAAAAACTCACTGCAACTCAGATCGAAGTAAAAGAAAGGAAGAGAGATAGGTTCCTCCGCCACAAGAATGATTATGAGAGCGACAGAGTTTTTGATTGGAACAGGAACCGGGGCCGCCCTCGTCGCAATCCACGCCACGCCCGCAGTGACTTTTGGACAACCGACTCCGATTCTAGTCAATCTGAGAATGGAGTCGTTACTGCTCCCCCTTAAGGAAAGGAACCAGAAGGGGTCGAGGACAGCGCAAGAGGAAGAAGTACCCAGGTCCACAAGTCCATGAGGAGTCCATCAAGTCACCTGGAAGCAGTAGAAGTACATCAATCACCCCCGTCAACACAGGACTTTCCTAACATCGTCATTAATTTGACTGCCCAGGTGTTGCCCCCGAGCTGTATCTCACTCCTCCAACGAGGATTGGGATACAGCTTAGTGGAACAATTTAACCCTGTTGATTTTGAGGTGGACCTATACAAGGCGATACGCAAATTGTTCCTGAGAAAATTGTTCTTAGAACGCAGTCCTACCCACGCCCATTTGCTACCAGGCGAGATCCCTGCACGAATGACATGCACTGATTTCCACCTCAGGCCCCGCTTTGACACGGAGGAGATTTCGTGCATTCAGTTCCTAGCGGACCTTGATAGTGACAGTGCCCAGGTTTTGGAGCCTCCAACATCTTTTTCAGGTGGCATCAGGTCCACCTTTCTTCCCCCTATGCTGGCGGGCTCGGCCATCGACCTCTTTTATAAAAGAGTACTTAGGGATGTACGTGCACTGATCTATCCGGTTGCACCCCCTAACATTACTCGAGAGGAGAGGGCAGCGTTACGGTGGCTGACAGGCCTCGATGACGTCGTAATTAAACCCGCCGACAAAGGGGGAAACATGGTCCTGATGACCAAGGCGTTCAACTTGGAGGAAGCTTCTAGGCAACTGGGAGATCCTGAAGTGTATGAGAAGTTGGGTGACAACCCTGTTCCGTTAATACTGGACAGGGTGCGGTCACTTCTTTCAAAATTTGTGGATACACAGTTTCTCCCAAGGAGCATCCTAGATAAACTAATCCCCAAGTTCCCTAAGAACCCGGCCTGGTATTTTGTGCCAAAGGTGCACAAATCGCTTTCCCATCCCCCGGGACGACCCATCGTCTCAGGGATGGGGTCAGCGACTGAACCACTTTCCAGGTATGTAGACTGGTTACTTAGGTCCTTATTGCAGGGGACCCCCACGTATCTGAAGGACACCGGGGACTTCCTCCGGGCCCTCAACTCTGTTGAGTGGTGGGAGGAATTCCACCTTGTGTCCTTAGACGTGGAGAGTCTGTATACCAGGATTCCACATGATGCAGGGCTCACAGCCGTGGCATCGGTTCTCAGTAGCTCCAATAAGGGCATTGTCTTTTCACAGTTCATACAGGAGACCCTCGACTTGATACTAACCAATAATGTTTTTCAGTTTGGTGGTCAATGGTACCGCCAGATACTAGGTACAGCGATGGGTACACCGGTGTCGTGTACCTTCGCTAACCTGTATCTGGCAGTATTTGAAGAGACCTATGTGTTTTCTATGCAGAACCCCTTCCTCAGGTATATTCACTTGTACCTGCGGTATGTGGATGATGTATTTCTGGTCTGGTCGGGCAGCGAAAGTCAGTGCAGGCAGTTCGTGCAATACATGAATGAAACAAATAGAATGAACATGAAGTTCACCCTCAACTTCGGTGGCAAGAGTCTAGATTTTCTGGACGTGAAGGTCACCGTGGTTGACGGCACTTTGCAGACCACGGGCTTTTGCAAACCCACTGCAACCAATTTGCTGCTTCACCAGACCAGTTTCCATCCCCCTACCGTCAAGGAGGCTATTCCCTTCAGGCAGTTTATACGCCTTCGTAGGATCAATAGCACCGATGAAAACTATTTCAGACAGGCTCACCAACTCAAGGACAGGTTACTTGAAAGGGGTTATCCTTAACCACCTCCGGACCGCCTAACGCACATGTGCGTTCCGGAGGTGGCAGGCTGGCGCACAGTCACGCATATACGCGTCATCTCGCGATACGCGAGATTTCCTGTGAACGCGCGCACACAGGCGCGCGCGCTCACAGGAACGGAAGGTAAGCGAGTGGATCTCCAGCATGCCAGCGGCGATCGTTCGCTGGCAGGCTGGAGATCCGAATTTTTTAACCCCTAACAGGTATATTAGACGCTGTTTTCATAACAGCGTCTAATATACCTCCTACCTGGTCCTCTGGTGGTCCCTTTTGTTAGGATCGACCACCAGAGGACTCAGGTAGGTCAGTACAGTCGCACCAAACACCACACTACACTACACCCCCCCCCCCCGTCACTTATTAACCCCTTATAAACCCCTGATCACCCATGATCACCCCATATAAACTCCCTGATCACCCCCCTGTCATTGATCACCGCCCTGTCATTGATCACCCCCCTGTCAGGCTCCGTTCAGACGTCCGTATGATTTTTACGGATCCACGGATACATGGATCGGATCCGCAAAACGCATACGGACGTCTAAATGGAGCCTTACAGGGGGGTGATCAATGACAGGCGGGTGATCACCCATATACACTCCCTGATCACCCCCTGTCATTGATCACCCCCCTGTCACTGATCACCCCCCTGTAAGGCTCCATTCAGACGTCCGCATGATTTTTACGGATCCATGGATACATGGATCGGATCCGCAAAACACATGCGGACGTCTGAATGGAGCCTTACAGGGGGGTGATCACCCATATACACTCCCTGATCACCCCCTGTCATTGATCACCCCCCTGTAAGGCTCCATTCAGACGTCCGCATGTTTTTTGTGGATCCGATCAATGTATCCATGGATCCGTAAAAAATCATGCGGATGTCTGAATGGAGCCTTACAGGGGGGGTGATCAGTGACAGGGGGGTGATCACCCTGATCACCCCCTGTCATTGATAACCCCCCTGTAAGGCTCCATTCAGACGTCCGCATGTTTTTTGTGGATCCGATCCATGTATCCATGGATCCGTAAAAAATCATGCGGATGTCTGAATGGAGCCTTACAGGGGGGGTGATCCGTGACAGGGGGGTGATCACCCTGATCACCCCCTGTCATTGATAACCCCCCTGTAAGGCTCCATTCAGACGTCCGCATGTTTTTTGTGGATCCGATCCATGTATCCATGGATCCGTAAAAAATCATGCGGATGTCTGAATGGAGCCTTACAGGGGGGGTGATCCGTGACAGGGGGGTGATCACCCTGATCACCCCCTGTCATTGATAACCCCCCTGTAAGGCTCCATTCAGACGTCCGCATGTTTTTTGTGGATCCGATCCATGTATCCATGGATCCGTAAAAAATCATGCGGATGTCTGAATGGAGCCTTACAGGGGGGGTGATCCGTGACAGGGGGGTGATCACCCTGATCACCCTGATCACCCCCTGTCATTGATAACCCCCCTGTAAGGCTCCATTCAGACGTCCGCATGTTTTTTGTGGATCCGATCCATGTATCCATGGATCCGTAAAAAATCATGCGGATGTCTGAATGGAGCCTTACAGGGGGGGTGATCCGTGACAGGGGGGTGATCACCCTGATACCCTGATCACCCCCTGTCATTGATAACCCCCCTGTAAGGCTCCATTCAGACGTCCGCATGTTTTTTGTGGATCCGATCCATGTATCCATGGATCCGTAAAAAATCATGCGGATGTCTGAATGGAGCCTTACAGGGGGGGTGATCCGTGACAGGGGGGTGATCACCCTGATCACCCCCTGTCATTGATAACCCCCCTGTAAGGCTCCATTCAGACGTCCGCATGTTTTTTGTGGATCCGATCCATGTATCCATGGATCCGTAAAAAATCATGCGGATGTCTGAATGGAGCCTTACAGGGGGGGTGATCCGTGACAGGGGGGTGATCACCCTGATCACCCTGATCACCCCCTGTCATTGATAACCCCCCTGTAAGGCTCCATTCAGACGTCCGCATGTTTTTTGTGGATCCGATCCATGTATCCATGGATCCGTAAAAAATCATGCGGATGTCTGAATGGAGCCTTACAGGGGGGGTGATCCGTGACAGGGGGGTGATCACCCTGATTACCCTGATCACCCCCTGTCATTGATAACCCCCCTGTAAGGCTCCATTCAGACGTCCGCATGTTTTTTGTGGATCCGATCCATGTATCCATGGATCCGTAAAAAATCATGCGGATGTCTGAATGGAGCCTTACAGGGGGGGTGATCAGTGACAGGGGGGTGATCACCCTGATCACCCCCTGTCATTGATAACCCCCCTGTAAGGCTCCATTCAGACGTCCGCATGTGTTTTGCGGATCCGATCCATGGATCCGTAAAAATTATACGGACGTCTGAATGGAGCCTTACCAGGGGGGTGATCAATGACAGGGGGGTGATCCGGGAGTCTATATGGGTGATTACCCCCCTGTCATTGATCACCCCCCTGTCATTGATCACCCCCCCTGTCATTGATCACCCCCCCCCCTGTAAGGCTCCATTCAGACATTTTTTTTGGCACAAGTTAGCGGAAAGTTTATTTTTGTTTTTGTTTTTTCTTACTAAGTCTCATATTCCACTAACTTGTGTCAAAAAATAAAATCTCCCATGAACTCACCATACCCCTCACGGAATCCAAATGCGTAAACATTTTTAGACATTTATATTCCAGACTTCTTCTCACGCTTTAGGGCCCCTAAAAAGCCAGGGCAGTATAAATACCCCACATGTGACCCCATTTCGGAAAGAAGACACCCCAAGGTATTCGCTGAGGGGCATATTGAGTCCATGAAAGATTGAAATTTTTGTCCTAAGTTAGCGGAAAGTGAGACTTTGTGAGAAAAAAACCAAAAAAATCAATTTCCGCTAACATATGCAAAAAATAAAAAATTTCTAGGAACTCGCCAGGCCCCTCATTGAATACCTTGGGGTGTCTTCTTTCCAAAGTGGGGTCACATGTGGGGTATTTATACTGCCCAGGCTTTTTAGGGGCCCGAAAGTGTGAGAAGAAGTCTGGGATCCAAATGTCTAAAAATGCCCTCCTAAAAGGAATTTGGGCCCCTTTGCGCATCTAGGCTGCAAAAAAGTGTGACACATCTGGTATCGCCGTACTCAGGAGAAGTTGGGGAATGTGTTTTGGGGTGTCATTTTACATATACCCATGCTGGGTGAGAGAAATATCTTGGTCAAATGCCAACTTTGTATAAAAAAATAGGAAAAGTTGTCTTTTGCCAAGATATTTCTATCACCCAGCATGGGTATATGTAAAATGACACCCCAAAACACATTCCCCAACTTCTCCTGAGTACGGCGATACCAGATGTGTGACACTTTTTTGCAGCCAAGGTGGGCAAAGGGGCACACATTCCAAAGTGCACCTTTCAGATTTCACAGGCCATTTTTTACAGATTTTGATTGCAAGGTACTTCTCACACATTTGGGCCCCTAAATTGCCAGGGCACTATAACTACGCCACAAGTGACCCCATTTTGGAAAGAAGACACCCCAAGGTATTCCGTGAGGGGCATGGCGAGTTCCTAGAATTTTTTATTTTTTGTCACAAGTTAGCGGAAAATGATGATTTTTCTTTTTTTTTCTTTTTTCCTTACAAAGTCTCATATTCCACTAACTTGCGACAAAAAAAAAAAAATTCTAGGAACTCGCCATGCCCCTCACAGAATACCTTGGGGTGTCTTCTTTCCAAAATGGGGTCACTTGTGGCGTAGTTATACTGCCCTGGCAATTTAGGGGCCCAAATGTGTGAGAAGAACTTTGCAATCAAAATGTGTAAAAAATGACCGGTGAAATCCGAAAGGTGCACTTTGGAATATGTACCCCTTTGCCCACCTTGGCAGCAAAAAAGTGTCACACATCTGGTATCGCCGTACTCAGGAGAAGTTGGGGAATGTGTTTTGGGGTGTCATTTTACATATACCCATGCTGGGTGAGAAAAATATCTTGGTCAAATGCCAACTTTGTATAAAAAAATGGGAAAAGTTGTCTTTTGCCAAGATATTTCTCTCATCCAGCATGGGTATATGTAAAATGACACCCCAAAACACATTCCCCAACTTCTCCTGAGTACGGCGATACCAGATGTGTCACACTTTTTTGCTGCCAAGGTGGGCAAAGGGGCACATATTCCAAAGTGCACCTTTCAGATTTTGCAGGCCATTTTTTACAGATTTTGATTGCAAAGTTCTTCTCACACATTTGGGCCCCTAAATTGCCAGGGCAGTATAACTACGCCACAAGTGACCCCATTTTGGAAAGAAGACACCCCAAGGTATTCCGTGAGGGGCATGGCGAGTTCCTAGAATTTTTTATTTTTTGTCGCAAGTTAGTGAAATATGAGACTTTGTAAGGAAAAAAGAGAAAAAAATAAAAATCATCATTTTCCGCTAACTTGTGACAAAAAATAAAAAATTCTAGGAACTCGCCATGCCCCTCACGGAATACCTTGGGGTGTCTTCTTTCCAAAATGGGGTCACTTGTGGCGTAGTTATACTGCCCTGGCAATTTAGGGGCCCAAATGTGTGAGAAGTACCTTGCAATCAAAATGTGTAAAAAATGGCCTGCAAAATCTGAAAGGTGCACTTTGGAATATGGGCCCCTTTGCCCACCTTGGCAGCAAAAAAGTGTGACACATCTGGTATCGCCGTACTCAGGAGAAGTTGGGGAATGTGTTTTGGGGTGTCATTTTACATATACCCATGCTGGATGAGAGAAATATCTTGGCAAAAGACAACTTTTCCCATTTTTTTATACAAAGTTGGCATTTGACCAAGATATTTTTCTCACCCAGCATGGGTATATGTAAAATGACACCCCAAAACACATTCCCCAACTTCTCCTGAGTACGGCGATACCAGATGTGTCACACTTTTTTGCTGCCAAGGTGGGCAAAGGGGCACATATTCCAAAGTGCACCTTTTGGATTTCACCGGTCATTTTTTACACATTTTGATTGCAAAGTTCTTCTCACACATTTGGGCCCCTAAATTGCCAGGGCAGTATAACTACGCCACAAGTGACCCCATTTTGGAAAGAAGACACCCCAAGGTATTCCGTGAGGGGCATGGCGAGTTCCTAGAATTTTTTATTTTTTGTCGCAAGTTAGTGGAATATGAGACTTTGTAAGAAAAATAAAAAAAATAAAAATCATCATCATTTTCCGCTAACTTGTGACAAAAAATAAAAAGTTCTATGAACTCACTATGCCCATCAGCGAATACCTTAGGGTGTCTACTTTCCGAAATGGGGTCATTTGTGGGGGTTTTCTACTGTTTGGGCATTGTAGAACCTCAGGAATCATGACAGGTGCTCAGAAAGTCAGAGCTGTTTCAAAAAGCGGAAATTCACATTTTTGTACCATAGTTTGTAAATGCTATAACTTTTACCCAAACCATTTTTTTTTTGCCCAAACATTTTTTTTTTATCAAAGACATGTAGAACAATAAATTTGGCGAAAAATTTATATATGGATGTCGTTTTTTTTGCAAAATTTTACAGCTGAAAGTGAAAAATGTCATTTTTTTGCAAAAAAATCGTTACATTTTGATTAATAACAAAAAAAGTAAAAATGACAGCAGCAATAAAATACCACCAAATGAAAGCTCCATTAGTGAGAAGAAAAGGAGGTAAAATTCATTTGGGTGGTAAGTTGCATGACCGAGCGATAAACGGTGAAAGGAGTGTAGTGCCGAAGTGTAAAAAGTGCTCTGGTCATGAAGGGGGTTTCACCTAGCGGGGCTGAAGTGGTTAAAGGGACGTGATCGATGCACTACATCGAGCAGCCCTTCGCCCCTGGCACAGTCTCCTCAATGATCAAGTCCAAAACGACAACAAAGATAGATTCACCTTTATCTTCAAGTTCAGCCCAGCCGCAGATATAGTGAAACAGGCAGTGTCTAATAACTGGGATCTCCTAAAAGGCAATTCAGTCTTGGGGGGTCTGGCTTCTCAGCGCCCCTTAATTACTTTTACAAGGTGTCACACCCTAAAAGACAGGTTAGTCCACAGCGTGCTTAGGGAGAGTAAGCAGTCAAACTGGCTCCGAGTTAGGAGACCTCAGGGTAATTTTAAATGTGGGATGTGTTCCTTCTGTTCCCACAACTCGCAGGGAAAGTCTCTGTCTTTAGGGGGCATCACACATAGGGTCCATGATTTCATCAGATGTCGCACCTCCTATGTCGTTTATGTCGTATCATGCACCTGCAGTAGGTTTTATATTGGTAAAACCATCAGGCCCTTGTTCGAGCGAATGCGGGAACACATTGGTTCAATAAGGACGGGACGAGGCTCGCCCCGCCTTGTTGACCATGTACGTTCGACCCATAATGGTGATCCATCCAGCCTCTCTTTTGCTGGCATTGAGCCGGTGGGAACATCCCACGGGGTGGGGATCGCCACCGCCTCTTGCTGCAACGGGAGGCTTGATGGATCATCAGAACGGGTGCCATGGGACCACATGGTTTGAATGACAAAAACGACATGGCCGTTTTTCTTTAAGGCCTTTTCCACTTAGGGTTTTACCTTTTGTATTTGCCTATGCCAAAACTTTTCCACTTACGGCGATAGCTCCATATGCGTTTCCCCTATGCTTTACTGAAACAGTGGGGCAGTAGGGGAATCCCTCCTCCCTTTTGGCACTGTAGCTTTAATTTAACAGCATCCATGTACATCTCTTTTATTTGATTGTATCTCCTTTTGTTTTCTAGCACTTCCTTGTATACTATTGTAACTTGTCCCCTCCATTGTGCTGACGAAGTACTGCTTCATATTCTATATATCGATTTGCAGTATGTCATTGTAACATCGCAATGTTTCCCTTTCTGTTTGTGTTTCAGCATGCACCTGGGGAGCGTCCACGGTTACCACAGTGATGACCCTGGTTTGCCGTGGCAAGATTGTCTGGGACTTGGTGTCACCCTTAGTCCACAAGGGGTACCACTTATACGTGGACAATTTTTACACAAGTGTGGCCCTCTTTCGGCACTTACATCTAGTCGGAATTCAATGCTGTGGCACTGCGCGACCTAGTCGCCGGGGCTTCCCCCAACGGCTCATTAATACCCGACTTGCATGGGGGGAGAGGGCTGCCTTGTGTGTCCAAGAACTGCTCGCGGTGAAGTGGAGGGACAAGAGGGACGTTTACCTTCTGTCCACCATTCACGCAGACACGACAGTAGAAATTGAAAGGGCAACTGGAGTCATTGAGAAACCCCTCTCTGTCCACGACTATAACCTTCACATGGGAGGGGTGGACTTCAATGACCAGATGTTGGCTCCCTATTTAGTGTCCCGCCGCACCAGACGCTGGTATAAGAAGGTGTCTGTTTATTTAATTCAATTGGCTGTCTATAATAATTTTGTTCTCTACAGTAAGGCTGGGAGAACAGGATCCTTCCTAAAATTCCAGGAAGAGATCATTTCAGAAATCCTGTATCCAGGAGGGTCCGTGCCCCAAGTCCCTGATGTAGTGAGCCGGCTAAATGCCAGACACTTCCCGAGTGTCTCTCCTGGTACTCCAACTCACCGTTCCCCAAGAAAAAGATGTTGTGTCTGTAGCAGGGCTGGAATAAGGCGTGACATCACTGTCCTTACCAGCCTCCCCTATGCATAGGGGAGTGTTTCCACAAGTACCACACACAGGTACACTATTAGTGTAGGGATCGCGTGACACAGGACAGGCACACAGGGGTCTTAGGGCCCTTTCACATAGAGCTGCCACAAACCTCTCCTTTCACCTGGGACAAAGTGCATAATGTACTTCGCCACATCTCTGGGCGCTTTGCGCTTTGCACATTGTCCCATGGGGAAGGAAAGGTTTATCCTCTAAAGGTAAAAATAAAAAAAATCACAGGTAAGCAAAAAAGTTAATGTTCTGTTTCAAATGTTATATAAAGTTAATGTTAATAAATTGATTGCGTTGCTGCCTGTTTCTTTTTTTTACCTTCTAGGTGGACCAAGCGATCAACCAGCTGCAGCACTGATGTGCATTCTGACAGAAGCATTGCGCTGCTGTCAGATTACACACAAGTCGGTGTATGCGGCGCTGCAAGACGAGATTTCTCCTCTGCAGTAAAAAAGATACGTTTGCCGAGGCTTATGAGCTGAGGGGCGGTGTTCATATGCTTTGGCAAACACTTTGTATAAAAAAATAAAATAAAAAAATCCCGTCAATGATTTATTCATCCACATCGATTGATGTGAATAGAGAATTCGGGTTTGCCAGGGCATACGAGCTGAGTGGGTTTGGATGTGGGCGGAGCTCCTATGTCCTGGCAGACGCCTCTCTTTTTTTTTTTGCACATTTTTTGGCAGAGATTTTTTCATCCACATTGATCGATGCGAATGAAGAAATCTGTGCCGTTCATTTTTTCTTTCAGCCCAGAGGCCGAACGGAAAAAAAAAATCTCATTACCCGTATGCTCAATATAAGGAGAATAGCAGAAACTCCTAATGCTGGCCATACATTTAATGATTGTGGAGACCCTCGAATGCCAGGGCAGTACAAACACCCCACAAATGACCCCATTTTGGAAAGAAGACACCCCAAAGTATTCGCTGAGGGGCATATTATGTCCATGAAAGATTGAACTTTTTGTCCCAAGTTAGCGGAAAGGGAGACTTTGTGAGAAAAAAACTAATAAAAATCAATTTCCGCTAACTTGTGCCAAAAAAAAATCTTCTATAAACTCGCCATGCCCCTCAAGGAATACCGTGGGGTGTCTTCTTTCCAAAATGGGGTCACATGTGGGGTATTTATACTGCCCTGGCATTTTAGGGGCCCTAAAGCGTGAGAAGAAGTCTGGAATCCAAATGTCTAAAAATGCCCTCCTAAAAGGTACTCATTGGAATTTGGGCCCCTTTGCGCACCTAGGCTGCAAAAAAGTGTCACACATGTGGTATCGCCGTACTCAGCAGAATTAGGGAAATGTGTTTTGGGGTGTATTTTTACACATACCCATCCTGTGTGTGAGAAATATCTCTGTAAATGACAACTTTCAAATAAAAATTATAAAAAGTTGTCAATTTACTGAGATATTTCTGTCACCCAGCATGGGTATATGTAAAAATACACCCCAAAACACATTGCCCTACTTCTCCTGAGTACGGCGATACCACATGTGTGACACTTTTTTGCAGCCTAGGTGCACAAATGGGCCCAAATTCCAATGAGTACCTTTAGGATTTCACAGGGCATTTTTTACGCATTTCGATTCCAAACTACTTCTCACGCTTTAGGGCCCCTAAAATGCTAGGGCAGTATAAATACCCCACAAGTGACCCCATTTTGGAAAGAAGACACCCCAAGGTATTCCGTGAGGGGCATGGCGAGTTCATAGAAGTTTTTGTTTTTTTTTGCCACAAGTTAGCGGAAAATAATATATATATTTTTTTTCTTACAAAGTCTCATATTCCACTAACTTGTGACAAAAAATAAAATTTTACATGAACTCAACATGCCCCTCACGGAATACCTTGGGGTGTCTTCTTTCCAAAATACTCATTAGAATTTGGGCCCCTTTGTGCACCTAGGCTGCAAAAAAGTGTCACACATGTGGTATCAAAGTTTGTAAACGCTATAACTTTTGCGCAAACCAATAAATATACACTTATTGGATTTTTTTTATCAAAGACATGCAGCACAATAAATTCTAACACAAACTTGTATAGAAATGTAATTATATTTGAACAATTTAACCAGAGAAAGTTAAAAATACACTTTTTTTTTGAAAATTTAGGTCTATTTTGATTAATATCAGAAAAACGAAAAAAATCTCAGCAGCAATCAATAACCACCAAAAGAAAGCTGCATTTGTGAGAAGAAAAGGAGGTAAAATTAATTTGGGTGCCAAGTTGCATGACCGAGCAATAAACCGTTAAAGTTGTGAAGCGCCGATTTGTAAAAAAGGGCCTGGTCACTAGGGGGGTATAAGCCTGTGGTCCTAAAGTGGTTAAAAAAAAACAATCCACTTGCTCATTCATCTTGTCATACTATCGCTGGAGGAGGGCTACTTTTTCGTGGGCCACCCTATATATCTTGACACAGAGCTCTGCATATCCTGCATGGACATAGAGTTAAGTAGTAAAATTCTGCCTGCCTACACTCACAACTAGGCAGAGTTAGGAATTTACTGCCTACTGAGTCATTATAGAGTTCAATGTATAAGAAGTATGCAGTAGGCTCCAAAGCTCCCCCTAGTGGTAAGTGCAGATAGTCATAATTTTATCAAATAACTCTGTTTATACAGCATTTTACAGATACATTCACCTCCATTTCTATATAACGGTATATCATTGAATATACAGTATGAATTAATAAATATATAGTGTAGAAACCTCCAGAATGGGAAATGGGGGAATATCATTTGGTGAGCTTCAAACAGTTCATAGAGAATCTATCGTCCTTACTCAGATTGCTGAATAAAGATAGCAGATGAAGGGACATGGGCATGTTTTTTTTTCCTAACGTGTACAGTTACTCATTAAAACACTTACAGATGTAGCCAATACCAATTTGACACAACACATTAAACTTATTGATATTTAACACAGCGAAACCCATTGAAAACAGCAAAGTAATGTTTGCTGTAATGTGTTAAGCGGCAAGTTAAAGATTTCTGAGTCTGTAACCTTAAGACATAGCAGTTATTATTGTGTATTGTCTTTATGTTCTATAGTACTTTGTAACAAGAACATTCTAGAACAGTCTATCGCCTGTAGCAGCGGAATCTTGCTATTATAATCATAGTAATGCAAATAAAGCAGAATGTGACATTGTAGCAAAGCCGACACCTTTCCATCTATTTCCTCCGCAGAACACAAGGTTACAGAAGATAGGAGAGCGTTCAAGAGACGTATTAAGATTCAACATTGTAGCGAGTTACATGAAATAGAATCTTACCACAGGTAAAGCCTAAGGCAAGTACTGGAGCCGGTTTGTTCTTCAACTTTCCATCTGGGATTAAAACGAGGTGGATTTTCTACAGATGAAAAGACAAGATTTTAAAAGCTACAGGGGCCGCTGTGTTTTCTCCTTTAGAGCTGATGCATCCAGTAGCCATAGTGTCCTCTAATTAGGCAAAGGTTGTTGTCTGACAGATATTAAATAAATATTTTGTAACAGAATTGCAAAAAGATGAGGAATGCAACAGCACGCTTGCCGGCCGCGGACTGTACCTATGCAGGCCCCTCAATATCAATTCTTGTGTTTGTCCTTGGAGACCTATACAATATTCTGTACTAAAAACCCAATTCAAATGCAAAAGTTGTATTCATGGACAATGTAGCAAGGCTGAGTGAGTTATTTAGAAAATTCCTGGTTAAAAGGGTTTTACGAGATTTTTACACTGATGGTCTATCCTCTGGATAGCCTGATAGTATATAATCAGTTGGAGTCCGACACCAGAAACCCCTGTCGATCAGTTATTTGAGGAGGCACCTGCACTGTACATTGTATAGCTGTGCTTGGTATCGCATTCACTTCAATAGGGCTGAGCTGCTCCTAGGCCACATTACCGATGAATGTGTCATCACTGGCCTAGGGAAAGCAGTGAGAAGGCGGCTCATACAGCAGCTCAACGGGGATCCCAGATGATGGACCCCCACCGATTAGATATTAATGACCTATCCTGAGGATAGGTCATCAGTATTAACATCTCAGAAAACCCCTTTAAACCAGATGGAATCCCCAATAATTGCACGAAGGGTGGTGCACAATGTGTGCACCATGCCTCAACAGTTTAAAGGTTTTTTTCATCAGAGATAACCTATTTCAAAATGTCCTCTCACTCATGTAATCAGCTGATCTCCTCAGGACCAGTGGTTGTCCTCCACAAAAGTAACAGATCTTACCAGTGGAAGCCATGAGCAGTCATGCATTTCTCCTGCAGTGGCCGTTCCATGGTAAATGTACAGTTTTATTACTTGGTGACCATTTAGATCATTGGCTTTCCATGTAATACAAGAAAGGTTTGAGTCCACCAGAACAAGAGTTGCTTGTTTAGAGCTGCTTTCCATTTGTCTCATAGGTAGGGGATCCCAAGAAGGGTACCTCCTGTACGATGCTCATGAGCCATAATAGTGCATATAGACAAGGGTTATTTTTATGAAACAATCCCTTTAACTTGGAGATTTCTGAATGTTATTGGGTTCATGTTTAAATCAACTGGGACTGTAATTAGCTGCAATCTCTTCATTTTTGTGATTTGTGACCACACTTGATGCCATCTTTGGAAATATTTTTACTCTATTTTTACTTTCTAGAAAAAAAACATTCATTAAGCTTGAGCTATTAGGAAATTCTCTAAGAAGGTAGTCAAAGTAGTAGACTTTGCACCAGCACTGTAGTGGTTTCTGCTTGTCATTTTACTCTTCTGAGATGATTCACTTTGTGTCATACCTTTATACAGAGCTCCACATTCCCTGCATAGAAATATGGTTACATAAAAAATTATATGTGTCTGCAGTCTCCACTAGATGGTGCTCTGCAACTTACTGCATACTGTTTATACATTATATATCAATAATAAAACTGTATGCAGTAAGCGCCACCTAGTGGGGGCAGGTATTTATGATTTATCTCTATGACTGTGCAGTGAATTCACAGATCTACAACAGCCGCCTGTTATAGTGTGGCATTCTAATTGTACTGCATAGAATGGTGCACTACTTTCATAGTGTACCATGCTGTGGCTGTTAGTTTAACAAACGCTACATCTCTATATATGAAAACAAAGATATACAAGGGTTGTCCAGGATTTTGTGATGGCTTATCCTCACGCTAGTCAATCAGTCTGATTGCGGTGGTCCAACATCCCACACCTTCACAGATCAGCAGTTCCTCAGTAGGCCAGTAAGGTGAATGGACAGTACGCTGCAGTAGCTAGCTCCGTCCACTACACAGTGGAAAGAGCTGTTTTCCGGAGCTACTGCAGAACATCTGATCAGCCTGGGATGAAGGGTATCAGATCCCCACCAATCAAACAGTGATGTAAACTCCTATACACGCCCTTTAAGCATTCAAGCAACACAAAACACAAAATGATGAACTTGATGAACTTAAAACACTTTAAATGAGTGGTCCAGATTTTTGGACTTTTTAAACTGTGAACAGAAGTCTTTTCTTTTGAAAAAAAGCATGCTTAACTTCTCCCTGCTGCTTAAGGACATGTCACCACTGAGGTCATTAATTGGCTGCGGTTGCCCTTCCATCTGGAAGTTTACAGGATTAAAGGATAGGGAACAAAAGACCACCAAAGTAAGTAAGTAAGGACTCGGAGCCAGAACAGAGTGGCAGTGAATATGATTGTCAAGTATAACAGGCTGTTGTTGACAGTTAAAAAATCTCCCCAAATACAGACAACCCCTTTAAGATTTTTGGTTTCTCATGATAGATTAGTATAATCTTAGCATTATCACAATTTATCCTTGAGGGAAAAGCTATACAACTTTTGTTACAAAAGGGAAACATTTGTGGCTATGGTTACATTTATGGTGACACTTTTCTGATCTGTGGTGCTTAGGTCAAGTGGTTGCAACCACAATAGCAATGAAGAAAGACTGACACTCACATTAAGATTTGCAGCTTATTCAGTATTTACTGAAGAATCTGCAAATCTTACTTATGGTTCCAGGCTTGGCTGGATGTACAAGTCATGGTAATGTAACGAGGGAGACCTAAAGTAATTGTGAAGCACTAGCCAACCACTTAAAAGGTTTGTCCAGTTTGGACAAGCGTTTGTCATCATCACAGGTTACCCGATAATGAGCATGGCCTTCAGAACGGTTGAACTTAATAGCCTAATGTTTTTCTTTAACACATTATGTAACTATGGTATTGATCAACTGTTAACATAAGGAAGCCTCTGGCAAGTCCTCATTCACTTTAATGGATTGCTCATGTAACGGATAGCACCAAAGGAAGGGCTATTCTTTTGTACTACAGGTCGGGGATTCTGCTGTTACATCCATATGCCTCAATAGAGTTGTTTAATACCTATTCATGTGCACTAGTTGACATATGGATGTCACAGAAAGGGGTTCCCAATCTTCGGACCAACTCTATGAGCCACACCAAAAAGTCATATTGTAGGAGTGTCTCCAGTTCTGGTGGACTTGAGAAAACCATATATTTATTACATGTTCAGTTTCACTCAGAAATTTGCTGATTTTATCAGAAGAATCAACCATGTAATGATAGACAGAAGACACCCCTACAAAATATTTGCCCATTCTGACTCATGTGCCAGGGGCAGGAATTTGGGTCATCAGAGTCAACCCCTTGTAGAGCCCCTCTGGCAATCAGCTGATCACCATATGTGATCTCATAGAGGTCATTCGCCACAACTTCCGTTCCATTATGTCCATACACCATAATGTGGCAAAGAGACAGAGATTTTCTTGAATGTCTTCATGTTCCAATTGTCTAGTTACTTAAAAAATTATTGAGTGCATGAGTGCACAACAGCTTTGCAGACATGTAGACTCTGAAGGCCTGGGTTGCTGCACATCATCCCTTCAGCATCTAGGTGGCCCAGACGATTCACAGGAGACAGCTGTCACAACAGGAGAAGGATTGGGAACTTCTGGCGGCGCTCCAAATACAAGAAGATTCTCAGGGAGTTTCAGAAAAAGGTGTATCTTACCTAATGAAGGGAAGTACAATCCTGAAACATTTCTGCACCAATAAATTTCTTCTTCTGAAAATCTCTGGGAATCTTCTTGTCTTTGAGCACCACCAGAAGTTCTCATTTCTTCTCCTGTTGTGACAGCATAAACACATACCATAGATAGGGATTTTCCCTTTTAAGATGGCTCAACTACCACCTATTGATGGATACAATGTATAAGGGTGATAACTTCTTCCCCAGAATAAGTTTGGAGTGCAGATAATCCTATGTGTGGTCTTCAAGGATATGTCAAGATCTACGGCTTTTAAAAACATTTAAGTTCAGAGTTTTACAAAAATTGAAATGTTGTCTATTATATAGCTGATATAGAAACCTAAGGGTTTGTAAAAAAAATAAAAAATCAACAATTTTCTATTATGAATTAAACATGGGAAGCAAATAATTAAGCATTTCCGACTGATAGGCTTTGCAATTTACTGGCAAGGAGGGAATATTGCAGAACAAATAGTGAAATCTACAGGCAGCCAAAAGCTATGATAATTAATTCTAGTAAAAAAGTAAATTATTGATAGATGACTGATTAACATCTAAAGAGATGAATGTTGGATATCAGCTAAAACAGGAATCCTTCTACCTACACATTAAGATAATAGGAAATAATAGCTTTAATAAGTCATTGATGTTCTGAATCTGCTCTACTCTCCACAATGAACAGCCGTTCGAGGAACATGAATATTCTGGACATATTTAATTATCTGTTCTGGTTATTTCCAATGCATCAAATACAAAAGATGAGTAACTAAACTAGTCAAATAACTTTGAGAAAAAATGTCCTCGGTCCCTATTCAGACATATGTGTATCCATGGTTACAGACTACAAACAAACCCTGTGTAGTCTGTTTCTTACTCTCTGTAGGTTATCAAGAAGAGGAAACAAAGAGAGCGGATTAGACTACATAGGGTTTAATTTGGATTTTGTAACTATGAAGACACATGGGAGCTGTATATACAAACATTTCTCTCAGAAGCATAAGTAAAAGATAAAAAAATGTTGGGTTGAGTGCATATGAGTGGCCCACGTAGAAATCATGCAATGTATTTACAAAAGACCAAACTATTACGTCATTTTGGAGTAATTATATGGTGCAAATCTATCCGATGATGTCCGTTTCCTCTAAGACACACCCACTTTAAAAAGTTGCTTGAGTGATGTAAACTTCATCTCCGCAAAAGAAAATGTGCAAATGATGCTTGCAAAAAAAATATAAAACTGTGTTTTTTATTTAAGGGTCATGATACATTTTCTTCATTGAAATAAAAGGGAATGTGTCAATATTGTTTAAATCATGCTTTTATACTAATTAAACGTTTTTTAATTAAATGTTATTTATTAATGTTATTTTTATAACTCTCTATCTAAAATCACTCCCCTTCCCCCCATAAAAATAAAAAATAAAAAATAAAAATAACTTAAAATCATTATGTTTTCACAGTGGTCACTAAGCCTAATAGTAGACGACACTTCTAGGTCTGTACAATCACCTCTACATACAGATAATAAAGGACCCATCATTTACAATAGTTGATATCACAGCTTATCTATTCTCTCTTGACCTCTTCAAAGGTCCCAAAGCATGCCTAGAAATCTTTCCCATAGAAGTCAATAAGGTCCCCTCCTGTTCATTGTGTTCATGGTCCAAGGTAGCTGAGGTAAAGCATATCTCTAAATGTTGTTAAAACCAACTTAGGCAAGATGGACGCCGCCCATTATCATGCAATCACAAAATAAAAGATTAGAAAAAAAACATGTTTTAATATCTGGTTTTAACTAGCAGAAAGAAATATAGCTGATCCATTCCTTTAAAATGATAATATTTGGTAATGAAAATAGTCGGCCTGTCTCCCTGAAAGGAATAGTACATCCTGCAGGAATGTCACAGACACTTTATGTTGCAAACAGAACCCTTTTATTTTCTCAAATAGAGGCAAATCACTCTTAGCGGTTAGTGGTACACAAGCCTAATGGTTACAATCTCGAGAAGAGGTACAAAGCTTGATGGTGTCTCCTACACTTGGGGTCACAGGTGTTTAAACACTACAACATAGCAGTAACAGTATGTTTCCACTAGAGATGAGGGAATCGAATCCCACAAAGTGGAATTTGATACGAATTTCAGGATAAATTTGATTCCCCGAATTTCCTCGTGCTTTGTGTCAGTGAATCAATTTTACCCGAAATAGTAAAAAAAACTTAAAAATTCAAACTTACCTCCTCTATTTGCTCATGGTGGGCCGCCAGCCTCCATATTGCTTGAAGATCTCAGCTGAAATCCTGTGCGGCGCGAGATTACATCATCACGTCGGCCGGCATGATGACGTCATACTTCACCACACCAGTCGGCGTGATGACGTAATCTCACGCCCCACAGGATTTCGGTTGAGATCTTGAAGCAAGACTGCGGCTGGCCTGTGTATGAACACGGCATCTGAGGGGTACAATGATGGGGCCGGTGCTATCACAGCTCCCTGTCATTGCACCTACTACTACTGAAATTCAACAAATCAGCCGAATCAAACTTTTAAGAAATTTGCTCATCTCTAGTTTCTACAGACTGTTGCTGCAGTCTAGCAGTTCAGTTGGATGCAGGTGGGTTTCGAACTCTGTATTAGAAAAGTGGGCATTTCCTTAAATGTCCTGTACCATTAGTTGTATAAATATTTCAGTAAAATATTTCATTTTACAGTGTAACTGTCACTTCAAGTATTGTTTTTTATGTATAAGTAGAGTGCTTAGAGAAGGGATTTTGTTCCATTTTATTAATAGCAGGCTCTAAAGTTATCCCTTAGCAATGTTGTAAACGAGCCGGTCTTCAATGTTCAGTGTGTACTGTAAACGGCTCACTGTTAGGGCCTTTGCACGTGACCGTATGTCCTCCGAGACATACAGTCCTTGAGCTGGGCATATGTCTGGGAGCTGCATTGATCTTCCGCAGGGGAAAACACAGCATCATAGATTGCAATAATGCCGTGGATGTCGGTCCGTCCGTGGGGCTATTGTCCTGCACTTATAAGATCATATGAGTGCGGGACAATAGTTCAGCGGGCTACCCAACTTGCACAGTATCACAGTAACCTATGATGCTGTGTGCTCCCCTGCACATGATCAATGCCACTTCGGGACATATGGCCTGCTCACGGACCGTATGTTTCGAGGGGGGGCATACGGTCGTGTACAAGGGCCCTTATATGCAGAGGCAGGCTTCCAAGCCTATCTCTACTCTTCTTGCTTTGTACACAGGAGTGCACCTAGCCTTTCTTCTGCATGAGGCAAAAACTGAAACAGCACCCCCTCAATGCCAAATTCTTAACCTAACCCTTTTGCCACAATGAAAGCACTCATTGCTCATGGCCCTTCCATTGCCCCCCTCTTTCCCCTACCTGGTGGTGCCTGAGGCGATTGCCTCACCTGACCTCATTGGTGGTGCACCCCTGTTTGAAAATAAATATAACTTTCCCTATATACTATAAAAACTCTTACTTCCCATCTCCCCGCCTTTGATACTGACTATCAGTGCTGGTCACTGACAGCTCATCTCTTCTCGCTAACCAGCAGCCAGGGAGACAGAGAAGAAGTGCACTGTCAACGCCCAACACCGACAGTCATTAGTGTTGTGCAAAGTTACTGAAAATGAATTTGCTTTGTGACAAATTACTTCGTCACGAAGCGCATTACTTTGTAAGTAGTGGGGGCATTGACAGAGAACGGCTATTCTGTCTCTCCCTGTCATTGTACCCCTCAAATTCCACGTTCATTTTTTTTTTTTTAGCCAGATATCTGACTTTAAGGTCAATCACTCTAAGTCCAAAATATTGAACATCTCACTCTCAGACTCTATAGCATCCTCTCTACAGAAACGCCTTCCCTTTCACTGGACCAAGGGCCCAATAAAATATTTAGGAATAAAGATCCCAAGGAATCTGGACGAATTATTTAATTATAATTATGCTCCCCTTAAAAAGGATATAACACAACTTCTACTGAAATACAACCTGCCTTATCTGTCTTGGATGGGCAGGAAAAATGTGATTAAGGCCTACGTTTTCCCCAAGATCCTTTACGTCATGCAACTGGTCCCGATACATCTACCAAAAACATTCTTCCAAGAGATCAGGAAACTCTTTCAGAAGTTCCTATGGAATGGGAAGAAACCCAGGCTGGCACATGATCTCTTGGTTAGGAATAAAACGGGCGGTGGCCTGGGATTTCCAGACGTCCTGAGATACTATCAAGCAATACAGCTAAATAGATGGCTGGAGTCGGTAGACCCTCAGAGACAACCAGATGTAGCAGATCTTATGCGACATAGTGTAGGGCCTACGCTCAAACAGCTTCTCTGGTTAACTGACACCAGTCAAACTAAGGACAAGAAGGGTGACCCCCTACTGAAAGGGATAAGAGAGACATGGAAAGAACTTAAGTAAAGTAAAAAACTAGCACCAGAGCCGTCAGCCCTATTGCCCGCAAACCTTATCCCAGACCTTCTAGGGAAAAATGGGGACATTCACCAGGAAGTGTGGTCACCATTAGCGCAAGCAAGACTGGGGGAGTTAACCCCAGACACAGAAACATCCATAGTGAATAGATTACCAGAACGAATAAAAAATTCCCCTAGCTTCTTTCTGACAAGGGCTTACATAGGTGCTGTGTGCAGGGAATTGAGAGAGAGGTCCAACCCAGCGAGACAACTGACAGAGTTTGAAAAAACTCTTCTGTCCCCACTCCGCAAACAGAGAAAAATCTCGGCATTGTACTCCTTGGTGGGAGCTGAGAGTGAGGCCTGAAAACCTCTATATATTAGAGACTGGGAGAAGGAGCTTGATATTATTTTCACCGATCAGGACCTCAAAAAGCTATTGGCTTTCTCGCATGGACCATCTCCTTGTATACGATTACAGGAAAATCATTTCAAGCTTCTTACCAGGTGGTACAGAACCCCAGAGTTCTTGCACAAATGTGGCTTGTTTCCCGATCGGCTTTGCTGGAGGTGTGGCGATGGAGAGGGGTCTCTGTCCCATATTTGGTGGACATGCCCTCTAATCGCCCCATTCTGGGAAAACGTCAATAAGACAATTAATAAAGTCTTGGTCACTGACCTAAAGATCACCCTTGAAATGGTGCTCTTTTCACTCCCCTCCGACCTCTACAGACCGTCTAAGCACAATCTGGTGACTCATCTGATAGCAGCGGCCAAATCTATCATTCCTCTCCACTGGAGAGACACACAGGCCCCCTCATTGAAGGAGTGGATAGCCAAGGCGAACCAAATATGCAATTTTAAATAAATGTCAAGTTGGATCAACAGAAACCACGAAAAATATCTGAAAACTTGGCACCCCTGGAGGTCTTGGATCGGGGCGCAGTGATGGGTAACATACTAGCAACCCCACAACGCAACTTGGCGTAGATGGTCTTACGCAACCTGATGACCTTTTCTCGGGTTTAATCTTCCATCCCATAACTCAGTCGCAACGAGCGTCGAGGCAGCTCAACCTGGTTTCCCCTCCCCCTTCTTTTCCTCCCTCCTTTCTTCTCCCTTCTCTCCCTCCCCACCTTTTTTCTTTTATATTTCTTCTTTTCTTTCTTTCTTTGTTATATATAAATGGTATATGATCCAGGTAGCCATTGTCTCCCCTGAAGTACTATGCTATAATTTGTAGAACACCTCATAGCTTTAGCTGCCACACAGGAGACCGT
This sequence comes from Bufo gargarizans, assembly GCF_014858855.1. NCBI lineage: Eukaryota > Metazoa > Chordata > Amphibia > Anura > Bufonidae > Bufo > Bufo gargarizans. The sequence goes on along the minus strand of NC_058084.1, from coordinate 10,854,088 downwards.
GGCTCTGCTGTGCCATGAATTACTGGTTATGGACCGGAGATATCGCGTCATCCATCTGTTAAATGGTGTGTCTATGACCTGTGACATCATCAATGTATACCACAAATTTTTGGTCAACTGACCCATATTTCTTGCATCAATATATGCTGTAAAACTATTTCTCCCTGTCTCCCTTCTACTGTAATACTACTGACTGTTAGCACTGGTCGCTGTCAGTGCATCTCTAATCTATCTCCCCGGCGTTCATATTTGATTGAAAATTTTAGAAAATAAAGAATTTATAATAAAAAATAAAAAAATTCAACGTTCATAGCTGATTGCGGCATCTGACATTAATATCAAGGTCTATAATTAAGAAAATCATACTTACCGGTACCTCATCCATTTGATCTCGAAGATCCGTCCGCCACCATCTTGATTGAAGATCCAGCGAGAAATCACTTCAGTCGTCGTCGTGACTTCATACATCACCCACGGACAAGATTTTGCGTGGAATCTTCAATCAAGATAGTGGCGGCAGGCTTTTTGTGCTAAAACAGATAAGGTGATTAGGATTTTTATTTATTTTTTACCCCAGTGCAGGGAAAATTTATTAATTACCACGAAGCATGAGAAAATTCGGCTTCGCGATGAATCAAATTTTCCCTGAAATTCGGATAGTTCGATTGGCTCAACACTATCTGTCATTGTAATAATCAGAGAGACAGGGGGAAGCAGTTTTATAGTACCTAGCGACAGTTTTATACTGGTGGTGAATCTTGACAGTTTGTCTCTTGTCTGTTTCCCCAGAGGCTAGTTAGCGATTGCGCCGGGGAGATAGATTAGAGATGCACTGACAGTGACCAGTGCTAACAGTCAGTAGTATTACAGTAGAAGGGAGACAGGGAGAAATAGTTTTACAGCATATATTGATGCAAGAAGTGAGGAGAGTAGAGGCAGGCTTGGAAGCCTACCTAATAGTGAGCCATCTTTAGTGTACGGTACGCGCCAAACTTTTGCAATGCTCATTTAGAACATTGCTAAGGAATAATTTTTCTTAATAAAATGGAACAAAATAAGTGAATAGAAAATTGAATCATCTCCGGGGCTCTGACAGCTTAGTTACTATTTGGGTCAAGTATATTAAAAAGCAAGCGGTTAGCTGTGTTTGTCCACCTGAAAGACGACATGAATGGATGTCCTTTATTCTCCAGTATTTTAACCACTGTTCTCAATTTCAAACCTCTGAACTTTTTTGATAACCTGCCCAGTCCTCTTAAGACTTATAAGCACTGTACCTTTATACCTCTTTGAAGGTAGACACACAAAAGCCGAGATAAGGTTTCCCATTTGTCATAGTCACGGAACAATGCCTCTTAAGCCTCACTGTGAAAAGGGTTTAAATAAAGCCCTGTATTACAAAGTAAGAAAAAATATATAAAAATCCATCTGATTGCAGCGTAATTGATTAAGGAGATTTTCTTTGATGAAAAGCATTTATTTCAGTCCAAATCTTGCTTACAAAAGGAAACGATCGGTTAAATCTTACATTAGATAAATTTAATTGGTTGTCATAGAAAAAAAGTTGGAAAGTTGACACATCAAAGAAACTGCCTCATTGTTTGAAATTCTTTAGTAAATTTTAGTTATTTTTTTTACAGTATCTTGTAGTTAATGAATAGGTAAAGATAGTATGAATAGGTAGAAAAATGACATTAACCCCATGGCACTATTTTAAATAAATATGTGGCATGCAGAACTCATGGCTATACATTTATGGCACTGTGATATCAGGGGCAAAGCAGATGTTCCTGTGTGATCCCCTGAGGATGAGTGGGTGGCAACTATCAGTGACTACGGGAACGGGTACGGTGGAGAGATGAATGAATTTCCTAAAATTAGCTTTGAGTTTGATCCGTCCAAAGAAATATTTTTCAGGTTACAGATCAATTCTACCCAAATTGAAATTACTATATTTTTTACTTTAGGATCCACTTTTTTGACCTGAAAAGTGGGGAAAAAATGTCAGTGCGTCTTATAAAGCAAATACTAGTGAGCGCTTCCATTGGCGCAGACTATTATGCAGTAGACGCAGGAAGTGGTGACTGTATCTGTACTAGCGCTGGTTGTACTCACTGCTTCCTGGTGTTCTCTGGGCGCTGCACGGTCCTCACTGCGTACAGCGGCATGACATAGGGGGATATTTATCAAACTGGTGTAAAGTAGAACTGGCTTAATTGCCCATAGCAACCAATCAGATTTCACCTTTCATTTTCCAAAGGAGCTGCGAAAAATGAAATGTGGAATTTGATTGGTTGCTATGGTCAGCTAAGCCAATTCTACTTTACACCAGTTTAATAAATCTCCTTCATAGTGCATGTAGTGTGACCTGATGCTGTATGACGTCAAGTTATTGTGTCTAATCAGCTAGCCATGCGGACAGCTGCAGGAGAGTTTACTTTACACTCCATTGGTCAGTTTGTTTTTTAAATTTCTCCTGGAGAATGTCCTCACTAGGGCTTGATGAAGCGCGATCTGCATGAAACCGCGTCCCCCCGAGGACACCATGGAGTTTTTTATTCATGTAAAAAAAAGTTACATTTTAGTTTAAATTGCAAGGCGCTGTACCTAAAAATTAGTTATTTAAGTCTCTCATGACCCCATATCTAGGGGACAGCAATAAAGAAAGGACGGGAACTTGCACAAAGTAGCTTTTAGAATGCTAGATTTATTGGTCATATATCAATGGTTAGTGACGCGTTTTGGCACTATGTGCCTTCATCAGACTGGGAAGTCTATAGTCTATAGTCTGATGAAGGCACATAGTGCCGAAATGTGTCACTAACCAGTCTAGCATTCTGAAAGCTACTTTCTATATTGCTGTTTCCTAGGACGCCAACCCACGGACACATGCACTGCCATGCTACTACACCGCAGTGCCGACCGGTTATCTACATATATCCCATATCTAGGGGATTCATCCTTGCTGCCTTTTTCTTCATAATACGGGAGTGTCTGGATCATGCAAATTGAGTGTGAGCTCTGCAAAAAATGTTTTATTTTTTTTCTTGCTATGGTCAACTAAGCCAGTTCTACTTTACAAAGGTTTGATAAATCTCCCCCATAGAATTGAGGTCTGATATGGGGATCTGATTAGAGGTCTAATCTTGGGGCCTGATATTGAGGTCTAATATGAGGGTCTAATATTGGCATCTGATATTGGGGTCTAATCTGGGGTCTCTTGAAGATTGGCGGTTTTATGAAGTTTGGGGGGTCTGATCTGAGGTCAGATAAAAAAAAAAATATTTTGTATGATTTTCCTCCTTTAAAAGTAAGGTGTGTCTTATAATCCAGTGCATCTTATAAAGCTAAAAAATATGGTACTTTGACTGCCTGGAAAAGTTTATTTCTCCTTGTCTTTCTATCTCTCTCTCTTATTCTCTGCCTCCCCTTCAAATCTTCCCCAAATAAAATCTTAATAAATTCTGATTCTAAAGAATCAGAGTTTTTGAAAAATTTGGGTTGAGTTTTGATTCAAAAAAATTGATCCACTCATCTCTAATAGAGTGTCTACTAGGTGCAGGTCTAAGCTCTGGGCCTATCCCAGATCCCCAAAAACAGAGGACCCATGGTCCCATATTTGAATGGAACAGTGTGGTCACTCTGCCACTCCATTCGGTTGTAAGATAAGGCACTCAGCCACTGCATGTTCAGGAGTTGAATGAAGCCAACATACATGGCAGCTACTTATGAATGCTAGGGATCCCAGTGGTCGAACCCTCACTATCAGACATTAACTATGGATACAGGATAATTGTTGTTCAGCGAGAAATCCTTTAAGCAAAAACAAACACAATGCAACAGCACTCTGCAAACACAAAGAACAAAGTAAATACAATAGTGTCATGCTCATCAGTCCTTTAAAGGGATTCTGTCACCTCCCCTAACCCAAAATCCGATTTTAAAGCAGCCATGAAGCACAGCTTACCTGGATTAGGCTGTGCTCTTTTATCTTGTAATCCGTCCAGTAGTTTCTGTAAAAAACGACTTTTATGGTTATGCAAATGAGTCCTGAATGTGCCCAGAGGAGCGTTTTGTTCCCCTTAGAGAGCCCAGTACTGCCCATCTTACAGTGCCCAGCCCGCCTTCCTTGCGACTGTCTAACCGCCCCCAGCCTGCCACAGCCTCTCCTCCCTCTCCTCCCCCTCCCTCACGGCCGAATGAACTCTCGCACAGGCGCAGTTCCCACTGAGGGCTGCGCCAGTGCGATCTGCAGGAGACTGAGGGCAGGAGCTTCATCCTCGTCACTGGGCATGCGCCGAGCCCAGTGACGTCCGATGCTCGCTCTTCCCTGCTCGGACGTCACTGGGCTCGGCGCATGCCCAGTGACGAGGATGAAGCTCCTGCCCTCAGTCTCCTGCAGATCGCACAGGCGCAGCCCTCAGTGGGTACTGCGCCTGTGCGAGAGTTCGTTCGGCCGTGAGGGAGGGGGAGGAGAGGGATGAGAGGCTGGGGGCGGTTAGACAGTTGCAAGGAAGGCGGGCTGGGCACTGTAAAGAGGGGCGTTACTGGGCTCTCTAAGGGGAACAACATGCCCCTCTGGGCACATTCAGGACTCATTTGCATAACCATAAAAGTCGTTTTTTACAGAAACTACTGGACGGATTACAAGATAAAAGAGCACAGCCTAATCAAGGTAAGCTGTGCTTCATGGCTGCTTTAAAATCGGATTTTGGGTTAGGGGAGGTGACAGAATCCCTTTAAAGTTGCCTCAATCAGTAATGATTGCAGCACCACATGGACGGGGCATCTGTTCATCAGGGTTGTCTTGTGTAATCCTCTTAGGTCATCTTAAAGTTCTCTGTGCATTTTACAGACAGAAGCTGTAATGTACTGGAATACAGGAACAAAGAAAAAAAAAATTGTTAGTTTTTTGTTCTAATCATACAACACAAAAATGCATATTATCCATCCCCCTTAAAGGGAGTCTGTCAGCTACTTTGAGTGTTTTAGGCCGCTCAAATAACGATTTAGCACAGTTTCCCAACATAAAAATAGCACCTGTATTGTTTCTTTCACTTGTCCACAAACGGGAAAAAAACACTTTATAACGATATGCAAATTAGGGCCTTCTCTGATGTGCCCAGATAACTACTCCCCTTGGATTCCTTTGGCCCCCTCCTCTCCTTTTTCATCCTCCTCCTCTGGTTTAGATCTCACGCGAGTCACCGCTGGGCCCGCGCATGCGCACTGCTCTGCCCCCTATAGGCAAAGGCACTGATGTTAACAGTGCTCATTGCACACAAAAAATAAGCTCTTGGAATGAGTCAATGAAAAAGAAAAAATGAAATAAATCACTTGTTTTGGAGGCATGAAATGTGCTGTTTCTTCTTGGGGTATTCTCTCCTCTGAATCTTATGGCATATTCACAGCAGTTGCTTGGCTGTCCTCAGAAATCCTCTAAAAGTGGATGCTGAGAGCCACACATGCACGACCACCTTTTGTTCATCTACTGCAGTCTGAAGGCAGGACTCTGTTCTCGAGATAGATCTCTGGGATTGGCATCTATTGGACTTTTACGACATTTCCTGTGGAGATGCCATGAAAGTCCAAGATGGAAATACCCCATTAAAGTTTTCTTGTTACAAATTGTTGAGTAAACTTAACACATAGTTCAAGGAAATAAAAATAAAAATTTACAAGTTTTTTTTTTTTCAAATTTGAATTTAAAGAATGAATGCTAATTGTTATTGTACCAAACAAATAAATCAGAAACACAAGAAATAAAACTTCATAAAGTAATGTCTGCCAGAAATATCAAGGGTTATATAGTATGTGTATCAGATAAGACGCAGTCTTAGAGGGAATGTGCCCTCAGAAAATGACCCATTGTTTATATTAAGTTTTTATGCTAAACATATTAGAAAAAACTTTTAGTTATTGTACCACTTTCCGAACAAATTCCTCCTTTTACAGTCAAATATTTTATATTTTGACTCCTGCTGCCATTTTCTGCTCCTCGGATCCTATGGGTTTGTGTGTAGTTGAGTTGCTTGGCCTTATTTCCACCTCACATACACATTCAGTTCATCCAAGCGTGTATATGTTTGCAATATGGAGATAGGAGAAAGGCACACTTAGACATATCAAAGTCATAAATCTGCACCATGCAGGTACTGGGCTCCAACCTCGGCAACTGTGCTCATGACATACTCCGCATCCGCAGGAGCACAGTTCTAGCCCAGTTATTTCCAGGTCAAGATATTACAGGCACTTTGTGAGAACAGCGAAAGGATGAAAATCAACCTGGATTTCTAAAATATACATCTCTTACCTGCTTACATAAAAGCGAGCATCTCTGTAAATCAACTCTCTCACTAATGTCCCCTGTGGGTGTAATTTCTACAATAGAAAATTTATTTCGGCAGCGTCAAGCATCCAGGAACTGGTGCAACTATTTGCAATTATGCATTTCTCTCTAGCACCTTTATTGTTTATGGTAATGTGAAGATTATAGTCATAGTATTTTAATTTGTTGAAGTGTTATTTTTGTCGTTTTTATACACGGATGGAAGATAAGGATAATTAGTAAACTTGATATATTGTTTCATGTGTTGTATATTTTCCCTTGTTTTTGAACAGCAGAGCGACCATCAAGATATAGTAAATAGGCAGACTGTGGTCTGTCCCACTGCAAGGGTCATTTCAGATACCTGCAAATTAGGCCTCCTGCTGATGAAAGGAAACTGTCTCATTAGTACCACCTATAGGTAGCTGCCCTGCAAGTCAATGCCTGTCCAATTTAAGGGTCTTGAAAAATGATTTGATTTGTCAGCTAGTCCAGAGACATCAATATGTAGACAGCTGTTTTGGGGTTCTAGTCCCTCACCAGGACAGAGCAATGTACTGCTTGGGTGTTGAGAGGACAGTGATGTAGCCATTGTGGGCTACTGTTTCTCCTTACTTGGAGACATACTCCAAGACATACTCCAATGTCTTGTTTCAAGGCCTTTTAATGAGATAGACATTAACTTACATGGTAGCTTCCTATAGGTGACATTAGAAAGAGAGCAAATTTGAATATCTTTTCACAGGGGGCATTTGCATGAGTTATTTTAGTTGCAGAAAAAATACCTTCATTATTACAATGAACTTCTGTCAGATAAAGTTAACTCGATGCCCTACTAGTTCTTCTCAACCGACCAAGGTCTCTCTTTGATCTCCTTCCATTTCTGTGAGAGGACATTGAGTGTCTCCCACTACTAGTTCATCTCTGTCTTATGCCCTGTTTTTGTTGGTGTGCCACAAGGCTCAATACTAGGCCCCCTTCTACATCGACAGCCATGTCCAGCTTATTAACTCTTTTGGTTTTGAATATTGGTTTTGAACAACCAAACCTATTTATCTGCTCCCTAACTAAACTGCCTACTATCTCATGTGCCTCACTGTCATCTCCTACCTTATGTTGAAACTAAACAAGAACAAGACTGAGCCAACACTCCACTGTCTTAAGGCCAATTTATCAAGCAATTCCCCAAAAATGCCTGCTCGTCAGTGGAGGAGATACATTTACATGCAGCTATATCCTCCACAGTATGGGGAGGAGCAATTGCTAATGCTATTACTCTTCCCCACGCAGACTCGTTGTTTACCGACAGCAGATGCTGTTTGCACAACACAATCTGCTACCAGCAAACAAATAATTTTTTGACCACATGAATGATGTGATTACCCGATGAATTAACGTTTCACTGGTTCATCGGGTAATCAGCGGCACTTTTGCACTACCATATAGTCGCTAACGAATGTTCCTATGAATGCTTGTTAGCGATCATCTAACTGAGAATTGGCCCATGTAAAGGGCACTATATTAACTCTTGAGAAGGTCATGACATAAAGGCAACATAGATAGCGGATGGTCCAATATTTAAATGCCTTAATATGTGAAAGTAAACAGTTGCAGACAATGCCTGTAGTCCTGTCAAGCCTATTTGTCACAATGTCAGGAAAATAAATGAGAATGGGGAGACACAATGAGAACAGACAGGTTGAGTTCAATGTGTTTGCTCTTTTTTATTACCTTTTTGCAGCGCCTAATGAAGACCCAAGGGTTTCCCAAGTATTGAACATTACTTTCATGAAGTAGTGCTTGACCCCAGGATTAAGCGGCATTTACATTCTTTCCATCTACCAGCATGGTTGCGAACAATTGAAAATAAGTCATTTTGAATGTCAGAGATTTTGCTGCCCAACAAAGAGATTATTTTTTTGTCTTATTTGAGTGTAATGTAAGAGAGAGTCTACAAAACTTGTTTACCAAAAAAGACAATAAAGAGCTAGTCAAGAAGATACTACTGTTTGGCTCATGTGGAGAAATAAATGATCTTTATCAATTTACTTCTTAATTCCAACCCATTGTTCCTATGCCACATTAGGGCATATGAACATCATAGAGGGGGATACCTCTTTGAGCCGGAACAGACAGAAAGAGCAGAGCCATAAACATACGGGCTTGAGCTGTCCATGTATTTCATGACCGGCCATTAATCTGCCAGTGCTACTGCCAGAAAAATGAATGACCAAAGAAGGCCCACCTTGCCAAAATCAACTACATAATAAATGTTTTATGCTGGTTGCCTGTACCTGGAGGTACCGGCCCTGGTCCCTTTCTCCGCCAACCCTCCAGATCTAAGGCTTCTTTTCCAGCTGTCAGTGGCAGGCCTGGATGCCAGTGCCCCACATACATTTCGAAGATTTATCAAACTAGTGTAAAGTAGAACTGGCTAAGTTGTCCATAGCAACCAATCACATCCCACCATTCATTTTCCAATGGCACTGTGAAAAATAAAAGGTGGAATATGATTGGTTGATATGGGCAACAAAGCCAGTTCTTCTTTACTTGAGTTTAACACTTTTCTGTGGCCAGATGGGTTATATATTGACCATGGTATTAATAGGGTATGGGCTCACAGAACGATGGAGTAGTTCATTAAATGATTTGCGCCAAATTTTGCCATAAAAAAATCTCAGTTATGGCACACTTCAAAATATTGCCCAGGTTTCTAGTCATAAACTGGTGCAAAAAGCACAGCAAATCTACACCTCCTCAAAACAGGTGTAGACATTATTTTCTGGCTTAAAGATATTGGCCCATCTGGGACATTGATAGCACATCCCTAGGATATGTCTTAAATCTCAGACCCGCTACTCTATAGAGAATGGGCCCCTGATGTGAAGGCCAGTATACTTGGCTATATTCGTCAACCCCATAGCAGTCAATGGAGAGTGCACTGTGCAAGCAAGGCCACTTCTCCATTCACAGCTATGGGACTGCCAGAAATAGCCAAGTCAGCATTTGGATATATTCGGAACTCCCATAGCAGTGAATGGGCGGCTTCAGGGGTCCTGTTATGAGATCCGCACCTACCTAACATTGATATGCCATCAATGTACCAGATGGGAAATCCCCTGTAAAGACAATGCAACACACTTAAGTTTAAGATTAGGGAATTACATGCTAGTCTCCATATATCTCCCCTTTTGTTTTTTTCTTATTACCTTCCAGCAAACATCTGATGGCAGCAATTTTAACAACCACTACTGATAAGAATGCGGCTTAAGTAAGTGTTTATGATGACCTTTTAGTAATTTAGAAATGAGAATCAAATCACTGACAAGCTAATAGTGGTATGCGTTCCACCATCAAAAATATATCACTGTAGTACGGAACGCTATGGAGATTAGATAAAACTAATACTTTATTAAATCTACAAAAATGTAAGGAAAGGAAACCTACTAACTATATAAAAAATCCTGAGTGACTAGGTCTATCCATAATTCCTGAGGCGGATCGAGGTATCATTTAGAAAACCACGATCGGCGGTACCGCTCAGGTGTAGATAAGACAAAAGATCTGACCCAAGAGAGAGTCAAAAAGAACCACCCCATAAATGCACATCCAACCATAAAGGGATACAAAAATATATATAAAGTTTATTTAGACACAACAACACACACGCATTAAAAAATTGTATACAATATAAGACAAAGTGCGGTATGCAATAAAATATATGTAACCAACACATACAGGTCCACTGCGTTTGTCACATCAGAATGTATGCGCTATCAACCAGCATGTAAAGCAATACAATAAATCACATATAGCAAATGTAAGGTAAGGTAAGACCACTAGAATTGAAAATGCAAACAGACCGACATGGGGTCCAATATCAAGAGCCAAACCTACATAGCCAGCTGGTGCAGTGGACCTGGAAACATAGCAAGCGCCCAACGCGTGTCGCCGGATTGCTCCGGCGACAGATATGAGCCAGATGTCTGAAGGTCGGCCATATGAGCACGAATCAAGGGACACTAACTACATGGGTGTGAGCTAGAAGCTTGAGTGCACCTGGCCACTCAGTGCTGATAGCTGCAGCCTCTGTTACGGAGGTCAGCAGCATACTTGTTTGTTTGTCCTTCTACCCACGTCTCATGCTCCTGACGAGCCAAACATGACGAAACGCGTTGAGAGATTAGTGGGGGCAAACCCATGCTTTTGAATTGTCGCTTGAATTGTGTTCACACTACAGAAGTGGTGTGCGTCAATCCAGCCCTCTGTAGTATGTGAACAGGTGCACTCAAGCTTCCAGCTCACACCCATGTAGTTAGTGTCCCTAGATTCGGTCTCATATGGCCGACCTTCAGACATCTGGTTCATATCTGTGAACTGGTGGTTCTTGCACATGGTCAGATCCAATGGGTAGATGTTTATCAATGGATTAGTTTGTTAAATTTAGTCCAGGGCCATCTAGACTGGGTGTTTGAGCTGAGCACCTTATCCGTGCCACGGTGCACACTTCTGGTTGCGTCACAATACTACAGCCGGCTGGCGTGGTGTGGCAACCATCAGCAGTGCATCTGAAGTGGATTTCCTGAAGACCTTATCCACACCTGAGCGGTACCGCTGATCGTGGTTTTCTAAACGATACCTCGATCCGCCCCAGGAATTGTGGATAGACCTGATCACTTAGGATTTTTTATATAGTTAGTAGGTTTCCTTTCCTTACATTTTTGTAGATTTAATAAAGTATTCGTTTTATCTAATCTCCATAGCGTTCCGTACTACAGTGATATAATTTAGAAATGAGGTTTATTAGATGAGCAGCACAAAGTGAATGTGAAAGCACAATTCACAAAGCTAGACAAACACTTCATCCTTAGTTCTATGCTAGAAAATTAGTGTAAAAAATTAAAGTTTTAAGTAGCATGAGCCTTTTATTAATTTTTGCACATTGCTCTGCCCTTGTGTAAATTTAAGACGGATTCTCAGAATAGGTTATTATTATATGATTGGTGGGTGAGCACCGACACCGGGTACTGCAGTTCCTATACCGCATACTGACCTTGTAATTGGCTATGTGATTTTTCTATTTTTTTTTCTAACCTGCTTCTACTTTCTATATCAATGTTCTTGTTTTGACTCTTTTGGCCTATTTGAAGATTGCTTTTTCTATGTCCTTGATAGTTGTCCATTATGGCTAATGTTCTGTTTGCCATGGGTCTAGTTCCTGTTCAAGTTCCCATTCTATACTGCTTTGCCTGTTTATTTTCCTCCTGTTATTGGTGAGCTAAAGTTGAGACCCATTACCTGTGGTTAAGCAGTTAAGTACATTTTTGTATGAGACTTTGGTGTAAACTGGCCAACTCTGTTCCACTACCAACTTTTGGTTTCTTTAACCCAATGGAGGACTTTTCTTTGACTGTCCACATATCCCATGAGAAATAAACTCAAGTGGCAAGTGATTGACTCTCAAAATAAGGCCTAGTTCACACGACCGTATGGCTTTTATTGTTTTTTGCGGTCCGTTTTTCACGGATCCGTTGTTCCGTTTTTGAGTTCCGTTGTGTTTCCGTTCCGTTGTTCCGTTCCGTTTTTCCGTATGCCATGTACAGTTTACAGTAATTACATAGGAAAAATTGGGCTGGCCATAACATTTTCAATAGATGGTTCAGAAAAAACGGAACGGAAACGGAAGACATACGGATGCATTTCCGTATGTGTTCCGTTTTTTTTGCGGATCCATTGACTTGAATGGAGCCACGACCCGTGATTTACGGCCAAATATAGGACAAGCTCTATCTTTCAACGGAACGGAAAAACGGAAAAACGGAAACGGAAGGCATACGGAACACATTCAGTTTTTTTTGCGGAACCATTGAAATGAATGGTTCCGTATACGGACCGTATACGGAACACAAAAAAACGCCCCGTACACCCGCAAAAAAAACGTTCGTGTGAACTAGGCCTAAGGGTTGACTTCTGCTGGACCTTTGAGATAAATGATCTTCTGTTAGTTCAGTCTGACTATGTTATGTTTCTCCATGGGTCTTTTTATGATAAAATTATATACTGTATGCAACAAAGAAATGGTACAGTTTACCCAATTAGTGTCTTCACGTGGCCTGCAGATGGGGTCTGCATGCTGCTAGCGGTACAACAAGCTGTGTAAACATCCAGGAGTAATATAAGCGGATTGTTCAGTACCCCACGATCCAGATATTTTATGCAAATCTTCATGCTAAAACACCACTTTCAGCATTTAAAGGCATCTACGCATTTGTAGCTCATAGGTTAAAGCTTATTTGTTTGAAACATATAAGCAGACTGTGATGCTGATATGATGTTAAACATACAGATTTAAATAAAATATCTGGATTTCAATATTGTGGCATTGGATCCTCCACCTACAATGCTATCTACTGCTATCATTTATAATAATAACATTAACTCCTTGACAACATGTACCGTGCATTGTTGCCACTTTGAAAATGGTACCAGCTCCAAAGCAGAGCTGGTGTCATAGCCGCCTGGTGCCGACTGTTTAAACCTAATGTCTGTGATCAGTGATAATGTTGGTCACAGATATTCAACCCCTCAGATGTCTTGGTTACCTTGTGACCATGGCATCTGATGCAGCTTTCCCCACATGGAGATCAGGAAAGCCGTTAATTCTCTCTAATAGCCTGGACCACTCTAAAGAGTTATTACAGCTGTAGATCTTATGGAAGCCTGCCTACACTAATTCATTGCAGTGTATGGAAGAAGTGGCCTGAAGATAGAACAGACAAGCACTCTAGGGAGGGCTTAAAAAAGTAAAAAAAATAATAAAAAGTATAAAAAATATATAAAAATTCACTCCCCTTTCCCCATAATAAAAACAAACAATTAAAAAATAAAGATTATATGCTCTGGTAAGTCCCAAAATGCCTAGAATATTTAAATATAAACTTCAATAAAAAAATAAAAATGGCAAATTAGTTTTTTTTCGTTCCAATAAAAACTATGGATTGCCTTGTAATAATGAGCACTAAAACAGCTCTGTAGGTAAAAAAAATAAATAAAAAGTTTTGGAGATCAGAATATGGTGATGCAAGAAAAATAAAAGTTTTATGTGATATAATCTAACATGGAGAATGAAGTGAACATGGGAGTTTTACACAATAGGGAAGACCGTAAAAATTTAACAAATTAAAACTATAGGGCAAATTGTGTTTTTCTAAAAAAAAAAATTCAAAGCCCCCCATTTGGAAGCTTCCCATTACAATGTTCACAATATAACATGCTGATATTAAAAAGTGCAACTTATCTCACAAAAAACAAGCCCTCATATGTCTATCTGAAAAATTAGAAAAGTTATGGCTCCAAAAACGGAAAATCGAATGGGAAATTTGAATGGAAAAATAAAAAAGTTATGGCTCTGAGAAGGCAGGGTGTAAGAAATTAAAACACAGAAAAGAGAAAAACGTCCTGAATGGGTTAAACAATATTAGACTCTATAGAATTCACAACTTTCCGCTATAATACTGAGCAACAGCATTGACTCTTGTTTTCACATCTACGTTTGTTCATTTGAGAAGTGCAGCCTGCTTAAACATTGCTCTTGATTTCACACTTCTGGGTAAAATAACGAAAAAAAAGGAAAAAAAAAAAAGAAAAGAAAGCACTCGGAAGAGAACACAGACATATGCCGGGGACTGTTTAATGTTTATCACATTGAAATATGCCATCTGTCGCAGTTATAGTTTTTATGGAGTTCAGAATCTCAAGTATATGTGGACAAAGACTAATTAAGGATGTTTTCTTTTCCTACCAACTGTTAGTTCTTCGTCCAGGCTGTTTGCTTTTACAACGTGTCTGCAGAAGTGCACTCTTATAAAAGAAGACCTGGGGATGGAATAAATGGGAGAAACCTTGAGATATTGTCACATTTTTTTCATATAATTATGAATCTATCCATGAAATCCTTTTATACAGAAAGCGGGACACACTCTCCATTCCTCGTCAACCCAGTAATTACATTTTCTGATGGTAACGTGGTTTTCTCATCACGTCAAACCATGACATTCTAGAGATGACTAGGGTGACTTTCGAACGCTCGTTCTAGATTTAGAAGCAAGTCCCAGAGATGGGACCAGCACTGATCTGACGTTGTTGGTATATTCTAGAAATATGCCACCAATTTGTGAAATAGACAAACCTCTTTAACAGTACAGGCAGGAGAGACATAATGCGTCGCGGTGCCGTAAGTTTACGTGACACACTTCTAATATACTCCAAAAATAGTGTAAAGTGCCATGGAGTGCCACATTAAAAGTGTGGTGCATCGGTGATACTGTTGACAACTTCTAAATCTGTGTATACTACATGGTTGACCATTCATCATACTGGTTTTGGAATCCCTTAGCAAAATCAGGTGTAATAGGAGTTGGACGCCTGGGGAGCAGTTGATCACCATTGTGGCTTCAATTTTAACCCCTAAGAGCATGTGTGTGGCACGCTATGGTGTTACTGAAAAACATCTATGCCATTTGCATAGTTTGCCACGTTAAATAAATGTTTCATGCTTGCTACATCTGTGTTTGCATAGAAGGATTGTATGGAGAAGGGTCAGCAGCTGAGCCCACTCCATACACAGCAGACAACCTCTAGAAAAGTCGGATGCACACATACTGTATTTCTTGGCATCTGCTCTGCACACATGTGCCTGCACAGGAACAGCTCTGCACATACACACATACACACATCTGAAACTCCTTCCACAGTCATTCAAGCTGTAGTTCTTGCATTCTCTGCTGGCCATTACATATGTAGAACATGTGCATAGTGCCTTTTAGTGTTGCTGTCATTGCAAGCACAACTTATATTTAAATGGGTACTCTGGGAATGATTTAAAATGGCTGCCAACAACCTAGTCCTAGAATGTGAGCAGGACTCGTTGCCTCCACTTGCAGTACTTCCTAATGGGGTGAGAGGGCGATGCTTCACTATACACTACACTCCAGCACTTGCATGTACTACACATTGGTGAGTGTTCCTGTCAGGCTGCTCAGCCATAATGGCACATCATTGGCAGAATCTCAAACATAGAAGAGGATTCTTTACGGTAAGAGCAGTGAGACTATGGAACTCTCTGCCTAAGGAGGTGGTGATGGTGAGTACAATAAAGGAATTCAAGAGGGGCCTGGGTGTATTTCTGGAGCGTAATAATATTACAGGCTATAGCTACTAGAGAGGGGTCGCTGATCCAGGGAGTTATTCTGATGCCTGATTGGAGTCGGGAAGGAATTTTTTATTCCCCTAAAGTGGGGGAAATTGGCTTCTACCTCACAGGGTTTGTTTTTTTCCTTCCTCTGGATCAACTTGCAGGATGACAGGCCGAACTGAATGGACAAATGTCTTTTTTCGGCCTTATGTACTATGTTACTATTACTATCTATTGTAAAGCAGTGTAGTGTGTGGTGAAGTCCCATGCCCATTCCCTCAAAGGAAGTTCTGCAAATGGAGGCAACCAGTCCTGCTCACATTCTAGGACAGATTGCTGGTGACCATTTTAACACATTTCGGGAGAATCCCTCTAATAAGCTCTAATAGGCTATCATAAAGCCATCCAATTGGAAACTGATCCTAATGTTAAGCAATGGGCTCCAAATGGAGCTGTTTTCCGTTTGACCTTCAGGTCCCATAATTGAATCAGAGTCTGGACTCACTGGAATATCTTCTGGTTTTCTAGTTGGCCAATCCAACCCTGTCTGGATGATAATTTGTTTATTTGCTGAAATGATAGCCATTAGTAATTACCTCTGAAATAGCCGAGAAAAGACCGAAATACATCACACAACCTGGATGACATTGAGCTTTTATTTATTTCAAGGTCATTTTATAATTGTCAGGGAAATGTTCTGTAAGAATCAGGACAAGCTAGGTAAAAACTATCTAGGGAAAAAAAAATAACAAAACATTTCTCTATGACCAAAATAAATGAATAAATAACGGAGATAAATGTAAAGGTAAATAAAAATAAATAGTTAGACGCTTCCGTTCAGCCCTCACATGGTGTGTACTTTGTCGGAGAGATATTTAAACAGACATTTACAGCGGTAAATGTGCCATCGCACACAAGGGACCAGAGCAGATAAAAGTCCTAGCTGAAATACAGCAACAGATAAAAACCTCAGAGAACGTACTACAAGTATTTAGAACCATGCTTGGAAAGATTATACGAAACATAAAATTCCTGCACTTCACACTTTGTGGTTGTTCTGTGTCCAAGGGAGGAAGTGGTGAAATGGTCTGTTGACGAGTATTGAGGTTTCACTTACTTACAACATAAATGAGCAGACAGCAGAGTAATATACTAACGAAAAATGCATAAAACGCAAAATAGATACATCGGAAGTTATGATGAACAGATTTTGTATTAACCCACATTTCCCATGCTGTAGTGAGGCATGTTTACCTGATACAAAGGTCAAGTTGCCCTTGGAACATCCTCCACAGTGTCATCCAGTCTGTAGAAACTGCATCCCATCCATTAAAAAGTTGGATACAGTGGACGCTCTTCCATTTCTATGGCCGTCTTTTGGTGTGGTTCTACAATGAGCACTAATTTGCCAGGTAGCAAGATTCAAGAGCATAGGAAATTTTCCTAGGGTTTTAATAGATTTGGGGTTTAGTCTCATAGAAAATGACCAACCCAGTCTCTGTGATAACCACACATCTATGTCACTAGCATACAGATGTGTCCTTCCTTCATGTCCTGACATGTCCTGACTCCTGATATGTGTGTCACTAGATAAACAGCTTTTAAAACAACATAATTTTGCAATATTATGTCTATAGGCAGGCATCCAATGGTTCTGTTTTAAATTGCAGACTGTCATAATATTGTATTGAATTGGTTTCATGAAAAACTGGAGTTCTTAGCCTAATTATAGTTAAAGAGATTGTCTCATCTCAGACTGTGTTGGCATATCACTAGGATATGCCATAAAAGTCAGATAGGTGAGGGTTCCACCTTTGGGACCTACACCTATCCTTAGAAAGGGCTTCTGAAGTGATAGAGAGCATGCTGCACAAGCATGGCCATCCTTCATTCAACTTTATGGCAGGTCTGAAAAAAGCAGATTACTGGCTTGGCTATTTCTGGCAGTCCCATAGAGAACATAAAGGTAGCCATGCATGCCCAGTGCGCTCTAAACTCCTTACCTCTGTGGAACTTCCAAAAATAGCAGAGTGAGAATGTTTGTAACTCCCATAGCAGTGAATTGAGAGCAACCATTTTAGAAGTTTTGTTATGGAGATAGGGGCGAGTCCCTAGGTGAGACCCCTACTTATCTGACTTTGATGGCATATCTTTGCAATATGCCATCAAAATCTGTGATGAAGTTACCCTTTTAAGGTAATTATGGCTTCTTCTGTATCTAGCGCTACCTATGTTAGTGATAGCCAAAGCACCTTCATAACAGTGGTGGCGTAGCGCCCTATAACAGGAAACGCCATAGTACCCCTGTAGCAGTGAAAACATAAGTGCCCTCAAAATACTGGCAACCACCATCCCCATAACAGTATCAGTCATGGATCCCACATAATAGTAAAAGCCACAGCAGTGACAGCCATTGTACCTTAGAGCAATCTTAGTGCCTTCAAAACAGAGACAACCACCATGAGCCATAAGAGTGACCTCAGCGTCCCCATAAGTAATAGCCTTAGGCTTCCATAAAAGTGAAAGTTACAACATTGTCATAACAGTGTCAGTCACAGGGTCCTGGCAACGCAGCATTAATGCTCTAGTCCCAAAACCTGCTGAGATTCCATACTGACCCTCCATATCTGTGTCAACCAAAAAGCATTCAGAAATGTGGACACCACAGAATTCTCATAAGTGTGTCAGCCAGTGATTAAAGCAACCCAGAATTGCTCATAGGTTGATCCCGTGACAAATAATTCACTATAATATTGGACCTTGTCTATCAAAATTGTCTCCGATTGGGTACTATGCTTGGCCATAGTTTCCCCCCCCTCCTCATTTTCCATAAGTCACAACACGGTTTAATTATCACAACAACAACAAACTAACCTCCCTCCAGTAGTGTTGAGCTCAAATATTCGAATAGCGAATTTCACTAATTTGCGAATATTTCAAATATAGCACTATAAATTCGCTATTTCGAATATTCGTTTTTTTGTTTTTTATTGTTATATTTTTTTCTTTCTCACTTCCCAAAAGTAGTTCTTACCTGTCCTGAGGATTCCTGGCTTCCTGGCTGCTCCAGTCAGTGCCCGTTGCCGCTTCTGCTGACTTTCGTGTTTATGGAGCATCCCCATCACCATGGGAACGTCTCCATACTAGAATGTACTGTCAGATGTGAGTATTACGTTAAAATCACAATGTGATTAATATAACTTGAAGTAATCGCATTGCGATTTCAACTTAGACCTGGTTTACTATGGTTGGCTTGGTAAAATTAGCAAAGATGACGAATGTATTCGTCATATTCCTCAAAATGAAGATAACAAAGTATTCTCCATCTTCGTTTTAGCTCCATATTCGTCAACTTCGCTAATTCTAACAATCAAATAGAAAAGTTGACTAGGGACAGCTAAGTTTTTAATATTACTTTGCTTTTTAAAAAATAAATAAAATAATTATAATACTTGATAATTATTACAATTATTCTATTTAGATAAAAAATAAAGTAATATAATCGCATAGCGAATTAAACACAGCTGTCTCTATAGTCAACTTTCCTATTTGATTGCTAGAATTAGTGAAGTTGACGAATATGGAGCTAAAACGAAGATGGAGAATACTTTGTTATCTTCGTTTTGAGGAATATGACAAATACATTCGTCATATTCCTCATTTTCGCTAATTCTAGATTTCAAACCAATAGGAAAGCTACCTTAAGTTAAAATCGCAATACGCAATTATTTAAATCGCATATTAATCGTGATACCTAGAATAATGACGAATATTCGATTTCGACGAATATGAGACGAATATTCAAGCGAATATTCACAAATTTCGTCTAAATCAAATATGGCACCTCCCGCTCATCACTACTCTCCAGTACCGTGTGCCATAATGCGTGCAATACTACGAAGCTATTATGTAGTATTCAAGTCCGATATAGGTATACGGCCATGTAGAACCTCCAATAGGTACCAAGATGTACGTGCAATTTCAGCTGCATTTTAGTATTCCTTGACAGTTGGGCAATAAACAAGGACAGTTTATAAAAAATAAAAAAATCAAACAATCTTATTTTCAATCAAAGAGAGGGTGTTCTAATTGGTTAAGTCAATGGTGTACTGTAATATAGCCTTGTAGGTGGTCGCAGCCCAAACATGTATCATAGCCTCTATCACTATATGATATTTAGAGTGTAAGTAGGCTCTGAATTCCCTCCATAATTCCTGAACTCTAGAGCATCCCCAGAAGTGGTAGAAAATGTCCATATTTAGAACAGCAAAAATAATCTCCCGGAGACAGTTTGCATAAAAGAAGAAATATACACCCTATGGAAGATTAACAACGCCATATCAGTATAGCTACTAAACGGGTTTAGTTTTGATTTTCCATGTAGAATCTAAACATCTCTATTAGGTTGATCACTTGTCCATTTGTTGGGCCCTATCAATTTCAAATCCCAAGACCATTGAGATCTAAGAAAACGATAAATATTACCAGCTGATGACGACTGTGATCTTGCACATTTAAGAAAAACATTGAAGCGTATCTCCACAGAATCCCTGGCCTCTCCCTCCAGACACTTACTTACAAAACTATAGACTTGCAGAAAAAGAAACACATTATTAGAAAAAGTAGGGAACTTCTGAGCGGCTGCCTCATAGGTCAAAATTGAGAAGTTATCATCTAGTAAGTCCAGTACTAAGGAATATCCCTGGGTGGCTAAAGTACAATAAATCCTAGGAGGTTTTCCACCCCAAAAATGTGGACGAGATAAAAAAAAACTTGAGACCGGGTGTGTTGGCTATTAAGGTTACACAATTTTCTAACCCTCTTCCATGCTTGTTTAGTAGACCATAAAAGCAGGAAGAGTTGGACAGTAAAGGGCATGGAGTCATTAGGAATATATAATAAAGCCTCTAATGCTATGTGAGGGAAAAACTGTATCTCCATATCAACATTAGCAAAATTAGAAATCGTATACAGCCAGTCAAGGAATTTGCAGCGAGATTGTCTGGAAATTGAGACCTCCCATAACTTTTGGCAAACGGTAATTTTACCAAACTAATACAGTGTCTTTTAGCTATACCCCAAATAAATGTTAGAAAACCCCCCCCAAAAAAACAACTTAATTGTGTGCAGTCATGAGACAACATAAGATTATAAATGGCACACATTAAGGTGGGGCCATATTACAGATTTGGCAGTAGAGCCCTAGAGCTTCACGTTACTCCCCCATCAATACTCAAATGAAAAAGGCCCCTTGAACCTGTGAAGTTAGTTGAAACTAAATGGCCCCAATTATCATTGGAGCTCCTAACAGCATTTACCTTTGATATACTGTGTTGAGTTCTTCTTAGCTGCATTGCTGAGCCCCCCCTGATACTGTGAACCCTACCCTGGAGCAAGACGCAGTAAGTAAATGTAGGGGGCCTGAATTTAGTTTGGGGCCTGAGGTCTGAATTTAGTTTGGGGCCAGACTTTATTTTGTGGTCTGAGATCTGAATTTAGTTTGGGGTCTGACGTCTGAATTTAGTTTGGGGTTTCAGATCTGACTTTATTTTGATGTTTGGTTCTGAATTTAGTTTCATATCTGAGGCCTAAAATAAGCTTGAAGTTTTGGAACTGAGGTCTCAATTTATTTTGACATCCAAAGTCTGATTTTAGTTTGAAATCTTAGGTATAAATAAGTGGTAAGAATACTGTAATACTGAGCAAATCATGGTAGCTGAAGAGGTGAACGCCATTTTTGCACATATCTCAATCCGCCCCATTTATTGAGCAAGAATCCCATGTTGAATGCTTCAAGTAAGAAAGGAACAACAAACCCTAAGACAAATTCCCTTTCATCTTAGGCATTCATCATGTACAGTGTAACCTGTAACTCTAGAACTAGCCTGCGGTTCTGCGGATAACTCTCCTTTTGTGACTCATAGAGGTACACGTAGTGACTGTGAAAATTGATATTTTGTGAAATGTAATAAATGTGTTTTTTCTAATCTAAGAACAAAGACCTATTTCAGATTAGAAATTTAATTAACTATAGTCAATAGAAATGGCATGTGTTTTGGAATGACACACAAATTACAGTTCGCGGGGAGAACAACAACGCCATTTAAAGATTAGATTCTGCGTTATGTTAGCAGAAATGGAAATTAACATAATACACACATTGTTTGAGAACACCGCCGCACTTCATGGTTCACTAGAAAAAAGTATTAAAAATGATCAAACTTACTTTGGCAGCTGCAGTCAGTACGGTAAGAGCGCAAAAAGAGAATTCTGTACAAGAATCCGCAGGTTAAAAATAAAATATATAAAAAATGGGGCAACAAGTAATTTTGGGATCACTAATTAATTTATCTGTGCAATTATATTATTTAAAGGATGAGCCCATATAATTCATAACAAACCCTAAGGCCCCTTTCACACGGGCGAGTATTCCACACGGATGCGATGCGTGAGTTGAACGCATTGCACCTGCACTGAATCCTGATCCATTCATTTCTATGGGGCTGTGCACACGAGCGGTGATTTTCACGCATCACTCGTGCGTTGCGTGGAAATCGCAGCATGCTCCTCTTTGTGCGTTTTTCACGTAACGCAAGCCCCATAGAAATGAATGGGGTTGCGTGAAAATCGCAAGCATCCGCAAGCAAGTGCGGATGCGGTGCGATTTTCACGCACGGTTGCTAGGAGACGATCGGGATGGAGACCCGATCATTATTATTTTCCCTTATAACATGGTTATAAGGGAAAATAATAGCATTCTGAATACAGAATGCATAGTACAATAGCGCTGGAGGGGTTAAAAAAAAATAATACAAAATTTAACTCACCTTAATCACATGATCCCTCACCATGGTAAAATATCATGTGACGGACCATGTGATGACCGGAGTGACGTCACCACAGATCCTTTTCCTGCACACAGCAAAGAAGAAGACAGAAGAGAAGCCGGGCTGCGCGATCAAGCTGATTAAGGTGAGTTAAATTCTTTTAAAAAAAAATTTAACCCCTCTAGCGCTATTGTACTATGCATTCTGCATTCAGAATGCTATTATTTTCCCTTATAACCATGTTATAAGGGGAAATAATACAATCTACAGAACACTGATCCCAAGCCTGAACTTCTGTGAAAAAGTTCGGGTTTGGGTACCAAACATGCCGATTTTTCTCATGCGCGTGCAAAACGCATTACAATGTTTTGCACTCGCGCGGAAAAATCCTGCATGTTCCCGCAACGCACCCGCACCTTTTCCCGCAACGCCCATGTGAAAGGGGCCTAAGAAATCAGAAAATTTTGTGATTTGTTTCCGACGAATCACATAAAATGAGACGCAGTGGTATTTTGTGGTTTTTCCCCACCAATTGTGGTGTAAAATGGCGCTGCACATCATTTTACTGTAGAATTGGCAGGTAAATACCACAAGAGAGGAAGAAGAAGGATGCTCACATAACACTGGGAGGAAGTGGGGGGAGGTCTTGCACTGACTGACTCACAGGCTGACAGACAGTCTAGATCAGCAAATGAGGGGGACAGCAGGCAGGGAGATGCCTGTGCAGAATGAGCAGAATGTTATTCTGCTTTGCACTTGCGACCTGGAAGGAAGCTGTGCTGCGGCTCTGCCTCTGCAGACTAAAACTCTGAGCTAGAGGCAGTATAAGAAGATTATATGGAGAGAATAGGTGAAAGGGACAGTATAAAAAAGATTATAGGGAACAAATATTTGGGATTTATCAAGGGGTATAATCCAGTGGAGGGGGGGGGGGGGGGCTAGCCACTATCAGGTATATTTGCCGGCAGTCTATATCAGCTCTTCTTCTAGTAACTAGATCTACATTACAGTTTCTTGCCAAAACAGTCATTAAAAAAAAAAAATTGGGAAAAAGTTTTGTTCACAACTGTTAGTGAAGGCATACTAAATCACAGCGTCTAATTGAAAAGACGTGTTTAGTAAACATGTGTTATTCTATGAAAAAAGCTTTCAATAATTCTACCACATTTCTCATCCTGAACAAGTAGTTCAAAAATATTACAATAAAAATGGATTTATTACTATTGTAATGCCATCGCTATTAAAGCAAATTGGGGGAATATTTTGCTTCTGCCGACAGGGAGGCCACATTACTTTATTACCACAAAACACTGTGTACGCAGTTTGTCACAGCTTTCAGCAAGTAGACGCCTGATGCCGGATTGTCTAAGGCCCCTCTCCGGCCTGCAGAGTAACTCACCTACTGACATCTCTGCTCCCAAAAGCAGCCAGTTCACTATCATCAGTGCAGCATCCTGCTCCAAGAATTGCATTTTACTGCAAAGTACTAAAATAAAGTTGTAATGTCATGTATGGGTTTACTGTGTAAGCACATGGTAATTACAAGCCATAAATCTTATCCTCCACTAGATCGGGCAGGTGTCACTCTCAATATAAAGAAAAGCACAGAACATTTCAGTTTTAAACCATTTAATTCCAGCAGAGTGTGGTGAGAGAAAGGAAGCACAACGATATGAGGCTGACAGACCTGCTCCTCCTGGACCTGGTACCACACAGGAAAGAGCCATACCATCTCCAAAGCAGATGTGTAGAGAAAGACATCTAGAGGTGATCAGTCTTACAAAGGACTTTACTGGCTCTACGGCACCCATGTTCAGGAGAAGCCTCCGGTGCCTGAGCACACACCACTCAGTTTGGCCCACCTGTGTATACCTCCACACCCCAAGGTGGAGACGTGGTTAAGCAACAAAATAATGTAACAGGAGAGTTTGCCTGCCATGGAGGGGAAAACCCTTATTGGTCGTGAGAGAATATTGCCTACAGTAACGTATTACACATCACAGAAGCCTGAGGACAAGTCAGTAAAATGCAGAATACAGAATATTGCCTCAACCATCTATAGAGACTCCTTTTGGCCTATGATTAGTTGTGCTGCCGCGAGATCTGTAACATCTGAAGAAACTGCATTTCTGTGTAACATCTTCTGGTCCATGGCAAATAAGAACTGTCCTGAACTGTTTGCATTTGAATTCTTTAGTAAAGAAACAGTTCTTCTGCACAACTATCTCCTCCTCATTGCGTTCTGCATTACATTTTTACTGCAAGGTGTTGGCGTCATGACTAGAGATGAGCGAATCGAAGTTGACAAAGTGGAATTTGATCCAAATTTCGGGACAAAATAGATTTGTCCCGAAGTTTAATTTCCGTACGCTTCATGGTAACTAATCTTATTTTTAATAAAATGGCTGGTGCACATGTTAGAAAGAGGAAATAAGAAGCCTGGGAACGAGGGATCACCGATAATGCCGTGCAGACAGCCAATCAGCA
This sequence comes from Bufo gargarizans, assembly GCF_014858855.1. NCBI lineage: Eukaryota > Metazoa > Chordata > Amphibia > Anura > Bufonidae > Bufo > Bufo gargarizans. The sequence goes on along the minus strand of NC_058084.1, from coordinate 10,829,253 downwards.
GATAGCCAGCCCCTGTGATGTCACAGCCCTATGAATGGCCTACTCCTGCCCTTTTTCCTCCATTTCCAGTGAACTTAGTGTAGCAGAGACATTAAAGGCACTAGGGACAGTGATTGGGAAACAAGTTATTAACATAATATCACTATTGAGCAGTTCAGGGAAAGATTATTGATAGTGTAGGGATATAATCGGCATACTGATGGATTACTGACCAAATGCTGACCGAGTGAAGGGGGATGCTCAAAAGACAGAATCCATAAGCGGCCTTAAGAAGACAGGGTGAAGCACAAGGCAGAACCATGGAGGCGGCAGCATAAAGAGTAGCACGGCTTCAGTGCCCGCAGGGAAGAGCAGGGCAGTGTCAGCCATTGGCAGGTGACTTAACAATTACTTTGTAACTATATTTGTTACCAACTTACCTGCCTGGGCTTCAGTGATGCGTTGTGGAGTTGCGGAGTGGTCGTGCAGTTCGTTACGCAATGTCGGGCTGCACCCCCTGTGACACACTGTCCAAAGCCCTTTGGTAACACAAGCACATCCATAGATTTGTAGCATTCACTCAGTTTTTCCCCACAGCACACGCACAGTGGGGGTAGATTGAGATTTATGGCTTAGGTGTGTTTAATTATTGCAGGCTGAGTGACCCCCTTCGACCTATTGGTTCTGATCTAGGAACTCAGCGCTTTATTTAAATCCCTTGCTGGCAATACACCCTTGCCTGCTGGCAATGGAGTAACATTGCTCTGCTCCTGCTTACATTCTGTGCGTATTGAATTGCTATTTGTTTTTGACTTTGGTTGCCTTTGACAACTCCCTGCCTCATGATTTGGTACTGTGATTCCTGTCTGGTTCTGACTTTGGCTTGGCTATTCTGACTACCCTTTGTCTTCTGATTTGGTACTGTATTGTTCATTCTGTTACAACCCATTCCTGTATAACCACGTTTTTTGTGTTTCCTCATCTCTGTGTGTGTTTGTCTTGCGCTTAGCAGAACAGGGAACGTCGACCAGTTGTGGACTTGCCGCTTTAGGCTTGCACTGGAAGTAGGCAGGGATAGCTGGCTGGGTTCCAGTCAGGGCTCACTGTCTGTGTAAATCCTATCTACTGTGCTGACAATATTATTTTATTATGATTTAGTTTTCTTTTAAATATTTATTTAAATTATTTTTCTGACATTTTCATTCAACCCTCACTTACTCTACTCCACTCACTCCCCTTTTAAGACTATAAGCCAAAATGTATGTAAGTAGAACACTTTATTATGCTAATATCGTCTTGTCAAAGAAGTACTCTGATCCACGCAATTAATTACCGTGAATACTGTTGAACTGTAGGTGCTCCTGTAAAGATTTCCTGTAGTAAAGAACTGATTAGGAGAAAATTATCATCCAAGCTTCAACAAGCATAAATGCACATTACACCGGTGAATGTTCATTTAGGTACACAAAATAATTTAAGGATTAATTCAAATCCATTATAATTATGTCATCTATTGAAAAGTACATAAGTGCTGGTTACCACTGATTACCTGGAAGTCTATTGCCCATGTTTAATGTAGCTGTAAACTCTTGATGTGGTGCATGCTTACAAAAAATATAGAAAAATACATCTGTAAGAGCCGATTGAATAAATGTCTCTTTATAAACCAATTTTTCCCCCATTAACTCTTTATTATATCATAAATGTGACAAGTTACTGTAAGTCTGGAAATGGGCACTTGCAAAAAGTTTTTTTTTTGTGTAGTATAGTAACAGTGGAAAGCTGCTAGCAAGGAACAGTTTTTGCTCTGACAGATATACACTAGTCCATCCACGCTTATGGTCAGTGGTGTAGCGTGGGGTGCCAGCGCCCGGAGCAAGCCAAGTATTGCGCCCCCCCCCCCCTAACCAGTGGACATGCCTCTTTTTACCAACCAGCAATCCTATGTAACACCGCAGATAACACAGTGATAATGCTCTGAGTACAGATAATGAAGTAGATGTCACCTGAATTGTCCCTCTCTTCTTCAAGCAAGACACAACAGCAGCGCTGTAAGAGGAAGGAGGCAGAACCAGCTTTGAGACCCCGGCACAGAACATCCCGATGCTCGCTAGACTCAGCATGTTCAGACAAGGGAATTGCGCACACCATGGCTTATACCTGTTATGAGTTCTGGGGCCGCATTGTTGTGGTGAGAGGCCCTAGAATTCAGAACAGACATAGTGTGACCTGGGGCCAGCTGGGGTGGTCTGCGCCTATAGAGGCCCTCAGTGCCTTAGAGGGAAGTGCTGATTCTAGCCTTTCTGCTGTCCCTGCTGTGGAAAATTCTCAGTCCAACAACTCTCCAAGCCCTAGAGTTAAAGAGATATTTGGATTGACATTACATACAACTCTACAAAACATGCAGGATAATACAGCGCCCATACCTCTTACATCCAGTGACGTCTCCTCTGATGTAGATGTTCTCTTTCCTCATCTTCTCCTTTCAAAGATCAGACCTCCATGATTATTTCTTCCAGGCATATCTCATTTCTGCAGAGTTTAACACACAGACATCTTAGTTTCCTCACTTTTCTATAATCCTCCCCCTTTTTGTGCCCCAACATTGTCATGCTGCTACCCCCAATACTGTGCCCACTGTGCTCCCCAATACTATACTGCAGACAACAGTACCATGCAGATAATCCCCCCAATAGTAATAGTGCTTCCATACTGTCCTCAATAGTAATTGTGCCCCTACAGTACCCCCAATAGCAACCCCCTCCATATTATGCGCAATAATAATGCTCCCACAGCACCCCTAATATAAGACCCCTCAATAAGGCCCCTATGAAGCCCACAGAAGTAATAAGGCTGATCTATAAGGCCCCCCTATAGTGCCTCCAGTAGTTATAATGCCCCCTGTAGTAGCCACAGTATTTCTAAACCACCACTGCAGTGCCCCCTGTATTATAACTCCCCCTCACCCCATAGTGTCTATATGTATATTGCCCTCTGTATTTATACTATATATAATGGCCACTCTGTATTATTAGTATATATAGTTCCTCCTCTATCTTATTAGTAGATAATAGCCCCCTGTTAATTAATATATAAAATTCCCCTTCCGGAGTATATGAAATGGTCTCCCTCATTCCCGTTGTGCCCCTAATACTGAATGCATTGGCATATACATAAAAAATAAATAAAAATACTCACCTGTAATCCTCTCTTTGTCGTCGCCTATGGCCTGAGTTCCAGCGTCCTGGCGCAGGAAGTCACACTGTGCCCTCCTGTGCCACGTCATCACGTCATCCCGCAAGACAGGGCGCAGGAGGTCATGTGAGGTACCCCCTCCATACAATCCTACACTGCCTCCCGCCATACAATCTTACACAGCTCCCCTCCATACAATCCTACACTGCCCCCCTCCATACAATCCTACACTGCCTCCCTCTATACAATCCTACACTGGCTCCCTCCATACAATCCTACATTACCTCCCTCCATGCAATCCTACACTGCCTCCCTCCTTACAATCTTACACAGCCTCCCTACATACAATCCTACAGAGCCCCCCTCAATACAATCCTACACTGCCTCCCTCCATACAATCTTACACTACCTCCCTCCTTACAATCCTACACTGCCTCCCTCAATACAATCCTACACTGCCTCCCTCAATACAATCCTACACTGCCTCCCTCCATACAATCCTACACTGCCTCCCTCTATACAATCTTACACAGCCCCCTCCATACAATCCTATACTGCCTCCCTCCATACAATGCACATCCCTCCCTCCATGCAATCCTACACTGCCTCCCTCCATACAATCCTACACTGCCCCCCTCCATACAATCTTACACAGCCCCCCTCCATACAATCCTACACTGCCTCCCTCCATACAATCCTACACTGCCTCCCTCCATACAATCTTACACAGCCTCCCTCCATACAATCTTACACTGCCTCCCTCCATACAATCCTACACTGCCTCCCTCCATACAATCCTACACTGCCTCCCTCCATACAATCCTACACTGCCTCCCTCCATACAATGCACATCCCTCCCTCAATACAATGCACATCCCTCCCTCCATGCAATCCTACACTGCCTCCCTCCATACAATCCTACACTGCCCCCCTCCATACAATCTTACACAGCCCCCCTCCATATAATCCTACACTGCCTCCCTCCATACAATCCTACACTGCCTCCCTCCATACAATCTTACACAGCCTCCCTCCATACAATCCTACACTGCCTCCCTCCATACAATCCTACACTGCCTCCCTCCATACAATCCTACACTGCCTCCCTCCTTACAATCTTACACAGCCTCCATCCATACAATCCTACACTGCCTCCCTCCTTACAATCTTACACAGCCTCCCTCCATACAATCCTACACTGCCTCCCTCCATACAATCTTAGACACCTCCAATCTTGCACAAAACCCCCCTTAATTCACAGTCCCCCTGTCCTCAGCACACCCACAGTATTCACATGTACCTCGGCTGCTCCTCAGAGTCTCCTCTACTGACAGATGCTGTTTCTTTCCCCCTCCCTGCGCTGACACTCCTGAGCAGCTATCCGTGACCCGACCTCCCTCCCTGTGCCAGCGCGCCAGCTTCTGACCCATGTGACCTAGGAAATGGAATGTCACGTGATATTGTCAGTTGCAGCAGGTCCCTACCGTTCATGCGATTTAACCTTTACCCTGCCTGTGATGCTCAACTGCTCCGAGCCCCCCCCCGAGCCCCCCCCCCCCGACGCTACTGCCCCTGCATATCTTACATGGTAAGCCAATGATTGAACATTATCTAATTCCACAGATGTGTCCATCTTTATGTTTCCCCAAATTTGTTTAGGACTCCAATTTCTTACCATGAAAATTGTATCCATTTTTGGGCTTTTATTTGTGAGGCAGTTTTTTTTTTCTGTTGACACATAATGGTTTTATGTTCAACCATACCTTTTCCTCCAGTGGTCCGGTGTTTCCATGGGTGGAAGACGGCACTTTTTGTTTTCATCTGATAACCTGTTTGTTCCCAATATGATCTGGTATGGCCCATTACATCCATGACCTAATCTTTCTGTGATTCGGTAGTATGACGGCTGTACCAGACTTTGGAGCATACCTGAACCTCAGTGATATGGACTTGTTTTTCATCGTCAGTAATGACTGTGTAAAGATCCCATTGCTTGATTTCTCGCTGCAGGTTGACTCAATAACGTCACGCATTAAAACTCTCAGTCATTGTACAGACACTGTGGGCAATTCCACCTTACTGGCCACGTCGTGTCACCCACAACATTTCATATGCATTGTTCCAGTCGGGGGGAAAGGTTTGAGTGAGGCTCAATTGCTTGGATGCGATAGATTGCCGCAAAAAGCTTGATCTTAATGCAGCTAGATTCGCCAAACGGCAATATCCTAGATGGACTATAAATAAAATAAAAAATATTACAATGAATAAAAATAGGACCATCCTATTACTGTCCAGACAGCACACAGATAATCCCATACCAAAAAAAATATAAGATAACTTTTGTTATGGACTACAGCTTGGAATATAAGCAGATGTGTGCTATAGCCTGCACGCATTTACCTGTATTGAGTTACAAGGATTCTTGGATATCAATTGTAAAAAATTAGATCAGATGTTTAGCAAGGCGGACTCCGATGCTGGCTCAAAAATTATCACCTAGCCTTTATATTGATAAATCCTGCAGTACAACCTGTCTGGTTACAGTACCTTGGTATAGGTAACACTCCAGGTTGTACCAGGCAGTGTATGTAGACCTACTGTGCAAACTAACTAGTTTGACTTTGGTCCTAAACCTAAGGGTGTTGTCCTGGCGGTTCCTGTACAAGGATCTGGACTTCATTCCAGGGAAGCAACCAGGCCGCTACCTCCTAGAGAGGGTCAGAGATCCCAGTGAGAAGCACCAAGGGATCAGGCAAAAAAAAAGCCATAGTCTTTATATAGTATAAGGTCAGGGCAGGCTGAGAACGTGTGTTTTCCAGATAGCAATTCCAAAGTCGGGGTAAGTTGAAGGCGTGCTTATTCCAGATAGTAATTCCAAGGTCAGGTGGCAAGATGCAGAATGGGTAGGCAGGCAAGAGATCAAACCTTCACTGGTTACTAAATACTAGAAAACCCAAAGCTCAGACAACAGGGTGAGACAAGCGGCTCAGCTAAATAGGGAGGCTAGGGAGCAATTTATTCAGTAGCTGGACAGGGAACAAGGGAGTAGGATTAACTCCTGCAGCGCAGAAGAGAAATTGTTACCTGCTCGCTGTTGTCATTGCAGCGGTCAGCAGTTGTAATTACAAGCCGTCCCATTCACTTCAGTGGGACGGCTCCTTCCTATACAAGTGTATACTACAGAGCTGTCTATAGAAGTGAATGGGATGGCTTGTAATTACACTACTCACTGCTGCGATGTGGACGGCGGGCAGGTAAACAATGAAGGGAAGGCTGTGCTCACACAGAGAGCGGTCTTCTCTTCAACCAGCTGATCAGCGGGATGCCGGATGTCGAACCCCATCAATATTAAAATCCTGGAAAACCCTTTTAAAGAGACCAGTTCTGTATGGAGACTTACTAAAAGTACTACGTGGTATGGAGACATATTGGCAATGCTCCATGGGAATTTAATAAATAATTAACTCTCTATTTACATGCATTTGATTTTGTTCTCTTAGTGGGTATGTTGATTTTACTGTGGAGTCTAAATGGGAAGACATTTTAACATTTGGGGGGTTTCAGCCCGCACAACCCTGTATGCAGGTGCTCATTGCTATGGCGAAATACAGATACAAACGCAAAAACACAAAATGCAATCGCACTCTGCAACCAGCGCTCTGCCTTGCCTCTATGCTGGATGTTGAATAAGGCATTGGTGCACATTTTGGCCAAAGCGTAATAAGCCACTCACCACGTCAAGGTCGCCTTCATTAGTGGTCCCTAACACTAGTTCCTACCTGTTATGGGCCATGACAGCCACACAAAGTCCAGGGAGCGCAGGTACAGCATGCACGCCAAGCACACTCTGCTTTTAACCCCGTCCGGTGCCATTACAGCTTTCATCAAATCCAGGGATGCAAGTACCAGCATGCATGCTGAGCCCACTATATACTTCTCCTGGAGCCAAATGGCTACTGGTAGGTGCTATATAAGCAGACTCAGTTTTATACTGACTTTAAAACCAGCCTCCAGGGCATACTAACTGGTCAGGTGTGCATGGCTAACATTTGCTTATTTTTTTAAAATTTTTATGGGGGGGGGTTCTTCACAATGAATATTTGCCCTGTGTCAAGAAACACCTAACTACAGCTCTCTCATTTCTCCCTTACCCACAACGGATGGCGCTAGCACAATTGCTGCAATGAAGTGCAAGAAGTATCTACTTGCCATGCCAAGTCGTGTAGGAAAGGGTTAATGATAGTGTCAAAATCCAAGTCTGTCCAGGAAAAGGGACATATTTCTATGGGTTGGTCTCAGTATGAGATCTTGACAACATTTAACTTTAATCCCTTTAAGCCTCTGAATACATTGGCGCAGGATAGAAGCCAAAATACTGTCAGCCGGGCTGGAACTCTAGAGCCGCGTCAAGCTGATTTGGATTCTGAGAAAGTCCTCTTAACTTACTCATAGACTTGACTGGCTCATGCAAGGAAAAGTGATGGATTTGTGAGAGAAATTGAAAATTAAAACTGCCTGCTGTCCTTCCATTTGCTGCGGAAGAGATATTGAATATGAAAAGAAACATCGCTCCCAGATATAAGCTGTGTAATGTTTCCCGCGAACATAGCGCTCTAGTCCATTAGATTTATTTTCCATACTCTTCAACAAGGAGAGTTTGTGTTTACCGCTTGCAGCAAAGCATCTCCACAGATTTAAGACTGACCCTGGCAAGATTTTTTCATTTGTCATGGAGAAAGCCCGAAACGACGGTTGCTATATATCAGGTATCTGGTAAAAAGCAGTAATCCCTTTAATCTTGGAGTTAACAAAATCACTGCTTTCCAAAATAATGTTCAGCTTTAGGGCTCCGCAGGATATTTATTAGACTTACACACCTTGCAGAAGTGTACTTGAATGACTTCTATAACAGTACATAAATATATACCATATTTCTTTTTTTTTTTTTTTTGGGGGGGGGTTATAAAATAAATACCACCTATCTAATATTTTGTAGGCCCTCCCCATGACTCTTTCAGGCAAGGATGTTAGCAACTGATCCAATTAGGGTCTGTAACTGGCAGAGGGTATGGACCAACTGTACCAACCATGCAGTTTGACTTGGGGCTAACTCTAAAGACGTTTTCCTCGCAGTCCTCCGATATTCCTTCTACCTTTAAACCCTATACAAGGATATGGACTTTGCTGCGGAGAAGCAACCAGGCCACTGCCTCTTTAAGTAGTCCCAGTGTTGTTGGAGGTTGACCCACAAGGTCAGAGACAATGTTACGGAGCACCAAAGGATCAAGCAGTATGCCTAGTCAGGAGACGCGCAATGGTCTGGGCAGACAACGTACAAGCATATCTATAAGACAAGTTTGAGGTCAGGGAAGAAGGCAGTAGAGCATTCTAGAAAAAAGCTAAGGTCAGGGCAAGTAGCTAGAAGTCAGAATCCATCGTGAGGCTGTAGTAGGGAACATGGATAGTCAAACAGAGAATACACCTTTGTCGCCTAAAACTGGGACTTGCGTGCTGACTAGAGTTGAGCGAACACCTGGATGTTCGGGTTCGAGAAGTTCGGCCGAACATCCCGGAAATGTTCGGGTTCGGGATCCGAACCCGATCCGAACTTCGTCCCGAACCCGAACCCCATTGAAGTCAATGGGGACCCGAACTTTTCGGCACTAAAAAGGCTGTAAAACAGCCCAGGAAAGAGCTAGAGGGCTGCAAAAGGCAGCAACATGTAGGTAAATCCCCTGCAAACAAATGTGGATAGGGAAATGAATTAAAATAAAAATTAAATAAATAAAAATTAACCAAAATCAATTGGAGAGAGGTTCCATAGCAGAGAATCTGGCTTCCCGTCACCCACCACTGGAACAGTCCATTCTCAGATATTTAGGCCCCGGCACCCAGGCAGAGGAGAGAGGTCCCGTAACAGAGAATCTGTCTTCATGTCAGCAGAGAATTAGTCTGCATGTCATAGCAGAGAATGAGGCTTCACGTCAGCCACCACTGCAACAGTCCATTGGCATATATTTAGGCCCAGCACCCAGGCAGAGGAGGGAGGTCCCGTAACAGAGAATCTGTCTTCATGTCAGCAGAGAATTAGTCTGCATGTCATAGCAGAGAATGAGGCTTCACGTCAGCCACCACTGCAACAGTCCATTGGCATATATTTAGGCCCAGCACACACACAGGCAGAGGAGAGAGGTCCCGTAACAGAGAATCTGGCTTCATGTCAGCAGAGAATCAGTCTGCATGTCATAGCAGAGAATGAGGCTTCACGTCAGCCACCACTGCAACAGTCCATTGGCATATATTTAGGCCCAGCACACACACAGGCAGAGGAGAGAGGTCCCGTAACAGAGAATCTGGCTTCATGTCAGCAGAGAATCAGTCTGCATGTCATAGCAGAGAATGAGGCTTCACGTCAGCCACCACTGCAACAGTCCATTGGCATATATTTAGGCCCAGCACCCAGGCAGAGGAGGGAGGTCCCGTAACAGAGAATCTGTCTTCATGTCAGCAGAGAATTAGTCTGCATGTCATAGCAGAGAATGAGGCTTCACGTCAGCCACCACTGCAACAGTCCATTGGCATATATTTAGGCCCAGCACACACACAGGCAGAGGAGAGAGGTCCCGTAACAGAGAATCTGGCTTCATGTCAGCAGAGAATCAGTCTGCATGTCATAGCAGAGAATGAGGCTTCACGTCAGCCACCACTGCAACAGTCCATTGGCATATATTTAGGCCCAGCACACACACAGGCAGAGGAGAGAGGTCCCGTAACAGAGAATCTGGCTTCATGTCAGCAGAGAATCAGTCTGCATGTCATAGCAGAGAATGAGGCTTCACGTCAGCCACCACTGCAACAGTCCATTGGCATATATTTAGGCCCAGCACCCAGGCAGAGGAGGGAGGTCCCGTAACAGAGAATCTGTCTTCATGTCAGCAGAGAATTAGTCTGCATGTCATAGCAGAGAATGAGGCTTCACGTCAGCCACCACTGCAACAGTCCATTGGCATATATTTAGGCCCAGCACCCAGGCAGAGGAGGGAGGTCCCGTAACAGAGAATCTGTCTTCATGTCAGCAGAGAATTAGTCTGCATGTCATAGCAGAGAATGAGGCTTCACGTCAGCCACCACTGGAACAGTCCATTCTCAGATATTTAGGCCCCGGCACCCAGGCAGAGGAGAGAGGTCCCGTAACAGAGAATCTGTCTTCATGTCAGCAGAGAATTAGTCTGCATGTCATAGCAGAGAATGAGGCTTCACGTCAGCCACCACTGCAACAGTCCATTGGCATATATTTAGGCCCAGCACCCAGGCAGAGGAGAGAGGTCCCGTAACAGACAATCTGGCTTCATGTCAGCAGAGAATCAGTCTGCATGTCATAGCAGAGAATCAGGCTTCACGTCACCCACCACTGCAACAGTCCATTGTCATAAATTTAGGCCCAGCACTAGTGTTGAGCGGCATGTCCCATATTCGAATTCGCGAAATTTTGTGAATATTCGAAAGAATATTCGTAAAATATTCGCGATTATTCAAATTCGTTATTATTTCGCATATGCGATAATTCGAATTATCGCATAATACATATGCTATGCAAAATTCACATGTGCGCTAATGAAATCGCCTTACGAAGATTCGCAACTCAATTCAATCACTAATGTATGAATGCAATGCCCTTTGCCTCTGTTCTGGGACAAGTGTAGATATTCGCATGTGCGCTAATAAAATCGCCTTACGAAGATTCGCACCTCAATCACTTTCTAGGGAATGTGAGACTTTTGGGAATCAATCGAGATACAGTGGGGGGTGATGACAGTAGTTGACAGAGTACAGATCAATGTAATCTGTAAGGTGGAAAGTAAAATAAAAAATACGAATATTCGTAAATCGACTTTTACGAAGTTCTACGTATTCGCGAATATGGTGCTATACTATATGAATGCACAGGCCTTTGCCTCTCTGTTCTGGGGACAAGTGTAGATATTTGCATTTGCGTTAATAAAATCGCCTTACGAAGATTCGCAGCTCAATTCAATCACTAATGTATGAATGCAAAGCCCTTTGCCTCTGTTCTGGGACAAGTGTAGATATTCGCATGTGCGCTAATAAAATCGCCTTACGAAGATTCGCAACTCAATTCACTAATGTATGAATGCAAAGCCCTTTGCCTCTGTTCTGGGACGTGCCGATATTCGCATGTGCGCTAATAAAATCGCCTTACGAAGATTCGCGCCTCAATCACTTTCTAGGCAATGTGAGTAAGATCTGAGCTGTTGGACCTTTGGGAAACAATCAATTATATGTGTACTGTAATTTTGTGGGGGGGGGGGGGAAACAAAAAACGAATATTCGTTTTTACGAATATATAGCACTATATTCGAAATATTCGCGAAATCGCGAAGTTGCGATATTCGCGAAAAAAATTTGCTTTTCGAATATTCGCGCTCAACACTACCCAGCACCCAGGCAGAGGAGAGAGGTCCCGTAACAGAGAATCTGGCTTCATGTCAGCAGAGAATCAGTCTTCATATCATAGCAGAGAATCAGGCTTCACGTCACCCACCACTGTAAGAGTCAATTTTCATAAATTTAGGCCCAGAACCCAGGCAGAGGAGAAAGGTCCCGTAACAGACAATCTGGCTTCATGTCAGCAGAGAATCAGTCTTCATATCATAGCAGAGAATCAGGCTTCACGTCACCCACCACTGCAACAGTCAATTGTCATAAATTTAGGCCCAGCACCCAGGCAGAGGAGAGAGCTCCCGTAACAGAGGATCTGGCTTCATGTCAGCAGAGAATCAGTCTGCATGTCATAGCAGAGAATGAGGCTTCACGTCACCCACCACTGCAACAGTCCATTGGCATATATTTAGGCCTAGCACACAGGCAGAGCAGAGAGGTCCCGTAACAGACAATCTGGCTTCATGTCAGCAGAGAATCAGTCTGCATGTCATAGCAGAGAATGAGGCTTCACGTCACCCACCACTGCAACAGTCCATTGGCATATATTTAGGCCTAGCACACAGGCAGAGCAGAGAGGTCCCGTAACAGACGATCTGGCTTCATGTCAGCAGAGAATCAGTCTGCATGTCATAGCAGAGAATCAGGCTTCACGTCAGCCACCACTGCAACAGTCCATGGTCATAAATTTAGGCCCAGCACCCAGGCAGAGGAGAGAGGTCCCGTAACAGACAATCTGGCTTCATGTCAGCAGAGAATTAGTCTGCATGTCATAGCAGAGAATCAGGCTTCATGTCAGCCACCACTGCAACAGTCCATTGGCATATATTTAGGCCTAGCACACAGGCAGAGGAGAGGTTCATTCAACTTTGGGTAGCATCGCAATATAATGGTAAAATGAAAATAAAAATAGGATTGAATGAGGAAGTGCCCTGGAGTCCAATAATATATGGTTATGGGGAGGTAGTTAATGTCTAATCTGGACAAGGGACGGACAGGTCCTGTGGGATCCATGCCTGGTTCATTTTTATGAACGTCAGCTTGTCCACATTGGCTGTAGACAGGCGGCTGCGTTTGTCTGTAATGACGCCCCCTGCCGTGCTGAATACACGTTCAGACAAAACGCTGGCTGCCGGGCAGGCCAGCACCTCCAAGGCATAAAAGGCTAGCTCTGGCCACGTGGACAATTTAGAGACCCAGAAGTTGAATGGGGCCGAACCATCAGTCAGTACGTGGAGGGGTGTGCACACGTACTGTTCCACCATGTTAGTGAAATGTTGCCTCCTGCTAACACGTTGCGTATCAGGTGGTGGTGCAGTTAGCTGTGGCGTGTTGACAAAAGTTTTCCACATCTCTGCCATGCTAACCCTGCCCTCAGAGGAGCTGGCCGTGACACAGCTGCCTTGGCGACCTCTTGCTCCTCCTCTGCCTTGGCCTTGGGCTTCCACTTGTTCCCCTGTGACATTTGGGAATGCTCTCAGTAGCGCGTCTACCAACGTGCGCTTGTACTCGCGCATCTTCCTATCACGCTCCAGTGCAGGAAGTAAGGTGGGCACATTGTCTTTGTAGCGTGGATCCAGCAGGGTGGCAACCCAGTAGTCCGCACAGGTTAAAATGTGGGCAACTCTGCTGTCGTTGCGCAGGCACTGCAGCATGTAGTCGCTCATGTGTGCCAGGCTGCCCAGGGGTAAGGACAAGCTGTCCTCTGTGGGAGGCGTATCGTCATCGTCCTGCCTTTCCCCCCAGCCACGCACCAGTGATGGACCCGAGCTGCGTTGGGTGCCACCCCGCTGTGACCATGCTTCATCCTCATCCTCCTCCACCTCCTCCTCATCCTCGTCCTCCTCGTCCTCCAGTAGTGGGCCCTGGCTGGCCACATTTGTACCTGGCCTCTGCTGTTGCAAAAAACCTCCCTCTGAGTCACTTCGAAGAGACTGGCCTGAAAGTGCTAAAAATGACCCCTCTTCCTCATCCTCCTCCTCCTCCTCCTGGGCCACCTCCTGTTCCATCATCGCCCTAAGTGTTTTCTCAAGGAGACATAGAAGTGGTATTGTAACGCTGATAACGGTGTCATCGCCACTGGCCATGTTGGTGGAGTACTCGAAACAGCGCAACAGGGCACACAGGTCTCGCATGGAGGCCCAGTCATTGGTGGTGAAGTGGTGCTGTTCTGTAGTGCGACTGACCCGTGCGTGCTGCAGCTGAAACTCCACTATGGCCTGCTGCTGCTCGCACAGTCTGTCCAGCATGTGCAAGGTGGAGTTCCACCTGGTGGGCACGTCGCATATGAGGCGGTGAGCGGGAAGGCCGAAGTTACGCTGTAGCGCAGACAGGCGAGCAGCGGCAGGATGTGAACGCCGGAAGCGCGAACAGACGGCCCGCACTTTATGCAGCAGCTCTGACATGTCGGGGTAGTTGTGAATGAACTTCTGCACCACCAAATTCAGCACATGCGCCAAGCAAGGGATGTGCGTCAAATTGGCTAGTCCCAGAGCTGCAACGAGATTTCGCCCATTATCACACACCACCAGGCCGGGCTTGAGGCTCACCGGCAGCAACCACTCGTCGGTCTGTTGTTCAATACCCCGCCACAACTCCTGTGCGGTGTGGGGCCTGTCCCCCAAACATATGAGTTTCAGAATGGCCTGCTGACGTTTACCCCGGGCTGTGCTGAAGTTGGTGGTGAAGGTGTGTGGCTGACTGGATGAGCAGGTGGAAGAAGAGGAGGAGGAAGCCGAGAAGGAGGAGGTGGCAACAGGAGGCAAAGAATGTTGCCCTGCGATCCTTGGCGGCGGCAGGACGTGCGCCAAACAGCTCTCCGCCTGGGGCCCAGCTGCCACTACATTTACCCAGTGTGCAGTTAGGGAGATATAGCGTCCCTGGCCGTGCTTACTGGTCCACGTATCTGTGGTTAGGTGGACCTTGCTACAGATGGCGTTGCGCAGTGCACACTTGATTTTATCGGATACTTGGTTGTGCAGGGAAGGCACGGCTCTCTTGGAGAAGTAGTGCCGGCTGGGAACAACATACTGTGGGACAGCAAGCGACATGAGCTGTTTGAAGCTGTCTGTGTCCACCAGCCTAAATGACAGCATTTCATAGGCCAGTAGTTTAGAAATGCTGGCATTCAGGGCCAGGGATCGAGGGTGGCTAGGTGGGAATTTACGCTTTCTATCAAATGTTTGTGAGATGGAGAGCTGAACGCTGGCGTGTGACATGGTTGAGACGCTTGGTGACGGAGGTGGTGGTGGTGGTGTTGGTGGTACATCCCCTGTTTGCTGGGCGGCAGGTGCCAACGTTCCTCCAGAGGCGGAGGAAGAGGCCGAGGCGGCAGCAGCAGAATAGGCCGAGGCGGCAGCAGCAGAAGAGGTAGCAGGGGGAGCCTGAGTGACTTCCTTGGTTTTAAGGTGTTTACTCCACTGCAGTTCATGCTTTGCATGCAGGTGCCTGGTCATGCAGGTTGTGCTCAGGTTCAGAACGTTAATGCCTCGCTTCAGGCTCTGATGGCACAGCGTGCAAACCACTCGGGTCTTGTCGTCAGCACATTGTTTGAAGAAGTGCCATGCCAGGGAACTCCTTGAAGCTGCCTTTGGGGTGCTCGGTCCCAGATGGCGGCGGTCAGTAGCAGGCGGAGTCTCTTGGCGGCGGGTGTTCTGCTTTTGCCCACTGCTCCCTCTTTTGCTACGCTGTTGGCTCGGTCTCACCACTGCCTCTTCCTCCGAACTGTGAAAGTCAGTGGCACGACCTTCATTCCATGTGGGGTCTAGGACCTCATCGTCCCCTGCATCGTCTTCCACCCAGTCTTGATCCCTGACCTCCTGTTCAGTCTGCACACTGCAGAAAGACGCAGCAGTTGGCACCTGTGTTTCGTCATCATCAGAGACATGCTGAGGTGGTATTCCCATGTCCTCATCATCAGGAAACATAAGTGGTTGTGCGTCAGTGCATTCTATGTCTTTCACCGCTGGGGAAGGGCTAGGTGGATGCCCTTGGGAAACCCTGCCAGCGGAGTCTTCAAACAGCATAAGAGACTGCTGCATAACTTGAGGCTGAGACAGTTTCCCTGGTATGCATGGGGGTGATGTGACAGACTGATGGGGTTGGTTTTCAGGCGCCATCTGTGCGCTTTCTGCAGAAGACTGGGTGGGAGATAATGTGAACGTGCTGGATCCACTGTCGGCCACCCAATTGACTAATGCCTGTACCTGCTCAGGCCTTACCATCCTTAGAACGGCATTGGGCCCCACCATATATCGCTGTAAATTCTGGCGGCTACTGGGACCTGAGGTAGTTGGTACACTAGGACGTGTGGATGTGGCAGAACGGCCACGTCCTCTCCCAGCACCAGAGGGTCCACTAACACCACCACGACCATGTCCACGTCCGCGTCCCTTACTAGATGTTTTTCTCATTGTTATGGTTCACCACAACAACAAATATATTATTTGGCCCAATGTATTGTATTCAAATTCAGCGGGATATAAATTTGAGGCCTAGTATTTAGGCGCTGGGTGACCGGTATGGATTTAGTGACAGAATTAGACTTGGAAATGCACAGAAGCGTGTGTGTGAAGTTATTCTGAATGACCCTATGTGCACCTTCAATATTATATACCCTTTTAGGGATAGATTTCAAATAGCTCTGATATAGCAGAAACCACTAAATTATGAAATTGCTAAATTGGGAATTGTACTTCAACCCAGAACAAAAAATGTGCTTTGACGGACACTAAATATCTTGCCCAGCAACAACAGTACAGCGGTGGGTAACGAGAGATTTAGAGGGATTTAAATTTGAGGCCTAGTATTTAGGCGCTGGGTCACCGGTATGGATTTAGTGACAGAATTAGACTTGGAAATGCACAGAAGCGTGTGTGTGAAGTTATTCTGAATGACCCTATGTGCACCTTCAATATTATATACCCTTTTAGGGATAGATTTCAAATAGCTCTGATATAGCAGAAACCACTAAATTATGAAATTGCTAAATTGGGAATTGTACTTCAACCCAGAACAAAAAATGTGCTTTGACGGACACTAAATATCTTGCCCAGCAACAACAGTACAGCGGTGGGTAACGAGAGATTTAGAGGGATTTAAATTTGAGGCCTAGTATTTAGGCGCTGGGTCACCGGTATGGATTTAGTGACAGAATTAGACTTGGAAATGCACAGAAGCGTGTGTGTGAAGTTATTCTGAATGACCCTATGTGCACCTTCAATATTATATACCCTTTTAGGGATAGATTTCAAATAGCTCTGATATAGCAGAAACCACTAAATTATGAAATTGCTAAATTGGGAATTGTACTTCAACCCAGAACAAAAAATGTGCTTTGACGGACACTAAATATCTTGCCCAGCAACAACAGTACAGTGGTGGGTAACGAGAGATTTAGAGGGATTTAAATTTGAGGCCTAGTATTTAGGCGCTGGGTCACCGGTATGGATTTAGTGACAGAATTAGACTTGGAAATACACAGTAGCGGGTGTGTGTGAAGTTATTCTGAATGACCCTATGTGCACCTTCAATATTATATACCCTTTTAGGGATAGATTTCAAATAGCTCTGATATAGCAGAAACCACTAAATTATGAAATTGCTAAATTGGGAATTGTACTTCAACCCAGAACAAAAAATGTGCTTTGACGGACACTAAATATCTTGCCCAGCAACAACAGTACAGCGGTGGGTAACGAGAGATTTAGAGGGAATTAAATTTGAGGCCTAGTATTTAGGCGCTGGGTCACCGGTATGGATTTAGTGACAGAATTAGACTTGGAAATGCACAGAAGCGTGTGTGTGAAGTTATTCTGAATGACCCTATGTGCACCTTCAATATTATATACCCTTTTAGGGATAGATTTCAAATAGCTCTGATATAGCAGAAACCACTAAATTATGAAATTGCTAAATTGGGAATTGTACTTCAACCCAGAACAAAAAATGTGCTTTGACGGACACTAAATATCTTGCCCAGCAACAACAGTACAGCGGTGGGTAACGAGAGATTTAGAGGGATTTAAATTTGAGGCCTAGTATTTAGGCGCTGGGTCACCGGTATGGATTTAGTGACAGAATTAGACTTGGAAATGCACAGAAGCGTGTGTGTGAAGTTATTCTGAATGACCCTATGAGCACCTTCAATATTATATACCCTTTTAGGGATAGATTTCAAATAGCTCTGATATAGCAGAAACCACTAAATTATGAAATTGCTAAATTGGGAATTGTACTTCAACCCAGAACAAAAAATGTGCTTTGACGGACACTAAATATCTTGCCCAGCAACAACAGTACAGCGGTGGGTAACGAGAGATTTAGAGGGATTTAAATTTGAGGCCTAGTATTTAGGCGCTGGGTCACCGGTATGGATTTAGTGACAGAATTAGACTTGGAAATGCACAGAAGCGTGTGTGTGAAGTTATTCTGAATGACCCTATGTGCACCTTCAATATTATATACCCTTTTAGGGATAGATTTCAAATAGCTCTGATATAGCAGAAACCACTAAATTATGAAATTGCTAAATTGGGAATTGTACTTCAACCCAGAACAAAAAATGTGCTTTGACGGACACTAAATATCTTGCCCAGCAACAACAGTACACCGGTGGGTAACGAGAGATTTAGAGGGAATTAAATTTGAGGCCTAGTATTTAGGCGCTGGGTCACCGGTATGGATTTAGTGACAGAATTAGACTTGGAAATACACAGTAGCGGGTGTGTGTGAAGTTATTCTGAATGACCCTATGTGCACCTTCAATATTATATACCCTTTTAGGGATAGATTTCAAATAGCTCTGATATAGCAGAAACCACTAAATTATGAAATTGCTAAATTGGGAATTGTACTTCAACCCAGAACAAAAAATGTGCTTTGACGGACACTAAATATCTTGCCCAGCAACAACAGTACAGTGGTGGGTAACGAGAGATTTAGAGGGATTTAAATTTGAGGCCTAGTATTTAGGCGCTGGGTCACCGGTATGGATTTAGTGACAGAATTAGACTTGGAAATGCACAGAAGCGTGTGTGTGAAGTTATTCTGAATGACCCTATGTGCACCTTCAATATTATATACCCTTTTAGGGATAGATTTCAAATAGCTCTGATATAGCAGAAACCACTAAATTATGAAATTGCTAAATTGGGAATTGTACTTCAACCCAGAACAAAAAATGTGCTTTGACGGACACTAAATATCTTGCCCAGCAACAACAGTACACCGGTGGGTAACGAGAGATTTAGAGGGAATTAAATTTGAGGCCTAGTATTTAGGCGCTGGGTCACCGGTATGGATTTAGTGACAGAATTAGACTTGGAAATACACAGTAGCGGGTGTGTGTGAAGTTATTCTGAATGACCCTATGTGCACCTTCAATATTATATACCCTTTTAGGGATAGATTTCAAATAGCTCTGATATAGCAGAAACCACTAAATTATGAAATTGCTAAATTGGGAATTGTACTTCAACCCAGAACAAAAAATGTGCTTTGACGGACACTAAATATCTTGCCCAGCAACAACAGTACAGCGGTGGGTAACGAGAGATTTAGAGGGAATTAAATTTGAGGCCTAGTATTTAGGCGCTGGGTCACCGGTATGGATTTAGTGACAGAATTAGACTTGGAAATACACAGTAGCGGGTGTGTGTGAAGTTATTCTGAATGACCCTATGTGCACCTTCAATATTATATACCCTTTTTGGGATAGATTTCAAATAGCTCTGATATAGCAGGAACCACTAAATTATGAAATTGCTAAATTGGGAATTGTACTTCAACCCAGAACAAAAAATGTGCTTTGACGGGCACTAAATAACTTTCCCAGCTACAACAGGACAACGGTAACGAGAGATTTAGAGGGATTTAAATTTGAGGCCTAGTATTTAGGCGCTGGGTGACAGGTATGGGTTTAGTGACAGAATTAGACTTGGAAATACACAGTAGCGGGTGTGTGTGAAGTTATTCTGAATGACCCTATGTGCACCTTCAATATTATATACCCTTTTTGGGATAGATTTCAAATAGCTCTGATATAGCAGAAACCACTAAATTATGAAATTGCTAAATTGGGAATTGTACTTCAACCCAGAACAAAAAATGTGCTTTGACGGACACTAAATATCTTGCCCAGCAACAACAGTACAGCGGTGGGTAACGAGAGATTTAGAGGGAATTAAATTTGAGGCCTAGTATTTAGGCGCTGGGTCACCGGTATGGATTTAGTGACAGAATTAGACTTGGAAATACACAGTAGCGGGTGTGTGTGAAGTTACTCTGAATGACCCTATGTGCACCTTCAATATTATATACCCTTTTTGGGATAGATTTCAAAGAGCTCTGATATAGCAGGAACCACTAAATTATGAAATTGCTAAATTGAGAATTGTATTTCAACCCAGAACAAGAAATGTGCTTGAACGGACACTAAATAACTCGCCCAGCTACAGCACTAGGGACAGATTTAGCTGGATATAAATTTGAGGCCTAGTATTTAGGCGCTGGGTGACCGGTATGGATTTAGTGACAGAATTAGACTGGGATATGGCCAAAAAATGAACAGACTATTGCTGGTTAAATGCACTTGGTGTGACAGCTTCACCCTGATGTAGGCTTTAGCCAAAAAACAACCACACCATTGAGGGTTAAATGCACTTGGTGACAGGCGCAGCTTGCCCCTGATTTTGTATATGGCCAAAAAATGAACAGACTATTGCTGGTTAAATGCACTTGGTGTGACAGCTTCACCCTGATGTAGGCTTTAGCCAAAAAACAACCACACCATTGAGGGTTAAATGCACTTGGTGACAGGCGCAGCTTGCCCCTGATTTTGTATATGGCCAAAAAATGAACAGACTATTGCTGGTTAAATGCACTTGGTGTGACAGCTTCACCCTGATGTAGGCTTTAGCCAAAAAACAACCACACCATTGAGGGTTAAATGCACTTGGTGACAGGCGCAGCTTGCCCCTGATTTTGTATATGGCCAAAAAATGAACAGACTATTGCTGGTTAAATGCACTTGGTGTGACAGCTTCACCCTGATGTAGGCTTTAGCCAAAAAACAACCACACCATTGAGGGTTAAATGCACTTGGTCGCAGCTTGTGCTGGCGCACCACAAGACACAAAATGGCCGCCGATCACCCCAGAAAAATGAGACTGACAAACGGTCTGTGCAGCCTAAAAACAGTGAGCAATTGAGGATCAGCAGCTCAATGATCCACAGCTGCAGATCGATCAGTTAATCAAGTCCTTTGGAGGAGTTAATCTGCCTAATCTCGCCCTACTGTCGCAGCCGCAACCTCTCCCTACGCTAATCAGAGCAGAGTGACGGGCGGCGCTATGTGACTCCAGCTTAAATAGAGGCTGGGTCACATGGTGCTCTGGCCAATCACAGCCATGCCAATAGTAGGCATGGCTGTGATGGCCTCTTGGGGCAAGTAGTATGACGCTTGTTGATTGGCTGCTTTGCAGCCTTTCAAAAAGCGCCAAGAAAGCGTCACAAAAGCGCGAAGAAAGCGACGAACACCGAACCCGAACCCGGACTTTTACGAAAATGTCCGGGTTCGGGTCCGTGTCACGGACACCCCAAAATTCGGTACGAACCCGAACTATACAGTTCGAGTTCGCTCATCCCTAGTGCTGACCCTTTAAGAAACCAAGAGTGAGTGTGCACATGTCCTAATGACAGGACTGGAGGCTTTCAGGAGACTATGCAAGCCATAACCTGCAGAAGACAATGACAGTGCCGACCAAAGAGTAACAGCTGGAGTGAGGAAGCAGATCGGGACTGTATGGTAAGCAATGTGGTGCCCATTCCTGTAAGGAAGAGCAAGGCAGCGACAGGCATGGGAAGCCAGCACAACAGGGCCTTCCTGCATCAGGCCAGTCTTTGCTTCCATGACCCTGTTGCCAGTTCAAAAGTTCTACTTCCTTGGACCACTTCTGGTTGGTTCCAACCACTGTTTACCATAAACACCCCAAAACAGCTGCCATTTTGGAGATGCAATAACCAAGCCATCTATTCTTCACCATTAAGCATTTGGCAAAGTGGCTCAGATACTTACGCTTCAAACAACACATATCAATTTCAGGAAATAATTGTTTACCTACTGCCTAATATATCCCAACCCATTGAAAGATGCCATTGTCATGAGATCATCAATGTTGTTCACTTCACTTGTTAGTGATTTTAATGTTGTGGATGATCGGCGTATATGCATATCATAACACTAATCTGAAGGACCATCAGGGGGTCTGGTGAGTTATATAAGGGAGGATCCAAGGAGAGGGGTTTTGACATTTGATTGTTCAAGAAACCTGCTTATCTGGACCGATCAGGTATTAATGACTAGAGATGAGTGAATTTCTTCAAATTCTTTTTGGTGCCAATTCTAACTAATAGGTCAAAAATTTGATTCAGGACCAATTAGACTATACTCGCATCAAAAGAACTTCAGTTGTTCTGAAAATTGGAGTATGACATCCTGAGATCTCCTAGAACTCATATCTTTCTCTCCTTTCATTCTCTTTTTTAAATGTTTATCAAAATATTTTTCTTCAAGCTCTTGAACACAAAGACAGCAATAGTAAATACAGTAGTGTCAGAGTGACCCTGACATACATAGCTATGGATGAATGCATGGTTCACGGTGTAAGAAAACAGCCTGTAACACACTACTATTGATAAATTATAAATACAAATAGAAGCCTATAAATGGTAGCAAAATTGCAACAGGTTTTGAAAAAAAAATACAGGCCCAACTGGACTGTCATGGCTGTGTCATGGTCTGGTATTGTGGACCATGACACTTTTGCCGTGCATGCTTGTTGTTGGTGGCAACATGTTATGTTTTGACACTTTCCCTTTAAGTTGTGTGTCCCTTCCCATTCTAGTGTGCACGGGGTTAAGGTGTGTTTGCTAGGTGTGGTGGGTGTGACCTCAGGCCTCCTTATATGTTGGGGTGGTGGAACCTGAGGTCAGTTTGATTTTGCATGTCAGTCTGTGTAGGAGCTCTGCTCCCTGGCTGTATGTCTTAGTCTGTGCGAGCCACCCTTATTTGTTATATTGTTTCCCTTGCTCTGTCTGTGTGTCCCCTCCGGCATGTTTCTGTTTTCCCTCTCCCACCTGGTGTATGTTGTTATGGTGTGGGCCTTGTTTGGAGGTTATTGTGTTGTGGTGTGTTTCCTCTGAAAGGGGGTTGCTTTCCCGGAGGGGCTTAAGCAAACATATAGACAGTGCGTTTCCGGTCCATCTCGTCGGCGGAAAGTAAGCTCTGGTAACCTAGGTTGTCTGTTGCCTTTTGTTACTTACCTGTCGTTCGGCTGTGAACCCTGTCTAGTTGGTGGCCAGCTGCTGGGCTTCTGGAGACACCATGCATCCGTTGTGTAGGATGAATGGGTGGTATCTGCCCTGTCTTCAGGCTAAGGGCATAGCAGGTTTACCTAGGGGTACCTTCTGAGGCGGCTCATGCATAAGGCTACTTTCACACTTGCGTTCGGAGCGGATCCGTCTGGTGTCTGCACAGACGGATCTGCTCCTATAATGCAAACGACAGTATCTGTTCAGAACGGATCCGTCTGCATTATATAAAAAAAAAAAATCGAAGTGAAAAAGTTATTCAGACGGATCCGTCCAGACTTTGCATTGAAAGTCAATAGGGGACGTATCCGTTTGAAATTGCACCATATTTTGTCAACTTCAAACGGATCTGTCCCCATTGACTTACATTGTAAGTCTGGACGGATCCGTTTGGCTCCGCATGGCAAGGCGGACAACCGAACGCTGCAAGCTGCGTTCGGGCGTCCGCCTGCTGAGCAGAACGGAGGCCAAACGGTGCCAGACTGAAGCATTCTGAGCGGATCCGCATCCTGTCAGAATGCATTGGGGCCGTACGGATCCGTTCGAGGCCGCTTGTGAGAGCCTTCAAACGGAGCTCACAAGCGGAGCCCCGAACGCTAGTGTGAAAGTAGCCTTAGGAGTTTAGGGAGATCTTCATGGTCGCGTTAGGAGGTGACCTGCTCCCTGTTCCCTGCTATTCGGCATAGCAGCGACTTATATTGTACGGTGGGGGGTTTCCCCCACTCCCCGTCGTGACATAGACATCCCCTGGCTGTCACGGCCATGGTTATGGCCGTGACTCCTTGGGAGCCGCATACAGTTGCCCGCGGTTTGGGTAGTTGTTTCAACCGCAGCTTGAGGCTTGATGTTGTTTGCCTCAAGTGCGGTTGCCGTGGACAACAGCTATGTGTGCGGTTCCCTCGGAGTTGTTGTTGTTGTGTGGATGCACGTTTGTATGTCTGGTGTGCACTTTGTATTCTGGTGTGCACTTTGACATCTTCCTTTCACTGTGGCTGCCCGTGGCAACGTTTGGTATGTTGTACATGTGGTGGCAGTGTCCTGGCCTGTGGGCTGTCTCCCAGGACGGCTGCCACCCATGTCGTTGCCTGCGGCAACAGCCACAGTGTGATCTTAGTTTGTGTGCACTTCCCCTTTAAGTTGTGAGTTTCCCTTCTGTGGTGCTGGAAGGGTTAACTCCCTTCCCAGTGTGTGTGTGATGTCACTGGGTGTGTCTGACTGTGGGGTGTGGCTTCTTGGCCTATAAAGCCTCACTGCTAGCATGGCTCAGTGGGTTGCTTCAGCCATGCTTGCTGGAGCAGCCTCCTGTGACCTCCATCTTCCTTTCCAGTGAGAGCCACCCCTGTGGTCATACTGTCACGGCTGAGGATGGGAGAAACCCTTACACCGTGTGATGCCAGGTGATGTAGTGGCTACTCGGCCATGAGAACAGGATAGGGAGCAGGTCACCTCCTCACGCATCCCTAACCTGACCCTAACTCCTAACCTGCATGGGCCGACCTTGATGGTAGGAGGACCCATGCGCAGGAACCTCTGAGCCCTGACTTACCCTCCGCAGGTCCCTGAGCTAGGAGCTGGGTAAGACGACCTACTCCTCCTAGGCACGGAGGAGCAGGAGTCTCAATGGCCAAGCTGTTGGGAAAAGGGGGACATAAACAGCCTTACGGGAATGGCAGGCGAACACCAAGTTCCACCAACCTGCCACAGCCTTGCTGATTGGATCCCTGAGCTAACAGGAATCCAGAACCGTAAGCTGCACCAAAACATAGAAAGGTCCCAACAGAATGTAACATACTACATAAACACACAACAAGACTTAAACATAACAACAATACTTTTTGACCACAGGGGTGGCTCTCACTGGCAGGTCATATGCACAGGAGGCTGCTCCAGCCAAGGATGACTGAAGCAACCTACTGAGCCATGCCAAACACTCAGGCTATATAGGCCAAGAAGCCACACCCCACAGTCGGACACACCCAGTGACATCACACACACACACTGGGAAGGACGTTAACCCTTCCAGCACCACAGGAAAGGGAAACACACCTTAAAGGGAAAGTGTCCAAACTAATCACACTGTGGCTGTTACCGCAGGCAACGACATGAGTGGCAGCCGTCCTTGGAGACAGCCCGAAGGCCGGGACACTGCCACCACATATACAACATACCAAACGTTGCCACGGGCAGCCACAGTGAAAGGAAGATGTCCGTGCGCACCAAACAACACCAAGTGCACACCAGACATACAAACACAGTGCATCCACACACGCACACAACTCCAAGGGAACCGCACACATAGCTGTTGTCCGCGGCAACCGCACTTGAGGCAAACAACAACATGCCTCAAGCTGCGGTTGAAACAACTACCCAAACCGCGGGCACTTGTATGCGGCTCCCAAGGAGTCACGACCATAACCGTGGCCGTGACACTCCCACCCCTCAAAGCCCCCCCCCACCAAAAAAAAAAAAACACGTGAGGGACTCCACACAAGGGGATGGGAGATGGGGACGTCCACTCTCAGACACGGTTCCCAAAAAGTCACTGTCAGCTGCATCCTCTCCCAGCTCACACTAGCCAGTCCGACGAGGCCTGCAGCCCGCACCAGCGACACAGCGATGGAACCACAGAGAGTGGACGAGAGGACTCTCCACTAACGTCCCCACTCCAGTCGCTGCCAGCAGACACTCCTAACCAGCACGCAGCCGGACCACTTACGGAGTGCTGCCAGCAAACGACCAGAGATGGGAACATGGAGAGGGATGAGGGATCACCAACACGGACATGGAAGGTACGGTGGCGGGGAATAAGCCACCATCCGTGCCGTTAACGGTGATCCCCCCGGGGAACGCTGCATGCAGGCCACAAACAGATGGCACTGCATGCTGCACCCTCTTCCGAAGGTGTGCGCCCGCACACCAAACAAACACCACGTGCAAGAAATCAGGGGGATGCCAAACGAGGCAACGGTGAAGGGAAGGCGGGGAAACGCCACTCACCGCGCTGTCAGAGGCTGAAACCCCCAGAACGCTCTCCCTCCGAAGAGCGCGCATGCACCCCATCCGCAGACGGCGGTGCATGCTTTACCCTCTTTCGAGGGATTGTGCACCCGCACACCAAACAAACACCAAGGTGCAAAACAATCAGGGGGACGCCAAACGGGGCAACGGTGAAAGGATGGTGGGAACGCCACTCACCGCGCCATCAGAGGCGAAACCCCCAGAACGCTCTACCTCCGAAGAGCGCGCGTGCACCCCATCAACCTATGGCGATGCACGCTTTATCCTCTTTCGAGGGAACGCCACGTGAGTAGCCTCTGTGGTCATACTGTCACGGCTGAGGATGGGGGAAACCCTCAGCCGTGCGATGCCAGATGCTGTAGTGGCTACTCGGCCATGAGAACAGGATAGGGAGCAGGTCACCTCCTACAGCGTCCCTACCCTGACCCTAACTCCTAACCTGCATGTGCCGACCTTTAAGGTAGGAGGACCCATGCGCAGGAACCTCGGAGCCCTGTCTTACCCTCCGCAGATCCCTGAGCTAGGAGCTGGGTAAGACGACCTACTCCTCCTTGGCACGGAGGAGCAGGAGTCTCAATGGCCAAGCTGTTGGGAAAAGGGGAACACAAACAGCTATACGGGAATGGCAGGCGAACGAGAAGTTCAACCAACCTGCCACAGCCTTGCTGACTGGATCCCTAAGCAGACAGGAATCCAGAACCGTATGCTGCACCAGACACATAGGAAGGTCCCAACAGAACATAACATAAACATCACATACAACATCATACACATAAAGACATCTACGTAACGACAATTCTTTTATGACCACAGGGGTGGCTCTCACTGGCAAGGAAGATGGAGGTCACAGGAGGCTGCTCCAGCAAGCATGGCTGAAGCAACCCACTGAGCCATGCTAGCAGTGAGGCTTTATAGGCCAAGAAGCCACACCCCACAGTCAGACACACCCAGTGACATTACACACACACTGGGAAGGGAGTTAACCCTTCCAGCACCACAGAAGGGAAACTCACAACTTAAAGGGGAAGTGCACACAAACTAAGATCACACTGTGGCTGTTACCGCAGGCAACGACATGGGTGGCAGCCGTCCTGGGAGACAGCCCACAGGCCAGGACACTGCCACCACATGTACAACATACCAAACGTTGCCACGGGCAGCCACAGTGAAAGGAAGATGTCAAAGTGCACACCAGAATACAAAGTGCACACCAGACATACAAACGTGCATCCACACAAGAACAACAACTCCGAGGGAACCGCACACATAGCTGTTGTCCGCGGCAACCGCACTTGAGGCAAACAACATCAAGCCTCAAGCTGTCGGTTGAAACAACTACCCAAACCGCGGGCAACTGTATGCGGCTCCCAAGGAGTCACGGCCATAACCGTGGCCGTGACACTGGCCATGACCAAAGTACCCATTGGTAACGACGCAGTGAAATAAACATGTGTTCTCATAAATTTCTTAAATAAGAAGTACACAGTCCAATTATACGTACCCTAGCTGAGAACAAACTATACACTGGCATTGGCACAATAAAATATACTCATGGTAATTGCACCCTAATATGCAGTAGAAAAATTGCAAGACAATACAAGCATTACACTAACTGCCCCTATCCTGTCCCTACTGATAAAACCTTACTTTCTACTTACTAATTCAATCTACTTACCTAAATATTACTTCTTCACAATCCCTACATTGTCTCTTCAACCCCTGATAATGGCTGGCTTGTGTCTCTAATTAGTGTCTGTCAGAATCATTGCAGGCACATCCTAAAACATCCGTGGCTGAGCTCACAATGGCATCTGTGCTTCAGAGCTAGCACAGAGCCTGATAGACCAACCAATATCCTCCCTCCTGACCGGCTGCCAGGTTTACTGCAAAGCATTGTGGGCAAGCCCACCGGCCCGGGACCCTGCCTGGGGTCTGACTTCAAGAGTGGTGTCCTGCGCCGCCCTGCACACTGGGACATGAAGCTAGGTATCATGGATGAGTGTGTTTCTTGTGCTCTGGCAGCAGGCACAGTTTCACCGCGCCCAGGGCCACGGCCTCTGCGTGCACCATCAGCATCACGGCCACTTCCCCGTCCCTCCTGCTCGCCTTCTTCATATTAAATGTTATATATGCTTGGAAGTATGTCACATATACAGTAGTGTAGGATTTGGAAGTGTATGCGCAAATAAATTTAACAAGGAAATTGGGATGTGGAAACGTCACACATGATATATCCCACAGATAACGTCAATGCTGTCACCAGAGGCTAATGAAAAATTACAGGGAATATCACAGGTATTTGGGATGAGGAAACGTTATACAGGAGAAGTACCATCGGTAAAGTCACTGTCCGCAGCATCTACCAAAAAAGTACACTGGGTGTCACAGAAAAAAAAATCAGCTCACATGTTACACTGCAGATGTGGCACTAGTAATGTCACTGTCCACAGCAGACACCGTCTACGGAAAAAGTACACTGGATGTCACAGATTATTTTTGGATGCGCACACTTTACACTGGAGATGTAGCGCAGCTAATGTCGCTGTCTACAGCGGCCTAACTATTGTACGCTATTTAGTGCAGGATGCGCTAAAAATAGATATTGCTGCCACACACAATAGTCATTAAAAGGACTTTAGGGTCTCTGAAAAGTTTTTCAAATAAAAATATTCCTTTATCACTCCCTACACTATCTGTCTCTTCCTCAGCACAACTCTCCCTGACTAAGACTGAGCCGAACATGCACCATCGGGTCCGATGACGTGTTCCGGCCAGCCAATCACTGTAATGCCAGTAACCAACATGGCTACGGCATTACAGTGAGGGCAGTACTTACCTGCATGTTTTTGGGCTGCTTAGCAGGCAAGAAACGTGCGGAGAGGAGACTCGAGCATTGCGCTCGAGCACATTCGGTATTCGGACGAATACTGTCATGTGCCGAGAATCGAGAAGCTCGACCCGAACTGATGTTTGGCTGAGCATGCTCGATCAACACTAGCTAACACTATGTTGACATGAATGTGATTAGGCAGATGTTCCTCCACCCATCACCTGCAACGCCGATCGTCTGCAGCCTATAAAAGACTGGCTCAAGCGGCGCAATGACGTAATTATCATTGCGCCGCCTGAGCAGGGCAGCATACAGCGCGGGACACAGGCTGGAAGAGGCCTGCTTCGCATCGTTGACGCTTAGAGGTAAGTATTAGTATTTTTTTTATTTTTTTAGATGGCTGCACAATGTACGAAGAACCATAGGGGCATCTGGGGGCATTTCTTACTTGCCCATTTTGGTGGGGCACTATGAGGGCATCTGGGGACATTTTTTACTGGCACATGAGGGGCTCTATGGGGGCATTTCATACTGGCCCTTTTTTGGGGGGGCACTATAGTGGCATTTCTTATTGGCACATTATGGGGGGCACAATAGGGGCATCTGGGGGCATCTGGGGGCATATCTTACTGACACATTCCAGGGCACTATGGGGGAGAGGAGCACTATGGGGGAATCTGGGGGCTCTAAAGGGGCATTTTTTTTTACTGGTACATTATTGGGGGCACTATGGCATCTGGGGGCACTAAGGGGGCATTTTTTACTGGCACATTATGGGAGGCACTATATAGAATAGCGGCACTATGGAGCATTTGATAGCACTATAGGGGCATTATTTACTGGCATATTATTGGAGGCACTATGGGGCATCTGGTGACACTATAGGGGCATTATTTACTGGCACATTATGGGGGCACTATGCTGGAGAGGAGCAGTATGTGGCATCTGGTGGCACTAAGGGGGCATTTTTTACTGGCACATTATGGGAGGCACTAAAGGGAAGAGCGGCACTATGGGGCATATGGTGGCTCTATGAGGAGAAAAACAATATGGAGGCATCTGGTGGCTCTAAAGGGGCATTTTTTTACTGGCATATTATAGGGGCACTATGGCATCTGGTGGCACTAAGTAGGCATTTTTTAATGCCAAATTATGGGAGGCACTATAGGGCAGAGTGGCACTATGAAGCATCTGGTGGCACTATAGGAGCATTATTTGCTGGCATATTATTGGAGGCACTATGGGGGAGAGCAGCACTATGGGGCATTCTGGTGACACTATAGGGGCATTATTTACTGGCACATTATGGTGGCACTATGCTAGAGAGGAGCACTATGGGGCATCTGGTGTCACTAAAGGGGCATTTTTTACTGGCACATTATTGGGGGCACTATGCTGGAGAGGAGCACTATGGGGGCATCTGGTAGCAATAAAGGGGCATTTTTTACTGGCACATTATGGGAGGCACTATAGGGGAGAGCAGCACTATGGGGCATCTGGTGGCACTATAGGGGCATTATTTACTGGCACATTATGGGGGAGAGGAGCATTATAGAGGCATCTTGTGGCACAAAGAAGGCACTTTTTTACTGGCACGTTATGGGGGCACTATGGGGGCAGAGGAGGACTATGGGGGCATCTGGTGGCACTAAGAAGGGGCATTTGTTACTGGCACATTATGGGGGCATCTGGCGGCACTAAGAAGTGGGACTTTTTACTGGCACGTTATGGGGTGCATTATAAGGACATCTGCTGGGGGCACTAAAAAGGGGCGTTTGTTACTGGCACATTATGGGGGAGAGGAGCACAATAGGGGCATCTGCTGGGGGCACTAAGAAGGGGCATTTTTTACTGGCATATTATGGGGGCACTATGGGGGAGGGGGAGAGGAGCACAATGGAGGCATGTGCTGGGGTAACTAAGATGGGGTATTTTATACTGGCACATTATGGGGGGGGGCACTATGAGGAAGGGGGAGAGGAGCACTATGGGGGCATTTACTGAGGCACTATATGGGAGTATTTTATACTGGCATACATTATGGGGACAATAGCTCAACTGTGAGCACTAAGAGTACTGTCATATTATAAGAAGAATTATTACTACTAGGGGCATTATAGCGAGCTTTACTTCTACTGGGGGCTAGGGAGAACATTATTACTAGTATGGGCACTATGGGGGCATTATTACTACTAAGTGTGCTCTGGCAGATAATTATTTCTATTGGTGGGATTTTGGGGAGCACTGTTATTTTGGTGGGCACCCTGGCACAGTATCAGCTTAACACAATTATTTTTTGGGGACATTATGTTTATACTATTAGTGTCCAGGACACTATTTACTGTGTGCAGCTATTTTTTTGAGCACTGTGTGGCAATAATTGTTGAAGGGGGCACTATCTGTGTGGTACTAGTATTTTCAGGGGGACAGTTTCTGCAGTAAAGTATTGGGGAGCAAAGTATTAGAGGTGGCAGGAAAGGGTGTTCAGAAGACTTGAAGATGATGGAAAAGTGGGAAACTTATTTCTGTTTGTCAATCTCTGTAGAGACGAGAAATGGCTGAAAAATCATCATGGCGGTCCGGTCTGAATGGAGAAGATGAGGAAAGAGAACATCTACAGATGTAGCAGGGTTGGCACTCAAGCTCTTAACTCAAATTTCTTAACTCATCGCGTTATCTTGAGACAAAAGCCATTGAAAAGCAACTGAAGGTGTTTGCTTAACGCATTTAGTTTAGATAACACGTCTCATAAATCATAAGTGTTAACTCTACTACATCCGTACATCAAAGATGACATCACTGGATGTAATAGGCATGTGGCGCTATGTAGGAGAGGAGATGCCCTGGCTCCTCCCCCTTGCCATTTGCAGAAGGAGGATTCAGAGCTGGGCAGCTATAAGCATGGTGGTGGCTGCAAATGGGGCAAAGCGCTTTAGCCTGGTGAGGACAGCCGAGGGGGGCAGCAGGCCACGGGTGGCTGGCAGATGGTGGGGGGAACCACAGACCTAAAGCAGGATCCGTGGAGGGAGAAGAGGGGATGAGATTCCTGGCTGTAACCTGCTTTTGTCTATTGTATAATGTGAAGCAGGCAGTGCAGCCAGGACACGCCCTACCCTCTCCATATGATGCGTAGAGTCGGGCTCCTCCACCCAGACCCACACACCTTAAATATCACGTATCTCCTCCTCCACTCCACTTTTGGCGCCTTCAGGACTAGGAGGGAGAAAGTGAAACGGCAATAGCTCCTGCCACGGAGCTACGTGGTGGGCAGTGTGTGAAAAGGAACTTGGTGGTGATTCCAGTCACAGGGAGGGAAGAAGAAGAGTTTGAGGACAGTAGCTTTTTGTTGGGGCCCAGAGTATTGAGTAAAGTGTGTCTATGTAGGATGAGGGTGAGACTCTTACCTTCATCCTCAACAATATCATTTCAGCTGTACGGTGTTTGTTGGGAGTGGCCTATTATATGTAGGAGGGGCTTATAACAATGGGCGGGGCTAATTATTTTGTGAGGCACACTGCATTTTTATGCACGGGAGGGGCTTATAATAATGGACGGGGCCAAAATGTTGTGCTGCACAATATGCGCACCATTTTTTTTACTCCTCAGACCCCCCTAGACAAAATTTCTGGGTGCTCCCCTGCTCATAGCTAATATGGCAGCAGATACAACTGTTACTAAAACCAGCAGGTTCTGTGTGTGCTCTGAATTATACGGTCTCTTATCGGGTAACTCTCAGTAATACGGCATCTGATAGAACAAAGACGTTTTTCTAATGGAAGCCATTAATGGATGCATTTGCATATAATTGAAGGCAAAGGGTCAGAAATGTCCCATCAAAGTCTAGGGTTGCCATACTATGGCTCCAAACCCCATGGTGGATGTACAGAGCCGTAATAGTGGGGCGAGCATGCAAGAGCTCTATATACAGTTAAGTTAAATAAATAATAATTATTTTTTATTGTTATTTAGCAATAGTAATATAAGGACAATGTTGACCTTATATTGGACGTTCTCGTTACCCATGGATTAGTTTACAGTTGCTTTGCCAATCAAAATACCCCAAAAATTTTTGTTGCTTTAAAAATATCCTTTCACATTTGCAGTCTCTTTAGAGATCCAGAGAACAAACATAATTATAGAGTTCAATGTTAATAGAAAAAATTACAGCGTTGTCATTTCCTACTTCTAGTGTGTCTTTGAGGTTATTCCCGGGTCATAGGGTCTGGGCTTTCTTATAATATGTTGTTGGGACTTCTGTTGGAGGCTAAAAAAAAAGGACCCTTTATTTTGAATGCTTGTAACCATTTTTATATAATTTTTTCTCTATATACTTTTTATTTGAGCTTTTGGCAAATATGCTGCAAGAAAGGAAAGACAGGTGCAAAATCAAGCACGACAAAGACTGACTCAAGACATTAAGCAGAGGTTAAAGAGCACATGTCAGCAGGAATCAACCCTATTATACCAGTCATATTACCTGGAAGAGTTGATCCTGATGACTAAAATAATACCTGTATTATGGAAATAGAGGCATTTGCAAGCCAAAAAGACTTTTATATTTATGCAAATGAGCACCTCTGTGCACCAAGGGGCAGAGCATAGCCCCTAGTGCAGCTCAGCTTTCTAGTGCTGATCATCAGTCCACTCAAGTCATTTGCACTCATTTGCATTAAAGGGGGAGCCCAGGATTAGGCCCCCTGCACACGAACGTGTGCTTCCCGTTGCCGTATTGCGGACCGCATTTGCGGATCCGCAATACACAGGTGCCGTTCCGTGGGCATTCTGCATCACGGACGCGGACCCATTCACTTGAATGGGTCCACAAATCTGGAGATGCGGAATGGTACGGAACGGAAACACGGAACGGAACCCTACGGAAGCACTACGGAGTGCTTCCATGGGGTTTCGTCCCGTACTTCAATTCCGCAAAAAGATAGAACATGTCCTATCTTTTTGCGGAACGGCCGGATCGCAGACCCAATCAAGTGAATGGGTCAGCGATCCGCTGTGGCTGTCCCACGGACTGTGTTCGTGCATTGCGGCCTGCATTTTGTGGCCCGCAGCACGACCATTCTTGTACAGGGGGCCTTAGAAAGACATTGCTGATTTCTTCTAAAAACAGCGCAACACCTGGCCACAGGTTATTTATGGTACTGCAGCTTAGCCTGAGTGGGGGCTGAGCTAAAATAACAGATACAACTCATAGACAGGGGTGGTGCTGTTCCTGGACGAAATCAACCATGTTTAACTAATCCTGTACAACCCTTTAATTAAAGGGATTTTCTCACTTCTGCGCTGCGGTGCAGATACAAGATGACTGGGATGGGAACTCCTGCTACTACTTCAACAACTAGAACCCCGGGTTCCAGACAGTCAAGCCCCTGCTGTATAGGCCGTCATCGGTGCATACACTGATGCCGGAGCATTAACACCTGTATGCCGAGGTCAGAGCATAATGTGAGTTTGCGAAGGGTATGGGCTCGCTCCCCATCGGGTCCCCGCGTAAAAAATAAATAAATAAAAAAACGGTGCTAAAACAGCCATTTTTTGTCACCTTGCCCCAAAAAATGTAAAATTGAACGAAAAGAAATCATGTGTACCCTAAATAAAACCAATAAAAATGTCTATTCTTTCTGCAGAAAAACAAGCTCCTAGATGAGACAATCGGCAGAACAATAAAAAAAAAATTAGCTTTCAGAAAATGGAGACACAAAAACATGATTTTTTTTCAAAAATGCTTTATTATGTAAAACTGAAACTAAAACAATAAAAATAGACATATTTGGTATCGACGAATCCATAATGATCTGCTCTATAAAAATAACACATGATCTATCCTGTCAGGTGAATACCATAAAAAAATAAAAACATTGCCAGAGTAGCCGTTTTTGGTTACCTTGCCTCACAAAAAGTATAATATTGAGCGATTAAAAACAATGTGTACCTCAAAATAGTACCAATAAAACTGTCTCCTTATATTGTAGTTTCCAAAATGGGGTCAAAAAATGTAAAATTGAACGAAAAGAAATCATGTGTACCCAAAAATAATACCAATAAAAATGTCTATTCTTCCCACAAAAAAACTAGCTCCTACTCTTGTAGTTTCCAAAATGGAGTCACTTTTTGGGAGTTTCTACTGTAGGTGTACTGTTCGCGACATGGCAACTAAAATTATCCCAGTGAAATCTGCCCTTATAAAACCATATGGTGCTCTTATACGACAACATATCGGGTGTTTCTCTAAATTGCAAGATCAGGGTAATAAATATTAAGTTTGTTTGGCTGTGAACCCTTGCTGTTTTACAGGAAAAATTGATTAATATGAAAAATTTGCAAAAAAAGGGAAATTTTTAAATATCACCTCCATTTTCCTTTCATTCTTGTGGAACACTTAAGCCTCTTTCACACGGGCGTTGCGGGAAAATGTGCGGGTGCGTTACGGGAACACCCGTGATTTTTCCACGCTAGTGCAAAACATTGTAATGCGTTTTGCACTCGCGTGAAAAAAATCGCACATGTTTGGTACCCAAACCCGAACTTCTTCACAGAAGTTCGGGCTTGGGATCGGTGTTCTGTAGATTGTATTATTTTCCCTTATAACATGGTTTATAAGGGAAAATAATAGCATTCTGAATACAGAATGCATAGTCAAATAGCGCTGGAGGGGTTAAAAAAAATAAAAAAATATTTAACTCACCTTAGTCCACTTGTTCGCGTAGCCGGCATCTCCTTCTGTCTCCTTTGCTGAGCAGGACCTGGGGTGAGCATTCATTACATGAACAGGACCTGTGATGACGTCACTCCGGTCATCACATGGTCCGTCACATGATCTTTTACCATGGTGATGGATCATGTGATGAATGGGTTGGTATTCAGTGCGGGTGCAATGCGTTCAACTCACGCATCGCATCTGCGCGGAATACTCACCCGTGTGAAAGGGGCCTTAAAGGGTTAACAAAGTTTGGAAAATTGGTTTTAGATAACTTGAGAAGTGAAGTTTCTAAAATGGAGTCATTTATGGGTGGTTTTTACTATGTAAGCCTCACAAAGGGACTTCATCACTGAATTTCTCTTCCAAAAGTGGGTTTTGGAAATTGAATAAAAAATGTTAAGAATTGCTTCTAAAGGGGCGTGGCCAACTGCCGAACAGGGAGGAAGTGCATTGCTGGAGCTCCTGCGACCTCAACCCTATCCTAAGACATCCTACTTTATAAACTACTCATTGGACTCTGATAACATCTCGACTGTCCAGACGTCATCGGCAGAATTACTCTGACCTCTTTTTGAGTAGAATCGACCTAAGACAACGTTTGCTACAGCCTACGGCCTAGACGGGGAGCGGAGCCGCGGACGCCATTACATCAGGATCCCGCCTCCAGACCTGCTAGCGGTCTCCCGCAAGAGGAACACGCCGACACCGGAAGGATCTTAACGCCGGTAAGAAGAACTTACCCTCTTGTTAACCCCAAACGGCGGAGCAACCAGTCCGGACACGCGGTGCGAGTGAGCCAAGGCCCGAACGCTGCAGTTATAGTCGCATAGACGGCAATCACATCGGGACCCTACCAAGCGCATAGATAGCGTGACACCCGGATCACATCCCCGCTCACCTATTATATCCAAAGACCACAAACTGCACTTATTTTCAAGAGGTCGCATCCACAGTCTGTGTGAACAAGTTACGCGCCACAGCAGTGATCGGAGCAAACACACCTCACCCCACTCCCTTAAGGACCTGATTGCAAGAAACGGAGTGACTGTGTGGAATTCTGGTTTGGATCGATGATTCTCTGATCAGGCCACGAGGTACTGTAGTGATCCAAACACAGACTCATCTCCCGCTTGTAGCCACCCACCCCCCACATACTCAGTTTTAACTGATTCAGATAGTAGGTCACCTACAATTTTTTCCGGAGCCTCTTGTGAGGTTCTATTTTTACCTATACCAGCAAAGCACAACCTACCAGCGTTAACCCTGACCGTGCAGACTTCCCAGCATCCTATACTCAGGAATACCAAGTCTGCATTTACTCTAATCAGTGGAAGAATTGAAATGCCGTAACTCATTCTCACCTTCCAGACACAGGTGACAATCTATTACACAGTGGTCCCCAGACGTCAGCACCTATGGTAAAAGTGGGGAGATTCAGAGGCCCAGGCCAAGAAGATCTAGGCCAACCTAAACCCCCACACCTGTCTCAAACAGGATTAGATAAATTTGTAATGAAAAAAGTCCAAGCCACTTCAGGAGCACATACATCTACGCCAAAAGGTGCAATACCAAAAACAGCAATGAGAACACAAGAAGGAGATAGCGACGACGACGATACTACAGAATTGCCAACAGAGCTACCATTGTCTAGATCCTTTATATCCAGAGCACTATCTGATGCATTAAACCCAGTCTTAGAAGAATTATCAGAGATAAAAAAAGAAGTGAGGCAGATTGGTAGTAGGGTAGAGACTCTAGAAACTAACCAAACAGCACTCGCTAACTACACCAGACAAGCCTCTGATACCTTTTCAAAATATCATCAGCATATTAACTATCTCCACGACTACATAGAGGACCAAGATAACAGAGGCCGCCGAAATAACATCCGCTTCAGAGGCATCCCTGAATCTGTAGCTAATGAGGCAATCCCAAAGGCGGTAGAAGAAATATGTCTATCCCTACTAGAAAGCAGCACGCCAGACTCAGTATCACAATAGAGAGAGCTCACAGAGCCTTACGCCCCAAACCGAAACCAGGAGATCCTCCAAGGGATGTAATATGTAAATTCTTGAATTTTGCACAAAAGGAGGCAATAATGAAAAAAGCTAGAGAATTAGATAGCATTGAATACGAGGACTCTAAAATCCTATTATTCCAAGATCTAGCACCAGCCACACTTAACAAAAGACGCACCTTGAAACCCCTAACAGATTACCTAAGACACAAAAGAATAGCTTTCCGATGGCTCTTCCCATTTGGGATGCTCATAAGCTGGAAAGAAAAGAGATATACCATCAGAACACCAAAAGACTTACCAGACGTTCTTTCTGCCTTGGAGATTGATGACATAGACATTCCAGATTGGTCTATGGCTACAGATGCTCCCATTCCCTCAGAGATCATACTCCCTACCGCCTGGGAAACTGTGCTCTCAAGTAAAGCCATGAAGAACAAGAGAAGACAAGGGAAGATGACTCCAAGACGGCTCATCACTGAAGATGACTGAAGTTGATCCTATCTTTCTCAATTTAATTAACCCCCTCTCTAGAGGCACTGAGGGAACAGTCTCCTCTTCACACCCCTTCTTGAAGAGGAGGTGTGAGGGTGATACCCTTCTTTGTGGCATGTGCGTACATCCCTTTATCCAAACACAGTTGTCTTTGACACCTTGCACCTGAACACTTGTTCAATGGGGATGGACCCACATGTCACTCTTTTGAAATAGCAATTTCTACTAGTCAATCTAATATAGCCAGTTACATTTCAGATCATCATTTAACTCTGTTACAGGTTTCAATGTAAAGTTTTTTTTTTGTCACCTGTGTCGTATATATGTTATATGACACATCACTTAGAAATAACATGTCTTAAAGGTTACATGTTTAGGTCTGCTGTTCAGACCTTTATTTTGCTCTTCGTTCTTACCCAATTTCATCCTGATTCCAAGTCTTATGAAGAGATATTGTTATTCTTTCTATGTCAGGATAACCTCTGTTCTATTTTCAACCTACCCAGATTGTCTTCCCCCCCCCCTCTCCTCCCTCTCTCCAAGACAACCAAGATTTCAAAATGGGAAACCAGTCGTCTCCCCTCAACTGACAGAACTTTCCAGGACAACTCTCCAGTAAGTAATTCAGCATTTCCATTACACACACAAAACCACACTCATGGCAGAACTTAAAATCGTCACATACAATGTTAGAGGTTTTAAAGCCCCGGTAAAGAGAAGCCAGATACTAAACCAACTCAACAAAGAAAAGGCCAATATAATAATTTTACAAGAGACCCATTTTAAGTATGAGAAAATCCCAGACCTATCAAGAACTAAATATAATCTCTGGTATCACAACGCATCAACTTCAGCCAGCAAATCTGGCACAAGTATAGGGATCCACAAGAACACTGACTTCACACACATTGACACTGTGACAGATACCGAAGGAAGATTTATAATGGTTAAAGGTAAAATCAACTCACATCTGTATACTTTAGCAAACATTTATGCTCCCAACTCAGCCCAAAAACTATGGTTGGACAAATTTTGGCTAGAATTTGAGTCATTCAGGGAAGGAACTGCAATATTAGCTGGAGACTTTAACCTCACCCTAAATCCACGGATTGATTCCTCGACGGGAAAATCAGCAGTCCCTAATAAAGCCTTAAATGCAATTAAGAGATCCTTACATAACAGCTCTTTGGTAGATGTGTGGAGAGCACTTAACCCAAAAGAAAAAGACTTCACACATTTTTCAGCTCCACATAATTCTTACCAAAGATTAGACTATATATTCCTCCCCAATACAAATCTGAATCACTGTTCTGAAGTAAAAATAGGCCCCCTTATACACTCAGATCACGCCCCGGTCTTTCTCACTTTCAAACCTCCAAACATATCTCCTAAATATTTTAGTTGGCGTTTAAATGAAACATTACTTAGCTCGACAGACGTCCACATGGCCATAAATAAGAAACTCAAAGAGTATTTTATACACAACAGTCAGGACGAGACCCCCCCACAATTTGTATGGGAAGCACACAAAGCGGTCATGAGGGGTGAATTCATCTCACTTGCTTCCAACGTAAAAAAATTAGACAAAAAAAAACTGACGAAATCCTTACTAAGATATCTAATCTGGAATGTGCTCATAAACGCTTAAAAAAAAACGGACATACTAGATAAACTCAATATAGCCAGAGAAGAATTGAAAAACCATCTCAATGCACAATCTGCCAAATTATATATGGCCTTAAAACAAAAATTCTTTGCCCATGGCAACAGGCCTACTAAATTCATGGTAGCCTTAGTACGTCAACGCAAACGTAAATCCAGAATCCCTTATATTAAGACACAAAATAAACAAATGCTTAGAGACGACAACCAGATAGCCCAGGCCTTCCATGACTTCTACTCTGACCTATATAACATAAATTCAACAGACTCCGAGGAAATTACAAATAAAAGGAATGCACTTTCCTTAGATTTTCTCCAGAAACTAAATCTCCCAACTATCAGTGATGAACAGGCTGGCAAACTATGTGACACTATTTCTGAGAGAGAGGTCATGGAAACCTTGAAATCAATCGCCAAAGGGAAAGCACCAGGTCCCGATGGACTCCCAGCAATATATTACACCACCTTTAAAGAAATATTAGCCCCGCAAATGGCCCAAGTGTTTAATTCAGCACTACAAAAAGGAACCCCCTTTACTCCACAAACTCTAAGCGCACATATTACATTAATACCAAAGGCATCTAAAGATCCATCCCTCTGTTCAAGCTATAGGCCTATCTCCTTACTAAATCTAGATCTGAAAATATATGCAAAGATTCTGTCGTCCAGAATAAAACCCCTCCTACAGACCTTGATACATCCAGACCAATCTGGATTTGTTCCCGGAAGGGAAGGGAAAGACGGCATGTATAAGATTATCAATGCAATGGTTCTAGCCAAATGTCGCAATACACCGATTGTACTGCTCGGGACAGATGCAGAAAAAGCTTTTGATAGAGTGGCCTGGCCCTTTATCATAAACTCTTTAAAGAGGTTTGGTTTCCCAGACTCATTTATCAAAGCAATTTTTTCCATGTACGCCTCCCCGTCCGCATACATTAAAGCAAATGACACTCTGTCCCGGGCGGTACATATCAGCAACGGCACCAGACAAGGCTGCCCGCTTTCACCGATCCTGTTCATAATCTCAATAGAACCATTATTGCAGTCCATTAGGCAGAACCCTGAGATTAGAGGCATCAAATGCGGTGACTTGGAGATTAAACAAGCAGCATACGCAGACGACCTACTTTTGGTCATCTCGAACCCTAAAATGGCATTTAACCATATTATTGAAACCTTTGAGAGGTTCGGTGAGATATCAAATTTCAAAATTAACATCTCCAAGTCACAGGCAATGGGTGCACTTTATTCCAAAAAAGCACTTAAACACCTAGAAAATAATTCCGCCTTTCACTGGACTAGAAACTCCCTGAAATTTTTAGGTGTAGAAATTCCGCCAGACCTTAGTAAACTATACAAACTGAACTATATGCCGTTACTAGATTCCCTCCCAAATTTATTAAGTTCATGGACCCCTACCTTTATTTCATGGCTAGGACGAAAAAACATGTTTAATTCTTTAATACTCCCCAAACTCACTTATTTAATGCAGATTTTACCTATCAAACTTCCCAAAAAGTTTATTGAGTCTTTTAGGAAAATCTGTTCTAAATACATATGGGGCAACTTAAAACCAAGAATTGCTCACAAAATCCTCCAATTACCCTTCACAAAAGGAGGTATAGGCTTCCCTTCCTTAGACAGATACATCAAAACTATCCACCTTTGCCGCATTGTCGACTGGATAAGACGCCCAAAACACAAGATGTGGATTAATCTAGAAGAGGAGATAACTGGCTACCCTCTAAGAAGTCTAATACTTTCGGATCCCCAACTAGCGCCTGTTACGAAAAAGGAAAACATTTTAGTTAACGCAACAATGTCCGTGTGGAACATTAAAACTATAAGAGAGAGTTGCTCGAAATACCCATCTCATCTACTGGGTCTGGGAGATTGCCTTCTCACAAATGGAGAGAGCTTTAAAGCCCTTCCAGCACAAATCCAGTACGATA
This sequence comes from Bufo gargarizans, assembly GCF_014858855.1. NCBI lineage: Eukaryota > Metazoa > Chordata > Amphibia > Anura > Bufonidae > Bufo > Bufo gargarizans. The sequence goes on along the minus strand of NC_058084.1, from coordinate 10,787,560 downwards.
CTACCCCACCTGCAGACCTTTTGGAAGAGGATGGGAGCATCCCAGATCTAGTAGCAATGAGAAGAAAGCTCAAGATTAGGGATGAGCGAACTCGAACTGTATAGTTCGGGTTCGTACCGAATTTTGGGGTGTCCGTGACACGGACCCGAACCCGGACATTTTCGTAAAAGTCCGGGTTCGGGTTCGGTGTTCGTCGCTTTCTTCGCGCTTTTGTGACGCTTTCTTGGCGCTTTTTGAAAGGCTGCAAAGCAGCCAATCAACAAGCGTCATACTACTTGCCCCAAGAGGCCATCACAGCCATGCCTACTATTGGCATGGCTGTGATTGGCCAGAGCACCATGTGACCCAGCCTCTATTTAAGCTGGAGTCACATAGCGCCGCCCGTCACTCTGCTCTGATTAGCGTAGGGAGAGGTTGCGGCTGCGACAGTAGGGCGAGATTAGGCAGATTAACTCCTCCAAAGGACTTGATTAACTGATCGATCTGCAGCTGTGGATCATTGAGCTGCTGATCCTCAATTGCTCACTGTTTTTAGGCTGCACAGACCGTTTGTCAGTCTCATTTTTCTGGGGTGATCGGCGGCCATTTTGTGTCTTGTGGTGCGCCAGCACAAGCTGCGACCAAGTGCATTTAACCCTCAATGGTGTGGTTGTTTTTTGGCTAAAGCCTACATCAGGGTGAAGCTGTCACACCAAGTGCATTTAACCAGCAATAGTCTGTTCATTTTTTGGCCATATACAAAATCAGGGGCAAGCTGCGCCTGTCACCAAGTGCATTTAACCCTCAATGGTGTGGTTGTTTTTTGGCTAAAGCCTACATCAGGGTGAAGCTGTCACACCAAGTGCATTTAACCAGCAATAGTCTGTTCATTTTTTGGCCATATACAAAATCAGGGGCAAGCTGCGCCTGTCACCAAGTGCATTTAACCCTCAATGGTGTGGTTGTTTTTTGGCTAAAGCCTACATCAGGGTGAAGCTGTCACACCAAGTGCATTTAACCAGCAATAGTCTGTTCATTTTTTGGCCATATACAAAATCAGGGGCAAGCTGCGCCTGTCACCAAGTGCATTTAACCCTCAATGGTGTGGTTGTTTTTTGGCTAAAGCCTACATCAGGGTGAAGCTGTCACACCAAGTGCATTTAACCAGCAATAGTCTGTTCATTTTTGGCCATATACAAAATCAGGGGCAAGCTGCGCCTGTCACCAAGTGCATTTAACCCTCAATGGTGTGGTTGTTTTTTGGCTAAAGCCTACATCAGGGTGAAGCTGTCACACCAAGTGCATTTAACCAGCAATAGTCTGTTCATTTTTTGGCCATATACAAAATCAGGGGCAAGCTGCGCCTGTCACCAAGTGCATTTAACCCTCAATGGTGTGGTTGTTTTTTGGCTAAAGCCTACATCAGGGTGAAGCTGTCACACCAAGTGCATTTAACCAGCAATAGTCTGTTTATTTTTTGGCCATATCCCAGTCTAATTCTGTCACTAAATCCATACCGGTCACCCAGCGCCTAAATACTAGGCCTCAAATTTATATCCAGCTAAATCTGTCCCTAGTGCTGTAGCTGGGCGAGTTATTTAGTGTCCGTTCAAGCACATTTCTTGTTCTGGGTTGAAATACAATTCCCAATTTAGCAATTTCATAATTTAGTGGTTCCTGCTATATCAGAGCTATTTGAAATCTATCCCAAAAAGGGTATATAATATTGAAGGTGCACATTGGGTCATTCAGAATAACTTCACACACACCCGCTACTGTGTATTTCCAAGTCTAATTCTGTCACTAAACCCATACCTGTCACCCAGCGCCTAAATACTAGGCCTCAAATTTAAATCCCTCTAAATCTCTCGTTACCCACCGCTGTACTGTTGTTGCTGGGCAAGATATTTAGTGTCCGTCAAAGCACATTTTTTGTTCTGGGTTGAAGTACAATTCCCAATTTAGCAATTTCATAATTTAGTGGTTTCTGCTATATCAGAGCTATTTGAAATCTATCCCTAAAAGGGTATATAATATTGAAGGTGCACATAGGGTCATTCAGAATAACTTCACACACACGCTTCTGTGCATTTCCAAGTCTAATTCTGTCACTAAATCCATACCGGTGACCCAGCGCCTAAATACTAGGCCTCAAATTTAAATCCCTCTAAATCTCTCGTTACCCACCGCTGTACTGTTGTTGCTGGGCAAGATATTTAGTGTCTGTCAAAGCACATTTTTTGTTCTGGGTTGAAGTACAATTCCCAATTTAGCAATTTCATAATTTAGTGGTTTCTGCTATATCAGAGCTATTTGAAATCTATCCCTAAAAGGGTATATAATATTGAAGGTGCACATAGGGTCATTCAGAATAACTTCACACACACGCTTCTGTGCATTTCCAAGTCTAATTCTGTCACTAAATCCATACCGGTGACCCAGCGCCTAAATACTAGGCCTCAAATTTAATTCCCTCTAAATCTCTCGTTACCCACCGCTGTACTGTTGTTGCTGGGCAAGATATTTAGTGTCCGTCAAAGCACATTTTTTGTTCTGGGTTGAAGTACAATTCTCAATTTAGCAATTTCATAATTTAGTGGTTTCTGCTATATCAGAGCTATTTGAAATCTATCCCTAAAAGGGTATATAATATTGAAGGTGCACATAGGGTCATTCAGAATAACTTCACACACACGCTTCTGTGCATTTCCAAGTCTAATTCTGTCACTAAATCCATACCGGTGACCCAGCGCCTAAATACTAGGCCTCAAATTTAAATCCCTCTAAATCTCTCGTTACCCACCGCTGTACTGTTGTTGCTGGGCAAGATATTTAGTGTCCGTCAAAGCACATTTTTTGTTCTGGGTTGAAGTACAATTCCCAATTTAGCAATTTCATAATTTAGTGGTTTCTGCTATATCAGAGCTATTTGAAATCTATCCCTAAAAGGGTATATAATATTGAAGGTGCACATAGGGTCATTCAGAATAACTTCACACACACGCTTCTGTGCATTTCCAAGTCTAATTCTGTCACTAAATCCATACCGGTGACCCAGCGCCTAAATACTAGGCCTCAAATTTAAATCCCTCTAAATCTCTCGTTACCCACCGCTGTACTGTTGTTGCTGGGCAAGATATTTAGTGTCTGTCAAAGCACATTTTTGTTCTGGGTTGAAGTACAATTCCCAATTTAGCAATTTCATAATTTAGTGGTTTCTGCTATATCAGAGCTATTTGAAATCTATCCCTAAAAGGGTATATAATATTGAAGGTGCACATAGGGTCATTCAGAATAACTTCACACACACCCGCTACTGTGTATTTCCAAGTCTAATTCTGTCACTAAACCCATACCTGTCACCCAGCGCCTAAATACTAGGCCTCAAATTTATATCCAGCTAAATCTGTCCCTAGTGCTGTAGCTGGGCGAGTTATTTAGTGTCCGTTCAAGCACATTTCTTGTTCTGGGTTGAAATACAATTCCCAATTTAGCAATTTCATAATTTAGTGGTTCCTGCTATATCAGAGCTATTTGAAATCTATCCCAAAAAGGGTATATAATATTGAAGGTGCACATTGGGTCATTCAGAATAACTTCACACACACCCGCTACTGTGTATTTCCAAGTCTAATTCTGTCACTAAACCCATACCTGTCACCCAGCGCCTAAATACTAGGCCTCAAATTTAAATCCCTCTAAATCTCTCGTTACCCACCGCTGTACTGTTGTTGCTGGGCAAGATATTTAGTGTCCGTCAAAGCACATTTTTTGTTCTGGGTTGAAGTACAATTCCCAATTTAGCAATTTCATAATTTAGTGGTTTCTGCTATATCAGAGCTATTTGAAATCTATCCCTAAAAGGGTATATAATATTGAAGGTGCACATAGGGTCATTCAGAATAACTTCACACACACGCTTCTGTGCATTTCCAAGTCTAATTCTGTCACTAAATCCATACCGGTGACCCAGCGCCTAAATACTAGGCCTCAAATTTAATTCCCTCTAAATCTCTCGTTACCCACCGCTGTACTGTTGTTGCTGGGCAAGATATTTAGTGTCCGTCATAGCACATTTTTTGTTCTGGGTTGAAGTACAATTCCCAATTTAGCAATTTCATAATTTAGTGGTTTCTGCTATATCAGAGCTATTTGAAATCTATCCCTAAAAGGGTATATAATATTGAAGGTGCACATAGGGTCATTCAGAATAACTTCACACACACGCTTCTGTGCATTTCCAAGTCTAATTCTGTCACTAAATCCATACCGGTGACCCAGCGCCTAAATACTAGGCCTCAAATTTAAATCCCTCTAAATCTCTCGTTACCCACCGCTGTACTGTTGTTGCTGGGCAAGATATTTAGTGTCTGTCAAAGCACATTTTTTGTTCTGGGTTGAAGTACAATTCCCAATTTAGCAATTTCATAATTTAGTGGTTTCTGCTATATCAGAGCTATTTGAAATCTATCCCTAAAAGGGTATATAATATTGAAGGTGCACATAGGGTCATTCAGAATAACTTCACACACACCCGCTACTGTGTATTTCCAAGTCTAATTCTGTCACTAAACCCATACCTGTCACCCAGCGCCTAAATACTAGGCCTCAAATTTATATCCAGCTAAATCTGTCCCTAGTGCTGTAGCTGGGCGAGTTATTTAGTGTCCGTTCAAGCACATTTCTTGTTCTGGGTTGAAATACAATTCCCAATTTAGCAATTTCATAATTTAGTGGTTCCTGCTATATCAGAGCTATTTGAAATCTATCCCAAAAAGGGTATATAATATTGAAGGTGCACATTGGGTCATTCAGAATAACTTCACACACACCCGCTACTGTGTATTTCCAAGTCTAATTCTGTCACTAAACCCATACCTGTCACCCAGCGCCTAAATACTAGGCCTCAAATTTAAATCCCTCTAAATCTCTCGTTACCGTTGTCCTGTTGTAGCTGGGAAAGTTATTTAGTGCCCGTCAAAGCACATTTTTTGTTCTGGGTTGAAGTACAATTCCCAATTTAGCAATTTCATAATTTAGTGGTTCCTGCTATATCAGAGCTATTTGAAATCTATCCCAAAAAGGGTATATAATATTCAAGGTGCACATAGGGTCATTCAGAATAACTTCACACACACGCTTCTGTGCATTTCCAAGTCTAATTCTGTCACTAAATCCATACCGGTCACCCAGCGCCTAAATACTAGGCCTCAAATTTATATCCCGCTGAATTTGAATACAATACATTGGGCCAAATAATATATTTGTTGTTGTGGTGAACCATAACAATGAGAAAAACATCTAGTAAGGGACGCGGACGTGGACATGGTCGTGGTGGTGTTAGTGGACCCTCTGGTGCTGGGAGAGGACGTGGCCGTTCTGCCACATCCACACGTCCTAGTGTACCAACTACCTCAGGTCCCAGTAGCCGCCAGAATTTACAGCGATATATGGTGGGGCCCAATGCCGTTCTAAGGATGGTAAGGCCTGAGCAGGTACAGGCATTAGTCAATTGGGTGGCCGACAGTGGATCCAGCACGTTCACATTATCTCCCACCCAGTCTTCTGCAGAAAGCGCACAGATGGCGCCTGAAAACCAACCCCATCAGTCTGTCACATCACCCCCATGCATACCAGGGAAACTGTCTCAGCCTCAAGTTATGCAGCAGTCTCTTATGCTGTTTGAAGACTCCGCTGGCAGGGTTTCCCAAGGGCATCCACCTAGCCCTTCCCCAGCGGTGAAAGACATAGAATGCACTGACGCACAACCACTTATGTTTCCTGATGATGAGGACATGGGAATACCACCTCAGCATGTCTCTGATGATGACGAAACACAGGTGCCAACTGCTGCGTCTTTCTGCAGTGTGCAGACTGAACAGGAGGTCAGGGATCAAGACTGGGTGGAAGACGATGCAGGGGACGATGAGGTCCTAGACCCCACATGGAATGAAGGTCGTGCCACTGACTTTCACAGTTCGGAGGAAGAGGCAGTGGTGAGACCGAGCCAACAGCGTAGCAAAAGAGGGAGCAGTGGGCAAAAGCAGAACACCCGCCGCCAAGAGACTCCGCCTGCTACTGACCGCCGCCATCTGGGACCGAGCACCCCAAAGGCAGCTTCAAGGAGTTCCCTGGCATGGCACTTCTTCAAACAATGTGCTGACGACAAGACCCGAGTGGTTTGCACGCTGTGCCATCAGAGCCTGAAGCGAGGCATTAACGTTCTGAACCTGAGCACAACCTGCATGACCAGGCACCTGCATGCAAAGCATGAACTGCAGTGGAGTAAACACCTTAAAACCAAGGAAGTCACTCAGGCTCCCCCTGCTACCTCTTCTGCTGCTGCCGCCTCGGCCTATTCTGCTGCTGCCGCCTCGGCCTCTTCCTCCGCCTCTGGAGGAACGTTGGCACCTGCCGCCCAGCAAACAGGGGATGTACCACCAACACCACCACCACCACCTCCGTCACCAAGCGTCTCAACCATGTCACACGCCAGCGTTCAGCTCTCCATCTCACAAACATTTGATAGAAAGCGTAAATTCCCACCTAGCCACCCTCGATCCCTGGCCCTGAATGCCAGCATTTCTAAACTACTGGCCTATGAAATGCTGTCATTTAGGCTGGTGGACACAGACAGCTTCAAACAGCTCATGTCGCTTGCTGTCCCACAGTATGTTGTTCCCAGCCGCCACTACTTCTCCAAGAGAGCCGTGCCTTCCCTGCACAACCAAGTATCCCATAAAATCAAGTGTGCACTGCGCAACGCCATCTGTGGCAAGGTCCACCTAACCACAGATACGTGGACCAGTAAGCACGGCCAGGGACGCTATATCTCCCTAACTGCACACTGGGTAAATGTAGTGGCAGCTGGGCCCCAGGCGGAGAGCTGTTTGGCGCACGTCCTTCCGCCGCCAAGGATCGCAGGGCAACATTCTTTGCCTCCTGTTGCCACCTCCTCCTTCTCGGCTTCCTCCTCCTCTTCTTCCACCTGCTCATCCAGTCAGCCACACACCTTCACCACCAACTTCAGCACAGCCCGGGGTAAACGTCAGCAGGCCATTCTGAACTCATATGTTTGGGGGACAGGCCCCACACCGCACAGGAGTTGTGGCGGGGTATAGAACAACAGACCGACGAGTGGTTGCTGCCGGTGAGCCTCAAGCCCGGCCTGGTGGTGTGTGATAATGGGCGAAATCTCGTTGCAGCTCTGGGACTAGCCAATTTGACGCACATCCCTTGCTTGGCGCATGTGCTGAATTTGGTGGTGCAGAAGTTCATTCACAACTACCCCGACATGTCAGAGCTGCTGCATAAAGTGCGGGCCGTCTGTTCGCGCTTCCGGCGTTCACATCCTGCTGCTGCTCGCCTGTCTGCGCTACAGCGTAACTTCGGCCTTCCCGCTCACCGCCTCATATGCGACGTGCCCACCAGGTGGAACTCCACCTTGCACATGCTGGACAGACTGTGCGAGCAGCAGCAGGCCATAGTGGAGTTTCAGCTGCAGCACGCACGGGTCAGTCGCACTACAGAACAGCACCACTTCACCACCAATGACTGGGCCTCCATGCGAGACCTGTGTGCCCTGTTGCGCTGTTTCGAGTACTCCACCAACATGGCCAGTGGCGATGACACCGTTATCAGCGTTACAATACCACTTCTATGTCTCCTTGAGAAAACACTTAGGGCGATGATGGAAGAGGAGGTGGCCCAGGAGGAGGAGGAGGAGGAGGAGGAAGAGGGGTCATTTTTAGCACTTTCAGGCCAGTCTCTTCGAAGTGACTCAGAGGGAGGTTTTTGGCAACAGCAGAGGCCAGGTACAAATGTGGCCAGCCAGGGCCCACTACTGGAGGACGAGGAGGACGAGGATGAGGAGGAGGTGGAGGAGGATGAGGATGAAGCATGGTCACAGCGGGGTGGCACCCAACGCAGCTCGGGTCCATCACTGGTGCGTGGCTGGGGGGAAAGGCAGGACGATGACGATACGCCTCCCACAGAGGATAGCTTGTCCTTACCCCTGGGCAGCCTGGCACACATGAGCGACTACATGCTGCAGTGCCTGCGCAACGACAGCAGAGTTGCCCACATTTTAACCTGTGCGGACTACTGGGTTGCCACCCTGCTGGATCCACGCTACAAAGACAATGTGCCCACCTTACTTCCTGCACTGGAGCGTGATAGGAAGATGCGCGAGTACAAGCGCACGTTGGTAGACGCGCTACTGAGAGCATTCCCAAATGTCACAGGGGAACAAGTGGAAGCCCAAGGCCAAGGCAGAGGAGGAGCAAGAGGTCGCCAAGGCAGCTGTGTCACGGCCAGCTCCTCTGAGGGCAGGGTTAGCATGGCAGAGATGTGGAAAACTTTTGTCAACACGCCACAGCTAACTGCACCACCACCTGATACGCAACGTGTTAGCAGGAGGCAACATTTCACTAACATGGTGGAACAGTACGTGTGCACACCCCTCCACGTACTGACTGATGGTTCGGCCCCATTCAACTTCTGGGTCTCTAAATTGTCCACGTGGCCAGAGCTAGCCTTTTATGCCTTGGAGGTGCTGGCCTGCCCGGCAGCCAGCGTTTTGTCTGAACGTGTATTCAGCACGGCAGGGGGCGTCATTACAGACAAACGCAGCCGCCTGTCTACAGCCAATGTGGACAAGCTGACGTTCATAAAAATGAACCAGGCATGGATCCCACAGGACCTGTCCGTCCCTTGTCCAGATTAGACATTAACTACCTCCCCATAACCATATATTATTGGACTCCAGGGCACTTCCTCATTCAATCCTATTTTTATTTTCATTTTACCATTATATTGCGAGGCTACCCAAAGTTGAATGAACCTCTCCTCTGCCTGTGTGCTAGGCCTAAATATATGCCAATGGACTGTTGCAGTGGTGGCTGACGTGAAGCCTCATTCTCTGCTATGACATGCAGACTGATTCTCTGCTGTCATGAAGCCAGATTGTCTGTTACGGGACCTCTCTGCTCTGCCTGTGTGCTAGGCCTAAATATATGCCAATGGACTGTTGCAGTGGTGGGTGACGTGAAGCCTCATTCTCTGCTATGACATGCAGACTGATTCTCTGCTGACATGAAGCCAGATTGTCTGTTACGGGACCTCTCTGCTCTGCCTGTGTGCTAGGCCTAAATATATGCCAATGGACTGTTGCAGTGGTGGGTGACGTGAAGCCTCATTCTCTGCTATGACATGCAGACTGATTCTCTGCTGACATGAAGCCAGATCCTCTTTTACGGGAGCTCTCTCCTCTGCCTGGGTGCTGGGCCTAAATTTATGACAATGGACTGTTGCAGTGGTGGCTGACGTGAAGCCTGATTCTCTGCTATGACATGCAGACTGATTCTCTGCTGTCATGAAGCCAGATTGTCTGTTACGGGACCTCTCTGCTCTGCCTGTGTGCTAGGCCTAAATATATGCCAATGGACTGTTGCAGTGGTGGGTGACGTGAAGCCTGATTCTCTGCTATGATATGAAGACTGATTCTCTGCTGACATGAAGCCAGATTGTCTGTTACGGGACCTTTCTCCTCTGCCTGGGTTCTGGGCCTAAATTTATGAAAATTGACTGTTGCAGTGGTGGGTGACGTGAAGCCTGATTCTCTGCTATGATATGAAGACTGATTCTCTGCTGACATGAAGCCAGATTGTCTGTTACGGGACCTTTCTCCTCTGCCTGGGTTCTGGGCCTAAATTTATGAAATTGACTCTTACAGTGGTGGGTGACGTGAAGCCTGATTCTCTGCTATGATATGAAGACTGATTCTCTGCTGACATGAAGCCAGATTCTCTGTTACGGGACCTCTCTCCTCTGCCTGGGTGCTGGGCCTAAATTTATGACAATGGACTGTTGCAGTGGTGGCTGACGTGAAGCCTGATTCTCTGCTATGACATGCAGACTGATTCTCTGCTGTCATGAAGCCAGATTGTCTGTTACGGGACCTCTCTGCTCTGCCTGTGTGCTAGGCCTAAATATATGCCAATGGACTGTTGCAGTGGTGGGTGACGTGAAGCCTGATTCTCTGCTATGATATGAAGACTGATTCTCTGCTGACATGAAGCCAGATTGTCTGTTACGGGACCTTTCTCCTCTGCCTGGGTTCTGGGCCTAAATTTATGAAAATTGACTCTTACAGTGGTGGGTGACGTGAAGCCTGATTCTCTGCTATGATATGAAGACTGATTCTCTGCTGACATGAAGCCAGATTCTCTGTTACGGGACCTCTCTCCTCTGCCTGGGTGCTGGGCCTAAATTTATGACAATGGACTGTTGCAGTGGTGGCTGACGTGAAGCCTGATTCTCTGCTATGACATGCAGACTGATTCTCTGCTGTCATGAAGCCAGATTGTCTGTTACGGGACCTCTCTGCTCTGCCTGTGTGCTAGGCCTAAATATATGCCAATGGACTGTTGCAGTGGTGGGTGACGTGAAGCCTGATTCTCTGCTATGATATGAAGACTGATTCTCTGCTGACATGAAGCCAGATTGTCTGTTACGGGACCTTTCTCCTCTGCCTGGGTTCTGGGCCTAAATTTATGAAAATTGACTCTTACAGTGGTGGGTGACGTGAAGCCTGATTCTCTGCTATGATATGAAGACTGATTCTCTGCTGACATGAAGCCAGATTGTCTGTTACGGGACCTCTCTCCTCTGCCTGGGTGCTGGGCCTAAATTTATGACAATGGACTGTTGCAGTGGTGGCTGACGTGAAGCCTGATTCTCTGCTATGACATGCAGACTGATTCTCTGCTGACATGAAGCCAGATCCTCTGTTACGGGACCTCTCTCCTCTGCCTGTGTGTGTGCTGGGCCTAAATATATGCCAATGGACTGTTGCAGTGGTGGGTGACGTGAAGCCTGATTCTCTGCTATGATATGAAGACTGATTCTCTGCTGACATGAAGCCAGATTCTCTGTTACGGGACCTCTCTCCTCTGCCTGGGTGCTGGGCCTAAATTTATGACAATGGACTGTTGCAGTGGTGGCTGACGTGAAGCCTGATTCTCTGCTATGACATGCAGACTGATTCTCTGCTGTCATGAAGCCAGATTGTCTGTTACGGGACCTCTCTGCTCTGCCTGTGTGCTAGGCCTAAATATATGCCAATGGACTGTTGCAGTGGTGGGTGACGTGAAGCCTGATTCTCTGCTATGATATGAAGACTGATTCTCTGCTGACATGAAGCCAGATTGTCTGTTACGGGACCTTTCTCCTCTGCCTGGGTTCTGGGCCTAAATTTATGAAAATTGACTCTTACAGTGGTGGGTGACGTGAAGCCTGATTCTCTGCTATGATATGAAGACTGATTCTCTGCTGACATGAAGCCAGATTGTCTGTTACGGGACCTCTCTCCTCTGCCTGGGTGCTGGGCCTAAATTTATGACAATGGACTGTTGCAGTGGTGGCTGACGTGAAGCCTGATTCTCTGCTATGACATGCAGACTGATTCTCTGCTGACATGAAGCCAGATCCTCTGTTACGGGACCTCTCTCCTCTGCCTGTGTGTGTGCTGGGCCTAAATATATGCCAATGGACTGTTGCAGTGGTGGCTGACGTGAAGCCTCATTCTCTGCTATGACATGCAGACTAATTCTCTGCTGACATGAAGACAGATTCTCTGTTACGGGACCTCCCTCCTCTGCCTGGGTGCTGGGCCTAAATATATGCCAATGGACTGTTGCAGTGGTGGGTGACGTGAAGCCTGATTCTCTGCTATGATATGAAGACTGATTCTCTGCTGACATGAAGCCAGATTGTCTGTTACGGGACCTTTCTCCTCTGCCTGGGTTCTGGGCCTAAATTTATGAAAATTGACTCTTACAGTGGTGGGTGACGTGAAGCCTGATTCTCTGCTATGATATGAAGACTGATTCTCTGCTGACATGAAGCCAGATTGTCTGTTACGGGACCTCTCTCCTCTGCCTGGGTGCTGGGCCTAAATTTATGACAATGGACTGTTGCAGTGGTGGCTGACGTGAAGCCTGATTCTCTGCTATGACATGCAGACTGATTCTCTGCTGACATGAAGCCAGATCCTCTGTTACGGGACCTCTCTCCTCTGCCTGTGTGTGTGCTGGGCCTAAATATATGCCAATGGACTGTTGCAGTGGTGGCTGACGTGAAGCCTCATTCTCTGCTATGACATGCAGACTAATTCTCTGCTGACATGAAGACAGATTCTCTGTTACGGGACCTCCCTCCTCTGCCTGGGTGCTGGGCCTAAATATATGCCAATGGACTGTTGCAGTGGTGGCTGACGTGAAGCCTCATTCTCTGCTATGACATGCAGACTGATTCTCTGCTGACATGAAGCCAGATTCTCTGTTACGGGACCTCTCTCCTCTGCCTGTGTGTGTGCTGGGCCTAAATATATGCCAATGGACTGTTGCAGTGGTGGCTGACGTGAAGCCTCATTCTCTGCTATGACATGCAGACTAATTCTCTGCTGACATGAAGACAGATTCTCTGTTACGGGACCTCCCTCCTCTGCCTGGGTGCTGGGCCTAAATATATGCCAATGGACTGTTGCAGTGGTGGCTGACGTGAAGCCTCATTCTCTGCTATGACATGCAGACTGATTCTCTGCTGACATGAAGCCAGATTGTCTGTTACGGGACCTCTCTCCTCTGCCTGGGTGCTGGGCCTAAATATATGCCAATGGACTGTTGCAGTGGTGGCTGACGTGAAGCCTCATTCTCTGCTATGACATGCAGACTAATTCTCTGCTGACATGAAGACAGATTCTCTGTTACGGGACCTCTCTCCTCTGCCTGGGTGCCGGGGCCTAAATATCTGAGAATGGACTGTTCCAGTGGTGGGTGACGGGAAGCCAGATTCTCTGCTATGGAACCTCTCTCCAATTGATTTTGGTTAATTTTATTTATTTAATTTTATTTTAATTCATTTCCCTATCCACATTTGTTTGCAGGGGATTTACCTACATGTTGCTGCCTTTTGCAGCCCTCTAGCTCTTTCCTGGGCTGTTTTACAGCCTTTTTAGTGCCGAAAAGTTCGGGTCCCCATTGACTTCAATGGGGTTCGGGTTCGGGACGAAGTTCGGATCGGGTTCGGATCCCGAACCCGAACATTTCCGGGATGTTCGGCCGAACTTCTCGAACCCGAACATCCAGGTGTTCGCTCAACTCTACTCAAGATACCACTTTTGAATAGCATACACCACAACCTAGTATCTAGGGCGTTAAAGAAAGCCCTGAACCCTGACCAACAGACAAGAGTCTCTTCCTGGTTCGAAAATTTGATCTCACAATCACAGACACCCAAAAAGCTTATACATAATATAAACCAACAACTCCTTCTAAATGAAATGCCAGGTTCGCTATATTTCCTAAGAGAATGGGAAAGAGATCTAAATACCAACTTCACAAAGGAAGACATTAAATGGATATTAATGGCACCAAAATGGTCCTCAAGATGCTCTAACATCCAAGAGAATACCTACAAAGTAATTGCTAGATGGTATCTCACACCAGTTAGACTAAGCCAGATGTATAGTAATACATCTGACAAATGCTGGAGATGCCTCAAGGATAGAGGCACCTACTTACACATTTGGTGGACCTGCCCACAGTTAAAAAATTTTTGGCTCCAGATTTTTAACAACATTAATGCCATTCTAGAGAAAGAGCAATTGAAAATTTCCACCAATCCAGAAATTGCACTTCTAAATATTCTCCCACATCACCTGACCTCTTACGATAAGAAACTGGTGAGAGTCCTGTTGGCGGCAGCAAGGTTACTTATAGCATCCAATTGGAAAACACAAGGACCTCTGCCCTACACTTGCTGGACAAATAAGGTAGCCTCCATCTCCAGGTTGGAAGAACTATCACACTGGGAACTTGGAACCCATAATAAATACAAAAAAATCTGGTCTCCATGGTTGAATTGGCTCTCTTCAAATAACCACGCATTAACAAATACATCTGGTTCTGTTTTGGATAACACTGATACTCCAGGAGTTTTAAAATAAGAGGGAGTATGTCCCAGCCCCCATCTAGGCACCAACACTAGTCAAGACACGGCAGGTTGTCGTCTACATTGACACTTTCCCCTTATTCCCCTTCCCCCCCCCCCACCCTTCCCCCTTTTTAAATGTACCCTGTGTTTATTGTTTCTTTCTTCACTTCTTTTGTTTTTCCCTCACCTAGCAGGTACTTATCAAGTCTCATGTCTATGACACGACTGTGCAGTCTAATTAGGTCTCGCAGCTTATTTCCTTTTGATTGTATAGTTGGTGTCTAAGAAATTGCCTCTAATCGCCTTATGGAATGTACCTAACAGTTTGGCAATCCTTGTCTTGCCTTTATGTTTGTAATTCACTTATTGAAAATTCAATAAAAAGATTTTGAAAAAGAAAAAGAATTGCTTCTAAGGCTACTTTCACACTAGCGTTCGTCGGTCCGCTCGTGAGCTCCGTTTGAAGGAGCTCACGAGCGGACCCGAACGCCTCCGTCCAGCCCTGATGCAGTCTGAATGGATGCGGATCCGCTCAGACTGCATCAGTCTGGCGGCGTTCAGCCTCCGCTCCGCTCGCCTCCGCACGGACAGGCGGACAGCTGAACACTGCTTGCAGCGTTCGGGTGTCCGCCTGGCCGTGCGGAGGCGTGCGGATCCGTTCAGACTTACAATGTAAGTCAATGGGAACGGATCCGCTTGAAGATGTCACCATATGGCTCAATCTTCAAGCGGATCCGTCCCCCATTGACTTTACATTGAAAGTCTGAACGGATCCGCGCAGGCTACTTGCGCACTTGCAAATTTTTTTAAAGTTATTAATGCAGACGGATCCGTACTGAACGGAGCCTCCGTCTGCATTAATATGATCGGATCCGTTCAGAACGGATCCGATCAAGCGCAAGTGTGAAAGTAGCCTAAAATTATACGCCTTTCAATGTCCTAAAAAATAAAATGACATTTATAAAATGATGCAAACATAAAGTAGACCTATGGGGAATGTAAAGTAATAACTATTTTATGAGATATTACTATCTACCTTAAAAGCATAGAAATTTAAATATCAAAAATTGCTAATTTTTTAACATTTCTGGTAAATTTAGAATTTTTTTAAAATAAATAAATAAAGGTAAAACATATTGACTCAAATTTATTATTTCACTAACATGAAGTACAATATGTCCCGAGAAAACATTCTCAGAATGGCTTGGATAAATAAAAATATTTCAGAGTTATTACCGGAAAAAGTAACAAATCTGAATTGCAGAAATCGGCCTTGGATTTAAGGTGAAATGTGGTTCGCTACTGAAGGGGTTCACATTTTATTGTTTTTATTATTAATAATCATTCATTTGTTTTACTACTACTACTACAGTCTTGCAATTTTTTATTATTGCTATTACTAAAAAGTCTTAGCATGTATTATTATTATGTATTAATATTATTACTGCTACTTTTGTATTACTTTTTACAGCACATAAAATGAATTGATGCAATAATAATGATAATCATAATAATTATATTTAGGAGTATGTATTGCTAGTACTAGAAATGTATCTTTATTATTGTATTTATTTATAATAATATTAATAATAATGCTGTTGAATATCATTTATACTAGTTTTCATTATTATTTATTTATTTTCTGACAATTATTTCTTTCCATTTCTTTGCAATAATGTGATCTTTTTCTTCCCTCAGACACTTTAGTTCTTTGAAAAAGTGTGAGTTTAATTTAAAAATAGAGTTCCGTTTTCTGAGCAACAGCTACAATTTCACACATTTAAATTTAAACATCATACAATGTAACCATGGAAACACTCACTTACTATTCTATACATGGTAAAGGCTCCAGAGATCTAATAAGCTGATAAACCAAAAACAAATCCTGCCATAAGCAGAAACCAGCTATACCATCGGCAAGAAAAAAATAATCATTAACGGCTGATTAAGAAACACCAGGAAAACATCACAATATGGACATTAGAAACAATAACATGATACAGTCCACATTTATCTGAAGATATCATTCTACTGAAAATAAAATAGTTTGTTGTAGTACTGATGCTTAGATACAGCTTTAGGGCTTGTTCACACGACCGTGTGAAGCCCGTGCCTGTCCATGGAGCAGCCGCATGGGGATCGCAGACACATTCACTTGAATGGGTCCGCGATCTGTCCATTCCGCAAAAAGATAGAGCAAGTTTTATCTTTTTGCTGTGCGGAGGCACGGAACGGAACCCCAGAATGCACTCCGTAGTGTTCCGTCCTGTGCTTCCGTTCCGCACTGTTCCGCATCCCTGGATTTGCGGACCCATTGAAGTGAATTGGTCCGCATCCGTGATGCAGAATGCACACGGAACGGTGCCCGTGTATTGCGGATCTGCAAATGCGGTCCGCAATACGGCAAGGGGCAGCACACGCTCGTGTGAATGAGCCCTTAGGTCTGTTGTTGTTTTGTGGTCTGTTTTTGTCCATTTCTGAAGGTTTTTTGTTTCTGTTTTGAGTCCACATCCGATCCGTGATTCCACAAAACATATCCATATGGTTTCCGTATGTGTTCCGTTATTTGCAGATCATATACGAACGAAAAAATGAGCCAATAAAAAGTTACAAATTTAAGGCATTTCCCGTTTTTCACCCCCCCCATATAAGATGGTCATGTGATTGCTTTGACAGCATTTTCTTCATTTTGTTGCAGCAATGAGAGCTTTGTGGGAATAGTGTGCTTGGGGCTGGCATTGTTTTCTGGCTACTGCTATCTGTTGTATCATGTCTGACGAAATGGAGGAAGAAGTTTTCCAGTGCTGGCTGATTTTACGGAATTTCGGACTGCAGTCAATTATGCTGACTGAGGAACCAAGGAGGAGGCATTAGGTTCACCCAATTGTCTCTCAGCGGTGCAGGAAGGGTCGCTTCCACTCGCTCTACATAGATCTGCGACAGCATCCTGAGAAATTTTATGGGTTTTGTCATATGTCTGGGAGCAGCTTTGATATTTTGTTAGCGGCTCTGCGCCCTGGCCTCACCTACCAGGACACAAAAATGAGGCGTTGCATTTCCCCAGAGGAACGGCTCATCGTGACGTTGATGTAGGTTTCCTAAATTTCTTTCTGTTTTAAATTTCTGTTACGTTTTTATAGCGCAATTTTCAATCTATTTTCTGATGGCAATGAAATAATGTCAAATGTAATTGTAATATCCTTTTCTTTTTATATTTTCACACTTTAGATTCCAGGCAACCGGCAATTCATTTGCGCCACTGCATTTTGAGTTCCTGCTGGGCATCTCAACCATTTCTCGGATTGTTCGTCAAACATGTTAAGTCATTTGGCAGCAACTCCAGGACACGGTGATGCCAGAGCCCAAAGTAGATGATTGGATGCGAATTGCTGAGGGCTTTGAACGTAATGGCAGTTCCCACACTGCATTGGGGCAATGGATGGCAAACCCATCAGTGTGAAGAAGCTGCCTCACTCAGGGTCCCGGTTCTACAACTCTAAACAATATTTTTCCGTAGTGCTTTTAGCTTTGGCTGACAGTACCTACAAGTTTATCATTGTTGATATCGGGGCCTATGGGAGCACCGCAGATGCCCGCATTTTCAGGGCTTCTAGAATGGGTGATCGACTTCAAGCCAACCAACTTGCCCTCCCAAAGCCCAGACAGCGGCCGGGATCTGCAGGACCACCGGCTCCTTTTGTAATAGTGGCTGATGTAGGGTTTGCTTTGACGCCCCATGTCATGCGACCCTTCCAAGACAAGAGCCCGTTGGTATGTTGAGTGTGCGTTTGGAATACTCACCAACTAATGGAGAGTATTCCTGTCATCCTTACAGATGTCACCGGACAATGCCACCCTGGTTATTCAAGCATGTGTGATCCTGCACAACTTCGTCTGGATTCATGATGCTCCTTCAGATCCTGGAGTGGACCTCTGAAAATCTGACAGCTACATCTGTTGGATATGATCCTAGCCGGCATAGAAGACCTGGAACTGTTGGAATGGTGGTTTGAGAAATGTATGCCGACTATTTCTCCAGCCCTGAGGGGGCATCACCATGGCAAATGGATGCAGTTTGTGGCAGACATTGATGAATGCTGGACTCTGGGCATCTTATTTTTTTTTTAGTCAGATCCTTATTATTTTCTTATTTGCTAGATAGTGTAGGGACCCGCAAGACAATGATGACCCTTGACGGGGGCTTACGGCTGGGGTATATAGTAGGCAAACATGTCCAATGTAATCATTTCATCTTGTGTGCTAGTGATGAGCAGCAGGGGCCATATTCGAATTTGCGATATTTCACAAATATTTTGTAGCATATTCGTCGAATATTCGCAAATTCAAATATTCGTTATATTCTACGATTTTTTTACAAAAAAAATCGGCAAGGTAATGATCGTGTAATATGCGAATTTTCGTAATGCGAATTTTTATTGCAAATTTTTAAACTTACAACTATTAGACAAAGAAGATTATAGTACTATATTAGCTAAATTGCTCTAGATTAGTTATTTTTTTCGAATATTCGCTATATTGCTATAACTTAGTTTTTTCGAATATTCGTAATATTCTAACACAAGAAAATATAGCAATATAGCGAATATAAAAAAAAATATATATAGAGAAATTTTGCTAATATAGTGCTATAATCTTTTCTCATCTGAACTTCAGATGAGAAAAAAATTACAACTTTTAGACAAAGAAGATTATAGCACTATATTAGCTATTTTTTTTCGAATATTCGCTATATTGCTATATATTCTTGTTTTAGAATATTACAAATATTGGAAAAAACTAAGTTATAGCAATATAGCGAATATTCGAAAAAAATAACAAATATAGAGCAATTTAGCTAATATAGTGCTATAATCTTCTTTGTCTAATAGTTGTAAGTTGAAAAATTCGCAATAAAAAAAAAATCGCATTACGAAAATTCGCAAACAACACTACTCCTAAAGTCAAATATACTGCAGCCTTCTCATTGGCCCACAAGCTAGAAGCAGGGAGGGATCATGTGTACTGATTTAAAAAAAAAATATTCGAAATTACTAATATATATCACTATATTCGAAATATTCGCGATAAAAATTTGAAATTCGAATATTCGTGATCAACACTATTGTGTGCCAGTATATTGGCCATAAGAACATGTGACAATTAAGTGACCATATATTTAAATATATATACCCTCTAATATATCATTAAATGTTTTTTAATAAAAGGGTTGTTTTACTTCTGTAAATAACATTGATTAGTACCATAAACTTCATACAAGGCAGTTACTAAGGTATTGTTATTAACCATATTGTTTCCTTTGATGCAAGCTTTATTTTCTACATCATAATCTATACTTGTTTTCATTGGTAACGACCATCAGTGGTGGTAGTGCTTGAACACTATAGGAAAGAATGATGGCTTATGTGTGCTCCCATGGTCCCGGCCACTAAAGACGCCTGCGCTTTATCTAATGTGAATGGATTGCAAGGTGTTGTTTATACCTTGGAAATGAGCAATGTATAACGGTTTATAATAACAATACAGCATAGGAAGCAATAGATCTACTAACAGTCTCTTAGTAATCTGCTTGTATTAACTTTATATAACACATTTCAAACTTTAAAATTGTATACATTATCCAGCCCATTTAATAAGAAAAATGTGCTTATGTATTCATAATTTTTCATATATCTTATTTTTCAGGTCTTATTGACAGGATGAGAATTGTATGTAGCAAACCATGGATGTCCTTGAAATCCCAGAAATGGCTCAAAATATTATAATGTTTAAATTGACAAGTGTATGTACTAATAAAAATGATGTGTTTATGTTAGTAATAACACACAATCTACACAATGACGCTGTGCACGACACCTCAAATAAAACTTCTGAATTGATAGACATGTACATGGTCACATTAAAGTAAGGTCATTTAATGACCTAAGCTGAACATTGCCTTTCTCAATAATATATCTTCATGTTTGTCATAACCGAAAAGTCTCATACAATATGTTTGTGTTAAAAAACTACTTATGTTGAATGATGACAGTAGGCAATAAAAGATTTTGTAAAAAGAACAGTATGTTTAATATAACAAAAATATATTACAATATAAAACAAAAATTAAAAAAACGTATAAATCGAACAGCTCCCTTGCAAAGGGGCCTTGTCCATGCCTTGGAGATGCATTTCCCCTAGTGGACCAAAAGAAGGATGGTGACCCGACACAACTGGATGCCCATAATGAGGCCTTTCTTGTGAAAACAAAGGCTGGGAAATACCTCTCAGACTTTGGCCCTGACTAACATTACTCCGGCCTGGTTGGGGGTGTATTTCTTCAGCCAATGCCCGATGTTTCAGTTGGTCCACGCATCTGACCAACTCCAAAGGATCCATGTTGGTTTCCATTATGTTGATGAGAGATGTCACCACATTAGCAAATATTATTTGCTTTTCTTCTAATATTTTTTTATATAGGGAGCCAAGCCTTTTAGAAGGTGTTCCCCCTTGATCTCATCTTTTTTTTTCTGTAGATACTCGAGCACATGGTGGTCAATATGTATCTCAAGCCTCTGTGGTGCGTTGCCTCCCACCCCTTCTGGCCCGTGGCCTAGGCTGGAGTGGCTCGGGGCTCAACGGCACATTTTCTTGTGCCTCGGGATAAGAGGCGTCTTCTGTTGTCTCCTGGCATAGGAACTCCTGGGCCGGGAATTCCTTGTCCCTCAGGAGTGGGGCTCTGCTGGCTCATCAGGGTTTTAGAAGGACTCACCTGCAGCCTCTGGATCAAGGGTGTCCACAGTAGTAAAAGGAGAATGACAAAGTTTTAACCCCTTAAGGACCCATGACGTACATGTACGTCATCTCTGGACGTGACTTAAGGACCAGAGAAGTACATGTACATCATGGTGATCGGGCGGGTGCAGGAGCTGCGACCGCCCGATCAGCGGCAGGGATCCGGCAGTCACTGATAGCCGGACCCCTGCTGCATGCGCCTTCATCAGTGAAATCACTGATGCCGGCGCATTAACCCCTGCACAGCATCGGTCAGAGCTGACCGCGGCAAGTGCGATGTCCGTGCAGGGAGAAAGCAGCCATCGGGTCCCGGTGCTGCTGTGATGGGGACCCGATGGCATGGAAGGCAGCACGATGCCTTTCTTAGGCATCGTGGCTGCCTTCCGTGACAGCCTGTGAGATTCAGCCCCCCGGATCTAACAGGCAGGAAGATGTAAGTGTATTACAGTGTGTAATACACTTATAGCTAATGCATGACAATACAGAAGTATTGTGATGCATTGTAAAGGGGAGAAGACCCCCAAAAGTTGAAGTCCCACAGTGGGACAAAAAAAAAGTTAAAAAAATATTAATATCCTTTTGCCAAAATAAAGGGGGAAAAAATTGAAAAAAAATAGGGAAAAAAAGAAAAGTAGACATATTAGGTATCACCGTGTCCGTATCGACCGGCTCTATAAAACTATTACATGACCTAACCGTAAGCATAGAATATGCAGACACTGAAACATCCTTTTTTTGGTTTAAAAAATGCTGTTATTGTGTATAACATAAGTAAATAAAAAAAGCATACATATTAGGTATTGTAACAACCTGCTCTATAAAAATACCACATGACCTAACCTATCGTTAAAAAAATAAAATAAAAACGAAGCAAGCGATCAAAAAGTCATACGCACACCAAAATAGTGCCAATCAAACCGTTATCTCATCCCGTAAAAATTATACTCTACCTAAGATAATCGCCCAAAAACTGAAACAACTATGGCTCTATGACTATGGCGACACTAAAACATGATTTTTTTTTGTTAAAAAAATGATATCATTGTGTAAAAATTACATAAATAAAAAAGACATATTAGGTATTGCTGTGCATAAAAACGGTGTAAAAAAAGCCACCTGACATCACAAAAAGTGCAATAGCAAGCGATCAAAAAGTCAAATGCACCCTATAATAGTATCAATCAAACCATCATACTATCCCCCCAAAAATGAGCCCCTACACAAGACATTGGCCCAAAAAATAAAAATAAACTATGGCTTTCAGAATGTGGAGACACTAAAAAAACATTTTTTATAAAAAAATAAAAAATAAATTGACTCAATTTTACCACTGTCATGAAGTACAATATGTGAGGAGAAAACAGTCTCAGGATGGCCTGGATAAGTAAAAGCGTTTTAAAGTTATAACCACATAAAGTGACACATGTAAGATTTGCAAAATATGGTCTTGTTCTTAAGGTGAAATATGGCAGGGTCCTTAAGCGGTTAAAGAGCGTCAAAATAAACAAAAATAGGGAATTACATTATGTGCATATACACATACGGTATGTTCCCAATTAGATTATACAATAATAAAAACGCAATTTACCTTTATTATATCTACCTTCAACAAGAAATGAAATATATAATATATGAAGGTATATACAGAATATAGGACAAAAATAATTTTTTAAAAATTTGTTTTATAAAAACATCTTATAAATATCCTTATATGGACTATGGTTGAAGAGACATACAAAATTTTTATTAAAATTTTTATTAAAATTTTTATTAAGATATATGAGAATAAAAACGCACAGGAAACGCATGTGTGCATTGAGACCTATTATTATAATAATATCATGAAAGAACCTTTTTTAACATATTTTTAGTATATTTGTGAACATTATAAGAGAATAATATATATATTCTGTGGGACACAGAATGAGATTTGACATTTTGATACATATTTGTAACCGTTTTAGAATCCTTCTTAGAATCCATGCCATGTTTTAAGTGTTCTTAGTTGATCTCAGGTTCTACCAATGATTTTAATGGTGTACCCTATATAATGTTTGGAAGAGCGCAGTCTGGTAGCTACTGAGGAAGAGGCAGGTAGCCTCGAAACGCGTCTAGCCGACTACGCAATTCCTACATCCAGTACTGGTCCGGACCCCAAGTACAGAAGACTTTGTGGATCAAAAGTATTATCCTGTAACAACTCTAGTTTGAACACAGCCATCTACGCAATATAGGACCTGGACTTATCCTTGATACAAGGACCTGTGAACCACAGGACTGGGCGATTCATACCAGCTGATCGGAACATATCTTTGGTACAAGGACCTGTGAACTACGGGATTGGGCGATTTGTACCAGCTGATCAGAACATCTGACTTATTTGCATATTACCACCTGATCGAGAGCACGCCCTGTGAACCAACCCAGCGTCCAGCGTCCTGCGTCCTGCGCTCATGTGATTGCAGTTTTCATTGCTGTGCATCAGTCACTTTGAGCGCGTCTTTCGGGCTGTGTGCCTGTTATAATTGATCCAGTGTTTGGCGCTCAGCGCACGGAGTCCAGCGTCTTGGAGACTACACACTGCTCTGTGCATGTATACCACACGCCAACAACATCGGCACTACTGAGTGGTAAGAGTCTCATGGAGACAGACTAATACTGACAAGTGGATTGTTATAACTTTCTCTTCAACTCAGGAGACGTAAATTTAGGAGACTACATACCAATCTTGGCTTTTTATGTGATAATTCCTTTTTATATCAAATTTTATCTTAAAGTATTTTATTGTGTATTATTTAGAGTAATTTACTGGCCATTTTATGTGTGATATCTCAGAATAAAAATTTTATAATAATTTCAATTGAGTATTTCCAGTGGTCCACTCATTTTCCAGAAGGTGGTGTGCCTGCTTTTCCTTGTTACAATTTTTCATTTCATTATTGGGTGAGTGACCCAATCAGCAGCGAACCCACTGCTATCTGTTCATCTAGAGTGTTGAGCCTCCCTATTTTCTCAGTATTTTACAAAAACGCAATTTAACTTACGTCCTTAGTAGGGTTGAGCAAACCTGAACTGTAACGTTCGGGTTCGTACCGAACTTTAGGATTTTTGGACCACGGACCCAAACCCGAACATTTCAGTAAAAGTTTGGGTTCGGTGTTCAGCGATTTTATGGCGCTTTTTGAAAGGCTGCAGAACAGCCAATCAACAAGCGTTTAACTCTGTGCCCATAGAAGCTATCACAGCCATGCCTACTAATGGCATGGCTGTGATTGGCCAGTGCAGCATGTGACCCCGCCTCTATATAAGCTGGAGTCACGTAGCGCCGCACGTCACTCTGCTGTTACTAGTGTAGGGAGAGGATGCAGCTGCTGTGAGGGAGAGAATAGGAAATAATCTTTAATGAGAACTGCTTGTTAACTCAGCTATCTACCTAGATTTAGTTGTGTGGGTGCAATGCACAATCTCTTTACCCTGCCCTGAGCCCAGTGACAAAGAAAAATAATTTTTATCCGTCTGTTATTTAGGTGGGTGAAGGCGACCATTTTATGCAAGCTCAGTGCACCAGCGCAGCATATGTGCATTTGTGACATTTAAATCCAAGCTTGAAATACTGCAATAATAATCTGGGTTTACAAAAACACCTATTTTTGGCAATATCCTGGTGCCTTTGCAGCATTTGTCAGTGTGCAGTTTAAGCTAGAAATACGGCAATAATTGTCTGGGTTTTAAAAAAAAACACCCTTTTTGGGCAAAATACTAAATTTTACAGCCCTTGCTGCATCTGAACGTGTGAAATTCAAGCATTATATACTGCTGTCATATTCTGTTATTCAAAAAACACTCATTTTGGGCAAAATACTTAATTTGCAGTCTTGTCTGCATCTGTCAGTGTAAAATTCAAGCGTTATATACTGCTGTCATATTCTGTTATGTAAAAACTACCCTTTTTGGGCAAAGTACTTAATATTGCACTATTTGCTGCATCTGTTATTGTTAAAACAAGCTTGAAAAACTTCAATAATTTTCTGGGTTTTAAAAAACACCAATTTTTTGCAATACCCTCCATCTGGGGCCTCTGCCGCATTAGTCAGTGTGCAATTTAATCTAGAAACACAGTTATAATTTTCTGGGTTTTAATTTTGCAGCCTTTGTATCATCTGTCATTGTGAGATACACTCTTTAGATATAGTTGTTCTATTCTGCCATTAAAAAAACACCCATTTAGGGCAAAATTTTTAAATTTTGCAGCCTTTGCTGCATCTGTCATTGTGAGATACATGCATTAGATACTGTTGTTCTATTCTGTTATTAAAAAAACACCCATTTTGGGCAAGATCATAAATTTGAGAAAAATAAGGAGAGCGTCAAATAAGGGACGTGGCCCCGGTCGTGGTGCTGCTGGTGGAGCTCCCGATGCTGGGAGAGGGCGTGGTCGATCTGTGCCAGCTACACGCACAAGTGAAACACCTTCCTCAGGTGTGAGTAGGCGACAGAACCTTCAGCAGTATTTGGTCAGGCCTAATGCGGCTCTACGAATGGTGAGGCCAGAACAAGTATAGGCGATAGTAGATTGGGTTGCTGACAGTGCCTCCAGTTCCTTTACATTGTCTCCCACCCAGTCTCCTGCTGAAAGATCAGAGTTGGCACCTGCAGCCGATGTCCATCAGTCTTTTACCTCACCCACTTTCAAAGCAGCCAAGCAGCCTGAGCCCCAAGTCATGCAGCAGTCTCTTTTGCTTTTTGATGACTCTGCTAGCAGGGTTTCCCAGGGCCATCCACCTAGCCCTGCCCCAGAAGTTGAAGAAATTGAGTTCACGGATGCCCAACCACTTATGTTTCAAGATGAGTACATGGGAGCACGTCTCGGATAATGACGAAACACAGGTGCCAACTGCTGTGGCTTTCAAAAGTGTGCAGACCGACAAGAAGGGCAGGGTTGAAGACTGGGTGGAAAATGATGTGGAGGACGATAAGGTCCTCGGCCCCACATGGAATCAAGGTCATATGAGTGACCTATGTAGTTCAGAGGAAGAGGCTGTGGTCGCACAGAGCCACAAGCACAGCAGAAGAGAGAGCAGGGTACAAAAGCGGAGCGGCCGTCCTCTAGACAGTACGCCTGCTACTGCCACCGCAGCAAGGGACCGAACACACCAAAGCCAGCTCCAGGGACAGTGGCGTACATATAGGGGTCGCAGGGGTCGCAGTTGCGACCGGGCCCTGCACCCCAGGGGGCCCGGCCGCCTGCGGACCCCTGGCCCCTGCTGCAGCTGCATCTGATTCCCATCCCAATACCAGTTAAGTTGCCCCCGCCCCCCGCCCTCCTCCTTGCGGCCGGCGCCGGGTCCGTGAACTCCCGCGAGACCTGTGCGAACTCCCGTACAGGTCTCGCGAGAACATGCGCGCGCGGCGCGCGCCTGAAGTCAGACCGGGATCCGGAAGGACTGAAAGAGGATGAGAAGAACTGCAGACGGTAAGTAAGTAAAAGAGGGGGGAGGGAGGAGGAGGAGCGGACCCTGGCAGCCCGCGCGGCGCGCGCCTGAAGTCAGACCGGGATCCGGAAGGACTGAAAGAGGATGAGAAGAACTGCAGACGGTAAGTAAGTAAAAGAGGGGGGGAGGGAGGAGGAGGAGCGGACCCTGGCAGCCCGCAACAGTGCACACTGAGGCCCCCAGCCCCCCAGGCATTACCCCCTGGCAGATGACCGGGGGGGGGGCACAACTCGTCTCTGGCAGCAGGAAAAGCCCGCACACTGAGGCCCCCAGCCCCCCAGGCATTACCCCCAGGCATTACCCCCTGGCAGATGACCGGGGGGGGGGGCACAACTCGTCTCTGGCAGCAGGAAAAGCCCGCACACTGAGGCCCCCAGCCCCCCAGGCATTACCCCTGGCAGATGACCGGGGGCAGGGGGAGGGTAATTACAGACTACAGTCACTGCCACTAGTCTCTGGCAGGAAAAGCCCGCAACAGGGCACACTGAGGCCCCCAGCCCCCCAGGCATCCCCCCTGGCAGATGACCGGGGGAGGGTTTACAGTCACTGGCACTCATCTCTGGCAGGAAAAGCCCGCAACAGGGCACACTGAGTCTGACTGTAAACCCTCCCCCGGTCATCTGCCGGGGGAGATGCCTGGGGGGCTGGGGGCCTCAGTGTGTCCTGTTGCGGGCTTTTCCTGCCAGAGGCGAGTGGCAGTGACTGTAGTCTGTAATTACCCTCCCCCTGCCCCCGGTCATCTGCCAGGGGGGATGCCTGGGGGCCTCAGTGTGCCCTGTTGCAGGCTTTTCCTGCCAGAAATGAGTGCCAGTGACTGTAGTCTGTAAACCTTTCCGCCCCCCCAGTCATCTGCCAGGGGGGATGCCTGCGGGGCTGAGGGCCTCAGTGTGCCCTGTTGCTGCGGGCTTTTCCTGCCAGAGACGAGTGCCAGTGACTGCCAGGGTCAACTGCCAGGGGCCATCTGCCTTGCTTTGATGGAATTGCCAGATTGGGGCCTGGGCTGATCTGATCATCTGAGGGGCGGTAGTGGGGGTAGGTGCGGCGGCGGGTTGGGGGGGGGGCCCATGGATCAATTTCGCACCGGGGCCCCATGGATTGTGTGTACGCCACTGTCCAGGGAGTTCCCTGGCGTGGCAGTTCTTCAGACAATGTGCTGACGAAAAGACACGAGTGGTTTGCACGCTGTGCAATCAGAGCCTGAAGCGAGGCATAAATGTTCTCAACCGTAGCACAACCTGCATGACCAGGCATTTAAGTGCAAAGCACGAGCTGCAGTGGAGTAGACACCTCAAAAACCAAGAAAGGTCTCTGGCTCCTCCTGCTTCCTCTTCTGATGCAGTCGCGGCCTATTCATCCACCTCTGGAGTGACCGTGCCACCTGCCACTCTGCAAACAGAGGATCTGCCAGCAACACCACCACCTGGGTCACCAAGCATCTCCACAATGTCCCACGGAAGCGTTTAGCTCTCCATCTCCCAAACACTGGAGCAGAAGAAGTGCCCCCCTACCCACCCGCGATCCCTGGCCCTGAATTCCAGAATTTTCAAAATTACTGTCCTTTGAAATGCTGTCATTCCGTCTGCTGGAGACGGAGAGTTTTAAAAGCCTTATGGCGGTAGCTGTCTCACAGTACGTCGTGCCCAGCCACCATGACCAGGGCTGGCCTTTGGGGTGGGCGGGCTGTGCGGCTGCACAGGGCGCCATAGCAACAGGGGCGTCGGCGGCCGACAGCTCGCAGTGTAATATGCGGCAGGCGAGCGAGCTGGCGGTGGCGGCTGGGCACAGGGAGATGAGCGCTTCCATTGTAGAAGCGCTCAACTCCAGTCATCTGTATCGCTGTCCTCAGGACAGCGATACAGATGCCTGTGCTGCGGTAGGGGAGGGAGAGGCGTGTCCCTTTCCCTTCCTCTGATAGGCTGCAGGCACTAGGCCGGCAGCCTATCAGAGGCCGGCGCAGGCGGCGCGATGACGTCATCGCGCCGCCTGAGCCATACAGCGTGGGACACAGGCCAGAAGAGGCCTGCATCGCATCACTGACATGGAGGTATGTGTTTTTTTTTATTTTTTATTATGTACAATACTATTACTGGCAAAGGGGGGGGGGGCTGTTATTACTGGCAGAGGGGGGGGGGCTGTTATTACTGGCAAAGGGGGGGGCTGTTATTACTGGCAAAGGGGGGGGGCTGTTATTACTGGCAGAGGGGGGGGGGGCTGTTATTACTGGCAAAGGGGGGGGGCTGTTATTACTGGCAAAGGGGGAGGGCTGTTATTACTGGCAAAGGGGGGGCTGTTATTACTGGCAAAGGGGGCTGTTATTACTGGCACAAAGGGGCTGTTATTACTGGCAAAGGGGGGGCTGTTATTACTGGCAAAGGGGGGGCTGTTATTACTGGCAAAGGGGGCTGTTATTACTGGCACAAAGGGGCTGTTATTACTGGCACAGAGGGGCTCTTATTACTGGGGGCTGTTATTACTGGCACAGAGGGGCTGTTATTACTGGGGGCTGTTATTACTGACACAGAGGGGCTCTTATTACTGGAGGCTGGTATTACTGGCACAGAGGGGCTCTTATTACTGGGGGCTGTTATTACTGGCACAGAGGGGCTGTTATTACTGGCACAGAGGGGCTGTTATTACTGGGGGCTGTTATTAGTGGCACAGAGGGGCTCTTATTACTGGGGGCTGTTATTACTGGCACAGAGGGGCTCTTATTACTGGGGGCTGTTATTACTGGCACAGGGGGGCTGTTGTTACTGGGGGCTGCTATTACTGGCACAGGGGGGCTGCTATTACTGGCATAGGGGGCTATTATTACTGGCACAGGGGGGGCTGTTAATACTGGCACATGATTGGGGGCACTATAGGGGCATCTACTGAGGCCACAAAGAAGGGGTATTTTATATGGGCTCTCTTTACAGTACAATTTTATACTGGGACACATGGTGGATACTATGGGGAAGGGGGGAGAGGAGTACTATGGGGTCATCTACGGGGGGCACTAAGGGGTATTTTAAACTTGCAAATTATGGGGGACACTGAGGGCATCTACTGGAGCATTTTATACTGGTACATTATGGGGGGCACTAGGAGGAAGGAGGGTGTGGAGCACTATGGGGTCATTTACTAGGGGCACTATATAGGGGTATTTTATACTGGCACATTATGGGGGCACTATGAGGACATTAGCTCAAATGGGGGCATTACAAGGGGGTATTTTTTGCACTGTCACATAAGGAGAATTATTACTACTGGGGGGAGGCATTATGGTGGGCTTTATTACTCCCCCATGGTATGACCCCCTAGTAGCAGCACCGGCCTCTCCCTGCTCTGCTATCCCTCTGCCCCTTCTCCAAATCCTTATTATGAAATCTTTCTCATTAGGATAAAACACCTCATCAGCTCCACCGAGCCCCCGGCCAAAGTGTGGAAGTGGCGTCCGAGATCCCCAAGGGCCAAGCCAAGTAACTGTAAGTTTTCATGTGAAATATGTTTGTTATACACATATAGCCTACACTGTGCCACACAATATTTATTTTTATTTTTTTGAGGGGGGGGGGGGGGTCGCCACAAGGTTAGCTCGCACAGGGCGCCTGAACACCTAAGGCCGGCCCTGACCATGACTTTTCCAGGCATGCCATCCCTTCCCTGCACAACCAAGTGGGGGACAAAATCAGGTGTGCACTGCGCAACGCCATCTGTGGCATGGTCCACCTGACTACGGATACGTGGACCAGTAAGCACGGTCAGGGACGTTATATCTCCATAACAGCACACTAGGTAAATGCAGTGGCGGCTGGGCCTGAGGCAGATAGCAGTTTGGCGCATGTCCTTCCACCACCGAGGATTGCAGGGTCCTTCAGTTTGCCTCCTGTTGCTTCCTCCTCCTACTCCGCTTCTTCATCCTCTACCACCTCCTCATCCGGTCAGCGTAACACCTTCACCACCAACTTCAGCACAGCCGGGGTAAACGACAGCAGGCAGTTTTAAAACGTATCTGTTTGGGGGACAAACCCCACACCGCGTAGGAGCTATGGACGGGCGTGAAACAACAGACTGATGAGTGGTTGGTGCCAGTGAGCCTCAAGCCCGACCTGGTGGAGTGCGATAATGGGTGAAATCTCGTAGCAGCTCTGGGACTAGCCGGTTTGACGCACATCCCTTGCCTGGCGCATGTGCTGAATTTGGTGGTGCAGAGGTTCCTTAAAAATTACCCCGATATGTCAGAGCTGCTGCAGAAAGTGCGGGCTCTCTGTACGCGCTTTCAGCGTTCCCACCCTGCTGCTGCTCGCCTGTCAGCACTGCAGCGTAACTTCGGCCTTCCCGCTCACCGCCTCATATACGACATGCCCACAAGGTGGTACTCCACCTTACACATGCTGGCCATACTGTACGAGCAGCAGCAGGCGATAGTGGAGTTTCAGCTGTAGCACGCACGGGTGAGTCGCTCTGCGGAACAGCACCACTTCACCACCAATGAGTGGGCCTCCATGCGAGACCTGTGCTCCTTGTTGCGCTGTTTAGAGTACTCCACCAACATGGCCAGTGCCGATAACGCAGTTCTCAGCGTTACTGTTCCACTTCTATGCCTCCTTGAAAAAACGCTGCTGGCGATGATGGAAATGGATGTGGCACAGGAGGAGGAGGAGGAAGAGGGATTATTTCATAGGGTCTCTGGCCAGTCATTCACAAGTGGCTCCGAGGGTGGGTTCCTGCACCCCCCATCGCCAGGTAAACAATTGTCCAGCCAGGGCACAGTTCTGGAGGATGATGAGGTGGAGGATGAGGAGGAGGAGATGGAGGAGGAACCGTATTCACAGCAGGGTGGCACCCAAACCAGCTCATGGCCATCACTGGTGCATGGCTGGGGGGATACAGAGGACACAGAGGATTCACCTCCCACAGAGGACAGCTTTTTGTTGCCTCTGGGCAGCCTGGCACACATGAGCGATTACATGCTGCAGTGTCTCCGCAACGACCGCCGAGTTGCCCACATTCTAACTTGTGCTGATTACTGGGTGGCCACGCTGCTGGATCCCTGTTACATAGTACCGTCCTTAATTCCCTCACTGGAGCGTGATCGTAAGATGCGCGAGTACAAGCGCACGCTGGTAGACGCGCTGTTGGTGGCATTCCCACCTGACAGCGGGGGCACAGTGGAAGCACAAGGCGAAGGCAGAGGAGGAGGAAGAGGTCGCCAACGCAGATGGGTCACCGCCAGCACCTCAGAAGGCAGGGTTAGCATGGCTGAAATGTGGAAAAGCATTGTCAGCTTGCCATAACAACCAGCACCACCAGCTGATATGGAACGTCTTAGCAGGAGGCAGCATTTCACCAACATGGTGGAGCAGTATGTGTGCACATGCCTACACGTACTGAATGACGGGTCTGCCCCCTTCAACTTCTGGGTCTCCAAATTAAGCACTTGGCCTGAGCTTGCCCTTTACGCCTTGGAGGTGCTGGCCTGCCCTGCAGCCAGTGTATTATCTGAACGTGTGTTTAGCACGGCAGGGGGTGTCATCACAGACAAGCGCAGCCGCCTGTCCACAGCCAATGTGGACAAGCTCACGCTCATTAAAATAAACCAGGCATGGATCCCACAGGACTTGTCGCATCTTGTGCAGAATAGACATGTATACTGGCCTTAACCAGCCATTGTTATACTACAGCGCAATTGCTCATTGTTGTATTTTTGATATTTCACACTCTTTTGGAGTGTACCCTAATAAAAAAAATAAAAAATGAAAACCCAAAACCAGTGTTGGCTACCTCGTCCACCTCCACTGCCGCTTCCACCTACACCGCTTCTTCCATCGCCTCCTCAAACTCTTACTCCATATAGACCTCCACCTCATAAATCAAGTTTTTTTTTTTTTTTGTACGTATTTTATTTTATGTAATTTCACTAATTTGTCTGTTACATTTTCTGTTGAAATTCACCAATTTTTGGGTTTGATATACCCCGGCTGTACCTAGTAGACAGGTAAAAACGTTTCACTAATTTGTCTGTTACATTATCGGGTGAAATTCACCAATTTTTGAGTGTGATATACCCCTGATCTACCTAGTAGACAGGTAACATTTCACTAATTTGTCTATTACATATTCGGGTGTAATTCACCAATTTTTGGGTATGATATACCACTGCTATACCTAGTAGACAGGTAAAAAAAAAACATTAATTTGTCTGTTACATATTCGGGTGAAATTCACCAATTTTTGGCTGTGATATACCCCTGCTCTACCTAGTAGACAGGTTAATAAATTTCACTAATTTTTCTGTTAAATTCTTGGTTGACAATTTACCCTTTTTGCCATGAATAAACACCTGCTCTGCATAGGTGACAGGGACCGAAATTTTTAAAAATCATCTGTTCCATTGGTGGGTGACATTAACCCATTTCTGGCGATGAAAGCCCCCTGTTCTGCATAGGTGACAGGGAAATAAATTTGTAAAATGTGTCTTTAATTGGTCCTTTCATTCGATCCTTCTGCTTTAATAACTTGTCCCACATTTCAGCTCGATCACATTGCAGCCATTGACCTCCCTTGAATGTGTTATCCCTTTCTTACACTGCCTCTCCGGAGTAAAACCCTGATTCGCCGATAACCGTGATCAACATGGTAGGCTCAGAAAAAAACATCGAAAGTTGATAGAGAAGATATCCAAATGGATCGTGGACGTCACGGGGACGTGCGATCAGGCAGAAGTTAGCTAGAGTCAACGTTTCCAAATCCAAAATACCCCAGTGATATTCCCTATATTTTTTTTTTTATTAATCATTCCAATAACAGGGCATCTTAAGAGTCCTGTATTGTTATTTATCGTTACTACCTCCCCACCGCGCGCCCCCTCCTTTCCTTCAATTCTTCTGCTTTAATAATTTGTCCCACATTTCCACTCGATCACAATTCAATTTCATCCATTGATCTCCCTTGGACGTGGTCTCTCTTTCTCACGCTCCCTCTCTGGCGTGGAACCCTGATTCGCCGCTAACTGTGATCAACATGGTAGGCGCAGAAAATAACATCGAAAGTTGATAGAGCAGATATCCAATTGGATCGTGGACATCATGGGGACATGCGACATGGTGGAGCAGTATTTGTGCACATGCCTACACGAACTGATTGATGGTTCTGCCCCCTGCAATTTCTAGGTCTCCAAATTGGGCACATGGCCTGAGCTTGCCCTTTACCCCTTGGAGGTGCTGGCCTGCCCTGCAGCCAGTGTATTGTCTGAACGTGTGTTTAGCACGACTGCAGGGGGTTATCACAGGTTATATTTCCCAATGTTTTGGGGGTGTACCCTAATTTAAAAAAAAATAAAATACATTTAAAACCAAAAAGCAGTGTAGTCTACCTCTTTCTCCTCCACTGCCACTTTCACCTACACCGCCACATCCACCGCCTCCTCAACCTCTTACTCCATATGGACCTCGTACTCCTAGATCAAGATTATAATTTTTTATTTTTATGTATTTTATGTTATTTAAAGTCATTTCCCTATCCACATTTATTTGCAGAGCACTTGCCATGCTCTTAACCACATTTTGATGCAATTTGCAGCCTTCTAGCCCTAGTGCTCAAAAGTACGGGTCCCCATTGACTTCAATGGGGTTTGGGGTCAAGTTCGGGTCCCAAACTTTTTTGTGAAGTTCGACCGAACCCGTTGAACCTGAACATCCAGGTGTCCGCTCAACTCTACTTCTTAGCTCTAGAACTGGAGACAGGACCTGCATCAGTGCAGTGTACAAATACATTTTTTTTTTTAAGTGCACTGTACCTACTGTGGCCCTTTAATTGGACCTGTTCCCTGTGGAACTGGTCACGGCAGGACCGCCAACGTGTTTTAACTTTGTTCACTGTAAAATAAAAAGAACAATACACAGTACATAATTAACTTACTGTGCACTTATTCAAGTACACAAAATGCACAAACTTATCACTGTAACTTCATTCCACATTATGGCACATAACTAGTTAATAATAGTGTTTAGTTATAATGACAAGAACAGTTTGAACCTTTAAATGTGCTTACAGAGGAACAAGAGGCACGTCATAGCCTCAAACATGCATCCAGAAATAATGCAGCCATCAGAGAGAGAGAACATACAGTGAGTAGAAAGCACACAGTTTACAGATGGGTCACACTATGGTGCCACATAAAGAAATCATTTAGGACAGTAGATGACAGTTGCTGGCTGAAACATACCAGAGTTAAAACTCATAAAGACATGCTGATATTAACACTATGTTGGTGGCCATAATATGGAATGCAGGTGATTGCTAAATACTTTCAAAACATCAACTATAGAAACATAGAAACATAGAATGTGTCGGCAGATAAGAACCATTTGGCCCATCTAGTCTGCCCAATATATCTGAATCCTATGAATAGCCCCGGCCCTATCTTATATGAAGGATGGCCTTATGCCTATCCCATGCATGCTTAAACTCCTTCACTGTATTTGCAGCTACCACTTCTGCAGGAAGGCTATTCCATGCATCCACTACCCTCTCAGTAAAGTAATACTTCCTTATATTACTTTTAAACCTTTGCCCCTCTAATTTAAAACTGTGTCCTCTTGTGGTAGTTTTTCTTCTTTTAAATATGCTCTCCTCCTTTACCGAGTTGATTCCCTTTATGTATTTAAAAGTTTCTATCATATCCCCTCGGTCTCTTCTTTCTTCCAAGCTATACATATTAAGGTCTTTTAACCTTTCCTGGTAAGTTTTATCCTGCAATCCATGTACTAGTTTAGTAGCTCTTCTCTGAACTCTCTCTAGAGTATCTATATCCTTCTGGAGATATGGCCTCCAGTACTGCGCACAATACTCCAAGTGAGGTCTCACTAGTGATCTGTACAGCGGCATAAGCACTTCACTCTTTCTACTGCTTATACCTCTCCC
The DNA here is from genome assembly GCF_014858855.1 of Bufo gargarizans. NCBI lineage: Eukaryota > Metazoa > Chordata > Amphibia > Anura > Bufonidae > Bufo > Bufo gargarizans. Next base: position 10,752,395 of record NC_058084.1, on the reverse strand, counting down.
TATACATCCAAGCATTCTGCTTGCATTTCGTGCTGCTTTATTACATTGTCTTCCCACCTTTAAGTCTTCTGAAATAATTACTCCTAAATCCCTTTCCTCAGATACTGAGGTCAGGACTGTGTCGAATATTCTATATTCTGCCCTTGGGTTTTTACGCCCCAGGTGCATTATCTTGCACTTATCCACATTAAATTTCAGTTGCCAGAGTTCTGACCATTCTTCTAGTTTTCCTAAGTCCTTTTCCATTTGGCGTTTTCCTCCAGGAACATCAACCCTGTTACATATCTTTGTGTCATCAGCAAAAAGACAAACCTTACCATCGAGGCCTTTTGCAATGTCACTTATGAAGATATTAAACAAAATTGGTCCCAGTACAGATCCCTGTGGAATCCCACTGGTAACATGACCTTGTTTTGAATGTTCTCCATTGACTACAACCCTCTGTTGTCTGTCACTCAGCCACTGCCTAATCCACTCAACAATATGGGAGTCCATGCTCAATGACTGCAGTTTATTGATAAGTCTTCTATGTGGGACAGTGTCAAAAGCCTTACTAAAATCTAGATATGCGATGTCTACTGCACCTCCACCGTCTATTATTTTAGTCACCCAGTCAAAAAAATCTATAAGATTTGTTTGACATGATCTCCCTGAAGTAAACCCATGCTGTTTTTCATCTTGCAATCCATGGGATTTTAGATGTTCCACAATCCTATCCTTTAATAGGGTTTCCATTAATTTGCCTACTATTGATGTCAGACTCACTGGTCTATAGTTGCTCGATTCCTCCCTACTACCTTTCTTGTGAATGGGCACGACATTTGCCAATTTCCAATCTTCCGGGACGACTCCTGTTACTAATGATTGGTTAAATAAATCTGTTAACGGTTTTGCCAGCTCACCACTAAGCTCTTTTAATAATTTTGGGTGTATCTCATCAGGCCCCTGTGACTTATTTGTCTTCACTTTAGACAGCAAACTTAGAACATCTTCCTCTGTAAAGACACATGCATCAAACGATTTAATAGTCATCCTTTCTAGTGGAGGTCCTTCTCCTTCTTTTTCTTTTGTAAAAACTGAACAGAAGTATTCATTAAGGCAGTCGGCTAGCCCTTTATTCTCTTCTACATACCTTCCGTCCTTTATTTTTAATTTAGTTATTCCTTGTTTTAATTTCCTTTTTTCATTTATATATCTGAAGAATGTCTTATCCCCTTTTTTCATAGACTGAGCTAGTTTTTCTTCTGCCTGCGCTTTAGAAGTTCTTATAACTTGCTTGGCCTCTTTCTGCCTAATCTTGTAGATTTCCTTATCTTCATTGCTCTGGGTTTTTTTATAATTACAAAATGCTAGCTTTTTATTTTTAACGATTTGGGCCACTTCTGCCGAGTACCACAGTGGTCTCTTCCTTTTTTTGCTTTTACTGACAAGTCTAATGCAATTTTCTGTTGCCTTCAATAATGCACCTTTTAAGTAGTCCCATTTCTCCTGGACTCCATGTAATCCGTTCCAGTCTGATAAGGACTCATTTATGACTAATTTCATTTTTGAAAAGTCTGTTTTTCTAAAATCTAAAACTTTTGTTTTTGTGTGGTGGGACTCTTTCACAGTTCTTATATTAAACCACACTGACTGGTGATCACTAGATCCCAAGGTTTCGCCTACAATGACATCATATACCGAATCCCCATTTGTGAATATCAAATCCAAAATGGCCTCCCTCCGGGTTGGCTCCTCAACCATTTGTTGTAGGGATAACCCCAGTAGGGAATTTAGAATATCTGTACTCCTGGTAGAACTTGCTATTTTGGTTTTCCAGTTTATATACATTCTGCTTCATATGAAAACTTCATATGCTTCATATGAAATGCTTCATATGAAAACATTGAAGATCTGCGAGGGTTGGCTTACTAAGGCCTGCACGTTTGGTTTTTGAGCATCCTTCCCACTCGGAGCTGTCTTTCCGTACCCGGTCATGGTAGTGATCAGACTGGGTGTCCCATAGCTCTGGCCGTTCTTGAATCAAAGAAATAAGATCCTCTACATCCAAACGGGGCATTGTGAAAGCTTTGCTGTGGCCTACTAGACACTGCAGCTGTCTTCAAATCTTTATTTACAAACTGAAAGCACATGGTTATTGTGGGCCTGGCCTAAGATTATACAGCACGGATCCTCAAAAAACTGATGAAATATGGTGGCGTTCCGTGTGTGTTCTGTATTTTTTGAGGACCCATTGACTTGAATGGAGCCATGGACCGTGATTTGCGGGCAATAATAGGATAAGCACTACTTTTTTTACGGAATGGCCATGCGGATATACGGACACGGAATGCACACAGAGTGCTTTCCGTTTTTTGGGGATCCATTGAAGTGAATGGTTCCACATACGGTCCAAAAAAACCGAAATGGACACGGAAAGAAAATACGTTTGTGTGCATGATAAACCAGGCACAGTGCCTTGTAGGGCTAACTCTGTTGAATGTAACAATACCTTTCACTTAGCAATCTGTTACTTTAAATCCATATGCAAATGAGCAGTTAAGTGCACTGAGGGCGTGCCCAATCCACTCTGTGCACCCTTGCCCTTTTTGCTTCCTCTGCAATCCCCTCCCTCTCCTTGATGGACAGGGTCAGTTTGCTGTATAGTCTTCTCATCTAGCCTTGTCAAATACTAGAGGGCGGGGCTCACAGGGGGACCAGAAGGAGCAAGGGTGCACTGAGTGGCTTCGGCATGCCGAATTAAAAGGGGATAAATAGTAGTATGTTCCCCAGCTTGGGACCAATTGGAACATAAAGTAATTGTGTAAGAAACCATGCCTCATATGGCTACGGAGAGCAAAACTCAAAATGGTATTACTCTTGTAATGTAGCCTCACAAAAAAAATATTTTGTACCAAATAAAGGTTTGTATTGTGCAAATGTTATGATGATACATAAATTTGTAGCTCTGTACTCTGCTGTGTCTTGTAGTCCCATAGAAGTGAGCAGAGCCGTGGTCACTAGTGTTGAGCGAGCATGCATGCTCGGCCGAACTGCTGTTTGGCTCCAGCATCACTATGCTTGGCAGATCCGAGTGCTCGGCCAAATAATTTGGGTGTTCGAATACAATTTAATAAAGTGGAAGTCAATGGGAGAACCCCAGGCACCCCTGCTCGGAAGAGAAGAGGGTGTCTGGTTCATAAAAAAAGGTTAGAAATTGATGGAAACCCCATCAAAATGGTTTAGCAACAGTATTAAGAGGATAGCTGGATGCGTCTTAGACTCATATTATGTACGACATATAACAGACAACCACACAAAGGCTATACGCCAAAAGCCAGGTATGTGCAAGCCATCAATCTATCCATGAGATAGATAACAGCCAGCATACCTTACAATGGCAGCCTTGTGCACTATGAGATATTCCAAACCAGCTCTCATCTGACTGAGAACCAGTAAACCTCAAAGTTATTTTGCATCTGTTGGATGGCTTGGGTGGACCTGCACACCTAGATCAATATCATTAGGGCGACAAAGTTTTCTGATTGTCCTAACATAATATTCAATAACCTTCCTATACAGTTTTGTCATGTAAAAACTTATTTGCATAAACATGGGCATATATATATATATATATATATATATATATATATAAATATATAATAAATGGTAGATGACTCAGTACTAAACGATTGGTGATCGGGCTTCCGGATTTTTATGGAATGTTTGACTTGTATCGGGGTGCTAGAAGTGGCGCTATGAAGTGAATTCAGTAGTTATTGTATTCCAGTGACTCATTGAGACCAAAGGGGGTTAGAGAATTAAAACAAAAAATCCAGTACATAGACGTAGGAAGGATTTGGGGACCCATTCAATCGGGGTTAGTCGCAAAAAGGAGGCATCACCAAAATGTGCCTGTGCAAAGTGTCGAGAGACACCATGTTTGGCACATTTTTGATTTATATTTAAAGCTATGTGAATTAAGACAGTCCCGGATGCTCTGAGTGGTGCGACCAACATATTGGAGCCCACACTGGCACTCGAGCATATATACCACATTCATAGTCCTACAGTCCATGCAGCTGAGGCCATTAATCCGTAAAGAGTAAAGACCCTATCTTAGGTGACTTAGTCCCCATCAAACCACATATGACTTTCTGCAGAGCAAAAACCCTGAAACTAATCTTAGCACCCTCATGCCCCAAACTAGATAAGTTAATTACCACCCCCATCAGAGATCCAGAGGTGATTGTGAACCAGCAGAGGCCCAAAGGATCTTATAAATGCGGACACAAATGGTGCAAATGCTGCTTAACAATAACTGATTATATTAAATAAATAACCATTAATACATCTGGTGAGAAGATGTATGGACTGTAGCTACATGGACTACATGGACTGTAGCACTACGAATGTAGTATATATGCTCGAGTGCCCATGTGGGCTCTAATATATTGGTCGCACCCCTCAGAGTATCAGGGACTGTCTTAATTCACATTGTTCAAAAATAAATAAAAAATATGCCAAACATAGTGTCTCTCGACACTGCAGAGGCACATTCCGGTGATGCCTCCTTTCTAAATAAATGGGTCCCCAAATCCTTCCTATGTCTACAGCATGTAGGAAGGAGATGTACTGGATTTTTATTTTTAATTCCCTAACCCCCTTTGGTATCAATGAGTCATTAGAATACAATAACTACTGAATCCACTTAATACCGTCACTTCTAGCCACACTATAAGGGCTGTTTCACATGAGCGGATGCCGTGCGTGGCATCCGCTCCGTGAAAGAGTGCCAAGACCCGATGCAGACTGCAGAGGCATGGAGCATTAACATGACTGTTAATGCTCCGTGCCTCTCTGTGACCTCTTTACTACGAAATCACAGTGACAACTTTATCTCACAGAGAGGCACGGAGCGTTATCAGTCATGTTAATGCTCCGTGCCTCTGCAGTCTGCATCGGGTCTTGGCACTCTTTCACGGAGCGGATGCCACGCACGGCATCCGCTCATGTGAAACAGCCCTAAGAGTCAAACATTGCATAAAAAGTCTGATCACCAATCGTTTAGTACTGAGTCACCTACCATTTATTATCATTTGCCCTATTTGTATATTTATCATTATTTAGCATTATCGACATTACTATCGTTTATTACTTTTTCATCACTTTTTATTATATTCATTATTGCTGGAATTTATTTATTTATATTTATTATCTCTAACTTACTACTAGTGTTGAGTGCGAATATTCAAATTGTGAATTTTAATTGCGAATATCGCCACTTTGAGAATTCGCAAATATTTAGAATATAGTGCTATATATTTGTATTTGCGAATAGTGTTGAATATTCTATCGCACATTTATTGCAAATTTATCACAAATATGTTACATTGCCAATTTTCGCAATCAAGTAAACAATGACTGGAGATCACAAATTCTCGAATTTATGGCGAATATTCGGCAAAAAATTTGTGAAATATTGTGAATTCGAATATTGTCTATGCCGCTCATTATTTCTTTCTACATCTTATTCAGTTACTGTATTCCATTATTTTTAGACTTAGTAATTAATTCATTAATTTATTAACCATTTTATGTGTCAATTGATAATCTATTACTATTGTCATTTATGTATTTATTTGTTTATGTTGCACCCATGCAGATATATACACCTATATAGTGTAACTAAAACTAAAATGACCATTTCCCCATTCATCTTAACCCTGCGCTCTATTCTGGAACGCAGAGCCGATACTACTTTTTCACTTCTGTGCGTTCCACACTGGAAGGCACCCGTCTATTTCCTTTTCCCGCTCTCATCACTGCTGGTATGTTCCACTGTGGAACGTACACAATGAGTGAACATCCCTGGGCTCCTCTTGTGCGTCCCAGAGTGGAGCGCATCAACTAATCAAGATCTCTTTATTGAAGTTCTAGTTATTTGAACATGTTTCTTTTCATGCGTTCCACCCTGGATCGCATGAACGGACACTTCCACTTTTGTAGTTCCCTCTCTTTTATGTTTACATTTACTCACATAAATAAAGATCAACTATATGCATCTACAGATGTAGCAGGGTTAGCACTCGAGCTCTTAACTCAAATGTCTTAACTCATCGCGTTATCTTGAGACAAAAGCCATTGAAAAGCCATTGAAGGTGTTTGTATTACGCATTTAGTTTAGATAAGACGTCTTATAAATCATGAGTGTTAACTCTACTACATCCGTACCCATGCACGATTGAACTGTCTAACGTTATTCAGATACGATCAGAAACCGGAAGTAATGTCATCCCACTTCCGATTTTCTGATTAGCTGATTACCCGCCATTGATTGCATTCCATGTGTTATTTCCCTATATATATATATGTATATAAAATCACAAATATCGCAGGAGCACAGTCAGACGTAGTGAACTGGGTGCAATTCCCCACAGAGGTCGGCCTCTCCTCCACGATATATACTTAACAAATGACGAGGCAGCACTTCCAGCTTTAGGTGACAGGGTGACGACCCCAAAACTTTAATCCCAGCAACGTTTCGGCCTGCTCAATGAGGCCTTTATCAAGCTACACAACAGTGCATACAAATAGGTATATATACCCACAATTCAATACATGCCAAATACAATCAGTGAATACACATGTCATCAATCAGGTCACATGATCTCTAACCACATCACATGACATTTGTGTGTGGTAAACATTACAGATGAATTAATACAAAAGTGTATAAAAGTTACAAAAGTGATCATACATCATTATTATAAACTGTGCATTCCAATTAATATATGTACCTACATTTAGTTTACACAGAATTTATGTCCCTTCCGTACATAACTCCGAAAAGGTGAATGCCGTGCATAAGTCCTCAGTGCGTAAAGAGTTAAAATCCATTATTAATGATGCAGCTGCATCATATCTAAAATTAAAAACAACAAGAGTTTGATTGCCGCCTCCCCCCCGGCCGCCCCCACGCACTGAAGTTGTGGATATATTGAGACATATAATTCTGTGCACATGTATCGATCCTGGCACTTCCGCGATCATCCGCATAGCGATATACATCGCACATCTCCATGGACACCGAACACGCCCCCCGGTGCGGTGTGACTGTTGCCATGTCACATGACCTGGCCCTCCTCCCCTCTCTGCTGCTGTGCCTGCAATGCGCTCCATTGGATGACGCTGCGGTCCATGGAGTGTATACGTAGGTGCGCAGCGACGTCGGGGGCGGGGCTAGAGACGTCTGGCCCGGCGCATGCGCACCGCAGACGGAGGGACGCCAACGCTGGCTGGTTCTATGGGTCCATGGGTGGTGAGCTCCATCTTGTTGTTTTAAATTTTAGATATGATGCAGCTGCATCATTAATAATGGATTTTAACTCTTTACGCGCTGAGGACTTATGCACGGCATTCACCTTTTGGAGTTATGTACGGAAGGGACATAAATTCTGTGTAAACTAAATGTAGGTACATATACTAATTGGAATGCACAGTTTATAATAATGATCTATGATCACTTTTGTAACTTTTATACTCTTTTGTATTAATTTATCTGTAATGTTTACCACACACAAATGTCATGTGATGATGTGGTTAGAGATCATGTGACCTGATTGATGACATGTGTAATCACTGATTGTAATTGGCGTGTATTGAATTGTGGGTATATATACCCGGCTGTATGCACTGTTATGTAGCTTGATAAAGGCCTCATTGAGCAGGCCGAAACGTTGCTGGGATTAAAGTTTTGGGGTCTTCACCCTGTCACCTAAAGCTGGAAGTGCTGCCTCGTCATTTGTTAAGTATATTTATATATACAGACGTGGACAAAATTGTTGGTACCCTTTGGTCAATGAAAGAAAAAGTCACAATGGTCACAGAAATAACTTTAATCTGACAAAAGTAATAATAAATTAAAATTCTATAAATGTTAACCAATGAAAGTCAGACATTGTTTTTCAACCATGCTTCAACAGAATTATGTAAAAAAATAAACTCATGAAACAGGCATGGACAAAAATGATGGTACCCCTAACTTAATATTTTGTTGCGCAACCTTTTGAGGCAATCACTGCAATCAAACGCTTCCTGTAACTGTCAATGAGACATCTGCACCTCTCAGCAGGTATTTTGGCCCACTCCTCATGAGCAAACTGCTCCAGTTGTGTCCGGTTTGAAGGGTGCCTTTTCCAGACTGCATGTTTCAGCTCCTTCCAAAGATGCTCAATAGGATTGAGGTCAGGGCTCATAGAAGGCCACTTTAGAATAGTCCAATTTTTTCCTCTTAGCCATTCTTGGGTGTTTTTAGCGGTGTGTTTTGGGTCATTGTCCTGTTGCAAGACCCATGACCTGCGACTGAGACCAAGCTTTCTGACACTGGCTAGTACATTTCTCTCTAGAATTCCTTGATAGTCTTGAGATTTCATTGTACCCTGCACAGATTCAAGACACCCTGTGCCAGACGCAGCAAAGCAGCCCCAGAACATAACAGAGCCTCCTCCATGTTTCACAGTAGGGACAGTGTTCTTTTCTTGATATGCTTCATTTTTTCGTCTGTGAACATACAGCTGATGTGCCTTGGCAAAAACTTCGATTTTTGTCTCATCTGTCCACAGGACATTCTCCCAGAAGCTTTGTGGCTTGTCAACATGTAGTTTGGCATATTCCAGTCTTGCTTTTTTATGATTCGTTTTCAACAATGGTGTCCTCCTTGGTCGTCTCCCATGTAGTCCACTTTGGCTCAAACAACGACGGATGGTGCGATCTGACACTGATGTTCCTTGAGCATGAAGTTCACCTTGAATCTCTTTAGAAGTCTTTCTAGGCTCTTTTGTTACCATTCAGATTATCCGTCTCTTAGATTTGTCATCAATTTTCCTCCTGCGGCCACGTCCAGGGAGGTTGGCTACAGTCCCATGGATCTTAAACTTATGAATAATATGTGCAACTGTACTCACAGGAACATCTAGTTGCTTGGAGATGGTCTTATAGCCTTTACCTTTAACATGCTTGTCTATAATTTTCTTTCTGATCTCTTGAGACAGCTCTTTCCTTTGCTTCCTCTGGTCCATGTCGAGTGTGGTACACACCATATCACCAAACAACACAGTGATTACCTGGAGCCATATATATAGGCCCAATGGCTGATTACAAGGTTGTAGACACCTGTGATGCTAATTAGTGGACACACCTTGAATTAACATGTCCCTTTGGTCACATTATGTTCTGTGTTTTCTAGGGGTACCATCATTTTTGTCCATGCCTGTTTCATGAGTTTATTTTTTTACATAATTCTGTTGAAGCATGGTTGAAAAACAATGTCTGACTTTCATTGGTTAACATTTATAGAATTTTAATTTATTATTACTTTTGTCAGATTAAAGTTATTTCTGTGACCATTGTGACTTTTTCTTTCATTGACCAAAGGGTACCAACAATTTTGTCCACGTCTGTATATATGCTGTCATATGTGTATTTTATCCATGCTCTTGATAAAGGGGTGCTATTCTGAAACGCGTCAAGCTTACTATACCGAATAAAGACTTCTGCTATACCTTGGAGCTCCGGTGTCATCTACTGGGGACACAGAAGCAACGTTTACACCTGATTGGCGAACTCGGTGGGGATGGTACAAGTATAGTTGTCTTGAGCTTATCCTATACTTCCCTCCCTGGTAAAGTAGGTCCTTTACCTTTGTAGTGACAACTATTATAACAGTCACATTATGTGGTCTTTTTAAACAAAAAAAAAAATCGAAAAAAAACATATATATAAATACAGGGAGTGCAGAATTATTAGGCAAATGAGTATTTTGACCACATCATCCTCTTCATGCATGTTGTCTTACTCCAATTAAGCATATTAGGTGATGTGCATCTCTGTAATGAGAAGGGGTGTGGTCTAATGACATCAACACCCTATATCAGGTGTGCATAATTATTAGGCAACTTTCCTTTGGCAAAATGGGTCAAAAGTAGGACTTGACAGGCTCAGAAAAATCAAAAATAGTGAGATATCTTGCAGAGGGATGCAGCACACTTAAAATTGCAAAGCTTCTGAAGCGTGATCATCGAACAATCAAGCGTTTCATTCAAAATAGTCAACAGGGTCGCAAGAAGCGTGTGGAAAAACCAAGGCGCAAAATAACTGCCCATGAACTGAGAAAAGTCAAGCGTGCAGCTGCCAAGATGCCACTTGCCACCAGTTTGGCCATATTTCAGAGCTGCAACATCACTGGAGTGCCCAAAAGCACAAGGTGTGCAATACTCAGAGACATGGCCAAGGTAAGAAAGGCTGAAAGACGACCACCACTGAACAAGACACACAAGCTGAAACGTCAAGACTGGGCCAAGAAATATCTCAAGACTGATTTTTCTAAGGTTTTATGGACTGATGAAAAGAGAGTGAGTCTTGATGGGCCAGATGGATGGGCCCGTGGCTGGATTGGTAAAGGGCAGAGAGCTCCAGTCCGACTCAGACGCCAGCAAGGTGGAGGTGGAGTACTGGTTTGGGCTGGTATCATCAAAGATGAGCTTGTGGGGCCTTTTCGGGTTGAGGATGGAGTCAAGCTCAACTCCCAGTCCTACTGCCAGTTTCTGGAAGACACCTTCTTCAAGCAGTGGTACAGGAAGAAGTCTGCATCCTTCAAGAAAAACATGATTTTCATGCAGGACAATGCTCCATCACACGCGTCCAAGTACTCCACAGCGTGGCTGGCAAGAAAGGGTATAAAAGAAGAAAATCTAATGACATGGCCTCCTTGTTCACCTGATCTGAACCCCATTGAGAACCTGTGGTCCATCATCAAATGTGAGATTTACAAGGAGGGAAAACAGTACACCTCTCTGAACAGTGTCTGGGAGGCTGTGGTTGCTGCTGCACGCAATGTTGATGGTGAACAGATCAAAACACTGACAGAATCCATGGATGGCAGGCTTTTGAGTGTCCTTGCAAAGAAAGGTGGCTATATTGGTCACTGATTTGTTTTTGTTTTGTTTTTGAATGTCAGAAATGTATATTTGTGAATGTTGAGATGTTATATTGGTTTCACTGGTAAAAATAAATAATTGAAATGGGTATATATTTGTTTTTTGTTAAGTTGCCTAATAATTATGCACAGTAATAGTCACCTGCACACACAGATATCCCCCTAAAATAGCTAAAACTAAAAACAAAACTAAAAACTACTTCCAAAAATATTCAGCTTTGATATTAATGAGTTTTTCGGTTCATTGAGAACATGGTTGTTGTTCAATAATAAAATTAATCCTCAAAAACACAACTTGCCTAATAATTCTGCACTCCCTGTATATGTATATATACTGTATGTATAATGCACTTATTGTTTTATTACAATATTCTTCACTCTAACCTTGCACACATTCTTGTGTACCAACACACCGACTTCCAAGAGTGGTGATTTATTCATTCTGATAAAATCGACACCACTCCTGATGTCCTGCTCTTTTGGCGCCCCCACAGTGCTCCCAGTACGCTACTAGAGTATTACCGTACACCTTTTCTTTCTCGTCCTAAATATACATGTTAGCAGAACATAGGTTTGTGTAAAATTCCATGGCACAGAATGACTGATCATGATATTTACCAACAACAGAAAATTGCTACATTGTATCACAGAACAGAAAAGAACCCTGAGAGTTTACACTCACAAAAACAGGACATTGCCAAGTATTACACGATACACAATGACCAAGGTGACTTCTTACCGGCTTGGATCACGTCTGTATGTCAAACACAGCAGTGCTGGCATAATATCTGGCATTGTCTATGACTGTGCCCTCCTCTCCTGTAATTTTCTCTATCATCTACACTGATTAAACAAAGGAGACGGTGACTGATGTGCTTGTGCTATTACATCTGCATGTCCTGCTCGTGACATAATCTGCAAATTATAGTGGGGACATTCTCCTTTTAGAACTTGCTTATTAACGCATTTATGTGTTATCATCAAGTGCAGCTCAGGGGAATTGCAGATTCTGCTCCAGAGGAAGCAGACATTGCTGAACACACGGTAAATGGAAAATGCACAGCAGCTCGGTGTCTGTGGGAGGCCAATAGCATGAGCTTAAAGGGATTTTATGGGAATTAAATATTGATGATGACTTATCTTCAAGAAAAAGCATCAATAGCTGATCGGTGGAGGGGGTTGACTCCTGGCAACCCTGCCGATCAGCTATTTGAAGGAGTCAAACACTTGGGTGAGCACTTCTTAGTTTACCGAAGAGAGCGCTATACCTTGTATAGTGGATGTATTTGGTATCGCAGCTAAATCCCATTCACTTGAAGGAGACTGAGTTACACAACCACCCTCAGTGCACTTAACTGTTCCATTACATATAGATTCAAATAACTTTTTCTCCAGAATGAAGCAACAGATTGCAAAGTGAAAGTTATCATTGCATTGATCTGAGCTAGCTCTACAAGATGTAGGCCCTGATTTATCAAGGACGGCGTGTGCTACACCAGCCTTCATAGGACCTGCACTGCCATTGTCATTTATGAAAAGCAGCTGTTGTAGACTTCAGTCATTATTTTAACCAGTTTCTGGTGTAAAAAAATTAGACTAGAAAAATCTCCAATCCAGTGGATTTGTGACTTTTTTTACGCCAAAAAATAGCTGTAAGATGAATGATGTATTTCCCTTATAGTGCCTAGTATAAAAGTGAGAAGAGAGAACCTGTAAAGAAATTATTATGATTAAAAGAAAAACACTCAAAGTAAAAATCTTGTGTTAATACAAGTAATATTTTAGATCTGGCTTTCTTTTCGCAAATTGCTATACTTTTTAATGACTAAGACTGCCTGATAATTTAGAATATTGAATACTAAGGTTTCTATTAAATCACATTGAATCCGGATTATTTATGTGATCTGTGAGCACTTAAAGTGTTTTTATGACCCCACAACTAATGTATTGAGGGCTGGAAAAGTGTGTAAGTGATGGAAATGATAAGCACTTACCTATTGAGTGACTCCCCAGTACAGCACCAAGGGTTGCATCCAAGCTCATATGCAGTGCATATGATATCTAGAGTTGAGGTTGAAAGATTCTGAGCTCTTCAGAATTTTCTATATTTCTGCATAAATTTGACCTAAAACTACATAAGAAGTCCTAAAATTGGTAAATATAACCAAATTAAACAAATGAGTAAAAAATATTAGACTTGGTCATTTATTTCAGGAATAAGATCCAAATCACGTCTGTGAGTGACAAAAGTAGGTGAACCTTTAGGATTAGAAGATACTTTTAAAGTGACATTAAAGTCAGGTGTTTTCAATCAATGGGTTGACATTTTGGTGTGAGTGGACAACCTGTTTTATTTAAAAGAAACAGGGATCTGTAAAAGTCTGATCTTCTCAACATGTTTGTGAAAGTCAAAGACCTCAGAACAAGAGTTCTTTATGCTCATGAGGCTGGAAAAGTTTACAAACTCATCTCTAAACCGTTTGAACTACATCAGTTCACAGTCAGACAGATTGTGTACAAATGGAAGACCTGTAATAATAATATTAGTACCTGTAATGCAGATAAAAGTCTGTAAGGTCACAAAGGAACCCAAGGTAACATCTTAGCAAATAAAGCCATTTCCCTCATTAGCTAGTCCATCACCAGGACAGTGAACTAGAATGGTCTTGACAGGATTGCAAGGAGAAAGCCACTGGTGCTGCTCTCCAAAAAGAACATTGCTGCAAATTGCTAAAGATCCCCTAGACAAGCCAGGAGGCTATTGGGACAATGTTTAGTGAATGGATGAGACCAAAATAGAACTGCTTGGTTTCAATGAGAAGTGGTATGTTCGGAGAAAGGAAAATACTGCATTCCGGCATAAAAACCTCATCCGATCTGTGAAACATGGTGGTGGTAGCATCATAGTTTGGGCCTGTTTTGTAGCACCTGAAACAATGATGGAACAATGAATTCTGAATTATAACAGCAAATTGTAAAGGAAAATATCAGGACATTTGCAGTGAGTTCAGGGAGAGGGGAGAATAGGAGTAATAGTAGCTAGTATGATGGTTTTAGTTGTTAGTCTCCACTGGACCGTTCAATGATAGAAAGGGTGCACCTTTCTTCCCTTCAGGGCACACCCTGGTTCTGCCAGGTGGTAGTTTGGGGTGACCTTGATGGTGACAAGTTGTAAGGTGCAAGGCAGGGTCCCTGGCCGCAGATGTAGCCTGATGGTATTAGTGCAGTGGCTCAGTGTAGACAAAGATAACAACAGGTCAACAGAGGAATAGTTATTTTCGTGAAAAAGTTCAGATACATTAGTCTCAGTTCTCAGCAAGCATGGACTGGCAGTTCTTATACAAGTGCAATTTCTATAAATTTCACAGGTTACATTGCTACAAATAAAGTTAATAGGCCAAGATGTCTCTTTAAAGCAATTTTACTCACCCTGAACTTTTCTCTATAGCTCCAGCATAAGCATCCAGAAATAGAGGTTCAACACTTCTCTTTCACTATGCTATCCCCCAATGTCAGACTAAGTTCTAGATCTGCACTTTTTCACAGGTTGCTGTACCCACAGTTAATGGTCCCACAGGTTTCCACAACAGAATGTAGTATAGTGGGCATATACAGATTCTACCTTTTTGGGTCTGTTCAGGCACCGTAGGACTTGGATCTCCTTAACAGGTTTGCTTTTCAGTTTATCTCCACAGAGCTTCTACATATACCCTTTATTGACACTGGTATGCTTCATACATATATTTTTGCTCTTTTCTACACCTTCGCTGGTTGTAATCTTTCTCTCTGACTGGTTCACTATCCATGGCTGTTCTCAGTTGTCTCTCCCTCATCAATGCCTATACACTGTTTGCATTACTCTGACTTCTAAACACTCCCTATAGGGAGAATGTAAGCAGCCCCACCTAGCAAGTGAATCTCTCTAAGGAAAATCAACCCTTTTGCAGCCAGTAAATAGGAAACATGGAGTACTTTAATTCCCACACATTGTAAACCCTTATAGAAGGGGGACACTGCACAACTGTCCGTGAGCTGACTCTTAGGATAATGTGGGTCATGGAACAAGACAACAACCATAAACACACAAGTCGTTTTACCAAACACTGGTCAAAGAAAGGTCCTTACCTTAATCAAATAGAAATTATTTGAAGGACTTGAAGCAAGCAGTTCATAAGAGGAAACCACTAACATAACAAAGGATAAGCTGTTTTGTATGGAGAAATTGAGTACAATTCCTCCAAGTCGATGTGCAGAACTAATCAACAGTTACTGGAAATGTTTAGTTGTAGTTATTGCTGAACAAGAGGGTCACCCCAGATACTGAGAGCAAAGGTTCATGTATTTTTGCCAATCACTCACATGTGATATTGGATAATTTCCTCAGTAAATAAATGGCCAAGTCTATAAATAAATGGTCAAGAAAAATTAGGCAGCATCCCAATATCTATCTATCTATCTATCTATCTATCTATCTATCTATCTATCCATCCATTTATCTATTTATCTCTATCATCTCATATCTATTTAACATCTGTCTATCAATCTATCTACTTATCATCTATCTGTCTGTCCATCCATCCATCCATCCATCCATCCATCCGTCCATCTATCTCTCTATTGTCGCAATTGGTAAAATTCGGAGATGTAAAATTCCAAATATAGTTTATGTTTTCCAAAAGCAGATAGTGGAATTCAAGTTAAAGAGGCACTTGTTGAAATCTATGGCAAACGTAGACCAAATACAGCAACATAAAGTTCTTGTCTGTCTGGGCACTAACTAAACATAGGTTTTTCCTCCTCTAGACACTTTCACCAAACAGAAGGAGATCAGGCTTTACACTGCCAACAGATCAACTAGCTTCCAGGCTCGGACACTGACTGATCTTTTCCACCCTGTATTTATTCCCCCAGCAATCATCCTAGTATCTACACCTGAGTTTGCCTGTGGCTAATGGAATAGTTGTACTGGAGTTGGGAAGGAATGGCAGATCCCACTACCAACCTACCTGTCACTTCATTAAAAATTCAGGCCACAGAACACTTCCAGCAAACTACACTTTTCCAAAACAACCCAGCTTTCCTGAGTTCTTTTTACCTCACTCATCTGAGCATTCTGGGTGAGACATCAGTATTTTTCCAGACTTTATCTATCTATCTATCTATCTATCTATCTCCTATCTATCTCATATCTATCTGTCTATATCTATCTCTGCTTCAGTATTTATCTAGTTTATTTTCTTACTTTAATGCATTTTATGTTTTTTAGACTGCCGTTATAATTATCTTCACCAAGAAAAAAAAATTGAGAGTAATATTTTCCCATTTAAAAAATGCACCATAGTAAACCTGTCCTTATATACTCGTTATTTTTATTTGTGATGATTATCCTCTAAATGTCCCTTTATAGCCTAGAATATAATGAACATGATGAAGAGATGAAGGACTGGAGCTGCTGGAGAGTGAGGACCATGAAACCTGAGAAGTACCCTTAAGACATTAATAAATGTTTTAATAAAATGTAGTGCTCAAGGTATCCGCTCTACTAGTGCATCATTTATTTCTCATCTCGGCTTCTTGGATACCTGCAGCAATTGTGTCTAAGAATGGATTATTCTCCTCTCTGGGAACGGGAGGGGCATTTGTTGACAAACATATACCGTAAGTGGGTCAAACTGACCTATTTTACAAACATCATACGTGTTTCATGTCTCCTTTGTATAAGATTTCCTTGGTTTAGATGCCAAACTGTTTACCTAAGCAAACAAAAAATCATCTGGTGTGAAGATTCAAGAAATTCGAATTTAATTGGGCATCATATGAGGCATTTACATGGAGATAATGGTACTATGTTACTAGATGTAGGAGGATATTCAATAGAATGGTTCAGTATAAGGTTAGGGCTACACAGCACCTTTGGTCCTGACACACCCCATCAAGTTGGCAAAGTTGGCAGATGAGGAGGATGTCAGTCCAGGGATAGCACTGCTGCAGCAGAACGCTTCCTCTGTCAGTCAGTGAAATGTCAGCTCTGGTAAGGACGGGACGAGTAGTGTGGAACCGGCAAGACAGGTGCTGGTAGTGGGAGATTAAATCATTATTGGTACAGATAAGGCGATCTGTGACAAAGCCTGCGATCATTGAACCTGGTGTTGTCTTTCTGGTTATCAACTGGTTTGATAGATTACTGGTATGGGCTGGTGACGACCAAGTGGTCACATTGGCACCAATGAAAAAGTTAGAGGTAGGTGCAGGGTCGTTAGAAAAGATTTCAGGACTTAGGTCCCAAGCTCAGGGTAAGGACCTCAAAGGTAGTAATTTCTGAAATACTACCGGTACCACAAGCCATACCAGAAAGGCAGCAGGAGATTAAGGAGGTTAAGTGGCTCAAGAATAGTGTTGATCACGAATATTCGAATAGCGAAAATCGGCACTTCGAGAATTCGCGAATATTTAGAATATAGTGATATATATTCGTAATTTCGAATATTCAAGATTGTTTTTAAATCAGTACACATGATCCTTCCCTGCTTCTAGCTTGTGGGCCAATGAGAAGGCTGCAATATCTTTGACTTTAGGAGTAGTGTTGATTGCACATTTTCGTAATGAGAATTTTCGTAATGAGAATCAATGAAATCGTGAAAACTCAGATCCGATGGGATATTCTAACCCCCAGGCATTCCCATGGTGACGGGGACGCTTGTTGGGGAGGAGTATGCCAAAGTGGAACAACTGTACAGATAAAAAAAAAAAATGACAAATATTTTAAAAAACAAATATATTAATTTTTTAGAATATTCTTAATATTCAAAAACAAGAATATGTAGCAATATTGAGCAATTTAGCTAATATAGTGCTATAATCTTCTTTGTCTAATAGTTGTAATTTTTTACTCATCTGAAGTTCAGATGGGAAAAAAATGACAACTATTAAAAAAAAAGATTATAGCACTATATTAGCTAAATTGTTCTACATTCGTTTTTTTTTTTCGAATATTCGCTATATTGCTATATATTCTTGTTTTATTATATTACTAATATATAGCTCAGTATACTGATAGTAACTTATTACCAGCATTTACTGGGTGCTGTAAAATTATGATACTTGCCACCAAAATAATCTAGTCTAGTACCACCAGCCCCAAAAAAATCACAGGACACGTTAATTTTTTTCACGGACACAGGAAAAAAATCTATGTGAAGGATATAGAAAGGCTGAGCACTCACCACCTGGGCCAGACAGAGACACAGACCATGTAGTAAGTGACAATGACAATATTTATTACACCTATTTGTGATCTAGACAATTAAAATCTATATTAAAACAATAGGGTATTAATACTAAATGAGTAATAAAACAATCGTAAATGCTAAAAATCGCATAATATTAGGAAGCACAAAATACATCAATACATCTAATATATATATAACAATAACAATATTGAAAGCTAGAAGAATAAATATTATCGGTCAAATAGAATAAAAAAATCGATAAGAACAATCGATGAAATGATCGATGGGGAATTCAATAGGAACTTCGCCAATGAAATGCTCGATGTTTATGCAGATGAAGCTGTAGACAAAATTCGTGATTGATAAAGTCACTTCGATCGTTTGAGGTCAATTCGATCGTATAAACAAAATCGACATATAATCAGTTAGTGGGTTACACCTCTTAGTATAGTTCCATTGCCGTCTGACATGAGTTTACGGTGGCGTCCCACGTGGCTCACAATGTCAGATCCGGCGGTACCTGATTCCAGTTGCTTTTTTGGAGTAGTTCGGGTAGTCGTATAGTCCCCAATGTGAACAGTCTCTCGATGATGTTCACCGATTTTAGAGTCAGGACCTGATTTGTAAATATCGAGGTGTTCACTCCACGCTGAGAGAGTCGAAATTTCGACATAGTTGGAGTCCAATTGTCAGGATGTTGGGGTCTCGTAAATGTTCATCAGCTGATGTACGGGTCTTACAGTAACCAGACGCGTTTCGGGGTCCTTTCCTGGCCCCTTCCTCAGTGGACAAAATTTTTTCCTATTTTTACGGACTGTGCAGAAATTTCTGAACAGTTGCCAACCCTGCTCCTAGTAATATGACATTATACTTAAAGGGAGTCTGTCACCAGCATTTCACTTTTTTAACCCTTCCCACAGCTCCCTAGCATGCTTACAGTTAATAAAAACGTTACCTCTGGCATCAATCCTGGACTTATAGAACCATCAAAAACGATCTTTATAAGATATGCAAATGAGGGCTCGCAAGTGCCCAGGGGCGGCGTTACCCTCTTAGGTGCCCTGCTTGCTCAGCCTTTTCATTGCGTCCCCCCGCCCCTTCCTACCCTCCGCCCATCCTTTCCCTCTGACCGCCTATCTACCAACTTGTAATTCTGCCGATATCCCGCGCCTGCGCACTCATTACTTTGGCCGGCGCATGCGCACTGCGATGCCCATTCCTTGTACGGCATCACAGTAACTATTGTGCATGCGCCGGCTAACGACGCGAAAACACAACAAAGGAGGCGGTCCATCGGCGGATGCGCATAAATTACTGTGATGCCGTACAAGGAATGGGCATCGCAGTGCGCATGCGCCGGCAAAAGGAATGAGTGCGCAGGCGCGGGATATCGGCAGAATTACAAGTTAGTAGAAAGGCGGTCAGAGGGAAAGGATAAGCGGGCGAGGGTAGGAAGGGGCGGGGGGACGCAATGAAAAGGCTGAGCAAGCAGGGCACCTAAGAGGGTAACGCCGCCCCTGGGCACTTGCGAGCCCTCATTTGCATATCTTATAAAGATCGTTTTTGATGGTTCAATAAGTCCAGGATTGATGCCAGAAGTAACGTTTTTATTAACTGTAAGCATGCTAGGGAGCTGTGGGAAGGGTTAGAAAAGTGAAATGCTGGTGACAGACTCCCTTTAAGGGTTTTATAAAGAATAGCAGGTGAAGCCACTGATTTGCATAGTGGAGGCGTAGTCTCTTTTTAAGAGAGGTACTGAATAGCCATACATTCCCAATAGACTATCAAAAAGCAGTAGGGAAATACATTGGTATAGAATACTTTCGTTCGTGCTGAGGATTTGGACAAGATCAAGGTCATCAAACCTTCTGTCAGATTTGGGGAGCTGGCATCAAGCCTCTCATCCCTGTCTCAGCACTTGTCCTGTCACTGGCTGTCACTCAATAGTATCTGGTTTTATGCTGTTAAAAGCTTAATAGAACCAAATGATTCAGCGAGAGACAATTTTCCTTCTTTATTTTCACACCAAGTAAATAGACATGTGTCACAGTCTACAGTCAGTAAAAAAACATCTGCTGGGAGAGGTCAAAAAGCTCCAAGGACAGAGCGCCCCATCTAGACTGAGCTCGTAATGACATTTCTATTACTGCTTAAGTCGAAAAAATCTTTATAAAGAATTTCTGGAACTCTGGAGGCTGCAGCTTAATAACTCTCTACAACTATAACTACAGGTCAACCCTGCTATGACATCCCAGTGAGATAAAAGGTTTTATCATGTAATTAAGAATCTTGAGAAAGTCCATATCCGCCTGAAAACACCATTTCAGTGATGTTTCATTTTATAATAATTCTTTATAAAGAATAAAGTTCGGGTTTTCTTTTACAAAACTCCAGATGCATATGCATAGAGCTACCTTAACTTTTTAGTCCAGTATAGTCCAGTAGTGTCTGCTCTGGTACAGTCCAGTACTTTATAACTAAATAGGGACCCAGTCCAGTCCAGTACTGTCTAATCTGGTATAGTCCAGTACTTTACAGTCCAGTATAGTCAAGCACTGCTCTAGTCAGGAATCGACCAGTACTTCATAGCTAAAAATAGTGCAATATAGTCCTGCAACTTTATAAATAATAGAGTCCAGTATAGTCCAGTAGTTTATAGTCCAGTATAATGCAGTAGTCCAGGACTGTGCAGTAGTTTATAGCTAAATAGAGTCCAGTATAGTGTAGTATTTTATAGTCCAGTACTTTGTAGTCCAGAATAGTCCATTACTTTATAGTCCAGTCCAGTACTGTCTAGTCCAGTATAGTCCAGTACTTTATAGCCCAGCACAGTCAAGCGTTGTTCTAGTCTGGGTAATCTAGTACTTTATATCTAAAACAGTCCAATATACTACAGAATTAGTTACACAAAATGTCCAGTATAGTGCAGTACTTTATAGTCTAGCACAGTCAAGCACTGTTCTAGTCCGGTGTAATCTAGTACTTTATATCTAAAACAGTCCAATATACTCCAGAATTATTTACAAATGTCCAGTATAGTGCAGTACTTTATATTCCAGTATTGTCCAGCACAGTCTTATGCAAGCGGTTGTGTACCCACTGCACCACTGACCGGCTATACCCTGGAGAGTCGTGGCTAAGTAACCACCTGGTCTTCACTAGAGCCTTTGATGGTGAAGATAGGCTTGGACAATTAGGGTAGTCACCAGGTACTACTCCAGAGAAGTCCCCGGGTCTCTGGCAGCTGACCAGAGCATGCAGGGATCAAGCAAAGTCCGTAATCGAAGTCCAAGGTCACAGGCAGGCGACAGTCAAGCAAAATCTGTTTAATCGAGAAACAGGGTCCGGTACACAGAGAACCAGAAATTTCCAAACACTTTCACATAAGGGACTAAACTAGCTAGTAACTAAGATTGCTCAGGTGCCTTTCTAAGGCAGGAAGTGTCCTTTAAATACTTCCTGCAACCCAGCCATAGGATACGGAGATAGAGGGCGTGCACGTACTGCCTCACAAAGGAGGAGAGACACGCCCGTGCATGCTCTAACAAACATTACAGGACTCAAGCAGGAAGTAAGCCCCGGCATGGAGCGCAGATATAACAGTTTAGGCTACCTACTCCCACGCTTGTCAGCACGGCGCATGGCAGGAAGAGGGAATGAGGGAGCCTAACGCCTGTGCCCACATGTAGGGCCAGCAGCACAGGCATGGGGCGCTGGGCTAACACACAGTTTTAGTCAGGTATACTTTAGTTCAGTGCTTTACATCTAAATATAGCCCAGGACAGTGCAGTACTTTATAGCTAAATAGAGTCCAGTATAGTATTTTATAATCCAGTGCTGTCTAGTTCAGTATAGTCCAGTACTTTATAGTGTTGTTCTAGTCTGGTGTAATCTAGTACTTTATAGCTAAAAATAGTCCACTAAACTCTAGAATCATTTATCTAAAGAGTCCAGTATAGTCCAGTACTTTATAGTGCAGTATAGTCAAGTGCTGGTTATAGTCTGGCATAAAAACTGTACTTTAAACAGTCTGGTATAGTCCATCACTTTAAAGCTGAATAGAGTCCAGTACTTTATAGGGCATTACACTCTAGTATTGTCTACCCTGGGATAGTCCAGTACTTTATATATCTGCCGACCCCATTGACACCATTTACCTCTTCCAGACTGTTGTTTATTATTAAAAACTGCTTGGTCATTCCTATTGAGCCCAATAAAAGTATATGGCAGCCTTGAATTGCAACATTGTTTCTATTAGGCTGTGTGTCTTCAGCTTCACTTCTCTTCTAGAAAGGGCTATTCTAGGTCAGTTAGAAACTGTTTAACAGTAGAGATATCATATTCTCTAGTGAACAATGGGTAGAGACCAATATTTAGTAGGAGAGACTCTGCCAGACTGGACAAGTGACGAGAAGAAGATGCTGAGATGAGACTTGTGGGCCACTAGTCCTTTTGCCAGGTTACCTGCCTTCTAAGAAATAGATTGACAGCTAGCTCAGAAGTTTCCTCAGCACAGAACCTTCTGCTACCACAGGGGAGACTGCAGAATCCAGCTCAGTGCATTGCCCATATTGTTTTGCACTTGAGTTCCTCTAGCAAGGAAGCACACTGGTTTATGCAAGCCCTTACTGCCTGGACTTATTTCCCATTGGGGTACAGTATGCATTACCATCCACTCTGGAGTGCAGCAACACACTGGTGACACTGCTATGGTTTCCAGGGGACCCAGCACCGCATTGGGGGTCACTTCAAACTCAGCCACTAAGATTTTCCATACAAAGAAATTGAGCTTTATATAAATAAAATTATATATATATATATATATATATATATATATTTCAAAGCATGGTAAGCAGTGTCCACCACCAGAGGTGACCAAATCTAATCTTCAGGTTCTTGTGAAGCTCCAAATGACATTAGCAAGTAATAACAGTATGGTAGGTAAAGTCAAAGGGTTTAAAGAAATAAATGGTGTGGGGAGAAATACAAAGCCTCTTGAATTACCTTGTGTAGTTGGCACAACATACTGCGCATCCCATGGAATAGGGAATGGAAGGTTCTTTTTTTCCAAGTCGTTGATGTTAAGGTCTGGTATGGTCAGATAGGGTTAGCATGAAAAAAAATCAAGAGGATGTCCAATGCTGCTAGTTGAGATGTCTCACTCTTCTGAGGACTTGAATAAAATGAGTTTATGTGTTTAGAGGCTTGTTTACGATTTAATTCTTCAGGTATGGATAGTGCCCAAAATGTGTTATCCATTTAAATAAAAGCTATAGAATATTTCATCAACATATTGAGAAATCCTTTCAATCTCACACAAGATTACAAGAACAGGTCTGTCTGTTGTTGTTGTTTTTTAAAATATAAACAGTGCAAGTTTTGTCCATGAGCTGTTTCTGGTATTGCATCCCCATTCACTAACTTGTAACACCAAACACAGTCCAAGGTACAAAACAGGAGGTGTTCATTAAAAGTTGTAAACCATTTTTTTTATTTATGAATAGTGATGTCGCGAACATAAAATTTCGAACGCAAATTTCCTCAAATGTTCGCAAACTTGCGAACCGGGCGAACCACAATAGACTTCAATAGGAAGACGAATTTCAGAACCCACAGGGACTCTTTCTGGCCACAATAGTGACGGAAAAGTTGTTTCAAGGGGACTAACACCTGGACTGTGGCATGCCGGAGGGGGATCCATGGCAAAACTCTCATGGAAAATTACGTAGTTGACGCAGAGTGTGGTAAGTTGAAATCGCAAAGCGATTTATAGAACTTGAATTAATCGCATTGCGATTTGAACTTAGAGCTTCTGCCGACTTCCGTGCTCATGGAGCGTCCCCATCACCATGGGAACGGCTCCATGCTAGAATGTACTGTCGGATTTGAGAAAGTTGAAATCGCAATGCGATTAATTCAAGTTCTATAAATCGCATTGCGATTTCAACTTAGAGCTGCTGGGTTCCTAATGGTTGTATTGCTAGAATATAACGAAGATTGAGACTATAGCGCTATATTCGTTATATTCGTCAATTCTAGCAATACAACCATTAGGAACTTAGCTCTAAGTTGAATTTGCAATGCGATTAATATAACCTGCATTATTCGCATTGCGATTACAACTTAGATCTGAGTTCCTAATGGTTGTATTGCTAGAATTGACAACGAATATAGCACTATATTCTCACTCTTCGTTATATTCTATCACTATAACCATTAGGAACCCAGCTCTAAGTTGTAATCGCAATGCGATTAATATAACCTGTATTAATTGCATTGCGATTACAACTTTGTGACACTGCAGCTTCAGAATGAATCTAAGATGGCTGCTGTCCTTGCTTTTTGATAGGCGGTGGGAGGGTCTGGGAGGGAGGGGCTGCTGCTGATTGGCTGGTATGTGTCTGCTGACTGTGAGGTACAGGGTCAAAGTTTGCTCAATGATGATGTATAGGAGGCAAACCGAACATCGTTTATGTTCGCCCGACGCGGCGAATGCGAACATGCGATATTCGCCGGGAACTGTTTGCCAGCGAATAGTTCGGGCCATCTCTATTTATGAAGCCCGCCCTTCAGTTTTAGACTCCACTATTACAGAGTCACCCATGATTCATTGCCAAATTGTGTTCTTACCTTGACTTACATGAGAAAGTAATTTTTGCAAGGTTGCTTCCAACTTTCTATCCCATATTAAGACTAGTAACTGTGGCTACCTTCTTAACTCTATAAACCCCTAGCCTTAAAGTGGTTGTCTAAATTTGATCATTCATTTTAGGGCACATGATGGAAGTCATAGACCCAACGTAAAGAGCAGTGCTCTTGTCCTAGTAGACCAAGGTCTTCTATGTAATACATAGTTGGCTATTAACTTGAATGGATACATGTAATACTACATATACACTGCAGTGGTAACTGAAAGGGAAAGTTATAGCTAGCCCAATGTTTAGCTGATTTTTATGGGATTCTGGAATGATGGCTTTCACATTAAAGCGGTTTGTATATATTGAGACACAGAAGCAGCATTGAATATTCTCTTGAAACATTCCTCCAGACCAGTTCCTACCTAAGACCGGTCACCTTCTAGATGGGAGAAAAGCACACATTTTTTATGCTCCCCTAGTATTTTGCATATTACCATCAGTCATCAGAATGTATTAGATAGTATTAAGAGATTTAGTAAGTATATTATTCTGTTAGATACATCAAACTATTTTTATTTGCTCACGTATTCAATATGATTTATTAGTTTTGTTCTAACGAACACGTTGCCTCCTTATGACTTAAAACTTCAAGAACTGAATTCATTACTATGATCTTGTCAACCTGAAGTTAATTTACCATCAGAGGATGAGACATAGAAAACAACACAAATGGTCCCCAAGATAGTTTGTTCAATACCTCCCAAGAAAGAGTAACATCCAGATGATTACAGATATTCTGTGACTCTAGGAAAGGAGTCGGTATGCAACCAGCTCTAATTATCATATAGTAGGAGCTTAGACTATGACTTTCCCGACCGTATGTGTGATATAAATAGATGATTAATGACAAGCTGCTGTAGGAGCTGGGAGGATGTTGTTGCGATGGATTTTATAGAAATTATAAGATGGTCTATATGTTCATCTTTGGTTTTCTTTGTGCTGTTCATGACAAATCAAGGACAAGGCAGAGAAAAGTAACTCTTTCACAGTCAAGTGTTATAAATTCTATGAAATGCCTATTGGGTCAAAGTGCTCATTACACCCCTTAAAAATTCCTTGGGTGGTGTAGTAGGAAATAGCAAACGCAAACATAGCAAACATTTTTTCAAATCTTCGTAAATTTGTTTTTGTTTTTTAATAAATAAAGGTAACAAATAGTGACTACAAATTTACTATAAACATGCCGGAGAAAATATAACATTTTGGGGTGATGTTTTCGTGTTATCTCTTGTGAATAAGAAAATTGGTCCTGAAGCACCATTTTCTTGCTAAAAAAATAAATAAATCATTTTCACAGTCAAGTATTATAAATTCTATGAAAAGCCTATTGGGTCAGAGTGCTGATTACACCTCTTAAAAAATTCCTTGGGTGGTGTAGTAGCAATAGCAAATGCAAACATAGCAAACATTTTTTCAAATGTTTGTAAATTTGGGATATTTTTTTTTAAGTAAAGGTAAAACATAGTGACTCTAATTTACCATAAACATGCTGGAGACAATAGCAAATTGTGGGGTTATATTCTTCTGTTATCTCTTGTGAAAAAGAAAGTTTGGGCCTAAAGTACAATTTTCTTGTTAAAAAAAGTAATTTTTCATTTTCACAGTAAAGTGTTATAAATTCTATGAAACGCCATTTGGGTCAAAGTGCTCATTACAACCCTTAAAAATTCCTTGGGTGATGTAGTTTCCAAAATGTGGTCACTTTTTCGTTGTTTCCACTGAAGGGTACCTCAGGGTCTCTTCAAATGCATCATGGTGCCCAAAAGCCATTCCATCAAAATCTGTTCTCCAATAACAATAGGGCGCTCCTTGCCTTCTGAGCACTGCTGTGTGCCCATACAGCAGTTTACAACTATATGGGGGGTATTACTCTAACCTGCAGAATCAGGGTAATACATATTAAAGTTTGTTTTGTTGTTAACCCCTTTTTTTAAAGGAAAAAAATAGATTAAAATGGAAAAGCAATCCCAAAAAAAAGTTGCCATCTGGATTTAACGAAGCAAATAGTTGTGAGCCTCCTATTGGATAATTACTGCATGGGCGATTATCTTTCAGCTGGCAACAAGTTATTTAACCCCAACTGGTACAATGAGTTGCTTCTTATTTCTTAAACAACCATGTCGAAAGACACATCTCAGTGGTCGTGGCGAAGATGTTAGTCTGTTTGAAAAGGGTCAAATCATTGGCATGAATCGAGCAGAGAAAACATCTAAGGAGATTGCAGAAACTACAAAAATTGGGTTAGGAACTGTCCAATGCATTATTAAAAACTAGAAGGATAGTGGAGACCCATCGTATTCGAGGAAGAAATGTGGCGGGAAAAAAATCCTGAATGATCGTGATCGGTAATCACTTTAACGTTTGGTGAAATCAAATAGAAGAAAAACAACAGTTGAACGCAGGGCTATGTTTAATAGTGAAAGAAAGAGCATTTCCATACGCACAATGTGAAGGGAACTCAAGAGCTTGGGACTGAACAGCTGTGTAGCTGTAAATAAACCACCAATCAGTGAGGCAAACCAGGAAAAAAACGGCTTCAATTTGCTAGGGAGCATAAAGATTGGACTCTGGAGCAATGGAAAAAGGTCATGTGGTTTGATGAGTCAAAATTTACCCTGTTCCAGAGTGATGGGCGCATCAGTGTAAGAAGAGAGGTAGATAAAGTGATGCCCCCATCATGCCTAGCGCCTACTGTACAAGCATGTGGGGGCAGTGCTATGATCTGGGGTTGCTGCGTTGGTCAGGTCTAGGTTCAGCAACAGTATGTGCTCCAAGAATGAGTTCAGCGACTACCTGAACATACTGAATGACCAGGTTATTTCATCAATGGATTTTTTCTTCCCTGATGGCACGGTCATATTCCAATATGACAATGCCAGTATTCATCGGGCTCAAAATGTGAAAGAGTGGTTCAGGGAGCATCAGATATCATTTTCACACATGGATTGGTCACCACAGTGTCCAGACTTTAACCCTATTGAGAAACTCTGGGATGTGCTGGAGAAGGCTTTGCGCAGCAGTCAGACTCTACCATAATTAATGCAAGATCTTGGTGAAAAATAAATGCAACACTGGATAGAAATAAATCTTGTGACATTGCAGAAGCTTATCAAAAGAATGCCACAGCGAATGCGTGCCGTAATCAAAGCTAAAGGCAGTCCAACAAAATATTTTTGGTGACGACTTTTATTTGGGATGGGCAGTGCATTAACACATAAAGTGACAGATGTGAGGCTTAGTCAGGAAGTGGTTAAGTTTTGGTGAAGGTGCAGAGCTGTGCTACATTTCCATATTGACAATACAATGTTTTAAAGTTCAAGTGATGGCATACAGAAGAATTCAATTTTAGAGAAGAAATACACTTTGAGGAAGGTGCGGAACTGCTCCACTACAGACACTTGGCCAAAAGTCCAAAGGATAGGACATAACAAAAACTGGGGCTGATGACATAGAGAAGAATTACATTTTAGAGAATAATGAAATTTTAGGGAAGGTGCAGAACATCTACCACAACTAAGTGGTATGGCAGCAACTGCACAGCCAGCAACTTGGCCAGGTGGGTGTTCCGCTTGCTCACTAGCTTGCTCACTAGCTAATTGCTAGTCACTAATAATTTTTTCATGGCCACTTATTTTGTCATGGATGTCTCGCAGAGGACAAGTAGGAGGAGTCTGAGCAGGAGGTGAAGAAGCTGATGATGATGACAAGGACACTATACTGTTTGAGGATGTGGCCTGGCATTCGCAAAAGAAGACAGGGAGAAGGAGAACAGACTTGTAACGATTTGGAATGCTGGCCAGTTCTATTTACCCATAGGGTCCAGTGATGCCATCTCCTGTGCTTAAATAGAGCCCTGGTACCTATATTTGTGTTTGAACACCCATGGCCTATTTTAATCCTGCATATGTGCACGTGTCATGCCCTGCTCAGGTTATGTGCGGAGATCTGCCAGGTTAGCAGCACGTGTGTAGTTTTTTGTTTGTTTTGGGTTTGGAGTTGAGCTGTATCCACCTCCCTTCAGGTGCACTGGGTGCGGTCGTTTGTGTGAGTTTAAATTACGCCCCTTCCCAGTGTCCTTTGCGGGTTATTGCTTCTATCTTGCTCTGAGGAAAGGTGGATTTGCTGTTTCTGCTCTGCTACAAGATAAGTTGTTTTTTGTTTCCTTTTTGTGTTTTGTCTAGGCTGTTAGAGAGACACCTGCCTCCTCTAGGACCTGAGGAAGCAGGCTGCCTCTTTCCCCCTTTCCACCATCTCAGGGATTTCAGGGAATCTTCAGCCTTAGGCACGGGGGCACGTTGATTCACACCTTTAGGATCTGAACGTGGGCACAGAAGTCCAGGGAGAGCTGGTAGGGAATTGTCAGGAGGTAACATTTATCCCTAGCTTCTGGCCTAGACGCTTGTTTTGAGGTTTTCTGTGTGTTTATTGTATCTTGTATTCTACCCACCGTGACATTATAACCCGACAATACCTAGATTGCCATTTCTCAGCTGCTTTGAGATGGAGTCAATTGATGCATTAGTTGATCGCATGCAGGGATTATCCCTAGAGGTTGCTGATCTGCGCAATTATGTTGCACAGTGTCAGAATTCTCTGGCATCAGGTGCTATAGGAGGAAGTCAAATTTATGAGAGCCTAGAGTCGCTCTCCCTGATAGATTTTA
This sequence comes from Bufo gargarizans, assembly GCF_014858855.1. Taxonomy (NCBI): domain Eukaryota; kingdom Metazoa; phylum Chordata; class Amphibia; order Anura; family Bufonidae; genus Bufo; species Bufo gargarizans. The sequence continues at coordinate 10,722,830 of NC_058084.1, read as the reverse complement.
AGGGGTGTGGGTGACTTTATCTGCTTAAGAGAGTCATGCAAGCTGTATTTTCAGCTGCGGCCGTCTTCATCTGGTGATAAGAGTCAGAAAGTAGGGATAATAATTTCCCTGCTTAAAGGGGACGCACAGTCCTGGGCCTTTTCTCTCCCGACAGGTTCTCTGGCCCTCCGGTCGGTGGATGAATTTTTTAAAGCCTTGGGATTAATTTATGATGACCCAGATCAGGTCTCGATGGCGGAATCTAAGTTGCATAATTTATTACAAGGAGAACGTACTGCATTGAGTTTAGGAGATGGGCTACGGAGTCTGAGTGGAATGACCCCGCGCTACGTAATCAGTTTTGTCAGGGGTTGTCTGAGAGATTGAAAGATGCCCTCGCTTTTCATGAGTATCCCGATACGTTTGAGAATTCTATGTCTTTAGCAGTACGGTTAGATAGACGCATTAGAAAGAGGTGTAAAGTTCCTTTTGCACGAAGGATGCCTTCTGGGAGTTGTTTTGTCTCACCGGTTCCCCAGGGTAATATGCCATGTAATTCTGGGGTAGGGGAGGAACCCATGCAGCTGGGTCTTTCCATTCTGGTAATAGGAACTTTAGGAGGTTGCATAAGCTATGTTATTACTGTGGAGAAAGTGGTCATTTTGTTCATGCTTGTCCTGTTGTTAAACCGCAAGTTGATGATAAAGAACCACAGAGAGGTTTACATAAAGCAAAAAAAAAAAACATCCCTTACTCTTGGTAGTGTGAATGGGTTGTCAGAGCAAGCAGGTATGCAATCTCCCTGCAATACTTGTTTTATCCTTCCAGCTGCGGTAGCGCTAGACTTAGGAAAATGTAATTTTGAAGTATTCATTGACTGCTGGGGTAATTCTTATTGATTTTCTTTTTCTTCAAAATCTGGGTCTAAGTACTTGCACTTTAGAAAGAGAGATTCCGGTGTTCGCAAGTGATTCTTGCCCTATTTCTCACTCATATTGCTCATGGTATTCAGTTAAGGGTGAGTGATTCACATGTTGAGATCATTTCTTGTTTTGTCATGAAGGACTTGCCCGCTCCTATAGTCTTAGGTTTACCGTGGTTGATAAAACATAACCCTACTATAGATTGGCAGGCAAGGCAGATCATTGGTTGGAGTGAATTTAGTTTGGACAATTGTCTTAGTACATCTATCTCAGGGGTGTCTACTATGGTTCTACCTCAGTATCTCTCAGATTTTGCGGATGTCTTTTTGAATGGTGGGGCTCAGGAGTTGCCTCCTCATTGTGAATATGATTGTCCGGTTAATCTCATCCCAGGGGCTAAGTTGCCAAAGTCTCGGCTATACAATCTTTCTGAACCCGAAAGAGAGGTCATGCGGAAGTATATTGCCGAGAGTTTGGCAAAGGGTCATATTAGGCCATCTAAGTCTTCAGTCACAGTTGTTTTTTTCTTTGTAAAGAAAAAGGATGGATCGCTTAGACCTTGTTTGGATTTCCGTGAATTTAACCTCATTACGGTCCGTGATCCGTATCCCTTCCTTTGATTTCTGACCTTTTTGATCAAATTGTTGGAGCCAAGGTGTTCTTCAAGTTAGATTTTAGAGGGGCCTACAATCTGATCCGAATCAAGGAAGGGGATGAGTGGAAAATGGCCTTCAACATGCATGAGGTTCATTTTGAGAATCTAAGTATGCCTTTTGGGTTAACTAACACGCCAGCGGTGTTTCAGTGATTTGTCAATGACATTTTCCATCGTTTTGTGGGAAGGTTCATTGTAATTTACTTGAATGACATACTAATTTACTCTGTTGATCTGAAGACCCATCGAGATCACGTAAGACAGGTTTTGTCGATCCTTAGGGAGAATAAATTATATGCTAAATTGGAGAAATGTGTGTTTTCTGTTTAGGAGCTTCCGTTTCTGGGATATCTGCTTTCTGACTCTGGTTTCCGTATGGACCCCAAAAAGGTCCGGGCGGTTCTGGAATGGGACCGACCGGAGAATCAGAAATCTTTGATGCGGTTTTTGGGATTTACCAATTATTATAGAAAATTTATCTTGAACTACTCTACCATTGTAAAATCTTTGACCGATATGACTAGGAAAGGCGTTGATTTCTCTGTCTGGTCGGATGAGGCATTGCAGGCCTTTTCGGATATTAAGGAATGTTTTGCGTCTGCTCCCATTCTGATGCAGCCCGATGTGTCTCAGCCATTCGTGGTGGAGGTGGATGCATCAGAGGTGGGGGTTGGAGCAGTGTTATCACATGGTTCATCTCCTGGCAAATGTGCATTTTTTTCCAAGAAGCTCTCAGTCGCCGAGAGTAATTATGATGTAGGAGATAGGGAATTGCTGGCCATCATCAAATTGGCCTTTGAGGAATAGCGTCACTGGTTGGAGGGGTCGTCTCATCCCGTTACGGTATATACTGATCATAAGAATTTGGCTTACCTGCAATCTGCGAAGCGTCTGAATCCTAGACAGGCTAGATGGTCACTGTTCTTTACTAGGTTCAATTTTGTGGTTACTTTTCGCCCAGGGGTTAAAAACGTCAAGGCAGATGCATTGTCTCGTAGTTTTCCTGGGGGAAGTGATTTAGAGGATCCTGATTCGATTTTGGCTGATAGGGTGGTGGTCTCCACTCTGTACCCCGAATTGGAGATGGAGGTGTTGGGAGCCCAGGAGTGGGCTCCTGATTCTTGTCCCCCAGGGAGGTTGTTTGTTCCTGCTGGACTGCTATACAAGTTATTTAAGGAACATCACAATACTGTCCTTGCTGGACAATCTGGTGGCAAGTCCACTTTTGATCTTATTTCTCGGAGGTTCTGGTAGGCCCGGATTACGTAAGAGTGTGGATGATTACGTAGCAGCTTGTGAGCCCTGTGCACGGTCAAAGGTTGCTCACACTTGACTTTCTGGTTCACTCCTTCTTTTGTCTATTCCATCTCGTCCTTGGATGCACTTGTCTATGGACTTTATTACTGATCTGCCGAGTTCCTCCGGGAAAACTGTGATTTTGGTGGTTGTGGACAGTTTTAGTAAAATGGTTTACTTTGCAATCGTTAGCTAGTTGCCCAATGCCACTTTTTTTTTTTTAAAAGGACAGATATACTGTCACGACCGCTATCCCAGCAGCAGTCATGTCGCACCAGACGGAGGGAAGGGGGACCCTTATCTACGGATGGGAAATAGAACGGCCACCCCTGACTAACCCTAAGATGGCACCTGTCTGCACTGATACCCTAGACGGGGTGTGAACCCGTGCGGCGAGCAGGATGCCTAAACCCTCAGTCACCCTAACATGACTAGACTGAGGGAAGGCAGATGGGAGCACTAGTCACCATCACTAATGTCTAGGAGAACAACAGGGGAAGACAGCAACAAACAAACAATCTACAGCAGAGATAGACTTATCCAGTCACGAGCAGAGAAGGTGATCCCAATAACGACAGTCCACGCCAGACAAGAGCTCCACAGCAATACCGTCAAATGATCTCCTTCAAAGGTCAGAATAGCACTGGAAGTAAGGACTATATCTGGCAATGACTGCAAGTGAAACTGAAACTAATATAGTAGCTCGGAGTGGCAGACAGGACTCACCTGAGAAGGATGCCTACAAACTCCCAGTCAGGACAAAAAGGTTCACAAGGCAAAACCCAGGAGATATACCCTGAACCACGGAGGAAACTCACAAGCTATCGCGAGTAGCAAGTCGCTGCGACCTTCTCCTCCCAGACCTGTCTGGATCAGTCACAGTCGTGATAGGTATTCGCTGATGGGCATAGTGAGTTCATACGAAGTTTTTATTTTTTATCACAAGTTAGCGGAAAATGATGATTTTTTTATTTATTTTTTCCCTTACAAGGTCTCATATTCCACTAACTTGTGACAAAAAATAAAAACTTCCATGAACTCACTATGCCCATCACAAAATACCTTGGGGTGTCTTCTTTCCAAAATGGGGTCACTTGTGGGGTAGTTATACTGCCCTGGCATTTTAGGGGCCCTAATGCGTGAGAAGTAGTTTGAAATCAAAATGTGTAAAAAATGCCCTGTGAAATCCTAAAGGTGCTCTTTGGAAAGTGGGCCCCTTTGCCCACCTAGGCTGCAAAAAAGTGTCACACATGTGGTATCGCTGTACTCAGAAGAAGTAGGGCAATGTGTTTTGGGGTGTCTTTTTACATATACCCATGCTGGGTGAGAGAAATATCTCGGCAAAAGACAACTTTTCACAATTTTTTTATACAAAGTTGGCATTTGACCAAGATATTTATCTCACCCAGCATGGGTATATGTAAAATGACACCCCAAAACACATTGCCCTACTTCTCCTGAGTACGGCGATACCACATGTGTGACACTTTTTTGCAGCCTAGATGCGCAAAGGGGCCCAAATTCCTTTTAGGAGGGCATTTTTAGACATTTGGATCCCAGACTTCTTCTCACACTTTAGGGCCCCTAAAATGCCAGGGCAGTAATAAATACCCCACATGTGACCCCATTTTGGAAAGAAGACTCCCCAAGGTATTCAATGAGGGGCATGGCGAGTTCATAGAAGATTTTTTTTGTTGGGCACAAGTTAGCGGAATTTTTTTTTTTTTTCCTCACAAAGTCTCCCTTTCCGCTAAATTGGGACAAAAAGTTCAATCTTTCATGGACTCAATATGCCCCTCAGCGAATACTTTGGGGTGTCTTCTTTCCGAAATGGGGTCACATGTAGGGTATTTATACTGCCCTGGCATTTTAGGGGCCCTAAAGCGTGAGAAGAAGCCTGGAATATAAATGTCTAAAAAAATTTACGCATTTGAATTCCGTGAGGGGTATGGTGAGTTAATGTGAGATTTTATTTTTTGACACAAGTTAGTGGAATATGAGACTTTGTAAAAAAATTAAATAAAATTTCTGCTAACTTGTGCCAAATAAATGTCTAAATGGAGCCTTACAGGTGGGTGATCAATGACAGGGGGGTGATCAGTGAGTGTATATGGGGTGATCACCCCCCTGTCATTGATCACCCCCCTGTAAGGCTCCATTCAGACGTCCGTATGTGTTTTGCGGATCCGATCCGTGGATGCGTGGCTCTGCAAAACACATACGGACGTCTGAATGGAGCCTTACAGGGGGTTGATCAATGACAGGGGGTGATCAATGACAGGGGGGTTATCATGGAGTCTATATGGGGTGATCACCCCCCTGTCATTGATTACCCCCCCTGTAAGGCTCCAATCAGACATCCGTATGTGTTTTGCGGATCCGATCCATGGATCCGTGGATCCGTAAAACACATACGGACGTCTGAATGGAGCCTTACAGGGGGGTGATCATCCCATATAGACTCCCTGATCACCCCCCTGTCATTGATCACCCCCCTGTAAGGCTCCATTCAGAGGTCCGTATGTGTTTTGCAGATCCAAGGATCCATTTATCGGATCCGCAAAACACATACGGACGTCTGAATGGAGCCTTACAGGGGGGGTGATCAATGACAGGGGGGTGATCAGGGAGTGTATATGGGGTGATCACCCCCCTGTCATTGATCACCCCTCTGTAAGGCTCCATTCAGACGTCCGTATGTGTTTTGCGGATCCGATCCATGGATCCGTAAAACCCATACGGATGTCTGAATGGAGCCTTACAGGGGGGTGATCAATGACAGGGGGGTGATCAATGACAGGGGGGTGATCAGGGAGTCTATAAGGGGTGATCAGGGGTTAATAAGGGGTTAATAAGTGACAGGGGGGTGTAGTGTAGTGTGGTGATTGGTGATACTTATTACTGAGCTGCCTGTGTCCTCTGGTGGTCGATCCAAGCAAAAGGGACCACCAGAGGACCAGGTAGCAGGTATATTAGACGCTGTTATCAAAACAGCGTCTAATATACCTGTTAGGGGTTAAAAAAAATCGCATCTACAGCCTGCCAGCGAACGATCGCCGCTGGCAGGCTGTAGATCCACTCTCTTACCTCTCTAGATGCGTCACTCTGCCTGAGACAGCCGCCTCTGGACCGCGATCCTGCGTTAGGCGGTCCGGAGGCGGTTAAGGAGACACGGCACTGTGGGGGGCTCAGTGTTAAGGGGTGAATGGCTGTGGATTGGGCAGGGTACTGTAGATGTCAATGTTATAATGGATACTGTTGATATATTTTAACGACACAGAAACATTAAAAGAAATAGATTAAATATACCCGTGGAAAGTCGGGTCCTTCAGCTAGTATCTATATATATTTATATATATTTGTATTTGTCTTGCACTGCTGAACATATTTGAACAGCAAGAATTCTGACTCTCAAAGACCTGTTACTGCGCATTTACAAAGTCCGCCTCTAACTCCACACATTAATCTAACTTAGTAGCACCTGTCTGAGCTCTTTAAAGAAACCTGTCCACCACACAGTCAGTCAAACGCCAACTACTGCCATGGGTTAGACCAAATGTCACGGGGCGCCAAAGGCACACACTCGGTCTCCCATCAGCAGCATACTTACCTGATCCTGTTCCCTGACGATTCTCTCCCTGCTCCTCCTGTACTGCGCATCTGTCCTGGTATCCTGACCCCGGCCTCTACCTGACGATTCTTTGCGGAATCCTGTTGTACTTCGTTTCTCTCCTAGTATTTGACCTTGGCTTTTCCTGACTATTCTCTGCTCATTCCTTAGCACTGCATAGCTCTCTAGGTATTGACCTGGTCCGTTAACGTTCCGTTATTTGTCTTATCTGTCTTCCCAGCACATATCCTAAGTTAGGGACTGCTGTCTTGTTGCCCCCTGTCATTAGGACGTGCGAGGCAAGTAGGCAGGGCCAGGGGTGAGGGTGGAGTGCAGTGGTCACTATCCTCCCCCCTGTGTGTAGTGTACGTGACCGTCACACCAAAGAGCTGTCAAAAGACACCAGAGACAATATTGTGGACCTCCACAAGGCTGGAAAGGGCTACGGGGCAATTGCCAAGCAGCTTGGTGAAAATAGATCAATTGTTGGAGCAATTGTTAGAAAATGGAAGAGGCTAAAGATGACTCTCAGTCTCCCTCGGACTGGGGCTTCATGCAAGATCTCACCTTGTGGGATATCACTGATGATAAGAAAGGTGAGGAATCAGCCCAGAACAAGGGAGGACCTGATGAATGACATGAAGAGAGCTGAGACCACACTTTCAAAGGTCACTGTCGGTAGAACACTACGCCGTCATGGTTTCAAATTTTGCATTGCACGGAAGGTTCCCCTACTCAAGTCATCACATGTCCAAGCTTGTATAAAGTTTTCCAATGACCATCTGGATGATCCAGAGGAGGCATGAGAGAAAGTCATGTGGTCAGATGAGACCAAAGTAGAACTTTTTGGTCTAAACTTCACTCGTCGTGTTTGGAGGAAAAAGAAGGATGAGTTGCATCCCAAGAACACCATCCCTACTTTGAAGCATGGGGTGGTAACATCATGCTTTGGGGGTGCTTTTCTGCGAAGGGGACAGGATGACTGCACTGTATTAAGGAGAGGATGAATGGGGCCATTTTTTGTGAGATTTTGAGCAACAACCTCCTTCCTTCAGTCAGAGCATTGAAGATGGGTCGTGACTGGGTCTTCCAACATGATAATGACCCAAAGCACACAGACAGGGTAACAGGAGGAGTGGGTCTGTAAGAAGCATATCAAGGTTCTGGAATGGCCTAGCCAGTCTCCAGACCTAAATCCAATAAAACATCTTTGGAGGGATCTGAAACTCTGTGTTGCTCAGCGACAGTCCCGAAACCTGCCAGATCTAGAGGAGATCTGTGTGGAGGAGTGGGCCAAAATCCCTGTTGCAGTGTCTGCAAACCTGGTCAAGAACTACAGGAAACGTTTGACATCTGTAATTGCAAACAAAGGCTTCTGTACCAAATATTGACACTGATTTAATCAGGTATTCAAATACTAATGTTCAGCAGTGCAAGACAAATACATTCTTTAACCCCTTAAGGACATAGGACGTACCGGTACGCCCTATTTCCCGAGTCCTTAAGGACCAAGGACGTACCGGTACGTCCTGACTTTAAAATCGGCATTCCGGCGCCGCAGGGGTTAATTTGAACAGGATGCCGGCTGAAATCATTCAGCCGGCATCCTGTTAAAACGCCAGGGGGGGTCATGTGACCCCCCCGTGTCGGCGATCGCAGCAAACCGCAGGTCAATTCAGACCTGCGGTTTGCTGCCCTTTTTTGCACCGCGGGGATCAGAAACTTTAGAGTGTCTAAAATCAATATAGTACACCCCCCCCTGCACCCCTGCATGATTTGATGGCAGCGGGTGGTGCAGGGGGGGTGTCGCAGGCGGTGGGGGCGTTGCGGGAGGCGGGCGGTGCGGCAGGCGGGATCGCGATCCCCCGCCCGCCTCCCATTGAATAATCGTTGGTGTACAGTGGGTATACCAGGGTGCCAGCACATTGCTGGCACCCTGGTATAAACGGCTGACATCGTTGATGCGATGTCAGCCGTTTAACCCTTTCCATACAGCGGTCCGTACGGACCGCTGTATGGAAAAGGTTAACAGTAAAAGGGAGCTCCCTCCCTCTCCGATCGGGGGGCTGCTGTGCCTTTGCAGCCCCCCGATGGGAGAGGGAGAGAGCCCCCAGACAGCCCCCCCAGAGCCCCGTCCTTACCCTTCCCCGTCTGCGCAGTTCTGACCATAACTGAGCAGACGGGGAAGGTTCCCATGACAACAGGACGCCTGCTCAGGCGTCCTGCTGTCCATGGTGCTGAACAGATCTGTGCTGAAAGCATAGATCTGTTCAGTGTAAGTAAAATACAGTTACAGATACCTATATAGGTTCTGTACTGTATTTTACAGACATCAGACCCACTGGATCTTCAAGAACCAAGTGGGTCTGGGTCAAAAAAAAAAAAAATAAGTGAAAAAAGTTAAGATAAAAAAAACATTTATCACTGAATAAAAATTAAAAAAAATAAAATAAACTACACATATTAGGTATCGCCGCGTCCGTAACGACCTGATCTATAAAACGGTCATGTTATTTTCCCCGCACAGTGAACGCCATAAAAATAAAAAAATAAAAACTATGAGAAAATTGAAATTTTGCCCACCTTACTTCCCAAAAAAGGTAATAAAAGTGATCAAAAAAGTCGCATGTACGCCAAAATAGTACCAATCAAACCGTCATCTCATCCCGCAAAAAATTTGACCCTACTCAAGATAATCGCCCAAAAACTGAAAAAACTATGGCTCTTAGACTATGGAAACACTAAAACATCATTTTTTTTGTTTCAAAAATAAAATCATTGTGTAAAACCTACATAAATAAAAATAAAGTATACATATTAGGTATTGCCGCGTCCGTATCGACCGGCTCTATATAAATATCATATGACCTAACCCCTCAGGTGACCACCATAAAAAATAAAAATAATAAATTGTGCAAAAAAAGCTATTTTTTGCCATCTTACGTCACAAAAAGTGTAATAGCAAGCGATCAAAAAGTCATATGCACCCCAAAATAGTGCCAATCAAACTGTCATCTCATCCCGCAAAAAATTAGACCCTACTCAAGATAATCGCCCAAAAACTGAAAAAACTATGGCTCTCAGACTATGGAGACACTAAACAATTTTTTGGTTTTAAAAATGAAGTTATTGTATAAAACTTACATAAATAAAAAAAATTGTATACATATTAGGTATCGCTGCGTCCGTGACAACCTGCTCTATAAAATTACCACGTGATCTAACCTGTCAGATGAATGTTGTAAATAACAAAAAAAAAAAAGGGCCAAAAAAGCTATTTCTTGTTACCTTGCCGCACAAAAAGTGTAATATAGAGCAACCAAAAATCATATCTACCCTGAACTAGTACCAACAATACTGCCACCCTATTCCGTACTTTCTAAAATGGGGTCACTTTTTTGGAGTTTCTACTCTAGGGGTGCATCAGGGGGGCTTCAAATAGGACATGGTGTCACAAAAACCAGTCCAGCAAAATCTGCCTTCCAAAAACCGTATGGCATTCCTTTCCTTCTGCTCCCTGCCGTGTGCCCGTACAGCGGTCTACAACCACATATGAGGTGTTTCTGTAAACTACAGAATCAGGGCCATAAATAATGAGTTTTGTTTGGCTGTTAACCCTTGCTTTGTAACTGGAAAAAAAATATTAAAATGGAAAATCTGCCAAAAAAGTGAAATTTTGAAATTGTATCTCTATTTTCCATTAAATCTTGTGCAACACCTAAAGGGTTAACAAAGTTTGTAAAATCAGTTTGAATACCTTGAGGGGTGTAGTTTCTTAGATGGGGTCACTTTTATGGAGTTTCTACTCTAGGGGTGCATCAGGGGGCTTCAAATGGGACATGGTGTCAAAAAACCAGTCCAGCAAAATCTGCCTTCCAAAAACCGTATGGCATTCCTTTCCTTCTGCGCCCTGCCGTGTGCCCGTACAGCGGTCTACAGCCACATATGAGGTGTTTCTGTAAACTACAGAATCAGGGCCATAAATAATGAGTTTTGTTTGGCTGTTAACCCTTGCTTTGTAACTGGAAAAAAAATATTAAAATGGAAAATCTGCCAAAAAAATGAAATTTTGAAATTGTATCTCTATTTTCCATTAAATCTTGTGCAACACCTAAAGGGTTAACAAAGTTTGTAAAATCAGTTTGAATACCTTGAGGGGTGTAGTTTCTTAGATGGGGTAACTTTTATGGAGTTTCTACTCTAGGGGTGCATCAGGGGGCTTCAAATGGGACATGGTGTCAAAAAAACTGTCCAGCAAAATCTGGCTTCCAAAAACCATACAGCGTACCTTTCACTCTACGCCCCGCTGTGTGGCCGTACAGTAGTTTACGGCCACATATGGGGTGTTTCTGTAAACGGCAGAGTCAGGGCAATAAAGATACAGTCTTGTTTGGCTGTTAACCCTTGCTTTGTTAGTGGAAAAAATGGGTTAAAATTGAAAATTAGGCAAAAAAAAATGAAATTCTCAAATTTCATCCCCATTTGCCAATAACTCTTGTGCAACACCTAAAGGGTTAACGAAGTTTGTAAAATCAGTTTTGAATACCTTGAGGGGTGTAGTTTCTTAGATGGGGTCACTTTTATGGAGTTTCTACTCTAGGGGTGCATCAGGGGGCTTCAAATGGGACATGGTGTCAAAAAAACTGTCCAGCAAAATCTGGCTTCCAAAAACCATCCGGCGCACCTTTCACTCTACGCCCCGCTGTGTGGCCGTACAGTAGTTTACGGCCACATATGGGGTGTTTCTGTAAACGGCAGAGTCAGGGCAATAAAGATACAGTCTTTTTTGGCTGTTAACCCTTGCTTTGTTAGTGGAAAAAATGGGTTAAAATTGAAAATTAGGCAAAAAAATGAAATTCTCAAATTTCATCCCCATTTGCCAATAACTCTTGTGCAACACCTAAAGGGTTAACAGAGTTTGTAAAATCAGTTTTGAATACCTTGAGGGGTGTAGTTTATAGAATGGGGTCATTTTTGGGCGGTTTCTATTATGTAAGCCTTGCAAAGTGACTTCAGAGCTGTAGTGGTCCCTAAAAATTGGGTTTTTGTAAATTTCTGAAAAATTTCAAGATTTGCTTCTAAACTTCTAAGCCTTGTAACATCCCCAAAAAATAAAATATCATTCCCAAAATAATTCAAACATGAAGTAGACATATGGGGAATGTTAAGTCATCACAATTTTTGGGGGTATTACTATGTATTACAGAAGTAGAGAAACTGAAACTTTGAAATTTGCTAATTTTTCCAAATTTTTGGTAAATTAGGTATTTTATTATGCAAAAAAATTTATTTTTTTGACTTTATTTTACCAGTGTCATGAAGTACAATATGTGACGAAAAAACAATCTCAGAATGGCCTGTATAAGTAAAAGCGTTTTAAAGTTATCAGCACTTAAAGTGACACTGGTCAGATTTGCAAAAAATGGCCTGGTCCTTAAGGTGAAAATGAGCCTGGTCCTTAAGGGGTTAAAAATCATACAATGTGATTTCCTTTTTTTTTTTTTTTTTTTTATCTGTCTCTCAGAGTGCACCTACAATGTGAATTTCAGACCCCTCCATGATTTCTAAGTGGGAGGACTTGCAAAATTGCAGGGTGTTCCTCACTGTATAAATATATATATATATATATATATATATATATATTTTGACATATAACTAAAAATGTAACATGCAGCAGCTTTACTGGGGAAGTGGGGGGGGGGAGCTTGTATTATTTTTAGTTAATTTAAAGAGTATTACTTCTGAGTCTCATGTGGTGCTACACATGACAAACAATTGCAAAGAGCACTTTGTAAAACTCTGCATTGAAGTCCACATCAAAAACATTTTCTTTTGATGTCTCAGAGGTTTTTGTATGATTATATATTGGTGGCTTAAGGGACATCAACAAAGCCTAAAAGAATATGGCATAGATGCTATACAAAAACACAGCAGGCTCGCCAGCTGTTTGCTAAAGAAATCAGGTAAGCTCCGATAAATGTTTTGTACTATTCCGCAGCTGAAATCGCCTTTCACTCATTTGTAGAAAATGTATTTTGTTCAATTGTATTGCATTCCTGTGCTAATTAAAGGCTGAGAAAAAAAGTTGAATATTTTGCCTGTATTATTATTGCACATTTGAAGAAAATTTTTAAAGATACATAGAATGATGATTCGTTGCAATCTGGAAATTAACAAAAATTATTATAAGCAACTGGGTTTTTTGGTGACTTGTAGAAAAATTGGCCTACAAAGGATGGTGTTGTTCAAATGAAGTAATGTAATTTCATGAGAAGTGTAACATCTATGCCAAAACAGTTTTATTACAGATTAACCAGGATGCATATTGTAAGAAGCTTTCTAATTCTTGACCTTTAGCACTTTCAAGGAGGTACAGGGATGACTTCTCTGCAGGGGATAAACCAGGCCTCTACCTCCTGTTGCAGTATCTGTATGATTGGCAACTGACCCATGGAGGTCAGAGATAATGGTGCAGAGCATTGATGGATCAGGCATAACCATAGCGTGGGACAGGCAAAGGTCAGGGCAGGCAAAGTACAGGCAATCCGATAAACAGTCCAAGGACATTGCAAACAACAAAGGCTCAAAACAGAGGTCTATCAGATGTCAGGTCAGGCAGCGGAGGGTCAATATCCAATAAATGGGCAGAAAGTTGGTCCACAAGCAGAAGCAGCATACCTTCACAGAATACCAGCAAGCTAGGAAACCTATCGCTCAGGCACCCTCCTACAGTGGAAGGTGCCTAAAATAACCCAAAGCAGCCAGTCACCTCTGTAACAGGATATATCTTGTCTGATTTCTAGGTGATGGACAATAGAGTAGTCACTGATTGGAAATGCTCTAAAGGATATGGTGTAGAGAAGAGATGCAGATGTAGCAAACACTAACCTAAGACATTAAATACACCACAGCAAAAAAAAAACTTTAACAACTTTTTCAATAGATTTTATTTGGTTAAGTATCAATTTAACATTTTCTGAAACAGTGTATTTAATGCGTTAAGTGTCAAGTTAACTTTTGCCACATCTGTAGGTCTAGATAACTAAGAATCAATACTGGGAAGACACCCAAGGTCAGAAGGACATAGTGATAAGAAAGCAAGGTAGGTAGATATATCAGGATTGGGATTATAGCCAGACAATATACTGGACCAGAAACCTGGTTGAGGTCCAGGCAAGGTCTTGAGGATCATGATCCTTAAAATACAGATGTGTCAGTCTTTTGCTTAGCTAGAATTTGGTTTAGGACTTCAATTTTTCATTAAATGAATCCAATATAACACTGTAAGATGCTAGTAAAACCCTTGACAGGCTGTAATTGATATCACAACCATAGGGCGGACACATATAGAATAGGCATCTCATGACTCAATATCGCAAAATCATGTTTTGTTTTTTGTTTAAAGCTGGTTATGTCATACTACACGGAAGTGTGTGTTTAGCCACTAGATTTGACATCATCAGTTTAGGTTTGTTGCCATGGCAATCAAACATGGACATGCATGGGAATCTGGAGGATGTGAGAAGAGGCAGACAAATGGCATTGGTTCAGAGAGAAAGCAGGTAGCTGCCAGAAGAGGGAAGGAGAGTGATATTTTACAGAGAGATGAGTAATAAAAGAAATGTAGTCATAAAGGGGTTCTTTACAATAGATGAGCCTATGTCTAAATGATGGATTTCAGGCTCCCTCCATCTTCTTTATGGTTAAATAAGTTTATGCATGGCTTTTTATATTCATAGGTATTATGCTGATTTCACATTGTGTTTTGCAGTATATACGCTGGGAGTATCCCGCTATGTACAATGAATTCACATTTTATCACGTCTTGTATGGCAGGAACCAGAGGTGCGGCACAGAGGGAAGGGAAACCGGATGCCCTAACACAAAGGAGAGGGAGGATTAGTGACTCCTAACTCACCTAGCACTGGTACCTGGCTACCCTGACATCCCTAGACGGGTTGCACACCAGTACGCCAATCACGTGCCTTGTCCCTGACTTACCCTGGAAGAAGCCCTAGGTAATGAGGAGGGCAGTGGGAGCACTAGTCCTCACCACTGACACCTAAGGTAATAACAGGGAGTGGACAAACAATCTAAGAAAAATAGGGGCACATCCAAAAATCAAGGAAAAGAGTGCCGGCCCTCGGTATATAAAGCACAATGTAGCAAAAGAGAAGAAAGAATACCGAAACAAGAGCCGCACATCTACAAAATGTACAAGTTTATTTAGGAAACAGACACAGCATAAAAAAATTTAAAATCGTTGTATACAACAAATCCGGGCCATGTAAGCCGTGTATCGGCGCATGCCCATCTGAATCACCACAATTTCATGTATGAACCCCCACATCCATCAATATATCAAAATATAAAGTGCATGAGATCCATCAACAAGGAATAAGAGTTAGTAAATACTTATCATGGTATTGGCATGATGGGGGGTGTCTGTGGTGATCAGAAAGAAAGCCCCACGCGTATCGCCAGGCTTGCTGGCTTCCTCAGGAGTGCCTGGTTCCCAATGACAATCATCAGATATATATATGTATCAAATAATCAAGTGATAACCTATACCTGTGCAGGGATACCAGATGTAACAAAGGGGCGGTAACTACCTTATTGACGTGGAGCGACATAGAGGCAGATGGGGGAAGTCTCCCATGATGCAGGCATGGACACGCTGTGGGAAGCGAACGGCGTCCGGATGTGCCGTTCGCGCATGCGCCCATCCAGACCGGCCCGCGCTGCGTTCCAAAGACCGGAAGTAGCAGCACGCGCCGGCCCGCATGGTTCCCACTGCGTGTCAATGGTCGGAAGTGACATAGATCCCGGCATATGGCGGCGACGAGGGGAACTGCAGATACAAACGGAGAAAGAAAGAGAACAAAGGCAGGCCTTTTGCACCAGACTTGGCACATAGTTTATACAAAGCAATGAATCAGAATCAAAAAAAGACCCAGAGTTGAAATAAAGAATGAAAGACAAGTATTGCTCTGAAAATAAAGAGCATAAAAAAATATCAGGAAAAGAATAGATTAATCAAAAAAACCAAAAAAAAACACACCAAAAAAAAGTGTCAAAATAATAATAATTAATGTGCTAAAAATCCCAAATATGTATATATATATTTCTGAAACGATTTTTCTTACATTATTATTTATAATTATTACACTTATTTATTGCTTACTTTGGATCTATTTATTATTTATTATTTTTTATTTTATTATTTTCACCTATTTTTTATATATTTTTTTGATTTACTATTATTTTATATTAATTTTTCATTAATATATATTTCTGAAACGATTTTTCTTACATTATTGTTTATAATTATTACACTTATTTATTACTTATTTTGGATCTATTTATTATTTATTATTTTTTATTTTATTATTTTCACCTATTTTTTATATATTTTTTTAATTTACTATTATTTTATATTAATTTTTCATTAATTTTTTGTTGTATGATTTTTATTATATTTTATAACTTTTTAGAATTTATTATTAATTTTTTATTTTTTAGTTATTTTTTATTTTTTGTATTTTTTATTTTTTATTTTATATTTTATTTACATATTTTTGAATATGATTTTTTGATCTTTTTTATTATTATTATTTATATTTTATGAAAAATTCAATTAATTGGTGCACTTAATTCAAACACATAGTATCACACCCAATGGTGTCTAAATAGCCATTTTTAATTTTAATTACTAATTATGAATTTAAGAAAAAAAAAAAAAAAAAAAAAAAAAAAAAAAAATTCATAATTAGTAATTAAAATTAAAAATGGCTATTTAGACACCATTGGGTGTGATACTATGTGTTTGAATTAAGTGCACCAATTAATTGAATTTTTCATAAAATATAAATAATAATAATAAAAAAGATCAAAAAATCATATTAAAAAATATGTAAATAAAATATAAAATAAAAAATAAAAAATACAAAAAATAAAAAATAACTAAAAAATAAAAAATTAATAATAAATTCTAAAAAGTTATAAAATATAATAAAAATCATACAACAAAAAATTAATGAAAAATTAATATAAAATAATAGTAAATTAAAAAAATATATAAAAAATAGGTGAAAATAATAAAATAAAAAATAATAAATAATAAATAGATCCAAAATAAGTAATAAATAAGTGTAATAATTATAAACAATAATGTAAGAAAAATCGTTTCAGAAATATATATTAATGAAAAATTAATATAAAATAATAGTAAATCAAAAAAATATATAAAAAATAGGTGAAAATAATAAAATAAAAAATAATAAATAATAAATAGATCCAAAGTAAGCAATAAATAAGTGTAATAATTATAAATAATAATGTAAGAAAAATCGTTTCAGAAATATATATATACATATTTGGGATTTTTAGCACATTAATTATTATTATTTTGACACTTTTTTTTGGTGTGTTTTTTTTTGGTTTTTTTGATTAATCTATTCTTTTCCTGATATTTTTTTATGCTCTTTATTTTCAGAGCAATACTTGTCTTTCATTCTTTATTTCAACTCTGGGTCTTTTTTTGATTCTGATTCATTGCTTTGTATAAACTATGTGCCAAGTCTGGTGCAAAAGGCCTGCCTTTGTTCTCTTTCTTTCTCCGTTTGTATCTGCAGTTCCCCTCGTCGCCGCCATATGCCGGGATCTATGTCACTTCCGACCATTGACACGCAGTGGGAACCATGCGGGCCGGCGCGTGCTGCTACTTCCGGTCTTTGGAACGCAGCGCGGGCCGGTCTGGATGGGCGCATGCGCGAACGGCACATCCGGACGCCGTTCGCTTCCCACAGCGTGTCCATGCCTGCATCATGGGAGACTTCCCCCATCTGCCTCTATGTCGCTCCACGTCAATAAGGTAGTTACCGCCCCTTTGTTACATCTGGTATCCCTGCACAGGTATAGGTTATCACTTGATTATTTGATACATATATATATCTGATGATTGTCATTGGGAACCAGGCACTCCTGAGGAAGCCAGCAAGCCTGGCGATACGCGTGGGGCTTTCTTTCTGATCACCACAGACACCCCCCATCATGCCAATACCATGATAAGTATTTACTAACTCTTATTCCTTGTTGATGGATCTCATGCACTTTATATTTTGATATATTGATGGATGTGGGGGTTCATACATGAAATTGTGGTGATTCAGATGGGCATGCGCCGATACACGGCTTACATGGCCCGGATTTGTTGTATACAACGATTTTAAATTTTTTTATGCTGTGTCTGTTTCCTAAATAAACTTGTACATTTTGTAGATGTGCGGCTCTTGTTTCGGTATTCTTTCTTCTCTTTTGCTAGGGAGTGGACAAACAACACAAACACCACATATAATCCACAAAGGGAGACAACAAACAGTATACAATGAACTGGAGAGGACCGGAGATCCAACCGCACTGGTTCCAACAGCTCCAGCAACTCCACAGCAACACCACCTGAGGTCAGAATAGAAAACCTGAAAGGAAGGTCTATATCTGGCAACAAGGGAAGTAGGAAGAGAGACTAAATAGTGGCTGGAAATGGCAGACCAAGAACAGCTGAAAGGAAAACTATCGATACTTAGATAGGACAAAAAGGATAGTAACCCAAAACAGGAAAACCTGGACGGGAATCCATTTCCACAACTAGGTCATTGAACGATCCCTTTTAAATCGGGTGAGTAGCCACCCGCTGCGACCTTCTGACCCCAGGCACAACAGGGTCATCAATAGGTCGGGACACCCTTGTGACACATTTCACATTTCGCTAATTTATTAAAAAGGAAAAACTAAGTTTCACATGGGCATAGGTATTCAGACCCTTTGCTATGATACTTGACAGTTAGCTCTGTGACCTCCCATTTCTCTTGATCATCTTTGAGATGCTTCTACTCCTTGATTGAAGTCCACCTGTGGTAAATTCAGGTGATCGGACATGATTTGGAAAGACAAACCCCCCTGTCTATATAAGGGCTCACAGCTTAAAATGCATATCTGAGCAAAAAAAAAGCCAAGCCATGAGGAGGAAAGAACTGCCTGTAGGATTTTGTGGCGGCATAGACCAAGAGATGGTTACAAAAAGTTTCTGCTGCACTGAAAATTCTCAAGAGCACAGTGGCCTTCATAGAGCCTTCCTAGAGCTGGCCACCCCCATCAATCTAAATAATCAGGGAAAAGGGCCTTGGTAAGAGAGGTGACCAAGAACTCAATAGTCACCCTGGCTGACATGTAAAAGATCCTACATGCATATGGGAAAAACTTCCAGAAGGTCAGCCACTACTACAGCACTCCACCAATCTAAACTTTATGCAGAGTGGCTAGAAAGATGCCGCTCCTCAGTAAAAAAAAGACACATGAGTCTGCTTGAAGTTTGCAGAAAAGCATCTAAAGGACTTATACTATGAGATACAAGATTATCTTGTCTGATGAAACTAAGATATCTTTTATGGCCTCAAAAGCTTCATGTTTGGAGGAAACCAGTCACTGCTCATCACCTGTCCAATACTATCCCTACAGTGAATCATAGTGGGGGCAGCATCATGCTGTTGGGAGCGCTTTTATCAGCTGTAACAGGGGGCTGGTCAGGGTCGAGGAAAATCTGAATGGGGAAAAGTACAGAGATATTCTTAATGTAAGGCCTCTTGCACACGAATGTTGTGCATCCATTCCGTGCATTGGGGACCGCAATTTGCGGTTCCCAATGCACAGGCAATGTCCGTGTGGCGGCCAGGATGAGTCGAGACCCATTCAACTTGAATGGGTCTGTGATCCGTCCGCACCACAAAAAAATAGAACAAGTTCTATTTTTTTGTGGTGTGGAGGCACGGACAGAAACACCATGGAAGCACTCCGTAGTGCTTCCGTGGGGTTCCAATCCATGCTTCTGTTCTGCATCTACGTGATTGCGGACCCATTCAAGTGGATGGGTCCACATCCGTGATGCAAAATGCACATTTCGTGTGCAAAAGGCCTAAACCTGATCCAGGGTGCATCGGACCTCAGACTGGGCCAAAGGTTCATCTTCCAACAAGACAATAACCCTAACTACACAGCCAAGACAACAAAGGAGTGGCTTAAGGAAAACTGTGAATGTAATTGAGTTGCCCAGCCAGAGTCCTGACTTGAGCCCAATCACAAATCTCTGGAGAGATCTGAAAAAGGCTGTCCACCAATAGTGTTCATCCAATCTGACAGAGCTTGAGGGGATCTGCAAAGAAGAATGGAATAAAATCCCCAAATGTGAAAACCTAGTGGCATCATACCAAAGTAGGCCAGAGACTGTAATCGCTGCCCAAGGTGCTTTAAATTACTTTTCAGTAAGGGGTGTGAATTAGAGATGAGAGAATTGACTTCTATCATTAAAGGGTTTTAATTAGAGATGAGCAAATAGATTTTAATGATTTGGAAATAGATGCCAGTGGAAGCAAGATATGGTAATTTATAAGAAATAATTGTCACAGTGGCTCCACCGACCACGAACTATGGTATCGGTGCTCTCTCCTCGACACAACAAATGTTGATTGAATGGTTAAATTTTGAATCAATTCAGTGGAGGGCACTCAGTTATCTGGTGTTGTAAATAGACATGCTCTTAAAATTTAGTCAATCTTAATTTTATTTTTAAAAAACTCACAAAAAAAGTGGCCTAAATGGGTGGAAATGCTCCAAACCCATACATTGTAGCGTGAGCTGAACCTACAACATCAGCTTTATTTTACCTCACAATGCATTTGTGATACCACTATGGAGGCATGTGAGAGCCTGGCTGTGAGTTAATTGCACTGTTCAGACCCTGTTCACACACCACGGGCGGTTTAGTGTTAGGACCCCATGCGTGCTGAGACACCGTGACGTGGTGCATGAGGGGCTCCGATATGTTCCTGACTGGAAGATATTGGCAACGTTCTCAGCTTTTAACATCGGCTTGAGTAATTAGCTAGTATTGTTAGTTGCGTATCATTTTGATGCATTTTTTGCAGTGATTTGAGCAATCTTAATTTTATTACTAAGCAGGTATGACTAGGTACATATAGCTGATTACTTATAAATAAGAACTATTTGTAAAAATACTTAAAAACTTGTAATAAGCAAAATTTCATAAAAAACAACAAAATAAAAATGTCATAAACATATGATCACTTATGTTTATGACATCCTTATATGTAATCAGCTATATGTACCTAGTCATAACTGCTTAGTAATAAAATTAAGTTTTACTAAATTTCAAGAGCATGTCTATTTACAACACCAGATAACTGAGTGCCCTCCATTGAATAGATTGCAAGATATGGTAATTTGCATATATTTCTCCCAGAAACACCAAGCAGCATTGGCTGGACTATAATCGCCTCATGTATACTAGGTGGTCTCCCTAATAAGAAAGAGCACTCCCAAGGCCATTCAGCTAACCAGGGCAATTTTCTCTTGAAACACTTAGTCCACTTGTCCTTTTAGAAGGAGAAGTGACTTATGCATCTCACTCAGAGAAGTATTCTGTGTAAGGGCTCTTTCACACTTGCGTTCTTTTCTTCCGGCATAGAGTTTCGTCGTCGGGGCTCTATGCCGGAAGAATCCTGATCAGTTTTATCCTAATGCATTCTGAATGGAGAGAAATCCGTTCAGGATGCATCAGGATGTTTTCAGTTCCGGACCGGAACGTTTTTTGGCCGGAGAAAATACCGCAGCATGCTGCGCTTTTTGCTCCGGCCAAAAATCCTGAAGACTTGCTGCAAGGCCGGATCCGGAATTAATGCCCATTGAAAGGCATTAATCCGGATCCGGCCTTAAGCTAAACGTCATTTCGGCGCATTGCTGGATCTGACGTTTAGCTTTTTCTGAATGGTTACCATGGCTGCCGGGACGCTAAAGTCCTGGCAGCCATGGTAAAGTGTAGTGGGGAGCTGGGGAGCAGTATACTTACCGTCCGTGCGGCTCCCGGGGCGCTCCAGAATGACGTCAGAGCGCCCCACGCGCATGGATGACGTGATCGCATGGACACGTCATGCATGCGCATGGGTCGCTCTGACGTCATTCTGGAGTGCCCCGGGAGCCGCACGGACTGTAAGTATACTGCTCCCCCGCTCCCCACTACTACTATGGCAACCAGGACTTTAATAGCGTCCTGGCTGCCATAGTAACACTGAACGCATTTTGAAGACGGATCCGTCTTTAAATGCTTTCAGTTCACTTGCGTTTTTCCGGATCTGGTGTGTAATTCCGGCAAGTGGAGTACACGCCGGATCCGGACAACGCATGTGTGAAAGAAGACTAAGTCTCTCTCTCTGGTCTCCTAGCTTAGGGAGTTATATACAAATTTTCATGGCAATTGGATCAAATTTGATTTGGGTAGAATCAATTTGGACCTGAATCAAATTTTTGGACACAGACCATTCGAATTGTCATATATAGTACTGCATTTCCCCTGTACTGGTCGCCATATGCAAAGGAGCAATCTTTCCCCTTCCAAAATCATATGCTTATTGGGAGTTTTGGGAGTCTTACCCACAGCAATCATGTTTAATGAGTTAACTGTGAAGAGTCAATCCATTTACTGCACAAATCCATAGTTTAGTATGAAGAGGAAAAGAAACATTCGGAAAAGTGAGGATGATCCAGAGGACACTTTTGAGGGGCAGACATCAAAGCACAGAGGAGGCAGTAAGCCATCAGCAGGGAGGACAGCAGCAACATATTTTTAGTAATGCAGTTGTCACTGTAAAGCAAAAAATTATTCAACTAATTTGAGTCTTAATCGATTCTACCAGAATCAAGTATGCTCCAATTGCCCTAAAAAAATTGGTATATAACACTCTCTGGTCTCCTAGGACTCTATTCTATCTCTCTCATTCATACAAAGCAAATCATTAGAAATTCAGGTTTGTTTGATTCTGAATTTTTGGGGACATTTGGGACAAGTTCCAAATCGGTACAATCAATTCGCTCATATCTTGTGTCTAAACCATAAAGGTAGACTCTATATCCTATTACAGTAGTACCAAAATGACATAGTGACTTACTTTTTTTTACAAATTTTGTCCTTCCTTACCTTTCCCCTTGGCTAAACATGCCCTGATATGTGTGTCACAAGATGACAAGCTATTCAAAGTAACACAATTTTGCAATATTATAGCATGATTCATAAGATATCTAAACTATAAGGGGCTGATTTCTTAACTTATATACACCACTTTTGTAGCGTATATCAGTCGAAGATTTCGTTGCATGGCATTTTTTGGGTAAAATCTTCGACTATTCCTGGCTCATGCCATTTTTTGGGCAGATCAAGAAAAAGGGGGGGGGGGGAGAGTGGCATTAGCGGGGAAGAGGGCTGTCCAGCAGACATTCCGTTCATATTTTTTGTGCAAATCACCTGTCTTAATAAATGAGCCCCTATGGGGCAGATTTATCAAACCAGTGTAAAGTAGAACTAGCTTAGTTGTCCATAGCAACCAGAGTCCACCTTTCATTTTCCAAAAGAGATGTCAAAAATGAAAGGTGGAGGGGGGCGTAGTCAGCCATGGAGGAGTGAAGACGTGCTCAGCCAGAGCTCCTCCACATCCCAAGCGTGATTTATCCCATATTGTAAGCCACTGATGGGCAAAACCTTGAAGAAGGGTAGAGCCCGTCCATCCTCCCAAGGCAACTGTTTGCCCGGCAGTCAACCACAGTGGCTCCCGCTCTCAACGGCTGCGCCATGCGCTCACAAAATGTGCTGGCGCTCATACCACGTGGACATCAGAAGTGCTATCTGCAGCTCCTGACAGCCATCCCTTGCAGGCGGGCAGGAGCCGATCCATCTCGGTGCCCTTCTTACCTGCTCCTGCAGAGCAGCCTGCATGGACCCACAGTTCAGACCGAAGTCCTTCTGCCACCACTGGACCACCATCTCTACAGGCACACAGCTGCCCTGCCTCTTCTCACTGGCCTGAGCCCCAGCGATCCACCGCCTCACTGCTGCTCCATAAAGCACTGCAGGTCAGTTCAGAGGGCTCACCCTCCTTACAAGAGGCTCCCCAAATATCCCCCAACCCTGCCATGCCTGGAGACCCTGCACTAAGGCCCTCCGCTGATCCCTTTTGGCCCAGGGGATATACTCCCCAACTACCCACGATGCTGGATACCCTAGACATCCATCAGGCCAATATTCACCGTATCATGGCCCTCATCTCCTGCAGCAGCTCCAGGATTTGACTCAGAGGTCCCTCAACCAACCGACACCCTGTGCCCCCCCCCATCTCCTGCTGCATAGGACCCCCTTCATCCTATTTCCTTCTCCCCTGGTCCCTCCTTGGTGGCATACCCACACTGGTCTACCGTATCCTCATGGGATGGTACCGGTTTACCATTGTCTGGAGAAACACCACCAGGCACAAGGGCCACAACTGACCCTGTGGATATACCCCCAAGGGACTTCCCATACACTCCTCCTGAGACCGCCATCCTCTTCTGCTTTATTTGATGAGGACGCTAGGACGCCCACCATGGTGTATTTGCGCACTTTTATATGCTCTCTACCTTATAAGGCAGATTTATCCAGCTTCGCCGCCAATATCCTACAAGAATGCAAATGGCCATCTATCCTTACACCCACTTCTGAATTGTCGGGACGACCTTGTCCTCCTCATGCTGTCACCAATGAGGCACCTGGACCAACTACACTAACTCCACAGGATCAGAGACGATGAAGATCAGCTGGTCCTAGACGCCAATCCCCACCTAACCTCGTCACTTGAAGGACTGCCTGCAGTTTCTACTTGAGCCTATTACTTCACAGCCATAATGGCTCATCTTCTTTTCATGCTTAACGCCACCTTGTTCCTTCCACCTGCTCTCTCTCAGTGGCTGCTATTATCGACTGTCAGTTCGATTTTTTAGGGGATGGGTTGCATCAGAAGGGGCATAGATGCCCGTGATAAGAACATAGTCCTACCACTTTACAAATCGCTAGTCAGACCACACATGGAGTACTGTGTACAGTTCTGGGCTCCTGTAAACAAGGCAGACATAGCATAGCTGGAGAGGGTCCAGAGGAGGGCAACTAAAGTAATAACTGGAATGGGGCAACTAGAGTACCCTGAAAGATTATCAAAATTAGGGTTATTCACTTTAGAAAAAAGATGACTGAGGGGAGATCTGATTAATATGTATAAATATATCAGGAGTCAGTACAGAGATCTATCCCATCATCTATTTATCCCCAAAACTGTGACTGTGACGAGGGGACATCGGCTGCGGCTGGAAGAAAGAAGGTTTGTACACAAACATAGAAAAGGATTCTTTACGGTAAGAGCAGTGAGACTATGGAACTCTCTGCCTGAGGAGGTGGTGATGGTGAGTACAATAAAGGAATTCAAGAGGGGCCTGGATGTATTTCTGGAGCGTAATAATATTACAGGCTATAGATACTAGAGAGGGGTCGTTGATCCAGGGAGTTATTCTGATTGCCTGATTGGAGTCGGGAAGGAATTTTTCATTCCCCTAAAGTGGGGAAAATTGGCTTCTGCCTGACAGGTTTTTTTTTGCCTTCCTCTGGATCAACTTGCAGGATAACAGGCCGAACTGGATGGACAAATGTCTTTTTTCGGCCTTATGTACTATGTTACTATGTTACTATGTGGTAGGCCTGCTTTTTCCTGGCTGCTACTTTCCCCCAAGAGTTCAAGACACTCCCTTGGGGCTACATTGATCCTGGTGACTGTCTCTCTAGACCTTTTGGTCACGCTAACTCTTTTTCTTGTTTGCGTTCTCTTTCTCTCTTCCTTTTCCTATTTTTCTTTACTCTTCTCTTGCTCTCTGTACGTTACCCTTTCGCGTATTCCTTGTGTTCTTCTTTCCCTACAGACATGACGTCACTCAAGATAGCATCTTTCAATGTGAAGGGCCTCAACACCCCTGAAAAAATAACTCAGGTACTCCACCATCTCCATCGTCAGAAGGTACACATTGTTAGTTTCCAGAAAACACATTTTAAAGAGGGTGGTGCCCTTGGCATACGGCATCGGCATTACACAACCTGGCACTTCGCAAATAAACCGGTGAACAAGACGAAAGGTGTCACCCTAGCGATCCATAGATCTTTGCCTCACCAGGTGCTAGGCTGCACTGCCGATCCCGAAGCCAGATACTTGTTTCTTTGATTACTAATTGGTGGACGTGAATTCACTTTTCTCAATGCCTATGCCCCCAACCAAAATCATGCCTCCTTTATTCTGGACCAAGTTGATAAAGCCCTTCCCCTGATCCGAGGAACGGTCATCTTCTGTGGCAAATTTAACCTTACTCTCGACCCCACACTCGATAATTCGACCAGATGTGCATCCCTTCCCTTCCCTACTCCACTATTAAAAAAGTTAAGAGCACTCCTCTAATTACAAGTCTTCGACCCTTGGCACCTCCAACACCCAGCAGACAAAGATTTTACTCCTCCTACAGCCGCATAGACTATATTCTCCTCCAACAACCAGCTCTATCGTGGTTGGACTCCACACAAATAGGCAATATTCTGTGTTCAGACCATGCCCCAATATTCTGCTCCCTGAACCTCCCCCTCCTTACTAAAAACAAATGGACTTGGTGCCTGAACAAATCTTTCCTTCTCGACCCGATGTGCGCTGCTGATCTTACCTGCACTGCGTCAGACTTTCTGTTAGATCACAGTGCGGACGCCACTCAGCTTCCAATGAAATGGGAAGCCCTGAAGTGTGTCTTGTGTGGAGTCTTTATTAAACATGGCTCCAGTCTCAAGTAGTAGAAAGCACACTCCCTAAAGCTTGCACTACAAAAGGTCACCTCCTTGGAACTTGCCTACAAGTGAGCACGCTCTTTGTCGACTCTCCATGATCTCCAAAACGCACGCTTGGATGCCAAACGTTTGTTAGAAGTGTCCTACAAACGTGCTATACAACTCTGTTGTAGCAAATTCGACAAATATGGAAACAAGAGTGGACATTCTTGGCAAGGGCTCTTAGGGGAAAACTGGTTGTTTCACACATCCCTGCGATCAAAAACCCTGTGGATATCATGGTACACACCACCACATATATTGCATCTTCTTTCCATTCCTTTTATTCGGAGCTCTACAACAAGCTTCCTCAACAAAGGTATATTACACACCTGAACCCTCCTCTCAGCTTCCCAAATTATCTGCACTAGACTCTGCTGGTTTGTAGACGCCATTCACAGAAGCCAAGCTCCAAGCGGTTCTTAAATCGTTTCCAGGGGGTAAAAGCCCAGGCCCTGATGGGCTCACAGCCAGGTTCTACAAGTCCTTTGCAACGTCTCTTTCCCCCTGTATGCTTCAGGTCTTTAACGCAGTCTGCTGGGCTTCCTTTCCTGGCACAGACTACTGAGGCCCATATTGCGGTCATCCCAAAATCTGGTAAGGGCCCACACTTATGTGCTAGCTATGTTCCTATCTCCCTTCTGAATGTAGATCTCAAAATATTTGCTAAGTTGATGGCCAATAGGCTAAATGTACTCTTACCCTCAATTATCCACCCTGACCAGGTGGGGTTCATGCCGGGGCGGGAGGCATGGGACAATACCCTTAAAACTCTAGACATCATGAATCATGCAAAAGCAAGAAAAATTCCCCTCACGATGTTGTCCCTAGATGCCGAAAAAGCCTTTGACCGTATCTCCTAGCACTCTGTCCACGGCATTCTTTCTCATCTGGGAACGGGCCCGGGTTTCCTGTCGAAGATTCTTAGTCTGTAACAATAACCCTCAAGCGAGTTAAGATTAATGGCACTCTTTCCCCTTCCTTCTCTATCCATAACTGGACACGCCAAAGTTGTACGCTTTCTCCATACGCGCTAATCTAGACTTCTTCGGAATAAAGATTGGAGAAACTGAATACAAATGTGGGGCTTTCGCAGATGATTTCCTGCTCTATATAGCTAATCCCGGCATTTCTCTGCCATCTTTACTTTGTGAGATCTCCTATTTCGGTGAGTGGACCAACTTCAAAATCAACATGTCCAAGTCGGAGGTCTTGGCTGTCTCCCTACCCACCGCACTGGTCTTTTCCCTCAAAACCTCCTTTCCCTTGTCACAAAATGGAATTAAATATCTAGGTATAAAAATCACCGCTGACCTGACGCGGCTTTTTAGACTAAACTTTACCCCTCTCCTCCAACAAGTCTAGCAGGACCTTGAAACCTGGCGCTGAAGGGATTTTTCCTGGTTTGGCAGGATTAGCATCCTGAAAATGACTATGTTACCAAAACTACTCTATCTCCTGCAGACCATCCCCTTACCTATTCCATCCATATTCTCACATATGCCGATGCGTCACGCAATTTGTGTGGTCACCCGGTAAGCCGCAAATTAAGTGGGAAATAATGACCCGTTCTAAAGAGACGGGGAGTTAGGTCTCCCGGATTGCCAATTATATTACCATGCTGCTGCCTATGCCCAGCTTTTAGACATGATCTGCACTGATACATCCAAGTCTTGGGTTCACCTCGCACATGACTCCTCCTTCTGCTCTATAAAGGTCCTGCCATGGCTAACAGGCACTACACGTCTTACTCTCTCTAAATTATCCCTTACAGCTCACCATACATTTGCAACATTAGCTTCCATAAGTCGGCACATCTCACTAATTGACCCTAAAGGTCCTCTGATTCCAAAAATAGACCATCCTCCTTTCCATCCAGGACGTTCGTCTCGGCGCTTCCTCCGGGTACAAAAACTAACCCGATCAGATTTTGCCATGTCCTCTCGGGATCCTCACTGAAACCGCTACCTCAACTACTTGGGACCCCCACCCCATCAACCCACAACTCTTTTAAATATTTACAACTAAAGCACTTCTACTCATCCATATGTAAATCCCACACTGACTCGAAATCTCACAACATTTGAGCAGATGTGCATCTCCCCTTTAGCTGTTTTTTAGAAACATATCAACCATATACAAGCTGCTGATACATCAACGCTCCTTGTGCCCTCCTCCATTCTGTCAGGCCTGGGAACAGGACTTGGGTATTCATCTCACCCCAGTCCAATGGAACAGAGGTTTTCTTCTATCTTGCACACAGGGTTATCAGAGAGGTAACTGGCATCCCTATCCAGAATTCCCAGGAAGCTCTTCTATTGTTTATACTTGAATATCCATGCCTACAAAAATTCCCTTTTGAAATATATGGTCCAGGCAGCAAAAACAGTAATACCACATAGTCACTGGAAGAGTGGTTTGAGTAAATTGCGCTATATCAAAGAATGGAGGACCTTATTAATGTGACACCCTTGGATATCTCACGTTACGTCATGACGTGGGGCCCATGGGACACATTCCGCTCCTCGGAAACTTATCGAAACATACAACTGTAAATTCTGCATATCTAGTTATTGTCACCCTCCCCCCCCTTTTTTTCGCCCCCCCCCCCTTTTCACTATCTTTTGTATTCTTTTAAGTGTCTCCTCTTAAACAGTGGATTTTGCATTGATTTAATGTTTGTTTCCACGCTGTTAAGTGGATTGTTATGTCTCGCACCAAATGTTTTACGTGCTCCCTCCTAATTCATGTGTACTTATTTGTACCAAATGACACAGACAAGAAAATGTTATGTTAAAAACTTCAATAAAACATTAAGTGAGAAAAAAAAATGAAAGGTGGACTCTGATTAATTGCGAATGGCAACTAAGCCAGTTCTACTTTATGCCAGTTTGATACATGACCCCCATATGTGTCTATGTGTGGCCACCCATTGGTTGGGATGTGAATTGCAACCTTTCAAGGGTTTTGCTAGCAATATTGTATTGAATTGGTTTCAGGAGAAATTGTAGTCTTTAACAAGATTCAAGCTAAGGTAAAGTGGACACATCTGTAGGTTGGCATTCAATTGGTAAAAATGTATGAATAGGCTTTTGTGACATATAAACTCCAACTGCAAAGTGCTGCTCTCTAAGGATATAAATGTCACAAGTTCAAAATGCAATAAACATATTAGTCTGGGTCTCTCCTTACCACAGCACATAAATGATCCTGAGCATATACAATTCTTCAATAATATATAATATAACAAAAAATAAATAAATAAAATGAATAAATGAACTAAAATAGCAACATATAAATAATAAAAAATATAATGAAATCACTAGAAAATCCATATTTTCCCCTTTTCTTTATTTGATAACCAAGTGGCTTATGTTCTGTACAAGGTATTACAATTTATATGAGAGCCAGAGGCAAACATGGCTCTACAGTTAGTTTAGGATTATCTAAAACAATGTTGTGCTACACTTTGAAGCATTCAAATGCAATCACCATTGTGTTAACCTTTGTAATCAGATGACCTACAAAAATACCTTCCCTCAGACTCTCCGAGAGCGCTTGGGCTGCCTGCAAACAATAAGATTTTTTTTTTCAATTTTTTTCTTTAACCATCTACTCTCACGAGATAAGCAGTTTAATTTAAGTATGCGTTTTAACAAGCAAAAAGCAATTCTGCACAATACCTGTGGTAGCCCATACTAAGTATGAAATCAAGTGAAACAAGGTTAGTCAAACACATTTCTTTGAAATGGCATGTTCAAGCCCACAGCTAAATAAATAAAAGAGGCTTGCAGCCGCAGAGATAAGGGCAGTGTGCCCTACACACCATGAAAATAATATTAGTGCGGAGAGAAGTGAATGTCAGTATGCGTATGGAGAACATATACTCAAAGGATGCTGATAATGGGGTCACAATATGAAGATCTGTAAAGTATTTAATAAAATCCCAAAATATTGCACTTGCCTCAGTTAGATTTTATATCATTAGAGTCACACAGAGAAAGCTTCATTCCAATAACTCCTTCTTGGCGTGGGATTATTTTTTTTCCAATAAGTGTATAATCAGATGTTTTGCCGAGCCTTGGAGAGTAGAGCGTGTGCATTCAGATTGTATGGAGTCTGTCAGGTGTGAGACAAGTAGTGCATGGGTCTGATGCATGCACTAGTGTATGGGTTGCAGCAGGAATCTGGATGAGATTTGTGGAGAGGCATTGGACCCTGCCCATCACTGAAAAGGCAGTGACCCTCAGAATCTTGCAGAGTGGCAGTGGAGTTCTGCCTTGTTTCTGTGGCAGACTGCTGTATTACTTGGGTCAGCTGGGGGGGGGGGGTGTTCTGTAACTAAAAAAAGACCTGTAAATCCTGCAAGGTGTTTTGGACCAACTCCAGAGTGTTCGTGTTTGAAGGGCAAGTGGAAGCTTTGACACCCTATCACCTGGTCTGTAAATGTTTTCAGAAAATGAGAGAGTCTCAAGTCCATGGTGGTCCTACATTGACTAAATACCATGAGTTGCTCTGTGAGCTTAACAGAAGTTATAACCATTAATGTGCATACCCACTACAGACTGTAACTGCAAAGCTCTATGCCCACTAGAGGCTGTAACCACCAAACTAGGTGCCCACTAGAGACTACAGCCACCAAGCTATGTGCCCACTAGGGACTGGAACTGCCAAGCTACAAATGCAGCCAAGCTAAACTTTTCAATGAATTTCAATGACTTTTGTCAAGAGTTAACCAAGTTAACACTGTGCCCTGTTTTATCTTGGCTGCATCTATATGTGCCCACTAGACACTGGAACTGCCAAACTATGTGTTCACTAGAGACTGGGACTGCCAAGCTACATGCCTACTGGAGACTGGAACCACCAAGCTGTGTGCCCACTAGAGACTGCCGTGCTTTGTGTCCACTACAGACTCTATCTTCCAAGCTGTCTGCTCTCTAGAGACTGCAATTACCAAGCTGCAGGCCCACTAGAGAATGTAACCATCAACTGTACATTTTTATGAGTTTCGCAACTACCAAACTGTGTGCCCTTAGTTGCATGTAACCACCAACGCCCCAAGCAGGGTGGGATTTGAAAAAAAATACCAGGGGACTCAAAAAAAGTCTAGTCAATGTCACCATCTCAAAGTAGATAAGGACCTAAAGAGTACCCAGCATGTCCACTTAGTGCCAGAGCAGATATTTCCAAAATGGTTAAATTAGTCAGATTGTTCACACAGCAGGACTGTTGAGTAGTGCTGAGCGGCATAGGAAATATTCGAATTTGCGATATTTCACAAATTTTTGGCCGAATATTTGCCATAAATTTGCAAATTCGAGAATTTGTGATCTCCAGTCATTGTTTACTTGATTGCGAAAAAATAGTCAATGTAATATATTCGCGATAAATTCGCAATATATTTTCAATTAGAATATTCAACACTATTCGCAAATACAAATTTACAGCACTATATTCTAAATATTCATGAATTCTCCAAGTGGAGATATTCGCGATTAAAATTTGCGATTCAAATATTCGCGCTTAACACTACTGTTGAGTAGAATTGGCCATTAGGATCTTCCATATACCCCCGATGGACTATGACATGCATGTCTGCTCTATAGAGAATATTATGTAGAAGTCTACTTGCTGTTGTATGTATTTATTAGACACAAAATAAAATTAAAAAAGACATTTATAGCAAAAATAAATAAATAATGAATTAGCTAATAAATACAGTGCTTCTAAAAGTTAAAAAAAGGGTAACAAACAGGCTTCTTCTCCAAGTTATTGACGATCTCCACTGACAGTTATGAAAGGATATCAATAGTGAATGGGAAAGGATAATATATTCACTGTCAGACCACTTGACATTTTGTTTGTCCAACAGCATTTCTTGATGTACAGTTCAATTTATTTTTGCCCATGGATTTCTCGATATAAATTTAAGCTTACAGTATTATGTACACATTTCACGACTGCAAATGACATTGCCCTAAAAGAAAACTGGTGTCGAAGCTGCATTAGGCTTTGCCGTAAGCCATGTTTTATTAAAGGACATCTGGATTTATGTACCATAGAACAGATGCTTCCACCTCATAATGAAAAGATAATGCTATAGATGTATTGTGCACTTGTCTCAGTAGCATGACTAGTCGGATCCATAGTGGTCCAAAAATGCCATTGGTTTTGCATTGCCTAAATGATGTATTAATCTAATAATGCTCATTAGTTTTAAATGTTTAGGGTCTAAGCAGAGAGTCAATTTTTAGGGTCCAGATTAGTGATGAGAGGAAGGGGTCATATTCGAATTCGCGATATTTCGTGAATATTTTTTAGAATATTCATCGAATATTCTAAAATTAAAAAATTCCCGATTTTTTTTTAACTGAAAAAAAATATCGGCAAGGTAATGATTGTGTAATATGCGAATTTTCGTAATTCAAAATTTTTCGATTCGATTTTTTATTGCGAATTTTTCAACTTTAGACAAAGAAGATTATAGCACTATATTAGCTAAATTGCTCTATATTCGATTTTTTCGAACATTCGCTATATTGCTATAACTTTATTCGTAATATTCTAAAACAAGAATATATAGCAATATAGCGAATATTCAAAAAAACTAATATAGAGCAATTTAGCTAATATAGTGCTATAATCTTCTTTGTCTAATAGATGTAATTTTTTTCTCATCTGAAGTTCAGATTGGAAAAAAATGACAACTATAAAAAATAAGATGATAGCACTATATTAGCTAAATTGCTCTACATTCGTTTTTTTCGAATATTCGCTATATTGCTATAACTTTGTTTTTTCGAATATTTGTAATATTCTAAAACAAGAATATATAGCAATATAGCGAATATTTGAAAAAACAAATATAGAGCAAAATTCGCAAACACTACTGCTCCTAAAGTCAAGTATATTGCAGCCTTCTTATTGGCCCACAAGCTAGAAGCAGGGAGGAATCATGTGTACTGATTTTTTTTAAAAATCGAATAAAAAAAAAAAGGAAAAAAAATTTGAGTATTCGAAATTGCAAATATATTACTATATTCAAAATATTTGCGAATTTTCAAAGTACATATATTCGCGATAAAAATTCGAATATTCGTGATCAACGCTAGTCCAGATGAGAGTCAAGTTCTGGTAGTGATTGTCCAGGGTCAGGGTAGCTTCCTAGAGGTGAAACTAGAGAGAGAACTTTCTTTCTTCTGGAGAAAAGCTGATACATTCTCAGAGCTCACTGCCTGTAAGTTTTACATCGTTGGACCGTGCCCATCGCTGCCTTGCTACTTCTGGTGGGCACAGGTGCAACTCCACTCACCCTGTGTCTGTTGCAGGTCCAGTGTTCCAGCAGCTGGCTAGGGCATCGGTGTCCTGTATTACTTCAGGAAAATATTCATTGAACCTCTATCATTCTAGAGTATTGTATATTGCAAGGGCTGTGTCTGTGTGGCCTGTGTCTATTATAGGTCCAGCGCACCAGCAGTTGGCCAGGGGGTCGGTGTCCTATGTGTCTTTTCCGGAAAATATATTCTGATAGTCTTCATTGAACCTCCCTTCATTCTCCAGTATTGTATATTGCAAGAGTTAACCCTTCCTTTGGTTCTGTAAACAGCTGATTCTAATGTGTCAATCAATTTCTGCTATAGATGCCTTGCTATTTGTCTCATTCTTTGCATGAGCAAAAGGCTTAATAACCTATTACTGCCAGATACTGCAAAGGTGTTATTATCTGCTTGTTTGCCCATACACTGACTCCTGTCTGATTTCTGGATTCTGACCTGACTCCTGCCTGCTCACCATACTGACCCTTTGGTGCTTGCCCTGACCTTTGGGTTGTTTGGATTTACACAAACTCTGTCTGCCCCGACCTTGGGCTTGTTCTGACCGCAATCTTTTCCTGATCCCTCTGTGCTTTACACCAGTGTCTCTCACCTCTGTGGTCAGCTGCCAAATGCACCTTGACTACTCCAGGAGGTAGCGGCCTGGTGACTCACCTAAAGAGAAGTCCATATTCTAGTATAGTGCTTAAAGGGTAAAGACCAGGGGACTACAAGGATAACATCCTTAGGATTAGCCCAAAGTCAAACCAGTTGGTTGATGCAGTTGTTTAAGTAATTATTGTGATGAAACACTCTGTATACAATACTTGGGAGAAATATCACTTTAAGGGCTCATTCACACGACCGTATGT
Source organism: Bufo gargarizans (assembly GCF_014858855.1). NCBI lineage: Eukaryota > Metazoa > Chordata > Amphibia > Anura > Bufonidae > Bufo > Bufo gargarizans. The sequence goes on along the minus strand of NC_058084.1, from coordinate 10,688,399 downwards.
GTTTTGCAGTCCGCAATTTGCAGATCAGCAAAACACAGATACCGGCCATGTGTGTTCTGCATTTTGCACACGGCCATCCCTATGATAAAAATGCCTGTTCTTGTCCACAATTGTCGAAAAGAATAGGACCATGATCTATCTTTTTATTGGGCTGTGGAGTGGAAGTACAGATGCAGAGAGCACATGATGTGCTGTTCGCATCTTTTGCAGCCCCATTGAAATAAATGGGTCCGCATCGGTTCTGCAAAATTGCAGAACGGATGCGGACATATAAATATGGTCGCGTGAATGAGACCTAAAGTATTGCCATGAAGGGCTTAGTGGCCAGATACACAGCAGTGCTGTACTGAATCAGGGGTCAGCTGAGGAAGTCATACTTAAGATGTACCCACGCTGTGTAGTATGTTCTTAGGAAGGCATAAATAGAGCTTCCCTGTGGTCAGTATGCATGGGTGAGATGCAGGTGACATAGCCACAGTAATCTGGGAGATGCAGCATCTAGGGCAGGCATCCTCAAACTGCGGCCCTCCAGCTGTTGTAAAACTACAACTCCCACAATGCCCTGCTGTAGGCTGATACCTGTAGGCTGTTCGGGCATGCTGGGAGTTGCAGTTTTGCAACAGCTGGAGGGCCGCAGTTTGAGGATGCCTGATCTAGGGGATAGAAAACCATTAAACTGCATTGCAGTTAGCTAGCAAGTGGAGGTGAGTGACACTCAACAATTGGCATACACCTCAGGGCCTATATAGAGCTGAAGCAGCAGTAATAGCAGTAGCACAAAGCTAGCTTTGAGCAGGGGTAGTTGACTTGCCCCTCTTAGCCCATGTACTCATGCAGCCTGAGAGGCACAAGGTCTGGAAAGGAGCCAGGGAATGAACCACAATCATGTGAACGCAGTCTTGAAAATTGTTTAAATAATTTGAATTGTTCAGAGTAGATGAGTAACCAAAAATCCTGAATCTTCTATGAAGCACAAGGGTATTACAACATTTGGGGCAAGTAAAAAAAGCTGTGAGATTATTCTGCTCCTACGTCTGTCTCTCTCCTCTGCCTCTCTGAACATTTACACCGGGACTTGCACCACATCTTAACACCTGGAACCCAGGAAGCAGTACATCCAGGGGTAACCTCCCTGAACTAGAGAGTGGAAAGGGTCATTTACCTCCGTTATTAACTTTCATGCAATAAATAATAAACTACTACTAACTACATAACTACATATAATAAATAACTACTAATTTATACCTCAGATCAGACCCCCAAACATGTTTAGCCTCCAGATCTCCTAAGTTAGTCAGACATCAGATCAGACCCCTAAACATATCTAAACTCCTAACATGAATAAGATCCAGGACCAGACTCCTAAAATAACTCAAACGCCAAATCACTAAAGTTAACAAGACCCCAGACCAGACCCTAATTTTAATTCAGACTGCAGACTTGACGAGAAAGAACTGATTACAGTAATAAAAGAGACAAGTTACGGGCCATTTTGGTTTTGATTGCAATGTCTTGCATCTGATCTATTGCTTTAGATCATTAAAACACTCATTATGAGAAGTTTCTCTAAACAAGAAGAGACATTTGCTGAATAAATAAACAAGTGACATCTAAAAATTCATGGCTTTCCACCAATAATTTCCAGGTACTTTGTATGATATGAAATAACAACACATTTGATTTAATCCATGCACCTTGTGTGCAATTTATTTAGTCAAATCCAATCTCGGGAACGCAGAGAAGCCAAGAAGCAATATAAGACTAATTAATTTTCAGAATTGTCGTCTTTTGGCTTCATCACACAGAGATTAGTGCATACAAATAAATATTGGGAACATTCCGAGTTGCCCAAGCTGTGCAATATGAGTGATCAGAATGCTGGTGTAATTATTCAGAATTCTGTTTGAAGAGGCCACTAGTAAGAGCTACTTGTATGGATATTAGTGGGAGCTGATTTATATATTCAACTTTTTAAACCATACACAAACGTTCTTGGTCTTTAAGGAAAATATGATTGCATGCAACCCCCTATGTTTTACCAATAAAAAGTCAACTAACTACTATGTGTAAGTGATTATAATAGTAGAGTGAAAAGAAGTTTATTGGGGAAAAGTACACAAAAGAAAGGAGGCTCTAGAACCCTGTTGGGCTGTTTCTAGCCTGGATACAAGATGAGATACGGCCTCTATCCTGGATACAAGATGAGATTACAGCCTCTAGCTTGGATAGAAGATGAGAAACGGCCTCCAGCCTGGATACAAGATGAGATACGGCCTCTAGCTTGGATAGAAAATGAGAAACGGTCTCTGGCCTGGATACAAGATGAGATGTGGCCTCTCGACTGGATACAAGATGAGATATGGCCTCAAGATGAGTTACAGTTGGACATGGAGGCATACAGTTTCTGTACGGTATCCTTTGGCACATTCGCTCACAGATGTTACTGCTGGGTGTGTAGATCCTGCACACTCATAGGTTGCCAAAGCTGCTGTCTCGGCTGGTCCCACAAATGCTGGACTGGTGATAAATCTGGTGACTGGGCAGGCCAAGGAAGTTTTGCAATCTGTTGGACACATTCATAAGAAACCCTACCTGTGTGTGGGTGAGCATTATTCTGCTGAAAAAATGCCAGTTGGAAGCTCTGCCATCAGAGGAACACATATGGCAGCAGGATGTCCTTCACATATAGCTAAGCTGTTAGCGTCCTCCGTATCACTGTAAGAGGTGACCGACTGTTATATGTAATGGCTCCTCAGATCATCACACCAGCGATTGGGGCAGTGTGTTGCTCCACAGCAAAAGCAGGAATGAAGCTCCAAGGATCCTAAATAAGACTGGGTGTGTTGTCAAAGAAAATGGGGGAGATTTATCAAACTGGTGTAAAGTAGAAGTAGAACTAGCTTAGTTGCCCATAGCAACCATTCAGAATCCGTCTTTTATTTTGGACAGCTCCTTTGGAAAATGAAAGGTGGAATATCATTGGTTGTTATGGGCAACTAAGCCAGTTCAACTATACACCAGTTTGATAACTTTTCCCCAATATGGTTACAATCCTTTCTATAGCAGTCCAGGGTTCTCATTCACAACACCACTGCAAACGAAGGTGAAGGTGGCTGGATGTCATTGGCAGGATACATAATGGGCGCCATGACACCAAAGTTCCATCTGTTAAGTGCCTGGAAATCGACCAGGCGGGGTCATGGGTGTGTAATGAAGGGGCTGTCTGTGTCTGGATGTTGGACAACAAAACTGTGGGAGCTGGTCACTCTTGTCAATCCTCTCTACTGTTGATCTGTCTGGACCATCTGGAGCCTGTTCACCATGTGTGCCCAGTACTATTTGTGTTCAAATTTACATAGAGAGACATGGTGGTAGTACTATCAGTACGTATGTAATTTATAGGTAGGAACAGGGGAACAGTGCTATCTGTAGCTACATAACTTACAGGGATAGACAGGGAGGCAGTAACAGGGAGAGATACAGAGGCCCTACTATCAGTACTTTTATAATTTACAGGGAGAGAAAGAGAGGCAGTACCATATGTACCTAATGCCTCTTTCACACTTGCGTTGTCCGGATCCGGCGTGTACTCCACTTGCCGGAATTACACGCCGGATCCGGAAAAACGCAAGTGTACTGAAAGCATTAGAAGACGGATCCGTCTTCAAACTTTCAGTGTTACTATGGCACCCAGGACGCTATTAAAGTATTAGTAGGAGCAGGGAGCAGGGAGCGGGGGAGCGGCATACTTACAGTCCGCGCGGCTCCCGGGGCGCTCCAGAGTGACGTCAGAGCGCCCCATGCGCATGGATGACGTGCCATGCGATCACGTGATCCATGCGCTTGGGGCGCCCTGACGTCACTCTGGAGCGCACCGGGAGCCGCACGGACGGTAAGTATGCTGCTCCCCCGCTCCCCGCTACACTTTACCATGGCTGCCAGGACTTTAGCGTCCCGGCAGCCATGGTAACCATTGAGAAAAAGCTAAACGTCGCATCCGGCAATGCGCCGAAACGACGTTTAGCTTAAGGCTGGATCCGGATCAATGCCTTTCAATGGGCATTCATTCCGGATCCGGCCTTGCGGCAAGTCTTCAGGATTTTTGGCCGGAGCAAAAAGCGCAGCATGCTGCGGTATTTTCTCCGGCCAAAAAACGTTCCGTTCTGGAACTGAAGACATCCTGATGCATCCTGAACGGATTTCACTCCATTCAGAATGCATTAGGATAAAACTGATCAGGATTCTTCCGGCATAGAGCCCCGACGACGGAACTCTATGCCGGAAGACAAGAACGCAGGTGTGAAAGAGCCCTAAAACATTTAGAAGGAGAAACAGGGAGGCAGTACTATCTGTACCTCCATCTTTTAAATGGAAATACAGGAGACAATACTATACTGTATGTATCTACATCAATTAGAAGGAGAAACAGGGAGGTAGTACAATCTGTATGTACATCATTTACAGGGAGAGACAATCAGGCAGTACTCTCTATACCTACTACATTTACAAGCTGAAACAGAGGGGCAGTACTACCTGTACCTACAGTATATTATTTATAAGGAGGGACAGGGGCAGTACTATCTATGCCTACTGTATTTACAAAGAGAGATAGGGATGCAGTGCTGTTTGTACATACATGATTTACAGGGATAGCTAGAATGGCAGTACTATCTAAACCTACATTATTTACAGGGCGATACAGGGAGGTACTAGTATCTGTACCTACAGTGCATTATTTACAGTGACAGATGGGGCAGCAATATGTGTCTGCACCTACATCATTTACAGGGAGAGACAGGGAGGCAGTACTATATATATCTACATCATTTACAGGGAGAGACAGTGAGGCAGTACTATCTGTACCGACTGCATTTACAAGGAGAAATAGGGAGACAGTACTATCTGTACCTACATCATTTACAGGGAGAGACTGGGAGGTACTACTATCTGTACCCCTATTAGTTTGAGGGCAAATTGATATGCCTTCCATAACACAGTGTTCACCAGAACAAGAAACTCACATGAGATGTGGTTGGGAAAGGTCCCTGCCATATTTCACCTTGAAGGGCTTCTGTCACTCCACTAAACTCATATATTTTTTTTGGTCTCCCTACAATCCTTATGCTGCGATTTCTCAATATATATAGCTATTACACTGTTTGGTTCAGTAGTTCTATCAAAAAACTGACTTTTATATTATGCAAATTACCTCTCTAGCAGCAGGTAGGGCGGCTACCTGCTGGTAGCAGCCACATCCTCCATTCATAATGACGCCCCCTCCTCGTGTTGATTGACAGGGCCAGCGGACACGCTCGTCCTCTGACTGGCCCTGTCTGCGTTTTAAATCTCGCGCCGGTCTTTAGTTGGCGCAGGCGCACTCAGAGGAGGACGCTCGCTCGGCCGCTCCTTCCTCAGTGCGCCTGCGCCGGGTGTACATGTAACGTCATCGGCGCAGGCGCACTGAGGATGGAGCCGAGCGAGCGTCCTCCTCTGAGTGCGCCTGCGCCAACTGAAGACCGGCGCGAGACAGGGCCAGTCAGAGGACTGAGCGCATCCGCTGGCCCTGTCAATCAACATGAGGAGGGGGCGTCATTATGAATGGAGGATGCGGCTGCTAGCAGCAGGTAGCCGCCCTACCTGCTGCTAGAGAGGTAATTTGCATAATATAAAAGTCAGTTTTTTTATAGAACTACTGAACCAAACAGTGTAATAGCTATATATATTGAGAAATCACAGCATAAGGATTGTAGGGAGACCAAAAAAAAATAATTAGTTTAGTGGAGTGACAGAAGCCCTTTAAGGACCAGGCCATTTTTTGCAAATCTGACATGTGTCACTTTATGTGGTGATAACTAGGGATGAGCGAACTCGAACTGTATAGTTCGGGTTCGTACCGAATTTTGGGGTGTCCGTGACACGGACCCGAACCCGGACATTTTCGTAAAAGTCCGGGTTCGGGTTCGGTGTTCGTCGCTTTCTTGGCGCTTTTGTGACGCTTTCTTGGCGCTTTTTGAAAGGCTGCAAAGCAGCCAATCAACAAGCGTCATACTACTTGCCCCAAGAGGCCGTCACAGCCATGCCTACTATTGGCATGGCTGTGATTGGCCAGAGCACCATGTGACCCAGCCTCTATTTAAGCTGGAGTTACATAGCGCCGCCCGTCACTCTGCTCTGATTAGCGTAGGGAGAGGTTGCGGCTGCGACAGTAGGGCGAGATTAGGCAGATTAACTCCTCCAAAGGACTTGATTAATTGATCGATCTGCAGCTGTGGGTCATTGAGCTGCTGATACTCAATTGCTCACTGTTTTTAGGCTGCCCAGACCGTTTGTCAGTCACTTTTTTCTGGGGTGATCGGCGGCCATTTTGTGTCTTGTGGTGCGCCAGCACAGGCTGCGACCAAGTGCATTTAACCCTCAATGGTGTGGTTGTTTATTGGCTAAAGCCTACATCAGGGTGAAGCTGTCACACCAAGTGCATTTAACCAGCAATAGTCTGTTTATTTTTTGGCCATATACTACATCAGGGGCAAGCTGCGCCTGTCACCAAGTGCATTTAACCCTCAATGGTGTGGTTGTTTTTTGGCTAAAGACTACATCAGGGTGAAGCTGTCACACCAAGTGCATTTAACCAGCAATAGTCTGTTCATTTTTTGGCCATATACTACATCAGGGGCAAGCTGCGCCCGTCACCAAGTGCATTTAACCCTCAGTAGTGTGGTTGGTCAAGCTGTCACACCAAGTGCATTTAACCAGCAATAGTCTGTTCATTTTTTGGCCATATACTACATCAGGGGCAAGCTGCGCCCGTCACCAAGTGCATTTAACCCTCAATGGTGTGGTTGTTTTTTGGCTAAAGCCTACATCAGGGGCAAGCTGCGCCCGTCACCAAGTGCATTTAACCAGCAATAGTGTGGTTATTTTTTGGCCATATCCCAGTCTAATTCTGTCAGTAAATCCATACCGGTCACCCAGCGCCTAAATACTAGGCCTCAAATTTATATCCCGCTAAATCTCTCGTTACCGCTGTACTGTTGTGGCTGGGCAAGTTATTTAGTGTCCGTCAAAGCACATTTTTTGTTCAGGGTTGAAATACAATTCCCAATTTAGCAATTTCATAATTTAGTGGTTTCTGCTATATCAGAGCTATTTGAAATCTATCCCTAAAAGGGTATATAATATTCAAGGTGCACATAGGGTCATTCAGAATAACTTCACACACACGCTACTGTGCATTTCCAAGTCTAATTCTGTCACTAAATCCATACCGGTCACCCAGCGCCTAAATACTAGGCCTCAAATTTATATCCCGCTAAATCTCTCGTTACCGCTGTCCTGTTGTGGCTGGGAAAGTTATTTAGTGTCCGTCAAAGCACATTTTTTGTTCTGGGTTGAAATACAATTCCCAATTTAGCAATTTCATAATTTAGTGGTTTCTGCTATATCAGAGCTATTTGAAATCTATCCCTAAAAGGGTATATAATATTCAAGGTGCACATAGGGTCATTCAGAATAACTTCACACACACGCTACTGTGCATTTCCAAGTCTAATTCTGTCACTAAATCCATACCGGTCACCCAGCGCCTAAATACTAGGCCTCAAATTTATATCCCGCTAAATCTCTCGTTACCGCTGTCCTGTTGTGGCTGGGAAAGTTATTTAGTGTCCGTCAAAGCACATTTTTTGTTCTGGGTTGAAATACAATTCCCAATTTAGCAATTTCATAATTTAGTGGTTTCTGCTATATCAGAGCTATTTGAAATCTATCCCTAAAAGGGTATATAATATTCAAGGTGCACATAGGGTCATTCAGAATAACTTCACACACACGCTACTGTGCATTTCCAAGTCTAATTCTGTCACTAAATCCATACCGGTCACCCAGCGCCTAAATACTAGGCCTCAAATTTATATCCCGCTAAATCTCTCGTTACCGCTGTACTGTTGTGGCTGGGAAAGTTATTTAGTGTCCGTCAAAGCACATTTTTTGTTCATGGGTTGAAATACAATTCCCAATTTAGCAATTTCATAATTTAGTGGTTTCTGCTATATCAGAGCTATTTGAAATCTATCCCTAAAAGGGTATATAATATTCAAGGTGCACATAGGGTCATTCAGAATAACTTCACACACACGCTACTGTGCATTTCCAAGTCTAATTCTGTTAGTAAATCCATACCGGTCACCCAGCGCCTAAATACTAGGCCTCAAATTTATATCCCGCTAAATCTGTCGTTACCGCTGTACTGTTGTGGCTGGGAAAGTTATTTAGTGTCCGTCAAAGCACATTTTTTGTTCTGGGTTGAAATACAATTCCCAATTTAGCAATTTCATAATTTAGTGGTTTCTGCTATATCAGAGCTATTTGAAATCTATCCCTAAAAGGGTATATAATATTCAAGGTGCACATAGGGTCATTCAGAATAACTTCACACACACGCTACTGTGCATTTCCAAGTCTAATTCTGTCACTAAATCCATACCGGTCACCCAGCGCCTAAATACTAGGCCTCAAATTTATATCCCGCTGAATTTGAATACAATACATTGGGCCAAATAATATTTTTGTTGTTGTGGTGAACGATAACAATGAGGAAAACATCTAGTAAGGGACGCGGACGTGGACATGGTCGTGGTGTTGTTAGTGGACCCTCTGGTGCTGGGAGAGGACGTGGCCGTTCTGCCACATCCACACGTCCTAGTGTACCAACTACCTCAGGTCCCAGTAGCCGCCAGAATTTACAGCGATATTTGGTGGGGCCCAATGCCGTTCTAAGGATGGTAAGGCCTGAGCAGGTACAGGCATTAGTCAATTGGGTGGCCGACAGTGGATCCAGCACGTTCACATTATCTCCCACCCAGTCTTCTGCAGAAAGCGCACAGATGGCGACTGAAAACCAACCCCATCAGTCTGTCACATCACCCCCATGCATACCAGGGAAACTGTCTCAGCCTCAAGTTATGCAGCAGTCTCTTATGCTGTTTGAAGACTCCGCTGGCAGGGTTTCCCAAGGGCATCCACCTAGCCCTTCCCCAGCGGTGGAAGACATAGAATGCACTGACGCACAACCACTTATGTTTCCTGATGATGAGGACATGGGAATACCACCTTAGCATGTCTCTGATGATGACGAAACACAGGTGCCAACTGCTGCGTCTTTCTGCAGTGTGCAGACTGAACAGGAGGTCAGGGATCAAGACTGGGTGGAAGACGATGCAGGGGACGATGAGGTCCTAGACCCCACATGGAATGAAGGTCGTGCCACTGACTTTCACAGTTCGGAGGAAGAGGCAGTGGTGAGACCGAGCCAACAGCGTAGCAAAAGAGGGAGCAGTGGGCAAAAGCAGAACACCCGCCGCCAAGAGACTCCGCCTGCTACTGACCGCCGCCATCTGGGACCGAGCACCCCAAAGGCAGCTTCAAGGAGTTCCCTGGCATGGCACTTCTTCAAACAATGTGCTGACGACAAGACCCGAGTGGTTTGCACGCTGTGCCATCAGAGCCTGAAGCGAGGCATTAACGTTCTGAACCTGAGCACAACCTGCATGACCAGGCACCTGCATGCAAAGCATAAACTGCAGTGGAGTAAACACCTTAGAAACAAGGAAGTCACTCAGGCTCCCCCTGCTACCTCTTCTGCTGCTGCCGCCTCGGCCTCTTCCTCTGCCTCTGGAGGAACGTTGGCACCTGCCGCCCAGCAAACAGGGGATGTACCACCAACACCACCACCACCTCCGTCACCAAGCGTCTCAACCATGTCACACGGCAGCGTTCAGCTCTCCATCTCACAAACATTTGAGAGAAAGCGTAAATTCCCACCTAGCCACCCTCGATCCCTGGCCCTGAATGCCAGCATTTCTAAACTACTGGCCTATGAAATGCTGTCATTTAGGCTGGTGGACACAGACAGCTTCAAACAGCTCATGTCGCTTGCTGTCCCACAGTATGTTGTTCCCAGCCGCTACTACTTCTCCAAGAGAGCCGTGCCTTCCCTGCACAACCAAGTATCCGATAAAATCAAGTGTGCACTGCGCAACGCCATCTGTAGCAAGGTCCACCTAACCACAGATACGTGGACCAGTAAGCACGGCCAGGGACGCTATATCTCCCTAACTGCACACTGGGTAAATGTAGTGGCAGCTGGGCCCCAGGCGGAGAGCTGTTTAGCGCACGTCCTTCCGCCGCCAAGGATCGCAGGGCAACATTCTTTGCCTCCTGTTGCCACCTCCACCTTCTCGGCTTCCTCCTCTTCTTCCACCTGCTCATCCAGTCAGCCACACACCTTCACCACCAACTTCAGCACAGCCCGGGGTAAACGTCAGCAGGCCTTTCTGAAACTCATATGTTTGGGGGACAGGCCCCACACCGCACAGGAGTTGTGGCGGGGTATAGAACAACAGACCGACGAGTGGTTGCTGCCGGTGAGCCTCAAGCCCGGCCTGGTGGTGTGTGATAATGGGCGAAATCTCGTTGCAGCTCTGGGACTAGCCAATTTGATGCACATCCCTTGCTTGGCGCATGTGCTGAATTTGGTGGTGCAGAAGTTCATTCACAACTACCCCGACATGTCAGAGCTGCTGCATAAAGTGCGGGCCGTCTGTTCGCGCTTCCGGCGTTCACATCCTGCTGCTGCTCGCCTGTCTGCGCTACAGCGTAACTTCGGCCTTCCCGCTCACCGCCTCATATGCGACGTGCCCACCAGGTGGAACTCCACCTTGCACATGCTGGACAGACTGTGCGAGCAGCAGCAGGCCATAGTGGAGTTTCAGCTGCAGCACGCACGGGTCAGTCGCACTACAGAACAGCACCACTTCACCACCAATGACTGGGCCTCCATGCGAGACCTGTGTGCCCTGTTGCGCTGTTTCGAGTACTCCACCAACATGGCCAGTGGCGATGACACCGTTATCAGCGTTACAATACCACTTCTATGTCTCCTTGAGAAAACACTTAGGGCGATGATGGAAGAGGAGGTGGCCCAGGAGGAGGAGGAGGAGGAGGAAGAGGGGTCATTTTTAGCACTTTCAGGCCAGTCTCTTCGAAGTGACTCAGAGGGAGGTTTTTGGCAACAGCAGAGGCCAGGAACAAATGTGGCCAGACAGGGCCCACTACTGGAGGACGAGGAGGACGAGGATGAGGAGGAGGTGGAGGAGGATGAGGATGAAGCATGGTCACAGCGGGGTGGCACCCAACGCAGCTCGGGTCCATCACTGGTGCGTGGCTGGGGGGAAAGGCAGGACAATGACGATACGCCTCCCACAGAGGACAGCTTGTCCTTACCCCTGGGCAGCCTGGCACACATAAGCGACTACATGCTGCAGTGCCTGCGCAACGACAGCAGAGTTGCCCACATTTTAACCTGTGCGGACTACTGGGTTGCCACCCTGCTGGATCCACGCTACAAAGACAATGTGCCCACCTTAATTCCTGCACTGGAGCGTGATAGGAAGATGCGCGAGTACAAGCGCACGTTGGTAGACGCGCTACTGAGAGCATTAACAAATGTCACAGGGGAACAAGTGGAAGCCCAAGGCCAAGGCAGAGGAGGAGCAAGAGGTCGCCAAGGCAGCTGTGTCACGGCCAGCTCCTCTGAGGGCAGGGTTAGCATGGCAGAGATGTGGAAAACTTTTGTCAACACGCCACAGCTAACTGCACCACCACCTGATACGCAACGTGTTAGCAGGAGGCAACATTTCACTAACATGGTGGAACAGTACGTGTGCACACCCCTCCACATACTGACTGATGGTTCGGCCCCATTCAACTTCTGGGTCTCTAAATTGTCCACGTGGCCAGAGCTAGCCTTTTATGCCTTGGAGGTGCTGGCCTGCCCGGCGGCCAGCGTTTTGACTGAACGTGTATTCAGCACGGCAGGGGGCGTCATTACAGACAAACGCAGCCGCCTGTCTACAGCCAATGTGGACAAGCTGACGTTCATAAAAATGAACCAGGCATGGATCCCACAGGACCTGTCCGTCCCTTGTCCAGATTAAACATTAACTACCTCCCCTTAACCATATATTATTGGACTCCAGGGCACTTCCTCATTCAATCCTATTTTTATTTTCATTTTACCATTATATTGCGAGGCTACCCAAAGTTGAATGAACCTCTCCTCTGTCTGGGTGCCGGGGCCTAAATATATGCCAATGGACTGTTCCAATGTTGGGTGACGTGAAGCCTGATTCTCTGCTATGACATGCAGACTAATTCTCTGCTGACATGAAGACAGATTCTCTGTTACGGGACCTCTCTCCTCTGCCTGGGTGCTGGGCCTAAATATCTGACAATGGACTGTTGCAGTGGTGGCTGACGTGAAGCCTGATTTTCTGCTATGACATGCAGACTGATTCTCTGCTGACATGAAGCCAGATCCTCTGTTACAGGACCTCTCTCCTCTGCCTGTGTGCTGGGCCTAAATATATGCCAATGGACTGTTGCAGTGGTGGCTGACGTGAAGCCTCATTCTCTGCTATGACATGCAGACTAATTCTCTGCTGACGTGAAGCCAGATTGTCTGTTACGGGACCTCTCTCCTCTGCCTGTGTGCTGGGCCTAAATATATGCCAATGGACTGTTGCAGTGGTGGCTGACGTGAAGCCTCATTCTCTGCTATGACATGCAGACTAATTCTCTGCTGACGTGAAGCCAGATTGTCTGTTACGGGACCTCTCTCCTCTGCCTGTGTGCTGGGCCTAAATATATGCCAATGGACTGTTGCAGTGGTGGCTGACGTGAAGCCTGATTCTCTGCTATGACATGCAGACTAATTCTCTGCTGACATGAAGACAGATTCTCTGTTACGGGACCTCTCTCCTCTGCCTGGGTGCTGGGCCTAAATATCTGACAATGGACTGTTGCAGTGGTGGCTGACGTGAAGCCTGATTTTCTGCTATGACATGCAGACTGATTCTCTGCTGACATGAAGCCAGATCCTCTGTTACGGGACCTCTCTCCTCTGCCTGTGTGCTGGGCCTAAATATATGCCAATGGACTGTTGCAGTGGTGGCTGACGTGAAGCCTCATTCTCTGCTATGACATGCAGACTAATTCTCTGCTGACATGAAGCCAGATTGTCTGTTACGGGACCTCTCTCCTCTGCCTGGGTGCTGGGCCTAAATATATGCCAATGGACTGTTGCAGTGGTGGCTGACGTGAAGCCTCATTCTCTGCTATGACATGCAGACTAATTCTCTGCTGACATGAAGCCAGATTGTCTGTTACGGGACCTCTCTCCTCTGCCTGGGTGCTGGGCCTAAATTTATGAAAATGGACTGTTGCAGTGGTGGCTGACGTGAAGCCTGATTCTCTGCTATGACATGCAGACTAATTCTCTGCTGACATGAAGACAGATTCTCTGTTACGGGACCTCTCTCCTCTGCCTGTGTGCTGGGCCTAAATATATGACAATGGACTGTTGCAGTGGTGGCTGACGTGAAGCCTCATTCTCTGCTATGACATGCAGACTGATTCTCTGCTGACATGAAGCCAGATTCCTCTGTTACGGGACCTCTCTCCTCTGCCTGTGTGCTGGGCCTAAATATATGCCAATGGACTGTTGCAGTGGTGGCTGACGTGAAGCCTCATTCTCTGCTATGACATGCAGACTAATTCTCTGCTGACATGAAGCCAGATTGTCTGTTACGGGACCTCTCTCCTCTGCCTGGGTGCTGGGCCTAAATTTATGACAATGGACTGTTGCAGTGGTGGGTGATGTGAAGCCTGATTCTCTGCTATGACATGCAGACTGATTCTCTGCTGACATGAAGCCAGATTGTCTGTTACGGGACCTCTCTCCTCTGCCTGGGTGCTGGGCCTAAATTTATGACAATGGACTGTTGCAGTGGTGGGTGACGTGAAGCCTGATTCTCTGCTATGACATGTAGACAGATTATCTGCTGACATGAAGCCAGATCCTCTGTTACGGGACCTCTCTCCTCTGCCTGGGTGCTGGGCCTAAATTTATGAAAATGGACTCTTACAGTGGTGGGTGACGTGAAGCCTTATTCTCTGCTATGACATAAATACTGATTCTCTGCTGACATAAAGCCAGATTGTCTGTTACGGGACCTCTCTCCTCTGCCTGGGTGCTGGGCCTAAATATATGCCAATGGACTGTTGCAGTGGTGGCTGACGTGAAGCCTCATTCTCTGCTATGACATGCAGACTAATTCTCTGCTGACATGAAGCCAGATCCTCTGTTACGGGACCTCTCTCCTCTGCCTGTGTGCTGGGCCTAAATATATGCCAATGGACTGTTGCACTGGTGGCTGACGTGAAGCCTGATTCTCTGCTATGATATTAAGACTGATTCTCTGCTGACATGAAGCCAGATTTTCTGTTACTGGACCTCTCTCCTCTGCCTGGGTGCCGGGGCCTAAATATCTGAGAATGGACTGTTCCAGATTCTCTGCTATGGGACCTCTCTCCAATTGATTTTGGTTAATTTTTATTTTTTTAATTTTTATTTTAATTCATTTCCCTATCCACATTTGTTTGCAGGGGATTTACCTACATGTAGCTGCCTTTTGCAGCCCTCTAGCCCTTTCCTGGGCTATTTTACAGCCGTTTTAGTGCCGAAAAGTTCGGGTCCCCATTGACTTCAATGGGGTTCAGGTTCGGGACGAAGTTCGGATCGGGTTCGGATCCCGAACCCGAACATTTCCGGGAAGTTCGGCCGAACTTCTCGAACCCGAACATCCAGGTGTTCGCTCAACTCTAGTGATAACTTTAAAACACTTTTACTTATCCAGGCCATTCTGAGATTGTTTTCTCATTACATATTGTACTTCATGACAGTGGTAAAATTGAGTAAAAAAATGTTTTTTATTTATAAAAAAATACCAAATTTACCAAAGATTTGGAAAAATTAGCAAATTTGCAAATTTGCAAATTTCAATTTCTCTACTTTTGTAATAGATAATAATACCTCCAAAAATAGTTATTACTTTGCATTCCCCATATGTCTACTACATGTTTGGATCATTTTGTGAATGCCATTTTATTTTTTGGGGACCTTAGAAGGCTTAGAAGTTTAGAAGTAAATCTTGAAATGTTTCAGAAAATTTCCAAAACCCACTTTTTAAGGACCAGTTCAGGTCTAAAGTCACTTTGTGAGGCTTACATAAAAGAAACCACCCAAAAATGACCCCATTTTAGAAACTACACCCCTCAAGGTATTCAAAACAGATTTTATGAACTTTGTTAACCCTTTAGGTGTTCCACAAGAATTAATGGAAAATGGAGATGAAATTTCAGAATTTCACTTTTTTGGCAGATTTTCCATTTTAATAACAATTTTTCCCACTAACAAAGCAAGGGTTAACAGCCAAACAAAACTCAATATTTATAGGCTGTACGGGCACACGGCATTGCTCAGAAGGAAAGGAACGCCATATGGTTTTTAGAAAGCAAATTTCACTGGGATAATTTTAAGCTGCCATGTCACATTTGAAGACCCCCTGATGCACCCCTAGAGTATAAACTCAAAAAAGTGACCCCATTTTAGAAACTACACCCCTTAAGGTATACAAAACGGATTTTACAAACTTTGTTAACCCTTTAAGTGTTCCACAAGAATTAATAGAAAAAAGAGATGAAATTTCCAAATTTCACTTTTTTGGCAGACTATCAATTTGAATCCATTTTTTACAGTTACAAAGTGAGGGTTAACAGCCAAACACAACTCAATATTTATGGCCCTGATTTTGTAGTTTACAGAAACACCCCATATGTGGTCGTAAACTGCTGTACAGGCACACAGCATTGCGCAGAAGGAAAGGAATGCCATATGGTTTTTGGAAGGCAGATTTTGCTGGAAAGGTTTTTTGACACCATGTCCCATTTGAAGCCCCCCTTATGCACCTTTAGAGTAGAAACTCCAAAAAAGTAACCCCACTTTGAAAACTACGGGATAAGGTGGCAGCTTTGTTGGTACTATTTTAGGGTACATATGATTTTTGGTTGCTCTATATTACACTTTTTGTGAGGCAAAGTAACATAAAATAGCTGTTTTGGCACCGTTTCTATTTTTTGTTATTTGCAACATTTATCTGACAGGTTGTTGTATTTTTATGGAGCAGGTTATTATGGAAGTGACAATACCAAATATTGAAAAAAAAAAACATTTTGTGTCTCCACATTCTGAAAGCCGTTGTCTTGTGTAGAGGCTAATTTGTTTCGGGGGGAGATTACGGTTTGATTGGTACTATTTTAAGGTGTATTTGACTTTTTAATTGCTTGCTTTTACACTTAATGGCTTTTTTTTATACAGTTTTTATTTTTTTATTTTTACGGTGTCCATCTGAGAAATTAGGTCATGTGATATTTTTATAGAGCAGATTCTTACGGATGCGGCGATACCTAATATGTCTACTTTTTTTATTTATGTAAGTTTTACACAATGATATCATTTATTAAACAAAAAAGAATTAATGTTTTAGTGTCTCCATAGTCTGAGAGCCATAGTTTTTTCAGTTTTTGGGCGAATGTCTTAGGTAGGGAATTATTTTTGAGGGATGAGATGACGTTTTAATTGGTACTATTTTTGGGGACATATGACTTTTTGATCGCTTGCTTTTACACTTTTTGTGATGTAAGGTGACAAAAAATGCCTTTTTTGACACGTTTTTATTTTTTATATATATTTTTTTTACGGTGTTCACCTGAAGGGTTAGGTCATGTGATATTTGTATAGAGCAGGTTCTTGCGGATGTGGTGATACCTAATCTGTCTACTTTTTTTTTTTTATTTATGTAAGTTTTAAACAATAATATCATTTTTTAAAACAAAAAATTAAAATCATGTTTTACTGTCTCCATAGTCTGAGAGCCATATCTATCTATATATATATATATATATATATATATATTTTGGCGATTGTCTTAGGTAGGGTATCATTCTTTGCGGGATAAGGTGATGGTTAGATTGGTACTATTTTTGGGGAAATATGCCTTTTTGATAGCTTGGTGTTGCACTTTTATTGATGTAAGGTGACAAAAAATGTTTTTTTTAGCACAGTTTTTATTTTATTTTTATGACGGTGTTCATTTGAGGGGTTAGGTCATGTGATATTTTTATAGAGCTGGTCGTTACAGACGCGGCAATACCTAATATGTCTACCTTTCTTTTTTTCCCAAATTTTTTACAATTTTTATTTATTTATTTTGGGAAAAGGACAATATTTTTTCTCCTTGAAATTTGAAATATTTTTCTGTAAGGGCTTGTGTGTAGACCGCATTTGCGGATCAGCAATACACGGGGACCATTCCGTGTCCATTCCACATAATGAATACGGACCCATTTATTTCAATGGGTCCGCAAATCCGGAGATGCGGAGCGGTGCGGAACGGAAGAATGGAACGGAACACTACGGAAGCACTACGGAGTGCTTTCTGGGGTTCCGTTCGTGCTTCCGAAGGAAGTGAATGGGTCCTGCGATCCCCATGCGCCTGCCCAACGGACGGTGCCCGTGCATTACAATTGCAATTTGCGGTCCACAGCACGGGAACGGGCTTCACATGTTCGTGTAAACGAGCCCTAACACTTTATTTTTTTAACTTTTTTTACACTTTATTTTTTGTCCCACTCAGGAACTTCACTTTTTGTGGGGTCTGATCCCCTTTACAATGCATCACAATACTTCTTCAAAGACAGTGACCCAATCTGAGTGTGTACCGTTAATAAACACCCTCTGTTTTCTATAAATTAGCCAGTTACTTACCCACATACAGACGTTTTCTCCCAGTCCGAACATTTTATATACAAACCTTTTATGTGGTACAGTGTCAAATGCTTTGGAGAAGTCCAGATATACGACATCCATTGATTCGCCAACATCCATTGATTCTGTATTACAGAATGGGGCTGGATCTCACAGGCTCTCCTGGAAGTCAGCCACCATGCCTAAGGAAGGCATTAGGCTGCCTTCCCTGCCATTGGGTCCCCGTCACAGCAGTGCGGGGACCCGATGGAAGGACATCGCAAGTGTCACGTTCAGCGCTGACCGCGGCACATCAAGGGTTGATGCGCCGGCATTGGTGATTTCACCGATGCCGGCGCATGCAGCAGGGGTCCGGCTATCAGTGACTGCCGAACCCCTGCCGCGGATCGGGCGGGATCATTTCTTGCACCCGCCCGATCACATCGACGTACATGTACGGCGCTGGTCCATAAGTCATGGACATCTGCACCGCACATGTACGGCGCAGGTCCTCTAGGGTTAAATATCCCTGGGATAAACACATGCCTATCCTAAGATAAGCACAAACATAAGGGCAGACTAGATGGACCATGTGGTCTTTTTAAGCTGTCAATATTCTATGTTTTTATGCTTGGATTAGTGATGAAATGTTTTCTTAACATTCCCAGTTGGCAATCTCTTACCTTTAACAGTTATTTCCATTACATACTGTAGGTACCATACACACAACTCGTTTTACACAGTTTTCGCATCGCTATACGCCCATTATGCCCCTATAGATAATTACATAAGCCATACTCCCATCATTTGACAAAGCAAGGACATTACCTTCCATTTAGGAACAGTGATGGCCAATTCGCAGTGTTCGCCCGCGAACACATGCGGGCTGCCATCTTGACTCACAAGTCCGGCGATGCACAGGTAAGCCGGTCTGAAACAAATGCGGTCACCGGGAGCAGGCAGTTCCAATGAAAGCCCCCGGCGGCTGTTTCTCGGAAACTGCCTTCTCCCGGTGACCGCATTTGTTTCAGACCGGCTCCCGGCACAGGCACAGGTAAGGGCTTACCTGTGCATCGCCGGACTTGTGAGTCAAGATGGCTGCCCGCATGTATTCGCGGGCGATCACTGTTTAGGATTCCATTTTCATCTGTAGTTGATATAAAAAAAATGCATTTCTGTCCTCTCTGTCCATTAAACACCTAATAGAACTTTTTTTTGTTATTGTAATGATATTTACTTCTTTTTGGGAGGATTTTAATGCAATCAGATAAATAATTTATTTTTAAAGAAGACAAGATGAAATGTCTGTTCTCATCAGTAAGATGAAATATGTCTATTTGCTTGCAGATGGAATCAATTATCTCCAGCCATTGTCTCGTTTCTTTAGTGCCTTTAGACGGGATTTCGTGCTTGTTGCTACAAAGCTTTTATGAGCTGCAACTCGGCCGGGCTCTGACAGCTGGTGCATTTCTGAGGAATTTAATTTGTTTTGATGCTTTTAGTGGAAGTGCAATGAAACACAATGGAGCTCTGTGTACAGTAAGTATGGGACGGAGCATAAAAAATCCTTGGGGGTGAAAAAACATAAAAGAGAGAACTCCTAATTTAACATCAAAAGGAATCATCGCCATTGTCTCCATCAATGCCTACCAATACCGCTAGTTATGCAACCTGGAAATATTTATAGTGAAGCCCAAGAGTAAACAAATGTTGATACTGACAACATTTCTACAGTCTTGGCCTTGAAAACAATATGAATGGTGAACAACTTCAGAAAACATGTTTTTCCCTCAAGACTTTTGTTTAATGGACACCATCAGATTTAAAGGAACACTACATTTTCAAGGCAAGGTCTTCTGAATGTAATTTTAAGTTTAAATGTCCAGTCCTTAGCTCAGAAATAACTGAGTTATATATTTTTTTAAACCAGCCAAATTGGAAGCGCACACTTCCTTTCTGTATTTCTGGAAGGAAGACTTCTTTGCATGACAATGTCAGAGGGTGTCACTAGAAACAGCAGCATCTAAGATGTTAGAGAGAAGGGAGTTCCCTCTCTGAACCACTCACAAACTGATGCAATCGAAGGGTGCCGAAAGGTGGTCAAGGAAACCATAGGCCTAACAATGGTTACCAGACATACCATGTACAGAAGCTTATTAAGTCTTGGCACTAAAAGGGGTTCTGCAGCTTTTTTTTACAGATGATCTATCCTCTGGATAGGTCATCAATATCTGATCATCGGGGGTCTGACCCCCGCAACCCCCGCCGATCAGCTGTTTGAGAAGGCAGCAGCACTAGCAGTAGCGCCTGCGGCCTTCCCGCTGTTTAGCTCAGGTCCAGTGAAGTCACAACTAGTATCACTGGCCTGAGCGGGGCTAAGCCTTATTGAAGGGAACAGGATTTAGCCGCACCCAGGCCAGTGATACTAATCATGACATCACTGGACCTGAGGTAAACTAGGGAGGAGCCCGCAGAAACACTGCCAGTGCCGCTGTCATGGACGTACCGAGACATACAGACGTCCCGGCAACAGTGAGTGGCAGGAGATCTGTGAGACTGGCAACACATGGTTTGATCTAACAGGATTTCCATGTGGATCAATAGGTGTCTGTGCTGTTTCTGGTAATGGCCACACGCCTTGCCTCAGGTGTTGCTTATGCGGTCATTTAACCTTCCTTATTTATAGTTGCTTCTCCCACTATGCTGTCTGGTTTATAGCTTCTGTGCCTGTGGATTGTTTGTAGTTGGATCTCGGCTGAGTTCCTAGTACTTCCACAGCCTTTTTTGAAGTTAAGTCTTTCCTTTTCCTTTTGCATTTTTTTTATTTCTGTGTTTTGCATTTCCCTATTGTTTGTATTTGGCCTGAAGGAGACTCCTGTTCGTCCTTCCTTTTGGAGGAACAGGTAGTCTCGTCCCTGCCATTAGTACCAGGGTCCTATAGGGCTAGATCAGACTCTAGTTATTCCTGCATGTGAACTCACCTACCTTTGACGTCTGTTCATACTGTTAGTCGGTCAGGATTATGTTTAGGGTTTCCACTAGGAGGTGTCCATCTTCCTTACCTAGTTCTCAGGCATGATTCCCTGTTTCCCCTTCCCTCCTATGCTCGGCGTGGTGTTTCCCTCCCACACCGAAGCGTGACAGCCGCTGCCTTCTCAAACAGATGATCAGCGGGGTTCCTGGGAGTCAGACCCCCAACTATCAGATGCTAATGATCTATCCATAGGATAGGTCATCAGTATATATGGGAAGGAGCAATATATATATACACCATATTTTTCACCACATGAGATGCACTTATGTGCACTTTTTTCCCCCTAAAGTGGGGGGAAAACTAAAAATGTCACTGTGAATACTAATAAGCGCATCCATGGGGGTTGATCTGTGGCATGGGGGGGGGGCTGATCTGTTCCATGGAGGCTGATCTGAGGCATGGGGGTCTGATCTGAGGTCTGATTGGGGGTCATTCACATTGGGGTCTGAGCTGAGGTCTGATTAAAGGTCTTATTAACATTGGGGATCGGACTGGGGCTGTGAACTGAGGTCTGATTAACATTGGGGGTCTGATTGGTGGTCTGATGAAATTTTTTTTTTTTCATATTGCCCTCATCTAAAACCTAGGTGCGTCTTTTGGGCTGGTGTGTGTACAGGTACAAGTGGTTTTGGGGGGCAATATCCCACTGATAGTCTAATTTTAATTACAAGTTTTTTCTTGAAACAGTTTGATTTCCTTTTCCTCAAAGCTCAGCAGTGGCATCACCCATAATGCAGTCCCAGACCCTAACCCTGTCTCGCCTTCCCGCCATTACACAATCCATAAAGCTAATCATGTTTTTAAAAAGGAGGATATTATAGGGGAATAAAAAGGTTCATTATGTCTTAGCTGCATAGATTAAAAGACGCCAACCTGGGACGGGGGAAGTGTAGATTAAGTTTGACATTTGAATAAAATTGCGCAATAAAAACAATTAGGACATTAATGTAAAATGATCTCACGTTTCTTTTTTTATTATCATTGACCTTTTAGAGCCTACTGAATTTCTTTTACTTTATCAGTTTGCAAAGTATCCTTGAGGGCCCATCTGGGAAAAGAACAATTTAGAAAATGGAAAATGCATTCATTTGCTTTGCTTCAGCAGTGCGGTGGCTCCACAACATTACCTCTGAGATATAGTCTTGTGCTTCTCTACCCTCATCATAGCATCTTACAGAGCTGCAAGTCCTAGACAGACGCCTCTCAAGACGGATCTGATAAGTCATCATACAAGATGCAAGTGAACTCCTGTCATATCCAAGATCTACGGCAATAACAAGTGGAGAATTGTCAATGTCACCTTTTATCTTTCCTTGATGTGAGAATTCAACAACTATTGAAATCTGTCCTCCTTAGTGACAACTGTTGAATCCTTAAAGGCTTAGTTAGGAGCACATATACGCTGGACAATGATTCAGTTTGCTGCCCTATTCCTGTATCTTAATTCCCTGGCCAAGGTGGAATGACCTGTAGGCACCCAAGCCACATGCCTGCACAGGAGTGCCCCGATGAGGGCTTCTAATGCACTCATCCACCCCCTTCCAGCAACCATATCCTTGAGCTGTTACCACCAATGACGTAACTAGACCACCGTTATATTATATTTTGTCATGTTTTATTATATATGCAGTAATATGACATGTTAAACATGCTGTGCTGGGCAGAAGGTTGCATATGGAAACTAACGGGCATTTTACTGCAGGCACCACATTTCAGTGTATACTGTATAGCAATGGTTGTTTGGCTTGGTCGGGTCAGGAGAAATATCCGATTTGCACACATTGCATCCTAAATGCAACCAGGTCAAAAATAGGAGGAGCTCAGAGCGCCTCATGGTCAGTTAGAGAGTATATGGCAGAGTGCAGCTGAACCAAGATGACCCTGGCCTAGATAACAGTGAAGAGGAACCGTGATCGGAGCTTGGCAGGCTGAGAGAGGTAAAGAATGGATATTTAGATTAAAAAAAGGGCAATTAGAGACTGTTGTCTATGCTGTGAACCCACTGTAAACTGCTGATGCTGTTTGTTCAGCAACAGCGAGAACTCGTTCTAGGCAGTGGCGTCACTAGAAATGACTGGGCCCCACAGTAAATTTTTGAATGCCCTGCCCGTCTTCGCAACCCTATCTTCCCATGCACAGTTTATACTGTATGTGACGTCACTGTATATAATGTTATTGTATAATACTGTTGATGGGGCTCTGACAATAAAATCTTTTGGTCCTCCGCCTGGGTGGGACCCATAGCAGCCGCTTCCATTATATCTGCGACCCTGGTTCCAGGAGTAGAGGGTGCCCTGGATAATGCAAGTAGCTGCATACTACTTCTGACCTGGAGGGTGTAATGTGGTAGGTCCGAATCTGGTACTCTGGAGTTAGTAGTCATTACATTGTAAACCAACTATCTCTCTAGGCCCTACAACATCCTGCCATTTGTGTCCTAAGGACTGTATATAGGGGACCTGTTAATATGTACTGAAAGATGCACTGTGCCGTGAATAAACATATTTCCCTGAGGTTAGTCGTGACAAAGCCCTTTGTAAGTACACTAGGAATGTGGAAAAAGACTGTGCTATGCTATGGGCTACTATAGAGACAGGTCTACTACTGTTGGTGTGCGTAACCACCAAGCTCTGTGCTGCAATCCAATTTCTAAGGAACTAGTGTGTGCCTTCATTGACAAATTATTACTGCATGCTCACCGTCTTCATCTGAGTAAACCACTGTTTATGGAATATTTAGTGAACGTGTTCATTTCTCATATAGTTTCATCTATTTTGTTCAATATAACACAGTAACTTAGGTATACCCTAAAAGGCATTATCTTAGGACCATTCTGGAGGCCCTATCAGGTCCGGGGCTGCCTCAGAAAACCCTCAGCTCCAGTGATTACTATTGTCAAGACACAATAGCAAGTCAAGTGACAATAACGTCAGAGTTTTCTCCAATTTTGGCCACTGATGTGAGATGACATGTTTGTATCTCAGCCATCCCTCTGTAGGTATTTCAAGGGGACAGGATAATATGTCAGCTCTATATAAGTGAGTAAAATAAAACTGTTCTGCGCGCCACCATAATCCGCTGGGTGGAAGGTACTTAACCTATAAGTTAATGTTTGTCCGTGCAAACAAGTCTTGAGGCATAACAGGTTTATAGGCTAGCCAGTTACTCATCTTCAGATTGTCCCTCATCAGAGTAGAGAGAACTGGCTTAGGTTGAGTTGACATTTTTTTGTCTTATGTTTAACTTAAAAAATGTATATGTTGTATGGATGTCTCTGATAGATGTCATACAGTGGCATCGGCCACCATAGGGTTCCATTGCTCCCCCCCAAAAAAGTACAGCATGGTTTAAAGGGGTTTCCTGTAAGTAACTGATTGGTGAGGGTGCAACACCTGGGATCCCTGCCAATCAGATGTTTGACAAGAAACCGGCACTCACAGTAGTAACCCGGCCTTCTTGCAGCCTAGCCTACTCCATGTGACATTATGTTCATTGGTCACATGGCCTAGTTACAGCCAGGGTCCGACTGGGTTGCCTAGGGCCCACCAGTAAAATTTGTTTTGGGGGGCCCACCGTACAGACACATTCAAATATTACCTGCTCACTCAGCAGCAAGATGCCACCAGATGATTGAATATTGGGGTCCCTGCAACTTTGAGAAGGTAGGTCCTGGGGAGAAGAGGACACTGTCTAGCTTTCCTCTATACCTAGAAGTCATCTCAGCTCAAGTTTTTTATATGAACACAGGCTGGTTGAGGTGCTGTACATTAAATATATGCATTTAGTGCAGGAAGTCTACTGTGTTATGTACGTGTGCAGGGGGTGGGAGGTTAAGGGCCCACCTTGCTCATGGGCCCACCAGAGGATTCACTTGTACCCCTGTGGGCCAGGTCAAGCCTGGGAGCAGCTCAGCCCAATTGAAGTGAATGGAGCTAAGCTGCAATACCAAGCACTATCACTATACAATATACGGTGCTGAGCTTGGTGAGCAAAATGAAGGCTGCTGGGCTACTGTGAGCGCCAGTGCCTTCTCTAACGGCTGATCACCGGCGGTCCTGGGTGTCAGACCCTACCAATCAGATATTGATGACCTATCCAAAGAATAGGTCATCAGTATCATCAGTATAGAAGTCTTGGAAAACCCTACTGTATAACTTTTTTCCCCCAGAGATCTGCAGGATGTAAAAGCAGAGGGGACTACACTCCCCCCCCCTCCATCGTATACAGTATGTTAAACAAAGGAGAAAAACGTTATGTGAAGCTAGCCTAAGCTGGCTGAGTGGCTTTAGTTGGGGGATCCCAGGGGTGCTATTTCTCTTGTAAAGAGTGCCTGCGAGGCATGATGAGTCTTATAGGTCACAAAATGGTCCTCGGGAAAAAGGCTTGCAAATTAGCTCCCTTCCCAAAAAAAGAAAAGAAAGATGTGCCACTGCTGCCACCAGAGGGACATCTTTCTTGTCATTTTTGGAAAGGCAGCTAATTTGCATGTTGTCTATTGAAGAACACACTGTGTGTTAGATCTTGCACTCTTCAGGCCTCTGTTGTTAACCTGATCAGGCAAATGAGGTGGAAGGAAAATAAGCGAGATTAATTTGCAACCTCGGTATGTTAGATTGTCCAGGCTTACGTACCAGGTAATTGTTGAAATAAATCAGTAGGAAGAAGCCTGCGAGCAAGGCCAGGACGGTTGCAGAAATTCTTCCTTACTGATAATTAGCATGAACTCACAAGAGTAATATGTTCCTTTCTGGAGGCTGCTGTGTACTCAAGAAATAAAAATAATCCGAACAAGTAATTGGTTTTTAAAATAATGGTGACACCTTGAGCAGGAAGCCCTTATAATCCATGCGATGTGGATATTAATTGGTGAACTGCCGGACAGCTTACATCATTTATATTCCATAGATTTTTATTTTATAGTTATTGCCTCACATACAAAGTGTCACCTTCATTAACATTCTATAGTTTATTCTACAATGACTTAGAAAGAACAAGTTGATAAAAGTCATCATCATCAACACTTAAGCACCTTGCAGACGAGCGTGTCCGGATTAGGTCCAGATGCGTTGAGTCTACGATCGGGGAAAATCATACGAGTGCGTACGCAATTTCAGTAAATTTTGACTGTGATTGCGTTGCGTTGCTCAGTTTTTTCCGCGCAAGTGCAATGCGTTTTGCACACGCGTGAGAAAAACTGATTGTGGCACCCAGACCCGAACCCGGACTTCTTCACTGAAGTTTGGGTTTGGGTTAGGTGTTCTGTAGATTTATTATTTTCCCTTATAACATGGTTATAAGGGGAAATAATAGCATTCTTAATACAGAACGCTTAGTAAAATAGTAAAGGAGGGGTTAAAAAAATAAATAAAATTAACTCACCTCATCCATTTGTTCGCGCAGCCGGCATTGTCTTCTTTCTTTTTCTTTCAGGACCCACAAAAGGACCTTTGATGATGTAATCGCGCTTACCACATGGTGACGTCAGCGCAGTGACATCAGCCCTGGTCCTGCTGAATGAAGATGGAAGGATCTTCACCAAGTGGTGAACGCAATTACGTCAAAGGTCCTTTTGCAGGTCCTGAAAGAAGAAGAAAGAAGACGATGCTGGCTGCGCGAACAAGTGGATGAGGTGAGATTATTATTTTTAACCCTTCATGCCACATTTTAGTAAGCATTCTGTATTAAGAATGCTATTATTTTCCCTTATAACCATATAACTTTCTTGCAGATGCTTGTGATTTTCACACATCCCTATTCATTTTCTATGGGGCCTGCGTTGCGTGAAAAACGCAGAATTTAGAACATGCTGCGATTTTCACGCAACGCACAAGTGATGCGTGAAAATCAACGCTCATCTGAACAGCCCCATTGAAGCGAATGGGTCCGGATTCAGTGCAGGTGCAATGCGTACACCTCACGCATTGCACCTGCATGGAATTCTCGCCCGAGTGAAAGGGGCCTTAAATCATCATCAACATCACATTCAGCTTGATCAATACCACCAACTAGGCTTGAGCGAATCAGGTTTGGATTGCTCTATCCGAACCAGATTCGTTTGAAGACTTTGATAAGAATACGGGCTTCGTCCTACTGTAAAATGTATGAACTCCGCTGAGGTCTTTCTGAAGTTTCAGCAAATATTGCCTCGCCTCTATCACGTGTCACTTTTAGAGATGAGTGAATTTTTCAAAAGTTCGATTCGACTGATTAGCCGAATTTTATTTAAAAAATTGCTTTGTGATAAATTACTTTGTCACGAAGCAAATTTTTTATGTAAGCAGTGGGTACAATGACAGGGAGCTGCGATAGCGCCGCCCCCATCATTGTACCCCTCAGATGCCGCGTTCACACATGATCGCGGCATCTGAGTGTAATTTTACACTGTTTTAACATTTTACACTGTTTTAACATTGAATTAAAATTAAGTCAAAATTACCGCCTCCATTTTCTTGCGACAGGCCGGCTGTCGCCATCTTGCATGAAGATCTGGCGTGAAATCTCGCGCGGCGCGAGATTACGTCATCACGCCGGCCGACGTGGTGACGTAAGGCATCACCACGCACGGTATTTCGGCCAAGATCTTCCATCATGATGGTGGCTGGTGGCCCATTGCGAGAAAATGGAGAAGGTAAGTATGATTTTTTAAAGTTTTTTACACTATTTCAGGTTAAATTGATTCGCTTACACAAAGCACAAGGAAATTCAAATTTATACTGAAATTCAGATCGAATTCTACTTCGTGGGATTTCATTCGCTCATCTCTAATCACTTTGTTTATTCACATAAATTACGGTATCAAAATACTAAGACGAACTCGGCTGCATGCCTCATTAACAAAGCTGAGTTCAGCTTGTTTTTTTAATACAGTAATTTATGTGAATAAACAAAGTGAAAGGTGATAGAATTGAGACAAAGTAAGTCTCCCAATATTTGTTGAAACGTCAAAAAGACCTCTGTGGAGGCAATACATTTTACAGTAGGACAGAGCCCAAATTGTTAATATCATTTTCAAAGAATTGGATTCAGATACAGCAATCTGAACCCCATTCGCCGAACCCTACCACCAACTGTCAACCTGACTGTTATTATTAGAGATGAGCGAATCGAAAATGACAAAGTGGAATTCGATCCGAAATTCAGGAAAAATTTGATTTGCACCAAAATGGCTGCTGCACGTGTGAGGACATGGAGCAAGGAACTCTGGGAACGAGGGATCACCCACAATGCCATGCATGCAGCCAATCAGCAGCCAGCCCTGTGATGTCACAGCTCTATAAATAGCCTCAGCCATCTTGGATTCTGCCATTTTCCAATGTACTTAGTGCAGGGAGGGACGTCAGCAGGCGCTAGGGACAGTGCTAGGAAAGACTTCATTGTGCTGAAAAAAACGATTTACAAGTTCAGGGAAAGATTATTTTAAGCGGTAGGGAAAGGATAGGGAGGAATCATTCCACAGCATTTATGTAGAACAGGGTTCAATAGGGGAGGTTACAGTCTGGGTAATAGGAACAATCCTATTACACCTTGCTGCACTGACTTCGGATCCAAATTGCCATTATACAGCTCTGTAATTCCAGCAAACCGTTCTTGTTATTGTGGTGTAAGTGCTGTTTGATACTTCCATTAACAGGGTTTATTACAAGGAAATATTTTTACATCTAAGGCTACTTTCACATTAGCGTTCGGGGCTCCGCTAGTGAGTTCCGTTTGAAGGCTCGCACAAGCGGTCCCGAACGCATCCGTACTGCCCCAATGCATTGTGAGTGGATGCGGATCCGCTCAGAATGCATCAGTCTGGCACTGTTTGTCCTCCGCAGCTTGCAGCGTTCGGGTGTCCGCCTGGCCGTGCGGAGGCAAACGGATCCGTCCAGACTTACAATGTAAGTCAATGGGGACTGATCCGTTTGAAGTTGACACAATATGGCTCAATTTTCAAACGGATCCGTTCCTTATTGACTTTCAATGTAAAGTCTGGATGGATCCGTTTGAGCAACTTTCACACTTAGAACTTTTTCTAAGCTATAATGCAGTCGGATCCGTTCTGAACGGATCCCATCGTCTGCATTATAGGAGCGGATCCGTCTGTGCAGACACCAGACGGATCCGCTCTGAACGCAAGTGTGAAAGTAGCCTTACTTGCCCTTGTGTGCTTCAGTTATATGCCTTAAAGCATTTTTTGGCTTGTATTAGAGGGAAAAAAGGGCTTATTAGCCATTGTGTGGTGAAGTGCAAAAATGACAGCCCTTTTTTGGCATGTATAAGTGGCACAAAAAAAAATATTTATTTGCCGTTCAGCGGTGGTTATGTTTTAAATCCCTTTTTGTCCTGTATTAGTGGCAAAAGAAAAATATATTTGCCGTTCAGAGGTGCAGTTATATGTTCTAAAGCCTTTTGTGTCGTGTATAAGTGGAAACAAATAAGGGCCTATTTGCTGTTCAGCGGTGCAGTTATATGTTCTAACGGATTTTGTGTCGTGTATAAGTGGAAAACAATTAGGGCCTATTTGCCGTTCAGCGATGCAGTTATTTGTTCTAAAGCCCTTTTGTGGAGTGTATAAGTGGAAAAAAGATAAATATATTTGCCGTTCAGCGGTGCAGTTATACATTCTAAAGCCATTTGTGGTGTGTATAGGTGGAAAAAAATAAATGCTTATTTGCCGTTCAGTGGTGCAGTTATATGTTTTAAAGCACTTTTTGTTGTGTATTAGTGGCAAAAGAAAAATATATTTGCCGTTCAGCGGTGCAGTTATATGTTCTAAACTTTTATGCTTCTATTAGTGGCACAAAAAGTTTTTGCCATTGTGTGGTGATGTGAGAAAATTTCCGACTTTTTTGGAGTGTTTTAATTTCCTTTTTATTTATTTATTAGATCTAACAGAGAAGTGCCAGGCCCTGCACAGGGGAGTGGCAGACGCTAAATGTTTTTGGCGCAGGCACAGGTCGCAGCAGAGTAAGGGGGCGTGGCAGCACGAGTCGCAGCGAGAGGCCTGAGCTCCCAGTGTCATCCAGTGGTTCTTGAATGGTTGACTTGGTCATCCACTTCATCCCAAGTGACATCAGACACCCACAGCCAAGAGTCGGTGGATTTGTCAGACACAACCCTTAGTTGGCATGGCCCGGGAGCAGGCCCTGTGCCCTCACCTGTCCTCAAGCTGCCTCTGTCCTTTTCTGTTCCCTCAGCCAGAGAAGTATTATATGCTGTGGGCTCAGCTACACTATACAGTGAGAACGAGCTACTACAGGACAGTCAGCAGCTACTGGCCAGTCTAGATGTGGAAGAGACATCCGCTGCTTCCTCCGCTAGGTGGGAAATTAGTAATGAGGAGAGTTGCATGGGTGCTGCTGTTGCGAGCAGTGAGGCTCCTGACCCAGAGACCGTTGAGGAGGATATCCGTGATGTACAGACAGTACTCGATGATGATGATGTAGCTGATCGCACTTTGGAGCCGAGTGAATTAGGGGCTTCATCATCATCTAGAGAAAAGGGTGGCAGCTTGCCCTTGAGGCAGTGGCAGAGCCGGCAAGTCGCTAGCGTGGCAAACATACCCGGGGTAGACCACCCACTTTGCACAAGCCTACCTGCTCGGAAAGTAGTGGTGCATAGGTTCACGGAAGCAGCTGCGATAGCAGTCAGTCAGTCCGTAGTGTTGGGGGTAAAATCACCTAATCTGCGGTGTGGCACTTTTTTGTTAAGCTGCTAGAGGAGGTGAACATGGCCATTTGTAGAATCTGTGGGCAGAAGGTGAAGCGTGGCCACAGTGCCGATGTTGGCACCACAGCCCTACGTCAACAGATGCAGTGTCACCATAAAGTGGCCTGGGAAAACCGTGGCTCCGATGTGGTGGTCCAGCCTGCCGCAGCAACCGCTACATCACCCAGTGGCACACACCCGGTTTCAGGCAGTCAAGGCTCCACCACCTTAGCCGAAGGGAGCCGTCGGTCCTTCCCATCATCTGCTGGTCCTGATGCTCCTGCTCCTCCTACTCCTCGTCAGTCATTCCGTCAGCAATCAATCACCGAAGCGATTGCCAAGAAACAGCAGTATGCATGCCCTCATCCAACGGCGCAGGAGCTGAATGTGCTCCTGGCCAAGTTGCTGGTGCTGCAGTCCCTCCCTTTCCAAGTGGTGGACTCTGCACCTTTCAGAGAACTGATGACTTGGGCCGAGCTGAGGTGGAGAGTCGAAAGCCGTAATTTCTTTACCAAAAAGGCAGTACCAGCCCTGCACACAAATGTAGAACAGAAGGTGGGCCAGTCTTTGAGCCTGTCGATGTCTGTCAAAGTGGACGGCAGCGCCGACGTGTGGAGCTGTAACTATGGTCAGGGACAACACATGTCCTTTGCGGCCCACTGGGTGAATGTGGTTTCTGCACAGCCACACCAGCAACTTGGCCAAGTGATGCCACTTTAGCCTCCACGTTGTCACACCGTTGGTCCTGCGAAAATGTCTGCCTCTGCCTCCTCACCGTGTCCTCAGCCTCCACTGCAGGGACAATTCACAGTGCCCCTTCAGCATACCTTATGTACAGGGCATAGCGGTGTTACACTGTTTTGCACCTCGTTTGCCTGGGCGAACTGAGTCACACAGGGGAGGAACTGCTCCATGTCCTTCATCAAAAAATTGAATCCTGTCTTTCTCCGCGGCAACCCAAAATCGGAACTATGGTGACCGACAACGGGAAGAACATGGTGCCCGCGCTGCGTCAAGGGGGGCAGAGGCACAAGTGTACAATCTGGTTGTCAAGCGGTTCCTGAAGTCTTCTAACCCATCTGCAAGACATCCTAAAAATGGAAAGGAAACTTTGCATACACTTCAGCCACTCGTACACTGCAAAGCACACCCTCCTTGAGCTGCAGCGGCAGAACGGCATTACCCAACATAGGCTGATATGCGACATTTCCACCTAATGGAATTCCACCCTCCATATGTTGGACCGACTATACGGACAGAGAAAGGCCATAAACGATTTGTTGATGATCCAAGCGGACAGGAGTACTCTTCTGTGTAACTTTAATGTCAGCCAGTGGTAGCTAATGCGTGGCACCTGCCGTTTGCTCAGGCCCTTTGAGGAGGCCACGTTATTTTTCAGTCGCCAGGACTACGGGATGAACAACATAATTCCACTGCTTCATGTCCTGAAACAGATGCTGGTAAATCTGGCTGGTCAGAGGACTGGAGATGTGGTGCCTAGATCTCACTGCCACATGTGTCCTATGGGGGCTAAACTGGAGGAGGAGGAGGAGGACATCGGAGCACAAGCAATGTGTAGCAAAATGGGTGGTTTTTAGACACAGTTGAAAGGAGAGGAGGAACAGGAGCAGCCAGCGGAGCTACAGGGCGATGAGGAAGATGAGGCAGAGATCCCAGACACACAGTGGCAGTATGCAGTGGGGATGGAGGCAGGGAAACCCTCAGAGTCACTTGCACAATTGGCCTGATGCATACTTACTTGCGTAGTGACAGCCGAATTGTCACCATTCTGCAAAGGGATGACTTCTGACTTTCCACCTTGTTGGACCCTCACTACCTGTCCAAAATGGGGGCCTTTTTTACACCCGCTGAGAGGGAGGACAAACTGAACTATTACAGAGACATCCTATGTAGTCAGTTGGTCGCTGCCTATCTGTGCTATCTTCCATCCTCTCGCAAATCTGACCAGGGGGGCCCTCTGTGCTCATGTTCCTCTGCCATGTCTGCTGTGGCAGGGTTAGAGGGGTAGGAGCAGTTCCAGCTCCATCAGCAGCAACTTAAGTCTAGAGTCACTGATGAGCAGCTTTCTTCACCCGCCTAGTGAAGAAACCACTTATCAGCAGCAGCTAGACCTGGAGCAGGACCTGAACCAGCAGGTGGTGGCATACTTGGACAGTGCACTGCCTCCCCACATTGAAGATCCGCTGGACTACTGGGCAGCCAAACTGGATTTGTGGCTGCAACTAGCAGAGTTTGTCCTGAAAAAGCTGTCCTGCCCGGCCAGTAGTGTGGCATCAGAGCGGGTGTTTAGTGAAAAGACTGACCTTTGTCAAGATGAATCAGGCATGGATCAACCAAGATTTCCACCCACCAATGCCTGATGCATCAAACTAGATCATCCATGGTGCCACACCAACACTTTGACAAAAGAGACCGGTTACTTCTGGCTACCTGCCTCAGCTACTATTCTGATACTGCCACCCGCCTGATGCCACACATCTGATGCCAAGTGTTTCTTCTTTCACCCACCATCTTCAGCTGGTATTCGTATTACCACCCACCTCCTCACTCTGTCATTGTGCCGCTCTGTGGCCTCCTGATGCTGCCGCCACCTCCACGCTGTCATGTTCCACTCTGTGACCTTCTCCTGATGCTGTCGCCACATCCAGGCTCTGTCATTGGGCCACTCTGTGGTCTAGTCATGCTGCTTCCACCTCACCACTATATCATAGGGCCATTCAGTGGACTTCTCATGCTTTTCGCACCCTCTCTATATCATGACTGGGCCACTACTTTGCCTTTTGGCCTGGCTGACATCATCATTTATTTGACCCTTCTGATCTGTCAGAAGGAAAGTAAAACGAGACACACAATGGATACTGTTTGTGTAGCAGCTATAAGGCCTGTATGGTCCCATCAGAATTGGCTTATGATTTGGTAGCCAAAAGCAGGAGTGGGTACAAAACACAGAAGAAATGCAAATATTCCATTCACGTGTCATCTCTGTTTTGGATCCACTCCTGTTTTTTGTGGGTTATTGTTCTAACAGATCAGAGGAAGGGCAAAAAAATCTGTGACGTCAAAACAAACTTACTGCTGACCCCCTCTCCACTCTGTCGGGGGCTCTACTTGTATAAGCGTTTAATAGAACAGATTCTGTAGACATCTTTGTGGAATCAGCTGACGACAGTGTAAAAGGAGTGCGTTTCTTCTTAGCGCTAACATCGACCTGTAAGGCTGAGTTCATACTTGAGTTATTTGGTCAGTTTTGGCCCCGTGACTGCCCAAATAAGTAAAGTGTGCAGTGATTCTAAGAGCGACGCCTGTCATCTGCATGTCATACTGACTCACAGTATTTTTTCACTATCACAGCAGACTCCCTATGCGAGTTACTGCAAGGCACAGTGTTCTACACCACTATACAGGCACAGTGTTCTACACCACTATACAGGCACAGTGTTCTACACCACTATACAGGCTCTCTGCAGCACGGAAATAGCAGTTTTTTAATGCGATCAAACCAAATTATTTGTAGAAAAATTTGGCGAACCGGCCGAATCAAATTTTTTTAAAATTTGCTCATCTCTAGTCACTATCTTCATCATCAGCACCACCAGCATAAACATCATGCCTTCCTTGAGAATGAATATTATCTTCATCACCACCCAGATCATAATTATCATGCTTTGCATAAATATGATCATATTTCATCATTGACACCACTATAGTCATGTCCTAGTTTTATTCCGGCCGCCTCTAGGCGTGTTTGCCGTGCTGCCGCCAGAACTCCGGCCTGCAACCATTATAGTCAATGGGGCTAGAGCAGTAGTCCGGGGGCAGGCGTGCACTAGCGGCAGTACAGATCCGACACGCTGTTTCCCCGCCGGAACAACCTGCCGGAGCTCCTTGCCACTAGTGTGAAACTAGCCTAAGAGGGTCAGTCATTATAAATGATGATATGACTAGTGTTGGGCGAGCATGCTTGGCCGAACACTATTTCGGCTCGAGCATTGCGATGCTCGGCACATCGCGGTGTTCGGCAGAATACCGCGTGTGTTCGAGCGCGATGCCCGAGTCTCCTCCCCGCACTTTTGTTGGCTGCTATGCAGCCAATAAACGTGCAGGTAAGTACTGCCCTCACTGTAATGTCATAGTCATGTTGGCTACTGACATTACAGTGATAGGCTGGCCAGAAAGCGTCATCGGGTGCTGTACAGCACCCGATGACATGTGTTCGGCTCAGTATTAGTCAGGGAGAGCTGCAGAGCAGAAGGGAGAGATAGTGTAGGGTTTAAAATAGCAGTTTTTATACTTGTTATAGACCCAAAAGTCTTTTTAAAGACTATTTTTTTAGTGCAACCTGCACTAAATTGCTAAAACTTGTTAGAGACCCAAAAGTCCTTTTAAGGACTATAGTTGTATCTGGCAGCAATCAATTGTTTGGCCGCTGCGGACAGTTACATTACCTGCGCTACATCTCCTTTATAACGTTTGCCCTTCCAAAATATCAGTGACATTAATACAGTCTAATTTTTTATTAGCCGCTGGTGACAGCGACATTACTTGCGCTATACCTCCTGTATAACGTGTGCGCATCCTAAATATCAGTGACATTTATTCAGTGTAATTTTTTTTTAGGCATTGGTGACAGCGACATTACTTGCACTATAAGTCCTGTTTAACGTGTCCGCATCTAAAAAATATCTGTGACATTCTGTGTACTTTATTGGAACAAACACTTACAAAACCTGTGCTACTGTACGTGTGACATACTTGCAAGAATATATACCATTTAATATGCGCAAGGCAAGCAGTAAGGCACAGGGAAGTGGCCATGCTGATCCTCCACTTGGCATCAAAGCACCCTAAAAGATGGGCCGAACGCCTGGGTCCACAACCAGTGTCTGTGGGTCACACCACTGCCTCCTCTTCCCCTGTGTTAAGTGCTGGCCAATCCTCTGTCAAAGACGCAGGCCTGGATGCCTCCCACCTTGCACATGGACCTTTGCAAGCACCATCAGCTAGCACATCCACTTCTGTGTCCTAGCGCAGCGTACAGATGTCCATACCCCAGGCCTTAGAACGAAAGCGCAAATACCCAGCCACCCACCCACAGACTATGGCACTAAATGCGCACCTTTCCAAATTGCTGGCCCTGAAAATCAGTGACCAGACTGTGGCTCTCGCCACTCAACCTAGAACCAGGCATAGTTATGTCTGATAATGGCAGTAACTTGGTGGCGGCTTAGGAGCTCAGCAAGCTCACACACATACCATGCCTAGCTCCCGTGTTCAACCTAGCGGTTCAGCGGTTTCTCAAAACCTACCCCAATTTGCCTGAGCTACTGGTGAAGGTGCACCACGTGTGTGTGCCCATTTCCGCTAGTCATCAACAGCTTCTGCTGGTCTGGCATGCTGCAGCAGCGCTTGCAAATGCCAGGCCACCAACTGTTGTGCGACGTGAGCACGCACTGTAACTCCACATTCCACATGTTGGCCAGGCTTTGTGAGCAGCAGAGGGCAGTAGTGGAATACCAGCTGCAACATGGTCGTCGTCTTTCCAGTCAGCTTCCGCTCTTCACAAGCTATTTTTATAAAAATGTTTTTCTTCAAGCTCTTGAACACAAAGACAACAATAGTAAGTAATGTCAGAGTGACACTGACATACATAGCTATGGATAAATGCATGGTTCATAGTGTAAAAAAACAGCCTGTAACACACTACTGTTGATAAAGTATAAATAAAAATAGAAGCCTATAAATGTTAGCAAAATTGCAACAGGTTTTGAGAAAAAAATCCAGGCCCAACTGGACATCCCCTGGCCATGACCAAAGTACGCATTGGTAACGACACAGTAAAATAAACTGTGTTCTTATAAATAGTAGAACATTTGCTCCAGTTTTTTTCTTTAAATAAGAAGTACAGGTCCAATTAAACTCTGGCTGAGAACAAACTATACACTGGCACTGGCACAATAAAATATACTTAAAGTAATTGGGGGCCCTCACACATAATGTTTTAAAGCAGGTATCCTCAAACTGCGGCCCTCCAGCTGTTGTAAAGCTACAACTCCCACAATACCCTGCTGTAAGTTGATACCTGTAGGCTGTTCGGGCATGCTGGTAGTTGTAGTTTTTCAACAGCTATAGTATGCCTGTTTTAGAGGGTCACCAGCAGGCCCTAACCCATTAGGGCGTGTCAAATGTTTTGACTTTGTTTTTCAAAAAATGAGGGTGGTCAAAAAGTTGTGTTTTGGTTAGCAATTCACAATAATATTTACAAGAAATGGCAATTACATTGTTTTGCTTGGTAAATAACTACTTCAATTTTGTGATATTTAGACGTTTTATGTAAAATTTGCAGCAAACTGTGTTCTTTCTAGAAGTGCCCTCTTCTCATTATTTATGTCTGTACTTCTGCTCTAAGGTTAAGAATAGAGTTGAGCGAACACCTGGATGTTCGGGTTCGAGAAGTTCGGCCGAACTTCCCGGAAATGTTCGGGTTCGGGATCCGAACCCGATCCGAACTTCGTCCCGAACCCCATTGAAGTCAATGGGGACCCGAACTTTTCGGCACTAAAAAGGCTGTAAAACAGCCCAGGAAAGAGCTAGAGGGCTGCAAAAGGCAGCAACATGTAGGTAAATCCCCTGCAAACAAATGTGGATAGGGAAATGAATTAAAATAAAAATTAAATAAATAAAAATTAACCAAAATCAATTGGAGAGAGGTCCCATAGCAGAGAATCTGGCTTCCCGTCACCCACAACTGGAACAGTCCATTCTCAGATATTTAGGCCCCGGCACCCAGGCAGAGGAGAGAGGTCCCGTAACAGAGAATCTGTCTTCATGTCAGCAGAGAATCAGTCTTCATGTCATAGCAGAGAATGAGGCTTCACGTCAGCCACCACTGCAACAGTCCATTTTCATAAATTTAGGCCCAGCACCCAGGCAGAGGAGAGAGGTCCCGTAACAGACAATCTGGCTTCATGTCAGCAGAGAATTAGTCTGCATGTCATAGCAGAGAATGAGGCTTCACGTCAGCCACCACTGCAACAGTCCATTGGCATATATTTAGGCCCAGCACACAGGCAGAGGAGAGAGGTCCCGTAACAGAGGATCTGGCTTCATGTCAGCAGAGAATCAGTCTGCATGTCATAGCAGAAAATCAGGCTTCACGTCAGCCACCACTGCAACAGTCCATTGTCAGATATTTAGGCCCAGCACCCAGGCAGAGGAGAGAGGTCCCGTAACAGACAATCTGGCTTCATGTCAGCAGAGAATTAGTCTGCATGTCATAGCAGAAAATCAGGCTTCACGTCACCCACCACTGCAACAGTCCATTGTCAGATATTTAGGCCCCGGCACCCAGACAGAGGAGAGGTTCATTCAACTTTGGGTAGCCTCGCAATATAATGGTAAAATGAAAATAAAAATAGGATTGAATGAGGAAGTGCCCTGGAGTCCAATAATATATGGTTAAGGGGAGGTAGTTAATGTCTAATCTGCACAAGGGATGGACAGGTCCTGTGGGATCCATGCCTGGTTCATTTTTATGAACGTCAGCTTGTCCACATTGGCTGTAGACAGGCGGCTGCGTTTGTCTGTAATGACGCCCCCTGCCGTGCTGAATACACGTTCAGACAAAACGCTGGCCGCCGGGCAGGCCAGCACCTCCAAGGCATAAAAGGCTAGCTCTGGCCACGTGGACAATTTAGAGACCCAGAAGTTGAATGGGGCCGAACCATCAGTCAGTACGTGGAGGGGTGTGCACACGTACTGTTCCACCATGTTAGTGAAATGTTGCCTCCTGCTAACACGTTGCGTATCAGGTGGTGGTGCAGTTAGCTGTGGCGTGTTGACAAAACTTTTCCACATCTCTGCCATGCTAACCCTGCCCTCAGAGGAGCTGGCCGTGACACAGCTGCCTTGGCGACCTCTTGCTCCTCCTCTGCCTTGGCCTTGGGCTTCCACTTGTTCCCCTGTGACATTTGGGAATGCTCTCAGTAGCGCGTCTACCAACGTGCGCTTGTACTCGCGCATCTTCCTATCACGCTCCAGTGCAGGAAGTAAGGTGGGCACATTGTCTTTGTAGCGTGGATCCAGCAGGGTGGCAACCCAGTAGTCCGCACAGGTTAAAATGTGGGCAACTCTGCTGTCGTTGCGCAGGCACTGCAGCATGTAGTCGCTCATGTGTGCCAGGCTGCCCAGGGGTAAGGACAAGCTGTCCTCTGTGGGAGGCGTATCGTCATTGTCCTGCCTTTCCCCCCAGCCACGCACCAGTGATGGACCCGAGCTGCGTTGGGTGCCACCCAGCTGTGACCATGCTTCATCCTCATCCTCCTCCACCTCCTCCTCATCCTCGTCCTCCTCGTCCTCCAGTAGTGGGCCCTGTCTGGCCACATTTGTACCTGGCCTCTGCTGTTGCCAAAAACCTCCCTCTGAGTCACTTCGAAGAGACTGGCCTGAAAGTGCTAAAAATGACCCCTCTTCCTCCTCCTCCTCCTCCTCCTCCTCCTGGGCCACCTCCTCTTCCATCATCGCCCTGAGTGTTTTCTCAAGGAGACATAGAAGTGGTATTGTAACGCTGATAACGGTGTCATCGCCACTGGCCATGTTGGTGGAGTACTCGAAACAGCGCAACAGGGCACACAGGTCTCGCATGGAGGCCCAGTCATTGGTGGTGAAGTGGTGCTGTTCTGTAGTGCGACTGACCCGTGCGTGCTGCAGCTGAAACTCCACTATGGCCTGCTGCTGCTCGCACAGTCTGTCCAGCATGTGCAAGGTGGAGTTCCACCTGGTGGGCACGTCGCATATGAGGCGGTGAGCGGGAAGGCCGAAGTTACGCTGTAGCGCAGACAGGCGAGCAGCAGCAGGATGTGAACGCCGGAAGCGCGAACAGACGGTCCGCACTTTATGCAGCAGCTCTGACATGTCGGGGTAGTTGTGAATGAACTTCTGCACCACCAAATTCAGCACATGCGCCAAGCAAGGGATGTGCGTCAAATTGGCTAGTCCCAGAGCTGCAACGAGATTTCGCCCATTATCACACACCACCAGGCCGGGCTTGAGGCTCACCGGCAGCAACCACTCGTCGGTCTGTTGTTCTATACCCTGCCACAACTCCTGTGCGGTGTGGGGCCTGTCCCCCAAACATATGAGTTTCAGAATGGCCTGCTGACGTTTACCCCGGGCTGTGCTGAAGTTGGTGGTGAAGGTGTGTGGCTGACTGGATGAGCAGGTGGAAGAAGAGGAGGAGGAAGCCGAGAAGGAGGAGGTGGCAACAGGAGGCAAAGAATGTTGCCCTGCGATCCTTGGCGGCGGAAGGACGTGCGCCAAACAGCTCTCCGCCTGGGGCCCAGCTGCCACTACATTTACCCAGTGTGCAGTTAGGGAGATATAGCGTCCCTGGCCGTGCTTACTGGTCCACGTATCTGTGGTTAGGTGGACCTTGCTACAGATGGCGTTGCGCAGTGCACACTTGATTTTATCGGATACTTGGTTGTGCAGGGAAGGCACGGCTCTCTTGGAGAAGTAGTGGCGGCTGGGAACAACATACTGTGGGACAGCAAGCGACATGAGCTGTTTGAAGCTGTCTGTGTCCACCAGCCTAAATGACAGCATTTCATAGGCCAGTAGTTTAGAAATGCTGGCATTCAGGGCCAGGGATCGAGGGTGGCTAGGTGGGAATTTACGCTTTCTCTCAAATGTTTGTGAGATGGAGAGCTGAACGCTGCCGTGTGACATGGTTGAGACGCTTGGTGACGGAGGTGGTGGTGGTGTTGGTGGTACATCCCCTGTTTGCTGGGCGGCAGGTGCCAACGTTCCTCCAGAGGCGGAGGAAGAGGCCGAGGCGGCAGCAGCAGAAGAGGCCGAGGCGGCAGCAGCAGAAGAGGTAGCAGGGGGAGCCTGAGTGACTTCCTTGGTTTTAAGGTGTTTACTCCACTGCAGTTCATGCTTTGCATGCAGGTGCCTGGTCATGCAGGTTGTGCTCAGGTTCAGAACGTTAATGCCTCGCTTCAGGCTCTGATGGCACAGCGTGCAAACCACTCGGGTCTTGTCGTCAGCACATTGTTTGAAGAAGTGCCATGCCAGGGAACTCCTTGAAGCTGCCTTTGGGGTGCTCGGTCCCAGATGGCGGCGGTCAGTAGCAGGCGGAGTCTCTTGGCGGCGGGTGTTCTGCTTTTGCCCACTGCTCCCTCTTTTGCTACGCTGTTGGCTCGGTCTCACCACTGCCTCTTCCTCCGAACTGTGAAAGTCAGTGGCACGACCTTCATTCCATGTGGGGTCTAGGACCTCATCGTCCCCTGCATCGTCTTCCACCCAGTCTTGATCCCTGACCTCCTGTTCAGTCTGCACACTGCAGAAAGACGCAGCAGTTGGCACCTGTGTTTCGTCATCATCAGAGACATGCTGAGGTGATATTCCCATGTCCTCATCATCAGGAAACATAAGTGGTTGTGCGTCAGTGCATTCTATGTCTTTCACCGCTGGGGAAGGGCTAGGTGGATGCCCTTGGGAAACCCTGCCAGCGGAGTCTTCAAACAGCATAAGAGACTGCTGCATAACTTGAGGCTGAGACAGTTTCCCTGGTATGCATGGGGGTGATGTGACAGACTGATGGGGTTGGTTTTCAGGCGCCATCTGTGCGCTTTCTGCAGAAGACTGGGTGGGAGATAATGTGAACGTGCTGGATCCACTGTCGGCCACCCAATTGACTAATGCCTGTACCTGCTCAGGCCTTACCATCCTTAGAACGGCATTGGGCCCCACCATATATCGCTGTAAATTCTGGCGGCTACTGGGACCTGAGGTATTTGGTACACTAGGACGTGTGGATGTGGCAGAACGGCCACGTCCTCTCCCAGCACCAGAGGGTCCACTAACACCACCACGACCATGTCCACGTCCGCGTCCCTTACTAGATGTTTTCCTCATTGTTATCGTTCACCACAACAACAAAAATATTATTTGGCCCAATGTATTGTATTCAAATTCAGCGGGATATAAATTTGAGGCCTAGTATTTAGGCGCTGGGTGACCGGTATGGATTTAGTGACAGAATTAGACTTGGAAATGCACAGTAGCGTGTGTGTGAAGTTATTCTGAATGACCCTATGTGCACCTTGATTATTATATACCCTTTTAGGGATAGATTTCAAATAGCTCTGATATAGCAGGAACCACTAAATTATGAAATTGCTAAATTGGGAATTGTATTTCAACCCAGAACAAAATATGTGCTTTGGCGGACACTAAATAACTTGCCCATCCACAACAGGACAGCGGTAACGACAGATTTAGCGGGATATAAATTTGAGGCCTACTATTTAGGCGCTGGGTGACCGGTATGGATTTAGTGACAGAATTAGACTTGGAAATGCACAGTAGCGTGTGTGTGAAGTTATTCTGAATGACCCTATGTGCACCTTGAATATTATATACCCTTTTAGGGATAGATTTCAAATAGCTCTGATATAGCAGAAACCACTAAATTATGAAATTGCTAAATTGGGAATTGTATTTCAACCCTAAACAAAAAATGTGCTTTGACGGACACTAAATAACTTGCCCAGCCACAACAGTACAGCGGTAACGACAGATTTAGCGGGATATAAATTTGAGGCCTAGTATTTAGGCGCTGGGTGACCGGTATGGATTTAGTGACAGAATTAGACTGGGATATGGCCAAAAAATAACCACACTATTGCTGGTTAAATGCACTTGGTGTGACAGCTTGACCAACCACACTACTGAGGGTTAAATGCACTTGGTGACGGGCGCAGCTTGCCCCTGATGTAGTATATGGCCAAAAAATGAACAGACTATTGCTGGTTAAATGCACTTGGTGTGACAGCTTGACCAACCACACTACTGATGGTTAAATGCACTTGGTGACGGGCGCAGCTTGCCCCTGATGTAGTATATGGCCAAAAAATAAACAGACTATTGCTGGTTAAATGCACTTGGTGACGGGCGCAGCTTGCCCCTGATGTAGTATATGGCCAAAAAATAAACAGACTATTGCTGGTTAAATGCACTTGGTGTGACAGCTTCACCCTGATGTAGGCTTTAGCCAAAAAACAACCACACCATTGAGGGTTAAATGCACTTGGTCGCAGCTTGTGCTGGCGCACCACAAGACACAAAATGGCCGCCGATCACCCCAGAAAAAAGTGACTGACAAACGGTCTGGGCAGCCTAAAAACAGTGAGCAATTGAATTTCAGCAGCTCAATGATGCACAGCTGCAGATCGATCGATTAATCAAGTCCTTTGGAGGAGTTAATCTGCCTAATCTCGCCCTACTGTCGCAGCCGCAACCTCTCCCTACGCTAATCAGAGCAGAGTGACGGGCGGCGCTATGTGACTCCAGCTTAAATAGAGGCTGGGTCACATGGTGCTCTGGCCAATCACAGCCATGCCAATAGTAGGCATGGCTGTGACGGCCTCTTGGGGCAAGTAGTATGACGCTTGTTGATTGGCTGCTTTGCAGCCTTTCAAAAAGCGCCAAGAAAGCGTCACAAAAGCGCCAAGAAAGCGACGAACACCGAACCCGAACTCGGACTTTTACGAAAAATGTCCGGGTTCGGGTCCGTGTCACGGACACCCCAAAATTCGGTACGAACCCGAACTATACAGTTCGAGTTCGCTCATCCCTAGTTAAGAATATACTTATATTATACTATAAAATATGTATGCAATTGTATGCAATTCGTTAAAGTTTTTAAACTAGCAATACTCATTTGCAGCAGAGTGTCTTTTTAATTATTTTCACTAATGTGATACTTTATCAATTTTTATCATAGTATCATACAAATAGTAACATTTTCTAGTCTTTCTTTTTCCAAGCACAAATAGTTTCTTCCACTTGCACAATCTGAAAATTCGGAACCATGGCTAGTAAAAGGAAGACAAGACTGGCAACTTCCACTCACATGAGTAACTTCATTGGAACTGGTCGAGAAATACTGCCTTCTGAACTCCCAACTCTGCATGATGATTTAAGATATGGCCTTCTACTAAGAGAGCAGAGTGGAGAGAATGTCAGAAATTACCCAGAAGCCACTCTTGCAAAGGATATTTATCCAAAAGTGCTTGAAAAATGGGAGCTAGCAAACAGTTGTTTTGTGGTACCAATTTTAAATTTGAGAGTCACAGTCCTGAAGAAGATAGAAGAAAACTAGGAAAAGGTCAAAAACATATCACTTGGCAGAGGCAAACTGGAAGTGAAAGAGGCTTTCATAGCAACGTTAGATAAGCTCTTTGACATCCTCAATTACAAGTGTGAGATTAAGCTATGTTCAGAATTTGAGGGTGCATGTCCAGGTGGTGCTGACTGTAATCATGAAGTGCACATCTGCTGCTCTTGTTCTAAGGACATAAAGATCTCTGTCAAAGAACTAGTGTTTATTAATGGTCAAAGAGAGAAGGTTGGATCTGTTGGACAGCATCAATTTGGATTACCAGATCTACCTGAGCACAGAAGACAAATTAAAAAGCAGAAGATGCAAGACAAATTTTTGAATATAGGCAGAAAAGGAAGGAAGAGTTAACATTGCAGTTATTACAACCAAATGAAGTTCTTTTCTCCGAAGAAGATGAAGAGCCAACTGATGTTGAAGATGAAGATTCTGAAGAACCTCTGCAGATACCATGTGAGGATTCTGATGTACCTTTTACTTCAAGTAGAAGTCAGTATAATAGATTACAATTGTGCAATGTTGCATAGCAAATTATTAGGTATGGTGCTGGTCTACGTGCTACAGATGCCATTACAACAGCTGCATTTTTGGATGCTGTATTAATTACTGAAGGAGACAGGAGACTTGTGGTTGATCACAATAAAGTAAAAAGGGCCCAAGAAAAAGTCATGTAATCACTTGATGAAGAATTTCATGC
Source organism: Bufo gargarizans (assembly GCF_014858855.1). Classification (NCBI taxonomy): domain Eukaryota; kingdom Metazoa; phylum Chordata; class Amphibia; order Anura; family Bufonidae; genus Bufo; species Bufo gargarizans. Next base: position 10,644,076 of record NC_058084.1, on the reverse strand, counting down.
TCGATGCCGGATAGGCAAGATTGAATGTATCTTCTTTGGTGGACGCCAAGATTCCACTAAAGTTCTGTTACAAGCAGATAACTCAAGTCATCAGTTTCCAAGTATTGTGAAAGAAGAGCATTACACTGTTTGCAATGAGCCAGGTGGAAGGTATCTTTGCCATTTTTCTGCAGAGAAAGACTTAACGAAAAATAAACCTGCTGAAAATATTGCTTACCATCTTGTGGATTTTTTAAAGAAAAACAGCATTGATAAAAGTTTTCAGGCTATTCGTGGTGACTCAACGAATGTTAACACTGGTTGTGAAGTTGGAGTCATGCATTGAGTTGAGGTAAAGCTGAATCGTAAACTCATCTGGTTGGTTTGTGCTCTTCATACTAATGAGCTACCTTTGCGGCACTTGATCAAACAGTTGGATGGGAAAACTATGTCTATAACAACATGTGGAGTGGTAAAATTGGCAACATGCTAAACTTGAAATCAATCCCTCATTTGTCAGAATATCCTTTCCAGAGCCTTTGGTTCCATTGAGTGACACTGTTGTCAAAGATTTCTCAACAGATCAGGCTTATAGTTACAGGATAATTCAGGCCATAAGGACAGGTGTACTTCCAACTGATCTGGCATTATTAGAAATTGGTCCTGTAAGCCACTCTCGGTGGTTAACAACTGCAAATAGGATTTGTCGCATATGGGTTTTAGAACATGGCCTTAAAGGCAACAACTTGAAGACATTGCAACTGCTTGTGGAATACATTGTTGGCGTATACTATCCCTGCTGGTTTACAATCAAATCGAAATTCTCTGGGGGTGGAAGGATCCCGCCACATTCTTTATCAATTGAAGCTCCTAAAATCCCAGAAGAAGGCAGTAGCAGATATTGTTTTGCAAAAAATTCAACGTTCATCGTGGTTCGCATTTAGTGAATTGGTGCTTCAGACACTTTTATGCTCGGAAGATCAAGAAGACAGGAAAGCAGGGGTCCAGAAGATAGTTGAATTAAGGAATGGAGATGATGATACACCAGGAGACCTATCTGTTCGGTCTAGGAAAACACCTGCAATAAATCCAAATGCAACTTCACTTTTGGAACTGATAGACTGGTCAGAAAAAGTATATGAACCTCCACTTACTTGTAAACTCAAAATATCAGAAATACAAAAGTTTGTTCAAGAGCCAATGCAAGTTCCAAAGTGGCCATATCATGTACAGTCTATAGAGAGGTGTGTGAAGCAAGTAGCAGAGGATTCTGGCAAAGTGTATACTCATGAGAAAATAGAAGGATTAATTAGAGGCCAGAAAGCAAGCAGAAGAATGATGTCTAGGAATGAATTGAAGCAAGATTTGATGAATATTGTTGGTTGAAGCTTTTAATTTTTTTTTTACAATGTATTTTCAGTGTTTGATAATAGAGACAGAATATAAATAAAATTGTTTTAGGTCATTAAACAACTTTTTGAGCAAATTTTTGTGGAGTTTATATTAATGTATTCCCTTTTTTCGGAAATTTCAATATACATTATAATCAAGCACAAATTTACCAAGCTAAATGTTTATTATTAACGAAAAAACTTTTAAATTACGATATTACACATCAAAAGGTACATTTTGGACCCCCTAATTTACATAAATCCTCTAAATTGACACGCCCTACCATAATGTTTTTAAGGGTCACCAGCAGGCCCTCAACCATAATGTTTTAGAGGGTCAGCTCAGCAGCAGACCCTCGCCCCTAAATTTTTAGATGATCAGCTTGGCAGCAGACCCTCACCCACAAATTTTTTTAGATGGTCAGCTCCGCAGCAGGCCCTAACCCACACATTTTTTAGATGGTCAGCTCGGCAGCAGGCCCTCACCCCTAATGTTTTAGATGGTCACCAGCAGGCTTTTGCTCCTAATGTTTTTGAGGGTCACCAGCAGGCCAGCAATCATAATTTTTCAAGGGTGTGTATGATGCCCTTTATGTGTAATAATAGGTGTATTGGAGTAGTGATGAGCGGCAGGGGTCATATTCGAATTCGTGATATCTCGCTAATGTTTTGTAGAATATTCATCATATATTCGTAAATTTGTATATTCGTTATATTCTACTTTTTTCTTTACGCGAAAATCGGCAAGGTAATGATCGCGTAATATGCAAATATTGTGCGCTTAACCACCTCCCGACCGCCTAACGCACCGATGCGTCCGGGAGGTGGTTGATTTGTTCCTCCTGGACGCATCGGCGCGTCATCTCGCGAGACGCGAGATAACGTCACAGCCGGCCCGCGCATGCGCATCGCGGGCCGGCATTTCGTAGCCAAGTATTTCGTCAGCAGCCTGCCGGCCACGATCATTGGCTGGCAGGTTGCTGATTTTTAAAAAATCCAATCAGCAGCCATTTAACCCCACATATTAGTAAATATGATGGGGTTATATGGCTGCTGTGCTCCTCTGCTCCTTCTTTTGGTCGGTTGGTTCCAGCAGAGGAGCAGAGGAGCACACATCACTGTGAGTACCCACTACACCACATACTAGCCCCAGATCACCCCAATTAACCCTTTGATCACCCCTTTGATCGCCCCTGTCAATCACTAGTGAAAGGAAAAAAGTGATCAGTGCAAACTGTCACTTTTTTTTTTCACTGGTATTGACCGTTAGGTTTCAGTATAGTTTAGGCCCCTTGGTTAGGTAGTTTAGGTATCGGTTAGCGCCCAGCCCACCGCACCGCAGTCCGTTATTCGCTGATTAGCGTATCGCTAATCAGCATTTGTACTTTTATAGTATCTGGAAGTGATCAAAACTGATCACGGTCAGATCTATAATAGTATTAGTGTCACTTTAGTTCTCCCTCCACCCAAAACGCAGTGTTTGCCCGATCAGGCCTGATCGGTCGCCCACACGTGCGTTCGCCCACGCCCGCCCCACCGCAGTGACAAAAAAAATTTTTTTTTTGATCGCTGCACATTCACTTTACACGCACTGCGGCGATAAAAAAATCAGTTTTGATATTTTTTATCAACCGCAGCGGGCTCCGATACTTCGCTAGCCTCCCATTTGTAAGACAGGCTTGCTTTTTTTTTCTTGGGTAGTCTCAGGGAATACCCCTAAATTTAGTTGCCCACATGTCTAACAGGGGGTATTCCTCTGAAGAGGCCTACAGGCTTCTGACCCAGTCGGATGAGGAGTGGGAACCCTCATCTGATGAATCCAGCGGGTCAGAATACGAACCTGTAGAAAGCAGTGGCTCTCTGACCCAAAGTTCGGACGAGGAGGCTGAGGTCCCTGATAGCAGCAGGCGTACCCGGCCCCGTGTCGCTAGACCGCAGGTTGCGCAGGATCCGCTTCAAGAGCAGCAGAGTGGGGCTGGCGCTGTCGGATTACGTGGTGAGGCATACACCAGCAGCCCAGCCCTTCCTGGACCTAGTACCAGCACTGCCGTACAACCTGGTGAAGTAGCGAGCACCAGAAGGGCAGTTGAAGCTGGTACGGTGGCACGTGCAGTAGTGACCCCGTCGCAGCCACCGCAAAGACGTGCCCGTAGGGCCCCTAGAATCCCAGAGGTGCTGGCAAACCCTGATTGGCAGTCCCCAACTTCAGCCGCACCTGTAGTTCCCCCTTTCACCGCCCAGTCTGGAGTTCGGGTAATCAAAATGTGTAAAAAATGGCCTGCAAAATCCGAAAGGTGCACTTTGGAATATGTGCCCCTTTGCCCACCTTGGCTGCAATAAAGTGTCACACATGTGGTATCGCCGTACTCAGGAGAAGTTGGGGAATGTGTTTTGGGGTGTCATTTTACATATACCCATGCTGGGTGAGAAAAATATCTTGGTCAAATGCCAACTTTGTATAAAAAAATGGGAAAAGTTGTCTTTTGCCAAGATATTTCTCTCACCCAGCATGGGTATATGTAAAATGACACGCCAAAACACATTCCCCAACTTCTCCTGAGTACGGCGATACCAGATGTGTGACACTTTTTTGCTGCCAAGGTGGGCAAAGGGGCACATATTCCAAAGTGCACCTTTCGGATTTCACCGGTCATTTTTTACACATTTTGATTGCAAAGTTCTTCTCACACATTTGGGCCCCTAAATTGCCAGGGCAGTATAACTACGCCACAAGTGACCCCATTTTGGAAAGAAGACACCCCAAGGTATTCTGTGAGGGGCATGGCGAGTTCCTCAAATTTTTTATTTTTTGTCGCAAGTTAGTGGAATATGAGACTTTGTAAGGAAAAAAGAGAAAAAAAAAATAATCATCATTTTCCGCTAACTTGTGACAAAAAATAAAAAGTTCTATGAACTCACTATGCCCATCAGCGAATACCTTAGGGTGTCTACTTTCCGAAATGGGGTCATTTGTGGGTTTTTTCTACTGTTTGGGCATTGTAGATCCTCAGGAATCATGACAGGTGCTCAGAAAATCAGAGCTGTTTCAAAAAGCGGAAATTCACATTTTTGTACCATAGTTTGTAAACGCTATAACTTTTACCCAAACCATTTTTTTTTTTGCCCAAACATTTTTTTTTTATCAAAGACATGTAGAACAATAAATTTGGCGAAAAATTAATATATGGATGTCGTTTTTTTTGCAAAATTTTACAGCTGAAAGTGAAAAATGTCATTTTTTTGCAAAAAAATCGTTACATTTTGATTAATAACAAAAAAAGTAAAAATGTCAGCAGCAATAAAATACCACCAAATGAAAGCTCCATTAGTGAGAAGAAAAGGAGGTAAAATTAATTTGGGTGGCAAGTTGCATGACCGAGCGATAAACGGTGAAAGTAGTGTAGTGCCGAAGTGTAAAAAGTGGCCTGGTCATGAAGGGGGTTTCAGCTAGCGGGGCTGAAGTGGTTAATACAGGCGTAGGTCAAAAACTAATATATAGCACTATAGAATATAGTGCTATATTTTTTTTTTCAGAATAATCAGCATTTTTTCTATCTGAACACATGATTCCTCCCTGCTTCTTACTTGTGAGTCAAAAAAAAAGACAAATATTCAAAAAAATGAATATATAGCACTATATTCAATTTTATCATGTAACTCTATGACTTTGTGAAGGGAGTCAGGGCATTGGAGTTCTGGTGATCAGTACACTGCCTTTTCATTGCTGAAGCCGCAGGATTAAAAATGTGATCTTAGTGAGTTCTGCAGAATTCGTATTCTGATACATGGGCGATATGCTGTTTGCTACGTAAACAAGAATTTCTAAATAAATCTGGGATGCCGTCATTCCCTTTGGAGACATATAATTGATTTCCTTTAGAAGAAAGTTCATGAGCTGTTTATTCTCTTTCATGTTCTTTTAGTATATTAATAACCTTGCAATTAGCACATATGAAGGAGCGGGGCGGGCATGAAAGGCTGATCACACAGAGAAAGCTATTGCTTGATATTTTTCAAGCCATGTCAGTAAATTGGGTTTTTAGCTTTATATCATAAGGCAAAAAAAAAAGAAAGAAAGAAAATCAAAGCTGTTAAAACCTAGGCACTGAAGCATGCGCTGAGGCATGGGGCTGTAATCCCTTTCCACCAGTGTAAATGTATTATAATGTATGATAATGTATGATTATAACACTTCCACTGTGTGCCATCATTAATCATGCCAGCAAAAGACTGGTATGTTTTCACAGCCATACTGGGTAGTGTTAAATCCAATTAAAGAGTCTCTCCACCTAAATTTATATATTTTTACATCTGATTAGTAACACCGGCTGAGAAAGAGAATGGCACAGCCTCACAGCTGCCAAGCTGTTTCTACCCTTTTCAGTTTAACATTAAGAGGATGTTCACAACATTGTTTCCTCCATCTCAAAAGAATTAAAATAGGATTGAAAAATCTTCTACCGTCTTTTGTTTCGAGCTCCTCTGCAGACCTATGTATGTCACATTTATACAGATGCTACTTGGTGGTGACAAGTGCATAAAAACCCTGTGTGTAGTCCGATCCTGCAGTCAGGTATGGTTTCTTACTAATCTCCATGCAAAAGCTATAGAGATGCTCGTGGTCATAGTAGGTTAGTGCTATACACTACGGGTTATGTATCCATGAAGAGGTTTCTGAGCTGAATTTTCTAAAGAAAATCATTCTTTTCGTAGCCATGTCTGTACACAGGAATGGACACAAGCTAAAACATAGACAGAAGGGATTAGAATAGAGAGCAGTTTAAGACGGAATCCCCACTGAGCTCTGAACCTATAGTTCCACAAGCATTACACACAAACTGAGCTCTGAATCTGCTGTGCTGCAAATAATGAGCACATACTGAACTCTGAACCTTTAGATCCACAAGCAGTGAACACAGAATGAGCTCTGAACTGGTAGATCCAAAATCAGTTAGAGAGAACCTTTCACCACTTCTGACTTGCCTGCTTTAATAGCTTCATTCATTCCCCATGTGTAATAACAGTTCTGGAGCACCTATTCTAATGGCTCTATGTGGTGTCATTCCTTTATTATTTCAACTAGAAGTTCTAAATGGATTGCTAGCAGTCTGCAGTAAGGGTACAGAGGGGTGGTATCTATTTGGGATTGTGTACCTGCATAGGATAACTCTATCCGATCGGTGCTGCCATTTTCAGACTGTGCAGTTACACCCCCCCCCCAACTGGTTACCACCCCTCTGTACCCTTACTGCAGACTGTTAGCAATCAATTCATAACTTCTAGTTGAAATAATAAAGGAATGGGACAACATAGAGCCATACGAATAGATGTCCCAGAATTGTTACCACATGGGGAATGCATGTAGCTAATAAAACAGGCATGTCAGGAGAGGTGAAAGTGTAATACTCCAGAGTGGTATTACCATTTCTTCACCCTACTACTGTCTTTGATTGCTACCAATAATGTCATCTGTGTATTTGTTCCAGGTCCTCCTACATTGTGCAATCCTAATGTTGTTATGAAACTGTTTTATACATGTAGTGTGCCTGGTTATGGATATATGGCCTGGATATATGGCAGAGAGATCTATAGATAGAATGGAACTTACCATTCCATTCTCCCCATTTTGGGTAGAAATGGGCTAGTCACATTTTCTAACAAGGGAGCGGCAGCAGGAAGTGTCTAGGCAGTCTGAGCCAGGGCAGTGTCAGATGCAGACAAACCATGATGTAGAAGCAAGGGGAGGCCCCCCTGCTGCAGCAGGAGTCTTTCCAGAGGTAAGAAGCTCATGGAGCACCATGACTCCTTGCAGTTTTACCTACAGAGTGTAATAAGGGGGTTAACAGTCAAAGGCACCCTACTCCAGAGATACCAGAACAGTCCTAAAGTCCAGCTGCCATAATATAGCTGAGTTTAGCACAGCAGAGAGAGAAAGCAGAGTACTCAAGTTTGCCTGCCAGTTTATGCCAAAGCCTACTGGAACCAAGAGAAAGCCAGAATATTGTCTGGATACAAGTTGATGCAAGTAAAGCTGTTGAACTTTATAAAAGTCTGGACTTGACTTATTCTCCATCTCCACCATTACTCTCCCCTTTATTGCTTCGGAGCCTAACCCTGGGGAGCGGCGGTATCTAGCTAAGGGCACCTGACACACAGAAAACTATTTAGGGCGCACCACACTGCTTGGCATTCCTATAGATCTTGGACACAATTGACCCTGGGGGCGGCCCGTTGCAATAGGTCCTCTTTAAATCTCACTGAGCTCTGATCCTGCAGCTCCACAAGCGGTGAAAACTCACTGAGCTCTGAACCTGCAGTTTCACCAATCGTGAAATCCTTCTTACCGCCGAACTTATAGCTAAACAAGCAGTGAACTCTCACTGAGCATTGAAAAGGAAGATCCAAAAGCAGTGAAAACTCACTGAGCTCTGAACCTGCAGCTCCACTTGCCGTGAACAGTCATTAAGCTTTAAACCTATTTCTTGACAAGCAGTGAACACTCACTGAGCTCTGAGAATGCAAGTCCAGTTGCTATGAAAGTAATGTTTTCAGTGATACAAGACAAAACACAGGATTGGAATTCATAGTTAATATTATAACCTGGCCTCTTCAAGGACAAGAGGACAAGGTCTTGAAAAGTGAAGAATTACAATACCATGTATATGCACCATGTGTGTGCTCAGGAGGGCAATCAGACAAGTGTCACCCCCTTCAGCTTTGACAAACACATGTCACACACCCCTAAGGCTTGCCATGCACGCGGGCCCTTTGCTGTGGCAGCAGCCATGGTGTGGTCCCACAACAACCTTAGATGTGGGCACCTACCTTAAAGAGGTTGTGATGACATGGCAATAGGACAGCTTGATCATATTATGTACCAGGTGCCTCATTTTTAAATAAGCAACAGTGAAATATTGGATATACTGAGCCACATAAAAAATGTTGCCTTATAAATAGAGATCAGTGGGGGTGGAGCTTGGAAGCGGAGCGAGACGCACATGTCTGTGTGAGCTCTGCTTCTGGCTACGGGCACACAAGCTTTTAAGCCACTAACGGAGCCCAGAGATGGGGAAAATCGGAAGAGAAAAGGCCAGAGACACTCCTGGCACGCGTGGGACTCACCCTAACCACGGGGAGATGGAGAAATTCCTGAGGAAAGGCACCGGGCCGACACAAGCTGAATCCAAGATGGCGCTGAAGCGAGATGCCTCTGAGCGAGGAGAGCACACGGACGCCTTGGTCGACTCTGATGGAGGTAGGGACAGTGAAACCTACTCCAGACGTCTCAGAGATAACCTCCCAGTGTCCAGGGACTTTATTACAAAAGCCCTAGGAGTGGCGTTAGCTCCGTTGAAGCAGAATCTACAGGACATTAAGTCTGATCTGAAGCAGGTCTGGGATAGGGTGGAGTCCATAGAGGCAGGCAGGCTGGGAAGGGACTATAGCCTTCAACACAGCGGTCACTAACAGCTTTGACCATGCTCAGGCCCATATCAACCAACTGTACAATCTGATTAAAGATCAGGACAATCGTGGGTGCAGAAATAATTTGCGTATTAAGGTGTCCCGGAGACCCTGCCTTCTGGCGCCATCATGGCCTCTTTATTGGAATTATTTCACAAATTACTAGGCCCGGACGCCAAAGATGACTTTACCATGGACAGGGCACACAGGGCGCTACGCCACCCTCTCAAGCCTCAAGAATCACCAAGGGTTATATTATGTCAACTGACCAGCTTCAGTGTGAAAGAAAAGCTGCTCAAAGCGGCAAGGGACAAACATCCAGTATCTTGTTTCGGATCTACAATAACCCTATTTCAGGACTTGACACTACAAAAGCTCTGAAACCTCTTTTGGAAGTTTTACAAAGTAGGAACATTGCTTATCGCTGGCTTCACCCGTTCGGGCTGTTGGTGAATGCTCCAGGGCGCCGTGATCAGAGCTCCTGCAGACCTTAATCAGATCTACAACACCTTGGAAATAGATCCACTGGACATTCAGGACTGGACCATTGTAAGAAATCTTACTGATCTCCCTGCTGTTCCATCATTAGCTGCTTGGACTCCTGCCTTGGCCTTCAGACCTCAGCGCCACAAGAGGAAACTACCCAGGATGACGCCAAAGAGGTTACCACTACATCCAGAATGAGACTCTTTTCTCATACCATTCGTCACATTTACTTTTTCTGCAGCAGGGCGCTAAGGAGATCAAGGAAGATCTTGAGCTTAACTAGATGTCGGTTCTGATGTTGTTCTTATGTTATCACATACATTTTTAATGTTAGGTAACGTTATGGGTGGATATCTGGTTATCCCACTAAAACAAAGGAATTATATGCTCCCCCCCTCCCACTTCCTCCCCCCCTTTCACTTCCTCCCCCCCTTTCACTTCCTTCCTCCCCCATCCGTCACTCCCTTTAACCCCCCTTCCTCATCCTTTTTACCCTATCCCCCCCCCCCCTCCGCTCCTTCATTTTCTTGAAATGTATGACGGTTTAATAGTTCTGACGCACAAAAATTACTTAAGTGGACGTAACTTATGTTTAAGGATCTTCTCAATGAGGTGTTGAATTTGGGATCCTATACGGGCCGGGCATGCATCTCAGGCCCGCCCGCCGCATGCAGGCCTTGCTGTTTTCAATGTCCAATTTGCCCTCTCTCTCTGTATTATTAGGAAAATCTACCTGCTCGTGTGCGTGGATAAGCCGTGTTCTCAGACCAATTCTCTACCCCCCAGAGTGCCTCCTCTTTTAAGGAGACATTGTTTTCACTATGGATCACTTATTATTACCGTTCATTAGTTTTACATGTTTGGAAATATCATTGGTTCTTTTCACTAATGGTATTCTCTTTGTCTTTACGTATTGCATATGTCATTCCTTTCCCCTCCCCACTCCACTTTATTCCCTGCAGCAACCGTTTTGATACTCATCCCTCTTAAGCCGGGACAGCTGTTTACTGGACCTCCATGACTGCGTGACATGGCTACCATAAAGATATGCTCCTTCAATGTCAGAGGGTTAAACTCACCTGCCAAAAGAAGTCAGATAGTTCAATATATGCGTAAACAAAAGGTGAGCGTCATGATGCTACAAGAAACACATTTTAAGAAGGACCATGTGCCGCGGTTGAGCCATCTCACTTACAATAGGTGGTACTACAGTACATGGCCCTCCTTGGCTTCTAAAGGGGTATCAATTGCCCTACACAAAAATTTCCCTTTGGCTGTGAGCTCTACGTTAGCGGACCCGGAGAGTAGAATCCTTTTCATAAAGGGCACAATTGGTACCTATACGTTTAGTAACCTGTACGCACCAAATTTGGCGCAAACCAAATAGATATGTACTTCTCTGGACCTTCTGAGGGACTTTACTGAAGGTACTTTGATACTGGTGGAGACCTAAATCTCACATTTCACCCATTGGTAGACTCCTCATCGGGCATCTCTTCCACTTCACGAACAGCCTTAAAACTGGTTCATTCCGCTATTAGCTCCTTGGGACTAGTGGATGTCTGGAGAACCCCACTGATAGGTACTACTCTCACTATTCGGTGGTGCATAGGTCATACCAACACCTCAACTCTTTATTTGTTTCTGCTCTCTTGTCTGAGTGCCTCTATTGGCACGTTACTACTGTCAGATCATGCTACAGTAAATGTAGAAATGGGTTTTGGGTCTTTGCCTAAACCTATGTCGAACTGGAGGCTCAATGAAACATTGCTTGACTCACCGGAGCATGTTCAGAAGGCTACAGAACGGCTGGAAGAATACTTTCAGCTCAATACAACCACCCCGGACGTATCACAAGGTATAGTCTGGGAAGCCCATAAAAGTGTGATAAGAGGTCATTTTATTAGTTTGAGTTCCTTCCTCAAAAAATTCATGTCATCCCTTCCCATAAAAAGAATCGATCTGAGGAGGCGCTAGAACAGTTAAATCGTTTGCGCTCCTCCCTTAAAAAAAATTCGGAACCAAAGAATAGCAAAGCTGTTCCTTTCTGCGCGTTTAAAATATTACGCGCATGGGGATAAAGCTTCAAAGTTTTTACTTGCACAGATTAAAAAGCGGAAAGCTAAATCATATATACAAGCGATCCGCAAAACAACGTCCTCATTAGCTAGAAATACGGGGGAGATAGCGCTGCGGTTCAAAGAATTTTGCGAATCCCTTTATAACATACGCTCGACTGACATCACAAGAAAGTGAAAACAGATCTAAGAGGATTGACGACTGGTTAGCTACTCTGAACCTTCCCACACTTAGGGACCCACAGGTTGCCTCTCTAATACAACCGTTTACACTACAGGAACTGACAGATGTGGTTAAATCAATCCCGATGCATAAAAGTCAGGACCCTGATGGCCTTCCAATGGTCTATTACCGTAAGTTTCAGCCAGTCCTACTCCCTCAATTTTTTATGTTATGTAATGATACGCTCAAAGGGAAACCTCTGCCAGCACAGATGTTGATGGCTCACATTACTATAATTCCTAAAGAAGGAAAAGATGAAACGGTCTGTGCCAGCTATAGGCCTATCTCACTCCTAAACAACGATCTGAAAATGTTTGTCAAACTTATGGCGCATAGGGCTGAAGCCGCTACTGCCAAATCTTATCGAGCGGCTTGTCCACAGCTGGTCTCTCGGGTACAGTGTTCATTTTAGGACATGGTCAGATATCATAGTTGAGTATCAGAATAATGCCAGTGTGACACCTGACCCTGACCCCGACAACTGACTCTGACAACTGACCCTGACACCTGATCCTGACCCTGACACCTTACACTGACACCTGACCCTGACTTTGATATTTGACTCTGACATCTTCATAGGTCAGGGTCAAAGTGAGAATGAGTTATAGATATACTGTGCAATTGTATGCTAAATCACATTTCTATGCAAAAATCCATCAGGCTGCTGTCTGAACCTATAGCTCAGTGGTTTAGTTGCTTTCCACATATGCAGTGTTCTTGGGTTCAAAACTGCTATCAGTCTTTTAAAAGTTAACATTTTATTGAGCCCTAGAAAAGAGACAAATTCAATTGATGTCTGACTCTTCTCACTAGTCAAGCGTCAGCGTCGCAAGGACTTTTAACTTCCTTGTACTTTTAATGTGCTCAATCACATAGATGAAGAAAATCCTTCAGGCTGCTGTCTGAACCTGTAACTCAGTGGTTTAGATGCTTGCCTCACATGCAGTGTTCTTCGGTTCAAAACTAGTGATGAGCGGCAGGGGCAATATTCTAATTCACAATATTTTGTGAATGCTTTGTAAAATATTCGTTATATTCTACATTCTTTTTTTTTTACTCAAAAGTCAGCAAGGTAATGATTGCGTAATTTGTGAATATTACACAATCAATACAGGCGTGGGTCAAAAACTAATATATAGCACTATAGAATATAATGCTATATATTTTTTTTTTGAATATTCATCATTTTTTCCATCTGAACACATGATTGGACCAAAAGCAATTTAAGCAGGAAAGAATCATGACTTCAGATGGAAAAAAAATGATGAATATAAAAAAAACGAATATATAGCATTGAATATAGTGCTATACCTTTGTTTTTTAGAATATTCGTCATTTTTTTCCATCTCAAGTCACGATTCCTCTCTGCTTAAGTTGTTTCTGGGCCAATGACTCATTGGCCCAGAAGCAAGAAGCAGGGAGTAATAATGTGTTCAGATGGAAAAAAAAATGATGAATATTCTAAAAAAACAAATATATAGCACTATATTCAATGCTATATTTTTGTTTTTTAGAATATACGTCATTTTTTTCCATCTGAAGTCATGATTCCTCCCTGCTTATATTGCTTTTGGGCCAATCATGTGTTCAGATGGAAAAAAATGATGAATATTTTAAAGTGTTATATATTAGTTTTTGACCCACTCCTGTATTGAGCGCGCAATATTTGCATATTACACGATAATTACCTTGCCGATGTTCGCATTAAAAAAAAGAATGTAGAATATAATGAACATACAAATTCACGAATATATGATGATTATTCTACAAAATATTTGCGAAATATCACAAATTCGAATATGACCCCTGCCTCATTGGCCCACAAGCAAGAAGCAGGGAGGAATCATGACTTCAGATGGAAAAAAATGACAAATATTTGAAAAACGAATATATAGCACTATATTCAAAGTTGCGATATTCAAAATAAAAATTAGCTTTTTGAATATTTGCGCTCAACACTATTCAAAACTCCTATCAGTCTTTAAAAAAATTAACATTTTTTTGAGCCCTAGAAAAGAGACAAATTCAAGTGATGTGCGACCCTGATGTCTGACTCTTCTCACTAGTCAGCGTCAGCATCGCAAGGACTTTTAGATTCAGTGTAATTTTAATATGCTCAATCACACAGATGAAGAAAATCTCCCAGGCTGCTGTCTAAAGTGATAGCTCAGTGGTTTAGATGCTTGGCTCACATGCAGAGTTCTTGGGTTCCAAGCACCTGTCAGGAAAAAAAAATAACATTTAATTGAGCCCTAGAAAAGGGACTTTTAGGTTTACCGTGTTTTTGTCTTCTGAATCACAAATCTAGAGCTTACTCATGGGTTGTCTGACTCTTATGCAGTGTCCTAGGGTTTAAAACCCACTAATGGACAAAAAAAAAAAAAGTGCTTGGAAATGTATTTATTTTTTACATAAGACAGATGACAAAGAGTACTGTAAGGCTACTTTCACACTTGCGGCAGTGTGATCCGGTGGGCAGTTCCGTCGTCGGAACTGGCCGCCGGATCCGCCGATCTGCTGCTGACTGAAAGCATTTGTGAGACGCATCCGGATGCAGATCCGTCTCACAAATGCATTGCAAGGACGGATCCGTCTCTCCGCTTGTCATGCGGACCGACGGATCCGTCTTGTACATTTTTCTCATTTTTACCGATCTGCGCATGCGCATGCCGGAACGACGGATCCGGCATTCCGGTATTCTGAATGCCGTATCCGGCGCTAATACATTCCTATGGGAAAAAATGCCGGATCCGGCGTTCAGGCATGTCTTCAGTTTTTTTCGCCGGAGAGAAAACCGTAGCATGCTACGGTTTTCTCTTTTGCCTGATCAGTCAAAACGACTGAACTGAAGACATCCTGATGCAAACTGAACGGATTACTCTGCATTCAGAATGCATGGGGAAAAAACTGATCAGTTCTTTTCCGGTATAGAGCCCGTGTGACGGAACTCTATGCCGGAAAAGAAAAACGCTAGTGTGAAAGTACCCTAAGTAGTACTTTTTAATATTATTGTAAGAGTACATGGTCAGCGCTATAGTAAGGGGGACACTAATTTACAGTATCGTCATCTATTTCCAGGTGACTGAAGGCTATTTTGTTTTCAGAGTCACTGTACAATACAATAATGTATTCTTATTTCTTAGCAAGGGGTCTAATTCAGATCTGCAAATCACGTTATTGAAATTATTTGTCGGCATCCACCCAAACATAAGCTGCAAAGATATGACCACTAGGGGCCTCACTTGTCCATTGTGCTTAGGCATGGTCCAGCTCTCCCAGCAAATACAAGCAGGAGGAGCTGTGGGAGGGCTCTGGAGTAGCTGATGCTGTAGGAGACTTGCCAGATTACTGCCACAGTAAAACCAGCATGACTAGACAGTTTTCAAAACTACCAGAAAAATAGTGATTCTTGCTAATATGCAAGCGCCTACACACTTGAGAGAGGTGAATCAATGAAGGGAGAGGGAGAGCACACTTAGGCCCCTTGCAGAGGAGCGTGTGGGGAATAGGTCCGGATGAGTTGTAGATGCCTTCATTGAAAAATGTGCAATTTTTGCAAGCAACTTCCTTCAGTTTTGTATGCAATCGCGTTCAGTTTTTATTGCGGCGGGTGCAGTGCGATATAATGCGTTTTGCACAAGCGTGATAAAAAACGGAATGTTTGCAAACAACATCTCTTAGCAACCATGCATGAAAAACGCATCGCATTCGCACTTGCTTGTGGATGCGATGCGATTTTCACGCAGCCCCATTCACTTCTATAGGGGGCCAGCGTTGCATCGTGAAACTCGCACAATATAGAACATGCTGCGATTTTTGCGCAATAAACAAGTGATAATTAGGGTACTTTCACACTAGTGTTTTTCTTTTCCGGTGTTGAGTTACGTCCTAGGGGCTCAATACTTAAAAAAAACTGACCAGTTTTATCCTAATGCATTCTGAATGGAGAGCAATACGTTCAGTATGCATCAGGATCAGTCACTGTGCGGTTTTTGGATGGAGAAAATACCGTAGCATGCTGCGGTATTTTCTCAGTTCAAAATTCCGGAACACTTGAAATTGCATTAATGCCGGATCCGGCCCTAAGTGTTCCAGAAAAAAGGATCTGGTTTTGCGGTATGCGCATGCGCAGACCTTTAAAAATGTGAAAAAGATAAATACCAGATCCGTCTTTCCGGATGAGAACCGGAGAGACGGATACAGTATTGTAATACATTTGTAGACGGATCCGCACCCGGATCCGTCTACAAATGGTATCTGTTTGCATACAGATTGCAGACGTAACTGCCTGCCGGAATCCAGCGACGCTAGTGTGAAATTACCCTTAGACCCCTTGCCAAGAAATAATACATTATTGTATTGTACAGAGACTCTTTCAAGAAAACAAAATAGCCTTCAGTCACCTGGAAATAGATAAAGATACAGTAAATTAGTGCCCCCCTTACTATAGTGCTGCCCAAATAAAAAGGACTACTTACAGTACTTTTTGTCATCTGTTTTATGTAAAAAAAAAAAAATCTAAGACCTTTTTTTCTCTTCTCTATTACTGGGTTTTAAACCCTAGGACACTGCAGGAGAGTCAGACAATCCACGAGTAAGCTACAGGTCTACCTATTCTCAGGTGGTGATTTTCTCTAGCTTTGTGATTCAGGAGTCAAATACACAGTAAACCTAAAACTCTCTTTTCTAGGGCTCAATAAAAAACATTTTTAAAGACTGATATGGTTTCTGAACCCAAGAACACCACATGTGAGGCAAGCATCTAAACCACTGAGTTATAAGTTCAGACAGAAGCCTGAAGGATTTTCTTCATCTATGTGATTGAGCACATTATAAGTACAAGGAAGTTAAAAGTCCTTGCGATGCTGACGCTTGACTAGTGAGAAGAGTCAGACATCAGGGTCACACATCACTTGAATTTGTCTCTTTTCTAGGGCTCAATAAAATGTAAAGACTGATAGGAGTTTTAAACCCAAGAACACTGCATATAAGTCAAACATCTAAGGGTACTTTTACAAATGCCTGATCAGTCAGATAAATGCATTGAAATGCCGGATCCGTCTTTCCGGTGTCATCCGGCAAAACGGATCCGGCATTTATTTTTTCCACCTTTTTTTCGGTATCCAGCATTCCGGTATTTTGAATACATTCCTATTGAAAAAAATGACGGATCCGGCGTTCAGGCAAGTCCGTTTTTTGGGCCGAAGATAAAACCGTAGCATGCTGCGGTTTTAACTTTTGCCTGATCAGTCAAAATGACTGAACTGAAGACATCCTTATGCATCCTGAACGGATTACTCTGCATTCATAATGCATGGGGATATACAGTCAGGTCCATAAATAGTTGGACATCAACACAATTCTAACATTTTTGGCTCTATACACCACCACAATGGATTTGAAATAAAACAAACAAGATGTGCTTAAGCTGCAGACTGTCAGCTTTAATTTGAGGGATTTACATCCAAATCAGGTGAACGGGGCAGGAATTACAGCAGTTTGCATCTGAGCCTCCCACTTGTTAAGGGGCCAAAAGTAATGGGACAGAATAATAATCATAAATCCAACTTTCACTTTTTAATACTTGGTTGCAAATCCTTTGCAGTCAATTACAGCCTGAAGTCTGGAACGCATAGACATCACCAGACGCTGGGTTTCATCCTTGGTGATGCTCTGCCCGGCCTTTACTGCAACTGTCTTCAGTTCCTGCTTGTTCTTGGGGAATTTTTCCTTCAGTTTTGTCTTCAACAAGTGAAATGCTCAATCGGATTCAGGTCCGGTGATTGACTCGGCCATTGCATAACATTTCACTTCTTTCCCTTAAAAAAACTCTCTGGTTATTTTTGCAGTATGCTTTGGGTCATTGTCCATCTGCACTGTGAAGCGCCGTCCAATGAGTTCTGAAGCATTGGGCTGAACATGAGCAGTTAATACTGCCTGAAACACTTCAGAATTCATCCTGCTGCTTTTGTCAGAAGTCACATCATCAATAAATACAAGAGAACCAGTTCCATTGGCAGCCATACATGCCCACGCCATGACACTACCACCACCATGCTTCACTGATGAGGTGGTATGCTTAGGATCATGAGCAGTTCCTTTCCTTCTCCATACTCTTCTCTTCCCATCACTCTGCTACAAGTTGATCTTGGTCTCATCTGTCCATAGGATGTTGTTCCAGAGCTGTGAAGGCTTTTTTAGATGTCGTTTGGCAAACTCTAATCTGGCCTTCCTGTTTTTGAGGCTCACCAATGGTTTACATGTTGTGGTGAACCCTCTGTATTCACTCTGGAGAAGTCTTCTCTTGGTTGTTGACTTTGACACACATACACCTACGTCCTGGAGAGTGTTCTTGATCTGGCCAACTGTTGTGAAGGGTGTTTTCTTCACCAGGGAAATAATTCTTCGGTCATTCACCACAGTTGTTTTCCGTGGTCTTCCGGGTCTTTTGGTGTTGCTGAGCTCACAGCTCACAGTTGTTTTGGCCAGGCCTAATATTTTTGCTATCTCTCTGATGGGTTTGTTGTGTTTTTCACCCTAATGATGGCTTCACTGATACTGACAGCTCTTTGGATCTCATCTTGAGAGTTGACAGCAACAGATTCCAAATGCAAATAGCAAATAGCAGACGTGAAATGAACTCTGGACCTTTTATCTGCTCACTGTAATTGGGATAATGAGGGAATAACACACACCGGCCATGGAACAGCTGAGAAGCCAATTGTCCCATTACTTTTGGTCCCTTAACAAGTGGGAGGCACATATGCAAACTGTTGTAATTCCTACACCGTTCCCCTGATTTAGATGTAAATACCCTCAAATTACAGCGGACAGTCTGCAGGTAAAGCACATCTAGTTTGTTTCATTTCAAATCCATTGTGGTGATGTATAGAGCCAAAACTGTTAGAATTGTGTCGATGTCCCAATATTTATGGACCTGGCTGTACCTGATCAGTTCTTTTCCGGCATTGAGCCCTTTTGACAGAACTCAGTCCCAGAAAAGAAAACCGCTAGTGTGAAAGTACCCTAAACCACTGAGCTATAGGTTCAGACAGCAGCCTGAAGAATTTTTACATAGAAATGGGATTTAGCATACAATTACACAGTATATCTATATAACTCATTCTCACTTTGACCCTGACCTATAAAGATGTCAAAGTCAAATATCAAAGTCAGTGTCAGGTGTCAGGGTCAGGTGTCAGGGTCAGATGTCAGGTGTCAGAGTTAGTTGTCAGAGTTAGTTGTCAGGGTCAGGTGTCAGGTGTCAGTGTCAGTTGTCAGAGTTAGTTGTCAGAGTTAGTTGTCAGGGTCAGGTGTCATGGTCAGGTGTCATAGTCAGGTGTCAGAGTTAGTTGTCAGAGTTAGTTGTCAGGGTCAGGTGTCATAGTCAGGTGTCAGAGTTAGTTGTCAGAGTTAGTTGTCAGGGTCAGGTGTCATGGTCAGGTGTCAGGTTCAGGTGTCACACTGGCAGTATTCTGATACTTGACTATGATATCTGACCATGTCCTAAAATGAACACTGTACTCAGGCTCTGTGCTAGCTCTGAAGCAAAAACACCATTGTGAGATCAGCCACTGATGTGAGAGGATGTCCCTGCCAAGTCTCTGACAGACAACCATTAGACACACAAGTCAGCAATTATTGGGTCTTGCAGGGACAATGTAGGGATTGTGAAGATTTATTTAAATATCTAGATTGAATTACTATGTATCCAAAGATGAGGCAGCACTCTAATAAAAAGGGAAGAAAGTGGACCCTTACACTGACTGCTGAGCCTGCGGTTTGGAGGATTTTGCACCCGTGGTCTATTGGACTAGTGCTGCTGTTTGATCTTTGTTTTTGATAGATTGAATTACTAGGTAGAAAGTCAGGTTTTATCATCAGTGACAGTATAGGGGTGGTTAGTACACTGTGTGTCTTACAGTGAGGGTAGCTGCTGGAGCTATTCCTAGCTTGTGTTGTGCAGCATTCGAAAGGTCGCACGCACTACTTGGGGTCCCTTTTAGTACATATTTGTCATGACGCAGTTGCAGTGAAGCACAGGGCCACTTTTAGAGATACTGTGGTAGTTGATGGTACTCAGGTGTAGGAATGCCAGAGTGGTTTAGGGTGGCCTAAATGTCCCTTAATGGTGTTGCATGTGTCACAGTGCTCCTA
This sequence comes from Bufo gargarizans, assembly GCF_014858855.1. NCBI lineage: Eukaryota > Metazoa > Chordata > Amphibia > Anura > Bufonidae > Bufo > Bufo gargarizans. The sequence goes on along the minus strand of NC_058084.1, from coordinate 10,624,298 downwards.
CCTGGATATGCTGGAACCCCAGGCGTGACTTTCCGAAGCGCAGAAAAAGGGGGATAGTAGTAGTAGGGGATGAAGAATAAATTAAGTCCAGACCTTGTGATGAGGTTGATAACAGCTTTACTTGAATAAACTTTTCTCCAAATGATTCATAGGCTTTATCTTGGTTTCTATCAGGATTTGGCATTAACTGTGACAGGCAAACTCCTCTCTGCTATGTCGGTTGCTCTCTGGTTCTGCTGTGCTAACAGGATAGCTGTATAACTTAGCAGTATCTATAGGCTGTACTTTGCTCTGTAATCTGGTATGTCTCTAGCTTTATCCAGGGAATACTTTACTCCTGGTCTCTGGAGCTCTTTCCTTTGGCCTCTAGATGCAGCTGAGCTGAAGGTGCTCAAGCTGGCCCAGACAGGGCTCGTCCAGCAGAGATGGGCTTATGCTTCCTTCCCCTAGCAGGGGGTAAGCTAGACTCACTCAAACTAAACTGCTCCCTCCCTGCAGCACGTGGGAAAAACGCCCACCACACCACAGAGTGGGGTTAGAATGGAAAGAATGCCATGTTTGCCACCATCTGCTGGTGAACCAGGCACATTACATGAACAATAACAGTTACAGAATAGGAAATGCACACTGTGACGGTCCTGCAATAAATACACAGATGACACTAGGTTTACCATAGGAGACAGTAGCAAGGTGCAAAGGTGGTAACGGCACTCTGGGGTGTTACAGTTGAACTGCACAAATAATTTAAAGAGACAGTATCCTTTTTATGTGCAGGGGCCATCATTTGTGTCTCTAACCTGTTGAAAAGCTTCTATAGCTCATAAAGGATTTATAGGCATATTCCCAGTATTAGGCATATTCGCTGCATATGCTGTGCAGTTTATTTTTTTTTCTTTCCAAAAAATTGTTGCAATTTTTCTACCGTAGGTACCATATGTTTCGCCCTATAAGACACAGTTCCCCCCCAAAAGTGGATGAAAAATGTCAGTGCGTCTTATGGGGCAAATACTAATGTTCACTTCCATTATGGAAGTGGTCATTAGTACAGAAGGTCCAGGGAGCTGTGAATGCAGCTCTCCCTTTTCTGGCTCTGTACTCACTGCTCCCTGGTCTTCAGTCTGCTGGCACTGCACTCGTGCTATGACCTGCGCACAACGTGAGGATGTCGGCACTCTCTGTGACCTTATGATGTGTGACGTCAGGTCACAGAGCAGCAGGAAGAGGATCTCCCGGGTAGCGGCGTTGTCCGGAGCAGAAAAGTGAGTTAATTTTTTTTCCTCTGGTCTAAGATCTGAGAGTCACTGGGGGTCTCATCAACACTGGGCTTCTGATTGGTGATCTGATCTGAGGTCTTTTTAGGTGGTTTCATCAACACTGAGGGTCTGATAAGGGGTCTAATCTGAGGTAGGGGAATCACTGGTGGTTTGATTCGGGCTCTCATCAACACTAAGGGTCTGATTGGGGATCTGATGTGAGGTTTGATAAACACTGGAGGTCTGATTGGGGGTTATGATCTGAAGTCTATTGATTTTATTTTTTCTTATTATCCTCCTCTAACACCTAGGTGTGTCTTATCACGGATGCATCTTATAGGATGAAAAATATGGTAAGTGCACAGTTAAACATATTTTAGTGCATCAAGTAGTAGTGTATATTTTGTTTTAACCCAGGGATTTATTTCTTAGCCAGGCCTTTATTTCTTACAAAAAAAAAAACCTGTTGAAATATTTCTACCTATTTGTAGGGGAGCAGTTAAGTGTATTTTACTGTGTCAATACCAGTACGTACTTTGGTCTCAGCTAGGGGAAATCCAATGAGGCCTGTATTTTATTCCCGAAACCTGTTGCAATTTTTGCAGTCATCTATAAGGAACAATTTTTGGTACTTTTTTAATTTATTTTAAAAATCATGAATCTGACGGCGACATTTTTAAACAGGCTGTTTAAACAGTAACTATATATAGCTGTATATGTCACTATAACATTATTTACTATTGCTGTTATTGCGTGAAAGAGCTTAAAAGAGGGGAGGGGAGGAAAAAGGAGAAAACTAAGATAGACGGATAGGAAGGAAGGAAGGAAGGAAGGTTGACTATGAGTTCTAGGTGTCATATACCAATTTTCAGGCCAACTGAAGCAATTTTGATTAAGGTAAAAATCAATTTGGACCGGAAGGATATTTTTTGACTTATTCATTAGAATCAGACGAGAAACAAATTTAATAAAATTTGCTCATTTCTACTTATAAATGATACAGTGACACAAACTAGGTAAAGTAGGTGGTGTATAATGGGGCCACCATTGTCTATGATGATAGGAAAAGTGAAGAAGAGGTCAACAGAAGGGCCTAAGGACTGAAGACTATTGGTTGACATAATGAAGCAACTTAAGGTAGTTCTGCTGCACTTTTGTCTTCGAAAATGTATTTAAATCTCAACGCATTTCATGGTGTTGGCAGCTCCTTCCTGACATTATCTAATGAATCTGCAACCCTTTCAATGAAAACATGTCCTCTGTGTTACACTGCCCATATCACAGCCTTAGAGCTTGACCTTTCTCTTATTCTCCTTTTTTTTCATTTGTTATGTGATGGGATTGTTACAGAAGAAGACCACAGGAGACATCAATAAATTTGCATCGTATGTATATTTTATAGGGAAAGCTGATGACTTATCTGTATGTCTGAAATGCAAATCCCCCGAGGGTCACACTGTAAGGCAGGCGGAATGAAGACATTCGTGATATATGTTATCCGTGAAGCGCTTCCAAACCCAAGTGTACAGAGACCTGTCAACCTGTAGGTGGTATATATGTGTTTGGTTACATGCTTTATATTATGTCACCCTGTAGGTGGTATACAAGCATTATTTTGCTACATACTTTATATTATATCGTCCTGTATATCGTACATACCTGTAGGTATTATTTTGTTACATGCTTTATATTATATCACTCTTTATATGGTGTATATTGTTTTGTTACATACTTTTTATTTTGTTACATGCTTTGTGTTATAAAACCAAATAGTAGCACAAATAATGACACGTGGCAACAATGTATACCCTACTAAACTAAAAAGACCAAACATGTAATACAAATACATACTTTATTACATAATATTAAATTAGACGTAAAATAAACTGATACAATCACTTACAAATGCAGTACAGATAAGGGCTATGAATTATAGTAAAATTCAAAGATGTTATCTGTACTGCATTTGTAAGTGATTTATCAATTTATTGTATGTCAATTTAATATTATGTAGTAAAGAATGTATATGTTTAGTATTATATCAGCCTTTATGTGGTGTATATTGTTTTGTTACATACTTTATATTATGTCACTCTCTATGTGGTATACAGATATTAGTTTGTTTATGCATACTTTATGTTATCTTGCCCTGTATGTGGTATATGGATATGATTTTGTTACCTACTTTATATTGTGTTGCTCTGTATGTGGTATATAGGAATTATTTTATTACAAAATGTATATACCCCTATTGGTGGTACATAGATATTATGTTGTTATATGCTTTATATTATTTCACCTTGTAGGGGGTATATAGGTATTATTTTGTTACATGCTTTATATAATATCACCCTTTATATTGGTGTTTATTGTTTTGTTGCATACTTTATATTGTGTCAAAGTCTATGTGGTATACAGATATTAGTTTGTTTATGCAGTTTATATTATATTGCTCTGTATGTGGTGTATGGGTATGATTTTGTTACAAACTTTATATTATGTTGCTCTGCATGTGGTATTTAGGAATTATTTTGTTACATAATTTATATCCCCCCTGTTGGTGGTATATAGATATTATGTTGTTATATGCTTTATATTATTTCACCTTGTATGGGGTATATAGGTATTATTTTGTTATATTTGTTATCATATATTATCCTGTAGGTGGAATATAGGCTTTATGTTTATTTATATATTTACATACCTAATTAGACCTCACTCTATAAGTGGTATATACAGTAGGTATTGTGCTACCCCGGCTATGTCTTTCAACTAGTATTCAGTGTTATCTGTTAACCACTTTACTTATTGTATTTTGCTGTCATCTAGTGACCATTGTTATAATTGATTTTTATAAAGTTATCTATGCTGTCATTTCCATATTATTTATTATTATTATTATTATTATTAATATTACCATTGACTGCTCCTCTGTGAGCTCACATTCTGTTTCCTGCAGTCTTTTTGTGTTTGTCAGTGCTTCACAGAGCTGGAGAAAGGATTTTCCTTTAAACTCTATCATTATTTTAAGTGATAAGCGAAGTTATGAAACATTTCATTTGTCTGCTTTGCCCGAATTTCACCAAGAAATTTGATTCATGACGAATAACTTTGTCACGAATCACATTCCTTTGTATATATAGAGGTTGCAATGATGGGGAATGGTGCCCCCCTTAGACACCACTTTCATTGCTGATTGCAGCATCTGAGATTAAAATGAAGACCTTTCAGTGGTTGATCCCGTTAAAAAAAACATATTCACCTTCTCAATTTGCTCGCGGAGAAGCTGTCGTCGCCATCTTGATTGAAAATACTGCTCAAAATCTTGTGCAGTGACGTGATGACATGATGAGCTGGCCGGGAGCGGTGATGCGGTATCTTCAATCAAGATAACTGTGATGGCCTTTCTGTGACCAACTGGATGAAGTATGTTTTTTTTTCTCAGGAAAAATAGATTTATTACCACGAAGAGCAAGGAAATTCGGCTTTGTGGCGAATTTTTCCTGAAATTTCGGATCTAAGTCAATTAGTTTGGCTTCAATTTGCTCAACACTAATCATTTCTCAAGATATATTCAATAAATCACCTAAACACATATCCTTTGTGTTATGTATCAGTGAGTGTGGATCCATTGTGCCAACTAACTGGTTTGGCTTTGGGCTAAATCCTAAAGGGTGCTATTTCACTGGTCCCCTGCTATTCGCCCTTTGAGCCCTGTAAAGGGATCTGGACTTTACTGCAGGGGAATAACCAAACCACTACTTCCTGACATATTCCTAGTATTATTGGCAGCAAACTTAGAAGGGTCAGGGACCCTGGTGAAAGCACCAGGAGCTCTGGATAACAATAATAGCACCAAAACAACCAACGTGGTCTGAACAGTCACTTAGACTTGATGACTGGTTTTGAGGTCCAGGAAAAACACTGGAAGTGTAGATGAATGCAGATACAGGATAGACTGGCTGGCAGGGTGGTAGTGCAGACACAGGCAGGCTGGGTGTTTGCCGGAATTCAGAAAAGGGCTGACAAACTGGACTAACTCAAAATATAAAAAACTGAAACTGAAAGTGCAGGATCACAGATGCAAGGCAGGTCAGGAATGGAGATACACTGGATACAGAGGCAGGAGATAACGCAGGCAAATTGCAGACCGATAGCTGAAACACTAGACTTCAATACACCGTTGCTTGTTACAAAGAAGAGAGAACTTTGAGGCAACCAAAGATGAGTTCCACAACAATCTAGATGACTTATGGGAAAAAGCTAAACACTAAATAGCAGTAAAATCTGAGTAAATCTGATATCGATGATGCCTCTAGTAGTGTTGATTGCAAATATTCTAACTGCAAATTTTATCGCAAATATCGGCACTTCGAGAATTTGCCAAAATCTAGAATATAGTGCTATATCTTCGTAATAGCAAATATTCTAGATATTTTTTTTCATCAGTACCCTAGCTGCTTCTTGCTTGTGGGCCAATGAGAAGGCTGCAATATCTTTGTCTGAGCTTAGCAACATCCCTAGCAACCAATAGGAAAGTTGCCTACCCCTTACTATATAGGAACTTTCGAGCAGCCATTTTATGTTGTTTTTTGCAGTTCTGAGAGAGAGTAGTGTACATTGCTGTGCTCTGTGCTTTGCTGAGTCATCTGGATCCTTATTCAATTACATTAGGTAGTTAGTTAGGCTACTTTCACACTTGTGGCAGAGTGATCCGGCAAGCAGTTCCGCCAACTGATGACATTAGTAAGACTGATCAGGATCCTGATCAGTCTTAAAAAAGCCTAATCAGTCAGAAAAATGCATTGAAATTCCGGTGTCATCCAGCAAAACGGATCCGGTGTTTATTTTTTCACCTTTTTTTCAGTATTTTGAATGCTGGATCCGCCACTAATACATTCCTATGGAAAAAAAATGCCGGCATTCAGGCAAGTCTTCAGTTTTTTTTACGCCGGAGATAAAACCATAGCATGCTGCGGTTTTATCTTTTGCCTGATCAGTCAAAATGACTGAACTAAAGACATCCTTATGCATCCTGAACGGATTACTCTCCATTCAGAGTGCATGGGGATATTCAGATATCATTTATTTTCCAGCATTGAGCCCTTTTGACGGAAATCAGTGTCAGAAATGAAAAACACTAGTGTAAAAGTACCCTTAGCTCATAGATATATATATATATATATATATATATATAATACAGATAGTTAGTGGGAGATAGTCAGTGTAGGTTAGATAGTGATATAGTGTAGCTAGTAGCCAGTGCAGGGTGTTAGGTAGTGTGATAGGAATTACTGTGCTGTGATAGGGATTAGTGTCTTTGTCTTTTGTCTTAAAAAAAGTCATTTGCTGTCTGTTTTTCTGTGCTGTGATTGGGATTACTATGCTGTTAATACTGTGAAAATCTGTGCATCATTAGTGCCAATTTGCGCAATTGCGAATATATTGGAGCACTCTCTCTGCATATAAAGCTATTGTTCTGCCATGCATGCAAAATGTAATAAAAAAACTGTTCTGTAATGTAAAATTACTTACAGTTATCAGGAGTTCTTCCTCACAGTCATGAAAGTTGCTGCCAACCATTTTCTCCAGTCTCAGGAAACTTCTAGCAGCTTGAAAAATGTAGCAAAAGTGACCCACGCCTGTATTGCGCGTGCATATTACATTGCCAATTTCCACAATCAAGAAAATAATGACTTTTAGAATTTGCTAATTCATGGCGAATATTAGACCAAAAGTTTGGGAAATCGGTGAGAGAAAATAAAGCCCAATTGAAAGTCCAGTTAGAAATTGTCCAAAAAGGAAAGGGATAAGGCAGCTGTCTTAGCTAAACTAAAAGACCTTGAACAAGTATTACACCAGGATACTGACCTAGACTGCTCAATCCCAGGAGAAGTGGAATATTGCACTACTGATTAAGTGCTAAAGCAATCATCATCTATACCTCATGTTGGCCAGATCTCTCTAATACTCAAAACAGAAACTTTTAGTTTGCACATGCTAGCGCCACTTCAAATTGACCACATGGAAATACCTACACAGCAAAGATGATACAGCCTGCCAGTGACAAGGTAACTTCCAGCATCAAGCCAGCAGGTCCTCCAGAGACTAAACAACAGCTTAACCCTTACGCTGCCTAATTTTGTCCTTACACATCCTAGCCTTATACGCTAGAAAACTTACATGCCCCAGGGGTGACCCAGGTTAATCCAGCAACAAAGAATGGTAGATCGAACATGTCTGACTTTGCCAGATACATGATACTCAGGGAGCTAATAAACAACAATTTCTAAAAGTTTGAAGCCTATGTTGATAATGATAGGGCTTCATCATCATCAGGAGAAGAGGGTGGCAGCTTGTGCGTGAGTCTGTGACTGAGCCAGCAGAGTGGTAGTGTGGCTGTGAGTTATCAGGGTGGCAGCAGTGGGAGGTCGGGAGCCAAACGTGCCTGGAGTAGACCACCCACTTTGCAGGAGCCTACTGGCCCAGAAAGTAGCAGTGCAGAGGTCCATGAAGGCAGCATGGAGTGTTGGGGAAAAAATGCCATACTCGGCGGTGTGGCAATGTTTTGTTATGCCGCCGAAGGAGGTGAACATGGCCATTTGCAGAATTTGTGGGCAGAAAGTAAAGAGTGGCCAGTGTAACAATGTTGGCACCACCGACCTGAGTCAAAACATGCAGTGTTACCATAAAGTGGCCTGGGAAAACCGTGGCTCCGATGTGGTGGTCCACCACAGTATGTGTGCACTCATCCAACGTCTCGGAAGCTTAACATGCTCCTGGCCAAGTTGCTGGTGCTGCAGTACCTCCCTTTCCAAGTGGTGGATTCTGCACCTTTTAGAAAACTGATCGCTTGTGCAGAGCCGAGGTGGAGAATCCCAAGCCATCATTTCTTAGCAAAAAAGGCAGTACCAGCCCTGCACACATACTGTACATGTAGCAGCTGTAAGGCCTGTATGACATGGTTCCTATTTTGCATCAGAATTGGCTTATGATTTGGTAGTCAAAAGCAGGAGGGGGTACAAAACACAGAAGACATGCAAATATTCCATTAATGTTTCATCTCTGTTTTGGATCCACTCCTGTTCATTTATTATTTTTTTGGGCTTTAGCAATACTGATGGATTACTGACCAAATGCTGACTGAGTGAAGGCAGACGCTCAACAGACAGGATCCATTTTTTGGGGGTTATTGTTCTGATGGATCATAGGAAGGGAAAAATAATCTGTGACATCAACACAAACTTACTACTGACACCCTCTTCACTCTGTCAGGGGGGCTCTACTTGTATAAGCGTTTAATAGAACAGGGCCTGTAGAAATCTATGTGGAATCAGCTGATGATGGTGTAAAAGGAGTGCGCTCTTTCACACTATAGTAGGATCTTGGGCCTCTTCATGGTTCTTTATACCTGGTGCTAACATTCACCTGTAAGGCTGAGTTCACACTTGAGGTATTTGGTCAGTTTTGGCCCCGTGACTGCCCTAATAAGTAAAGTGTGCAGTGATTCTAAGAGCGACGCCTGTCATCTGCATGTCATACTGACTCACAGTATTATTTCACTGCCACAGCAGACTCCCTATGCGTGTTACTGCAAGGCACAGTGTTCTACACCACTATACAGGTTCTCTGGAAATAGCAGTTTTTTAACGCGATTTGCCACAAATAAATTCAGATATAATAGAATCTTTTTCGGAAAATTCGGCGGACCAGCCGAATCAAATTTATAAAAAAATTGCACATCTCTAGTCATTATCTATATTACCAATATAAGGAGACATTGGTGCGCCTTGGTGCCTGTTCACACAGTCTCTCACATCCGTGGTCAGTACTACACCTTGTCATGGGGTGGGTTTGTCCTAGTTCATGCAAGTTAGACAGGCCACGTGTCGACCTGGACAAGGGATTGGCTCCGGCCACAGGATCCCTTCTTTTGGTCCTTCGCTGAGCCTGCAGCAATTGGGCAGTCCTTGTTAGACGAGCGGACTACAGCGCTCAGCCCGACCGAACGATCAGCCTTCCATACAGCTTTCTGCAGTGAGACAGGAGACCACGCTTCATCAGCAGCCCCACAGTCAGTGAGCATCAAACCTATATTCACAGCCCTGGGTGTAGCAGGCAGACCACACCCAGCAAGCATAGTGAAGGATTAACTCCTTCCCTACCCAACTAAGGCCAGAGATAACCAACCTGCCAGGATCAGTGTAGACTGACACCAACAACTGAAACCCGTCCACCCGTGGTGGTCCGTGGGGAATAGACACCCACCCTGCTCTTACTCCACCAGGGCCACGACCCCCGGTGGTACGTATCTTCCATCCACTACCACTCCAGACATTCTCTTACAATATATATATATATATACTTACAATACAATACAGAGTGGCCATTATACACTCACCTAAAGAATTATTAGGAACACCTGTTCTATTTCTCATTAATGCGATTATCTAGTCAACCAATCACATGGCAGTTGCTTCAATGCATGTAGAGTTGTGGTCCTGGTCAAGACAATCTCCTGAACTCCAAACTGAATGTCAGAATGGGAAAGAAAGGTGATTTAAGCAATTTTGAGCGTGGCATGGTTGTTGGTGCCAGATGGGCCGGTCTGAGTATTTCACAATCTGCTCAGTTACTGGGATTTTCACGCACAACCATTTCTAGGGTTTACAAAGAATGGTGTGAAAAGGGAAAAACATCCAGTATGCAGCAGTCCTGTGGGCGAAAATGCCTTGTTGATGCTAGAGGTCAGAGGAGAATGGGCCGACTGATTCAAGCTGATAGAAGAGCAACATTGACTGAAATAACCACTCGTTACAACCGAGGTATTCAGCAAAGCATTTGTGAAGCCACAACATGCACAACCTTCTTGAGGTGGATGGGCTACAACAGCAGAAGACCCCACCGGGTACCACTCATCTCCACTACAAATAGGAAAAAAAGTCTAAAATTTTCACGAGCTCACCAAAATTGGACTGTTGAAGACTGGAAAAATGTTGCCTGGTCTGATGAGTCTCGATTTCTGTTGAGACATTCAAATGGTAGAGTCCGAATTTGGCGTAAACAGAATGAGAACATGTATCCATCATGCCTTGCTATCACTGTGCAGGCTGGCGGTGGTGGTTTAATGGTGTGGGGGATGTTTTCTGGGCACACTTTAGGCCCCTTAGTGCCAATTGGCCATCGTTTAAATGCCACGGGCTACCTGAGCATTATTTCTGACCATGTCCATCCCTTCATGACCACCATGTACCCATCCTCTGATGGCTACTTCCAGAAGGATAATGCACCATGTCACAAAGCTCAAATCATTTCAAATTGGTTTCTTGAACATGACAATGAGTTCACTGTACTGAAATGGCCCCCACAGTCACCAGATCTCAACCCAATAGGGCTTCTTTGGGATGTGGTGGAACGGGAGCTTCGTGCCCTGGATGTTCATTCCTCAAATCTCCATCAACTGCAAGATGCTATCCTATCAATATGGGCCAACATTTCTAAATAATGCTATCAGCATCTTGTTGAATCAATCAAAAGGGGGTCGAACACCGTATTAGTATGGTGTTCCTAATAATTCTTTAGGTGAGTGCATGTACTAGCACTACAGAGGGGGCCATTACATATATACTACCACTACAGAGCCATTATATATATTATTTACTACCAATATAGGGGACATTATGTATACTACCAATACAGGGGAACCCTTTTGCGCAAAGACTTGATTTAGGCTGGGTAATTGTGGGCGATGGATGCTTAGATAAGGGCCAGAAACCATCTGAAGTTAATTTGTTTAAAAACAGCCTGCTCATTGTACAACTCACTAAGCCATGATCTCAACATTACAAGGTGAAAGAAAAGCTTTCTAACCACGTCCAAGCACCAGATAACATTCCTACGCCTTATGATGATCACTTACGGATAACAGTGTTTTACACAACACAATAAGATATCAAAATAGCCTTGTCCATAGACGACAAAGAGTTCATAAAATAAAGGACAGCAGATTTTCCAATGATGAATCTTATCATGTCGAAGGGATCACAAAGTTCTCTAAACCTAAACAATGGAACTATGTTCCATCAGATCTCAACTCTGCAGATTGCACTACCAGACCAGCACCCTCTAGTGCCTTTGAAAATTCTTCTTGGTTTACAGATCTGGAGCACCAAGGCAGATATTTTACTAAGGGTGCTTTAAAAGCCGCAGACCTTTGAATAGTAGGAGCAAAAAGACAGATTGCTCACCTAATTCACCATTGCGTTCCATGTTGCTAGATATATTGTGAGCCTCAGTTTACTTATTGGAGATATATTGGAAGAGCACACCATATATAGGGTGATGTGCAACCTAAAAGGGTTCCTCAACCCTATTCATGTATATACTCAGCACTTTCCCATTTATGTACACCTACTAAGGAGACTTGAAAAAGGTCACCGTGATCAAAACGTCATCATCATGCTGAGAAACGATTCTTGAAATTATGAATGTTCTCCCTTTTTTTCATTCTTTTTGCTGAGACAATGGAAATTATGTACAAATACCTTGCCAAAAATTAAAAAGGATACAATTTTGACCTCTGTTTACTTACGTCAGCATGGATGTTTTTGGGCCATGTACAGTCACTGCATGTAGAACCAGTGATGTTCACATGTATGAGTGTGTGAGTGATAGACTCCAAGGACACTTCCAGTTCCCTTAGTGCCATAAGATGATGTCTTGCCATTAGGGTACTACCACAAGGTTAAGTTTGGAAGCCAAAATCATAAAAGGAGAGAAATCCTTAAGTGAGTGGATCATAAAAGGAGATAAAGTATATGGCACAGATACGACTTCCCTCTTTTTTTTATTCACTCCTGATTTTGGCTTCCAATACTGCATGCAGAAACCTGACCTTGTGGTCGTACCCTCAGAGGACCAGTAAAACTATTGAGATCCAACTGTGGAAACCAACTTCACAGGTTCCTGCTGAGAATTGCAAATTAACTGTAAGCCAACTTGGTTGGACGTAGGCCTTTAACCCTCCCCTTGCTTCTCATATGGGAGGGTCATGGGAAAAGATAGACATCACTAGTAAGATATTGGATTCCCCTCTTACAGTGGTATTTGTTGTTCCTAAACTTGGTACTGTTCCTAGTCCACCCAAATAATCTGCATCTTGTAACCTTTATCAGAGACAGTGGAAATGTGTCAAACATCTACTAGAACTACTACAGTAGAAAATTTGGTTGTTCTGCAGGCGGCTGGTTTTACAATATCAAAAGTCATATTATTACTAAAAGTAAACATGTACTATAGTTTTTCTAGTCTCCTGTTTGATTTGCCAAAAACATTATGTTGATTGCACCACTGGCCCCTTGAAAACACAGGTTAATAAACATTTTTTGGACATAGCCAATAAAAATTTTGCACATGCATCAATGCCCTCTGAACATTATAGGGAATGCCATAATGTTATAGTTTCTTTGTCAAATTTTTTCTTTCATTGATGTTGAAAAGGTTTCAAACCTTTTGGATCTTTGCTTTGGATACAAGGGTACCTGGAGGGTTATAATCTCAGCAGAAAATGATTTACTCCTATTGATATGGGATCTTCTCATTACTGTATACTTAAGTCACCATGCGCTGGCTTTGTTGCATTTAGAGTTATCTGTAGATGTCTTGTTTTTATAAATGCATTTTTTTGTAAAGGGATTTGATCTCATGTTTGCTGGGCTATCCACCCTCAAGCCGGGATCCCTTGAGCATGTCCTATTTTAATGAGCTTCTGTGTAGCAGGAAGTTGCGCTAAGAGTAAAGACCATTGGGTCTGAAATATGTTATCGACTTCTTTACCAGTCGGTTAAATGTTATATCATATGGAATAATGAGATTTTTAAGATTTTTCAGAATTCCCTTGCAGTGCTGGATTTCTCTCCACATGTTCGATTCTTTTCTCCAAATTCTCGGGGAACCTCTTTAAGGGGCTAAAGTCCGTACCATTCTTTCACTTCCTGTTTCTGGTGTACAGCAATGTGGACACTATTAGATATTAATTAGTCACTGTATGATACATTTAACATATCTCTAAAATAGTGAAATGGGGGATCATCTCTGAACTGATGTTCGCCACTTTTATGGTGTGAATCAGTCACAAAATCAGTAAATGTTGCCAACAAATGCCACTTTTATGACAAATCGAGAAAATGGGGGGTGAAGAGGGTGGGTAAGCAGGCATGTCTTATTCATCATTTTATATACCAGTTTTTGGCATAGAAAATGACTTAAATCTACACCAGCTGGAGGAAGCGCCAAAGTTATTTAGAGGCCTTCGCCTCCTCCAGCCGCACAGACATACTTAAGATCGGCGTGAAAAACGTTGGTCTTAATAAATGAGCCCCATGATCTCAAAAAACCTTGATCTGATATATAGATATAGCAAAGCATATCTAATAATAATAGCACAATGCAGAAAATCCAAAAATCAGCTGCATTTACAAGCCAGGCTGCGGAAAGTTCTTAGGAAGTTTGTTTAAGCACTAATAGTGTCTCGTCTGTAGGGAATATAGAGAATCATCCCTGACTCTAATTTCATCTGTGCCCAGAGACTCAGTTTGGTTGGCAGTCAGAATATCATCATAACAGAATCAAGACTACGATTCCCAGACATCAGTATTCAGCCGACTCATTATTAATATATTGTAAGGCGACATTAGCCACTAATATTTAGACTTTTCTTTTACTTCCAACTCATCATTTCAATAATGCATGTACATATTCTGAGAGATAAAAGTATCAGCGGCTTTCATTTCTGTTACAGCAAATGGGACTAAATCCACCTTTTTCCTTTGATCACTGGATAAATATATATTTAACCTCATGTTATATTATGAGGAAGCAGTTTACATTGCAGTGATCTGGATTGTGTAGATAGTTAAATTGGGGTTATATGCAGTAAATGGAGGTAAATAAAACTGTTAATTCAATCTTTACTGAAAAGTACAAAAAACTAAATGGCTGCACACCATTATATATACAAACAATAGCGCTAAGAAATGGGGGTCATTCTAGATAAAAGTGGTGCAATACCGACTATAAATGAGTAATGGAAGCTCTTAGCGCACATACGTGTCGGGCCCACCTACCAGGCGTCAAGGTGGCTTCCGCAGATGGGTCACTATCACTAAAGATACTGCCTGTCATGGAACCATGAACCAGACGTACAACAAGAGATAAGTGGAAATAAGAAGGCTTTATTGAAAAGCAAGCTGTAAGCAAAAGTCCAAACGGATGGCTAAACCGAAGCAGGGTCTACGTAGACAGAGGTCAGGAACCAGAAGGGTAGTCAGACGAAGCCAGGATCAGGAACCAACGGGGTAGTCAGACGAAGCCTGGATCAGGAACCAGCAGGGTAGTCAGACGAAGCCAGGATCAGGAACCAACGGGGTAGTCAGACGAAGCCAGGATCAGGAACCAACGGGGTAGTCAGACGAGGCCAGGATCAGGAACCAGAAGCAGCAGCAGTCTTAGAAGCATGTGAACACAGGAGGACCAAGCAAGGAACTGAAGCCACAGACCTCCTATATATATGAGCTAGGCATCCAGCTCCTCCCAGTGGGAAGGAGAAGCCGCAGGGTGGGAGGCTACAAGAAACCCAGAAACCAAGATGGCCGCCAGCACATGTCAAACGAAGGAGAACAGTAAGAAGGTAAGACCATGACACTGCCTCACTTTGGACTTACTTAAGCCTACAATATTCAGGGCAGTGTACGAACCAGCTACAAACATATTCTGCTCAGACGTCCCAGGTAGATGGGCGTGTCCAGTCTAAAAGAGGTGCCACCCCCAATATATTGCAAGAAAATTTTGACTAAAACCTTCAGGATCACAGGTGCATATCCATGAAGCAAACATAATTACAAAAAACAAAATGGCTGCACACCATTGTTATACAAACAATAGAGCTAAGAAATGGGGGTCATTCTAGATAAAAATGGTACAATACCGACTATAAATGAGTATACATGAATAATAGAAGCTCTTAGAGCACATACGTGTCGGGCCCATCTACCAGGCGTCAAGGTGGCTTCCGCAGATGGGTCCCTATCACTAGTGTTGATCACGAATATTCGAATTTCGAATTTTTATCGCGAATATAGGTACTTCGAAAATTCGCGAATATTTCGAATAGTTATATATATTCGCAATTTCGAATATTCGTTTTTTCCGATTTTTTTCCTTTTTTTTTTTTGAGATTTTTTTTCTTTCCGATTTTTTTTTTTTTTTTTTTAATCAGTACACATGATTCCTTCCTGCTTCTACCTTGTGGGCCAATAAGAAGGCTGCAATATACTTGACTTTAGGAGTAGTGATGAGCGGCAGGGGTCATATTCGAAAATGCCCGATTTTTTTTTCTTGAAAAAATCGGCAAGGTAATGATTGTGTAATATGCGAATTTTCGTAATTCGAATTTTCGGATTCGAAATTTTTATTGCGAATTTTTCAACTTTAAGACAAAGAAGATTATAGCACTATATTAGCTAAATTGCTCTATATTCGTTTTTTCGAATATTCGCTATATTGCTATATATTCTTGTTTTAGAATATTACAAATATTCGAAAAAACGAAGTTATAGCAATATAGCGAATATTCGAAAAAAAAACGAATATAGAGCAATTTAGCTAATATAGTGCTATAATCTTCTTTGTCTTAAAGTTGAAAAATTCGCAATAAAAATTTCGAATCCGAAAATTCGAATTACGAAAATTCGCATATTACACAATCATTACCTTGCCGATTTTTTTTCAAGAAAAAAAATCGCGAATTTTCGAATTTTCGAATATTCGACGAATATTCTAAAAAATATTCGCGAAATATCGCGAATTCGAATATCACCCCTGCCGCTCATCACTACCTATCACTAAAGAAACTGCCTCACTTTGGACTTACTTAAGCCTACAATATTCAGGGCAGTGTAGGAACCTGTACAAGTTTGAATTTGTTAAAGACACATATTTGCTTTGCAGACAACTTTGTTTCAAACTCCTATATAATCAACCATCAATATTACAAAATTTGGCTGCTGATGAATGTAGTGTATTCATGGATCTTATGGACCTCTTGCAGGAAAATGAATCAGATACAGGTAGGAGGTGCTTTACTTTGAATAAACCCTCCTTACTCACTCCCTCCTTGAATCTATTCCCTAATATCCAGCTCTTCTTTCAAGCGGTAGTGCACGAAACCCGCAAACTCAAATCTGATCCCTTATATAGTAGAAACTTGAACAAGACGGAATCCGACACCATACAAAAATTACAAGCAAATACCGCCTTTGTCATCAAAGAAGCAGATAAGGGTGGAAATGTGGTCCTATGGGACATGGATCTATACATACAGGAGGCAAATCGACAGCTGAAGAATAGAACTTTCTATACACCCCTGCCTTCTGACCCTTAAGAAGAAATTGGATCAGCTACTGATCTTTAAGAAGAAATTGGATCAGCTACTGAAGGCAGCCCGGGAGATGTTTGTCATCACTAAAAAGGAGCATCAATTTTTGGAGGTGAGTCAACCTATTATTCCAACATTCTACATACTCCCTAAGGTCCACAAGGACCTCCACAACCCCCCAGGGCGACCAATTGTGGCTGGTATTGGGGGTTTATGTGAACAGGCTTGCACCTATATTGATTTTTTCCTCCAACCCATAGTCCTGGGGTTACCATCCTACGTACGAGACTCCCTTCATCTGATTGAGATGCTGGAACATGTGTCATTTACATCTGACGTACTGTTAGTGACCTGCGATGTTGGGTCTTTATATACCAGTATCGCGCACGGGGATGGTATTGGGGCCACTACCCACTTCTTGGAGAGGTCAGTGTCTGCGGAGCCAGCCCACCACGCATTCCTGGTGAGCCTTTTGCATTTTATTTTACATCATAATTATTTTGTTTTTGATCAAATTTTTTACAGGCAGGAGTCTGGAACGGCGATGGGGGCACGCTGTGCACCTTTGTTGCAATCCTATTTTCGGGTTGGTGGGAGGAGGTGTGCGTGTACCCGTCGCCATTCTTCCACGAGTGTGTGGTGGGCTGGTTCCGTTATATTGACAATATTCTATTTTTCTGGCAGGGTGTCACCATCAGACATCTGAGAAGCTCTGACAGACATTTTTCAGAACCTCCTCCTTGAGGTTCATTTTGTTTTGCTTTCATTTTCTCATCTCGTTAGCCTCTCTCAGCTGTCATGTAGGTGCACTGATTGCATCCCTTTAAATCCCTTCCCATACTGCATCACTTTGCGGTTTATATTACTTCCTGGAGTGTGTGCATGCTGGATGCTACTACTGAGTCTTCTACAGATAAGTTTTGTTCATTCATTTGTATTTCCCTGTTTGCTGGATCCCAGGTGACCCTGACTCCCTCCGTATCAAGTGTAGGGAGCCGGTGGTCGTGTCCCCTCACTATTATAGGGTGTTCAGGTGTTATACAGTCGAGGAACGAGGATATGCGATCATCTACCATTGAGATTTTTGCATAGGCTGAGCAGTTAGGGAGAGAGCCAGGTCTGTTGCAGGGCTATCCCTTTGGTTCCTTAGTTTTGGATCCAGTCAGTCGGATCTTCATTTTGTGTCTTCTAGTTTTCTGTACACCTTCCGTGACACAGGGTTCCAGGGAGACTTGTGTCCAATTCATTGACACATTAAATGAAAATAAATTGAATATCCGTCTAACACATACCATCTCGGAGAATGCAGTTGATTTTTTGGATCTAAGACTACGCAGGGAAGACGAACGGATTGTCACCTCTCTTTTCCGAAAGAGCACCGCCACCAACATGTGGCAGCCCGGGATAGGGTCGAATAGGGTCGAAAAGGAGAAACCTCTCACTTCTGTGGCTACACATTTCTTGGATCGCCATGGTGGTAAGTATAATGGCTTGCAGGTGGTGGGCTTAGAAAAAGTCCACCACAACATTAGGGGTACACATATGACACAATGTTTGCTTAAAGCTGAATCCAGATGGATTTATAACTTAGATAGTCTATCCCCGCAGGGTCTTAATGAGGAACTTTTATTCACAGGTTTTTATGC
Organism: Bufo gargarizans; assembly: GCF_014858855.1. NCBI lineage: Eukaryota > Metazoa > Chordata > Amphibia > Anura > Bufonidae > Bufo > Bufo gargarizans. The sequence continues at coordinate 10,605,966 of NC_058084.1, read as the reverse complement.
CAGATAATGGGGTATTTATTTGTTTTTTCTTTTTTTCTTCAGAGTCACATTATTCCTGTTTCTGCTTCACATGTGATCACGTGGTTCATCATCACTTTGGGGGTCGTCAGAATATTATTTTTCGTCTCCTTATCCAGAACAGCTTGGCACCGAGTATGAAGAATCTTTTGAATTGTTGTTTAGGATCCCTTCATCCGGATACACAGTGAAGGACATATTATGCTTGCTCCATCTATATATCCCTTGGACTATATTGACACAATATAACACTTGCAATAATTTTTGTATGTAGCAATTTCCTTTTTGCCCTGGCCCTCGGTTGGGGGTTTTGTTGTGGGGGATGGGACAAAGCTTTTCCCCCTTTTTTTTTATTTTTATTTTTTTATTCTTACATATACATACCATATGAAAAATTATTAATATATAACACGAATAAATAACAAATAAAAATAATATAATCAAATATATAAAAAATATAATAAAAAATAGATAATAAAATATATAAAAAGTAACAAATAAAAAGTATAAAAAAGAAATAAATAATACAAAATAGAGTATAAAAAATAATATAATCCCAAAAACAAAATTAAAATATAAATAAAAAATATATGCAAAAGAAATAATAAAATATATAAAGAATATGATAAACAGTAATAATAAATAATAAAAAATAGTTTTATACAAATAAAAAATATTATAGAAAATCAAATGATAGTAAATGGATCCAAAATATTCACATAAAAACATTATTTGAATAGTTCACATAATTAGGGATATCAATTTAATCACAAAATAAGGGGTATGAGCATACAGGCTTAGTAACCTGAGTAGCAAGAAATTGTACACATAAACATTGATGGTGGGACTACAGTATATGGATTATTTAATATATCCATGTTGTCCCTGATATATGTCTTACACTTTTTACACCCTTTTTTTGTTTCATAGTTTTTGTGTTTTCTGAGCACCATTCATCATGTATTTGTAAAGGTTTTTAAGTTTCTATATGAAGTATGGTGTATATATGTCAGTTACAAAAAAAAAAAATCTCATTTTGTCCATTCCCCTTTCCTGTTTTGCTTTGTCCCCTCACCCACAGGCCTTTCTTTTGTGCGCACATTGCGCTTAAACTCTTCTATGCACTTTCCGGTATGTGGCACGCAGTGCGGCCCCTCTGGGCCTGTACGCTCTGCTGTTTCCAGTAATTGGAACGCAGGACGCGCCGGCTCGACGGTGTGCATGCGCGGATGTTACTTCCGGTCACCGTCCGCCATTGGCGTCCGATGGTTGCCATGCTGACAGAAGGTATTCAATTTTCTTTCCTTCTTTTACTTTCTCCCTTATGGGTGAGGTGTGCATTATGAGGTTCTGCAGCAGCTGAAGTGTGTGTTAGTAGGTTCTGCAGCAACAGAGGTATGTATTATGAGGTTATTCAGCAGCTGATAAGTGTATTATAAGGTTCTGTAGTAGCTGAGGTTTGTATTAGGAGATTCTGCAGCAGCTGAGATGTGTATTAGGAGGTTCTGCAGCAGCTGAGGTGTGTATTAGGAGGTTTTGAAGCAGCCGAGGTGTGTATTAGGAGGTTTTGAAGCAGCTGAGGTGTGTATTATGAGGTTTTGAAGCAGCCGAGGTGTGCTTTATTATGTACTGCAGCAGCTGAGGTGTGTATTAAGAGGTTCGGCAGCAGCTGAGGTGTATATTAGGAGGTTCTGCAGCAGCTTAGGTGTGTATTAGGAAGTTTTGCAGCAGTCAGAGTAAAATCACACGTGACAGGATTAAATCCTTTGGTTTTATGTGTCTGTACTTTGTAAAATGCTTTTCATTTTATTAGCAAGTATGGCAGGGCACCAAACTATCTTATCCAGACCCTGCTCCTCTGTTAGCACTCGTCGCACTGTGACCTGACTGACCAGATCCAGCAGTGTCACCAGTCCAGACTCCAGTCCAGCATCATGAAGATCTGTCCCTGTCCCTGACTGTGCCCTGCCACAGTGCCACAGTTACAGCAACACAAACAGTAAGTCAGCATTTGGAGTGGGAAGGTTAAGAAGCAGCAGGCACAGTTCATGGAGGAAGGATGGCAAACTTTATAAAAAGTAGCAGCAGTGGGCACAATTCATCGAATAAGGCTAGGTACTCATTTGCAATTAGATTTCAGTATTCTGTTCTAGAGATGGCCCTGCGGTTTGCCTGGCGGTCGTTTTGCGGCAAACGTTGCATGTTCGCGATTCGCTGAACATAAGAACATATGGAGATATTCGCGTCCGCCATATTCTTTTACATTGTGAAGCACTTTGACCCATGACACATCCATCAGGTGGTACAGGACAGCCAATTGAGACGTTTCAGCACATGGACATACCCCCTACCTTATAAATAGATCTAATCTGGCCGCCATTTTACATTCAGTGTTTTGCCAGTGTGGAGAGAGGTTGCTGTGTGGAGCAGGGACAGGCTGTAAGGGACACCAAACGCTAGCTAATAGGGCCACAAAAGTCCTTTTTAGCACTAGTATAGGTGTGCTATCGATAGGTGTGATACACAGAGGAGTGCAATAAGCTTATAATATACTTTTATATTGAGTCAAAAACACATAGATCTATATAGTGATCACCTGGAAATCAGGGGCCTAGGGGCTAGGGGCTTACTAGGGCCATTTTTAAATAGGGTAAGGTTCCGGACGGGGTCGCTTTTATCAGGGCGGGTGCTCTGTGGTTAGGCTATCAGGGCCAGAATAGCACCCACTGTAGGGCAATATCAGGGACAGTTCTTTGCCCACCCTGTCCTTCAATACCACATCATCATCTAGCCCCGGGATAGATGGTGTTTGCTTTCCCTCCGGGATTCATAGATGTGCACTGGATCCCCCGGATTGTGGTAGGACATATGGTTTCTCATTTGCTGCCGCCGCGCACTTGTTTTTGCCTACCACATCCATGCTTTTTGCTTAACTTTAATAATTTTATTTATTTTTATTTTGAGGGAAATCTTTTCCATTCACACGTCCGCAAAATGGGTCTGCATACGTTCCGCAATTTTGCGGAACGGGTGCAGCCCCATTCATTTTCAATGGGGCCGGAATGTGCTGTCCACAACCGCATTTGCGGATCCGCATCCATGCTTCCGTTTCCGCAAAAAAAAAGAACATGTCCTATTCTTGTCCACAATTGCAGACAAGATTAGGCATTTTCTATTATAGTGCCGGCGAAGTGCGGTCCACAAATTTCGGAATGCCCATTGCCGGTGTCCGTGTTTTGCGGATCCGCAAAAAACTTACGGACGTGTGAATGGACCCTCATAGTAAAATTATTAAAGGTTACGTTTTATCTTCATGTATATTCTAATGGATTGCCTTCCTTGTACAACGTTATAATATACTTTCTATGTTAGACAGTATATTATAGTGCATTTGTATGGTGCGGCAGTTGTGTGCGGTTCTGCTGCTATACTGCAGGTATATAGAGGGACAAGCGTTCTTGGAACAAATAATTTCTACTGGTGTGATATACCAGTCGCCCCCCCAAAAAAACTGATTGAAGCGGGGTGTTGTATACCAATATACTTTCTTTATAGTGCATTTGGGTACTGTATAGTGTATTTGCGAATGCGGTACGCGAAAATTATATTGCCGATATTTCGCATAAAAAAAAATATTTATGGAGATCGCAAATTCGAATAATACATCTGGTGTCACTGTCCATGTTGTGGGACTATTTGTTCACTTCTAGTAATTATTTCTTGGCTGCAAATATGAGCTGAAGGTTTTTCAGGTTCGCCTGCCATTAAAATGAATGGGACCCGCCGCGAACTTGCGGTTCGTGAACATTTGATCACGTTCGCGCAATTCGCGAACCGTCCAGGCAGATGTTCGTCCATCACTATTCTGTTCCAGCATAGGAGCTGAATACCAGAATCTCTAGATCCAGTGGTGGCACATGCTGGATCACATTCACGTTAATGGGGTAAATAGAGATCTGGCATGCAAATTTATTTTGCCATTTGTTTTTGCCAGAATCTGCGACGGAGGCTTCTGCTGGAACTTCTGCATCAGATGTGCACTTAACCTAATGTGCGCTATGGGTCACTTACAAGTGGGCCCAATTCGGATTTTTGCTATGGGGCCCAGTGACTACTATGTATGCCCCTGCATGCAAGTATTGAAAACCCAGAGCCAGAGTCCTGGCATGCCAGTGGTGTGAATCACTGCTGTCCAATGGTCCTCGAGGAAGATGTAATAGCTAAGCCAAAGGGTGGCAATCCAGTGGATTATGTAGAGACACAGATATGTCTTTCCTTACAGCTCCTCTTGACGTCATTTTATCCTGAGATGTGTGTTATAAGATAACCAGCTTTAAAAAAAAACATGTATTTGCGATACTCTGCCACATGATATCTATCCTATATGAGTGGCCATACAGTGGTTGTGTTGTGTACTGCATCCTGTAAAGATTTACATTTTTTTCTAACATTTTGTACTTTTCTATTGAATTAGTTTTATGAGAATTCAAAGTCCTTAACCAAATTGAGGAAATGGTAAGGGAGGACACCCCATTTGGATTTTTTTTTAAATGAATCACATAAGACAGTTGTGCAATTTTAACGGTTACCGAGATCAGGATGTGCAGGAGACTGGTCAAGCATACAAGCAGGGTCAGTAAGATCAAACACGAAATTCAAGAAATGATAAGGGTGGACACTAGTGTTGAGAGAGTCGCGATTTGGATCCAAGATATAAAGTTGGTTTGTTCAAAGCCGTCAGATCCGTCTCTGTACAGCATTCGGCAAGGGAAATTAGCTATCGCCAAAGTCTTGCGGTAACTTTTTAAAATTTGGATCTGAAGTCCAGCTGGTACCGAAGTCGACTTCGGATTCAAGTTTTGAAATGGTTTTTAAGTTTAAAAGTCGATGGCTGAAGTTATTCACCGAAGTACCGTGAGACTTCGGTGATTACGAATTTCACCTCGCGAGAGCCCATACTTTTTCGTGCTGTATGGAGACTGATCTCTTGGATCCAAAGCTCTATTCGCTCAACACTAGTGGACACATCTGTAACCCGTGCCTGGTTTCGAAGAGGTTAAACAGATATGCTTTCTATATAGAGATGACAGCTGTCATTGGCTCATTGATATGGATGCCGCAGTCGATGTGAACTTTACATCTGCCTCTTGTGCAATATTCCTCTCCGGTACCATAAATCTCCTCTTGTAAAGGAGCAGTAAGTGATAGCTACTGTAGGGTTTTTTAAAGCTTTTCATAAATCATTAGACACCTAACAGTGAAAACAAATCTCAAGGGGATTTAATTTGACTGAAATACATCTACTCAGCTCAAGAGGCATAAGGCTCCATTCATCAAAAAACTCCTAAATGTGCACGCTACAGCTAAGACACTGAGCAAAGTTATTAAGTTATTAAGCCTTCACGTGTGGAATCTCCAGAAAACCAACACATCGCTCAGTGCTGCGTTTATTTCATGATGTCCTTTCTGCGGCAGAGTAATAGGTAAATTTGACGACGAGAAGGTTGCCTTACATTTGACATATACTTAGTTTCCAGGCATAAGATGCGTCCTTCTGAAAAATGTTTTCTTATTAAAAAAATGGACAACACTGTTAACAAACGAGATGTCGAATGTCCCAAAATAACAAAAATATCAATCCTGTTATATAGGATCCTGGGTAATATGAAAGGTTCAATATTGTTTGGAAGCTCCGTGGCTGATTCTGTTACACTCCTCAACATTGCAATTGCAGTGTCTAGAAGGACAAGTCGGGGAAATTCTGGAAATCACAGAATCAATAGACATGTTAATAATATGTCAATGATAAAAATGGAAACAAAATATTCAAAATATCTCTATTTATTCAGTATCGAGTATAAGCAGCTTGCGTAGAAATTACATGTCTCGGCATGCTATCAATGAGGTGATTAATAGTTGTCTGAGGAATGTTCTGCCGCGATCAAAGCACTTGGGCTCGCAAATCATCAAGATCCACTGGTGGCATTTCCCTTTGCAATTGCTAACCAATGACGTCCCAGATGTGCTTGATGAGAGACATGTCTGGAGATCCTGAAAGTCGTGGCAGCATGATCAGGTTGACCAGGCTGCTCACAGTAGCACAAGCAACATGTGGCTTGTTATTTAAAGACACTTAACAAGATATCTATTGATGGGTTACACGTAAGAAATAGGTCAAAAGAAAATTGAGAATTGACGTGCTTAATTAAGAAACTTGATACCTTTATTAATGAGTGGGTATGAGCAAGAGTGATCGATACACTCAGATGCTCTTGATATAAAAATGCAATCAGCGAACCTCCTATTATAGATAGGTGGTACAATAATGAATCACTATAGTAACGGGGATGATAATGGGTAAGTCTGTGGGAAAAATTCTCTCCCTAGACGACCCTACGGAACTATGTCCTGAAGCACAGGGATGTCCCCTAATGGTGGAGACACCCTGCCCCCGTACCTAAGCCTAGATATGGCCCTAGTGATGCCCTACTTAGCAAAGCTGGATCGAGAAATATAAATCCAGTGAAAACAAAAACAAAAAAATAATAGGTCTAATGTAAATGATAGAAAGACAACCCCAACGCGTTTCGGCTGCATACAGCAGCTCATCAGGAGGTGATGACAGTGTAGTCAACGTAGGGAATAAAGTAAGCAAAAAAATTCCTTTTATAAAAAATTGTTGTGCTTAGAAAAATGAGATGGTACTTAGCTCCTTGGCATACTTGATGGTGCTGTGTATACAGATATGTATCTCTTGTCCGTATATATGATGAATTCTGAGGGTGAAAAAAGGGCTATATGTCAGGCATTTATATAGGTCTGAAAAAACAAAGTACTCTGTGTCTGACATTCATATGTGAGTCTGAAAGAGTAAAGTACTTAGTCACAGGTATTCATATATTGCAGTAGTGTACTGATCAATAAACAAAGTATACTATATGCCACTCAGTGATTAGCATAAGGGGACAAGTCAGTGGTGTAAACGATATAATGTACTCACCAGACAGAGGAAGCCCTGTAACAAGCACAGCTGGTATGCTGGGAGGCTGGAGGGCTCATAACAGTATGTCAGCGCTTGCTATTTAAGCGCTGGTGCCGGCATGTGTTTCCGGACGCCGAAGGGAGAGCACTTCCGGTCGGTGGAACGCATCGTAGTGACGCGATGCGTCACTTCCGGTCTTTGGAACGCATATTGGAACGCATGAGCGGCCAATAATGCTGAAAGTTCCTGGTCTGTATGTGCTTCTCACAATCTGTTAATTTAACCACAGTAATTCGATCGAAATGGTTCTATAGTCCCCTACTTATAAAAAATCGGTGATAGGAGGACTATAACATATATTTTGAGCCCCAAAAATACCAGGTCTTAATCGGAGGGATTCTAATGGTAGCATAATATAGACATCATCACGTGTATATAGCAAAGATTACAAGAGCCATAAAGACGTGAGAAGGAATGATTGGAGTGACAGTGATGTATGTCACTTTTCCTAAGATATGGTGCTTCACGCACCGGCATTGGCAAAAGGGGGACGAGCAATTAGGGATATTTATATAGGATAGGACAGAGGAATAGTCTCTGATAGAGGAATTAAGGGGTTTGTAACGACATGTTTTAAATCAAATAAAACATGTATATGTGAGTCGCTCATTGAGACCGCTTGGTGACTGTGACCGGAATCGATAAATCCATTCGGATTCTTTTTGGAGTATCTTCCGGTCCCAGTCACCCCCTCTTAGAGGTTTGGGAATAACCTCAAGTACTAGAAACTTAAGGGTACTTAGGTCTCCCCCATGTTGATCGTTAATATGGTTAGCAACGGGGGTGTCTTTTTTCTTTACTATGTCGTTGATGTGTTCGCAGACTCTACGTCTAAGTTCCCTGAAAGTCTTGCCGATGTAATCTTTCGGACAGGTACACTGACATATATAGACAACTCCCTGTGTTTTGCAGTTAGCGAAGGAACCTAACGTTTGGACGATATTGGTTGTGGAACAGGTGACCGTTTTAGAAATACGTATATATCTGCAAGCCTTACAGCTACCGCATCTGAATGTCCCTTTCGGTTGTCTGTCCAGCCATGTTCCCTCCTTTTTTATGCCGGTGTAGTGGCTATGCACGAGCCTGTCTCTGAGGCTCCTCCCCTTACGATATGTTATTTGGGGGTAGTTAGAGATGGCTTTAGACAGGTCTTTGTCCATCATTAGGATTGGCCAGTGAGTTTTTAAAATGGCAGTGACTTCGCTGTTAGCTGTGTCATATGTGGAAATTAGGCGAATGGTTGAGCTATCCTTGTTATCTTTTGTTTTTGGTATTAATAAATCGCCCCTATCCCTGTTCTCAGCTGCCTGAAAAGCTTCCCTTAAAGTAGACCTAGGGTACCCTCTCTGTAATAGTCTATTTCTTAATTTCCTTGACTCCTGGTAAAAGTTTTCTTTGTCAGAGCAGTTACGGCGCATGCGTAAATATTGGCCTTTTGGAATACCTCTTTTAACTGCTTGTGGGTGGTGACTATTCCAGTGTAAAATGTTATTTGTGGCGGTCGGTTTTCGATAGATATTTGTAGTCAGATTTCCTGCTACAGATGTTATTTCCACATCCAAGAAGGTGATGCTCTTGGATTTAATTTCGCTGGTGAATCTTAATCCCACATTATTATCGTTAAGGGCGGAGACGAAGTCACAGAATTTCTCTTTACTGTCACTCCACACTACAAAGATGTCATCAATATAGCGGGTCCAAAAGACAATCCCACTATTCCACCACATCTGGTGATCGGGGAACACAAATTTGTCTTCCCACCAGCCCAGGAAGAGATTTGCATAGGCGGGGGCACAAGGGCTGCCCATAGCAGTCCCCCTGAGCTGGTGGTAAATGGACCCGCTATATGTGAAGAAGTTGTGTGTAAGAGTGTATTCCAGGAGGCTCATGATAAAATTATTATGATTTTGAAACTGAGTGCCCCTCGATCTCAGGAAGCTGCTAGACCTTTATCGTGTGGTATGGATGTGTACAGGGATTCCACGTCGATACTCGCAAGATGGCAATGAGAGTCGACGGAGATGGTTTCAATTTTTCGAAGGAAATCCATCGTGTCGCGTGTAAAGGATGGTAAACAGGACACAAATTCTTTTAGTGTTTGATCAAGGTATGTCCCACAATGATGGGTCAGAGAGTCCATACCTGATACAATTGGGCGTCCCTTCAAGGGAGTTACTCCCTTATGGATTTTCGGGAGGCAGTAAAAAGTGGCCAGCTGTGGATTTTTAGGAAGAAGATATGCATATTCTGATTTTGTAATCACCCCCTGTTCTAAACCCTGTTGAAGGATCTCTTTCAGTTGTTGCTGGAAGACTAGACTAGGGTCACTCGGTAGAACTCTATAGCTGGTGGGATCCCTAAGTAGGTCAAGGCACATTTTTTTATAGTTAGAATGGTCTAGAATTACTAGATTCCCACCTTTATCTGATGGTTTTATAATGATGGTGTTATCTGTCTCCAGGTTCCTAAGAGCCATCGCCTCGTCTCGGGACAAATTATAGTCTCTCGGATAGTTGACATTTAACTGTTCCAGGTCATTGCTGACCATTTTAACAAAAATGTCAATATGTTCGGAGCTCATAGGGGGTGGTAGTCTAGTACTAATGGGGCGAAGATTGGTAAAGGGACCGTCTCCGGGATTTTTATTCCCCTCCTCATACAGATCCATGAGGTTTTGGAGGTCGGGAAAGTCCTCTAGGTCAATCCCCAAGTCATGGCATGTTTGCCTATTACTATTTTGATAGAATTTATGCCATTTGAGCCTTCTGCCAAACAGATTAAGATCTTTGATCCAAGTAAAGATGTTAAACCTAGTAGTTGGTACGAATGAAAGACCCTTTTGGAGAATGATGGTTTCAACGTCTGTAAGGGGTCGAGAGGACAGATTAATTATTTGCAGGTTGTCGGTTAAGGGCGACTTTCGCCTGCCCTTACCCCCTTCCTTAGCTGATAGGGGCCCTGGCTGTTGGTTAAAAAAGGAACCAGGGGTTGTTGTTGAGTAGCTGTGAAGGAAGAGGAGGTGGAGGAAGAGGAGGGAAGAGAGGACTGAGATGGTCCTCCACGTGTTTGACCCGAGTATCCCCTTTATCTCCCCCATCTCTGCCACCTTCGTCCCGGTCTCCGACCCTGACCACCTCTATTATAGTTTACACTTTGATCTATTTTGGTTGGTTCAGAATCAGAGAGGTCGGCCTCTGAAGAGGATACTTCAGATTCTGAGAGAATTGGTATTTTCGTCTCAAGATTATAGGCCCAATTTTCTCGGAATTCAGCTAAATCTTTAGTGAATTGGCGATGCTTTCTTTCCTTTAGGAGGTTTTGGAAACGTTCTACCGACGTCTGCAGTGAGGACTCTCTTTTATTAAATTCGGGATCAGTCTTGAATTTTAGGACCCCTTCAGTAAGGTCTTTGAGATTGGTTGACGTTTTCTCAAAGACTTTTTTCTCTTCCTCCAACAATAGGGTCATCAACCTAAGGGAACTAAGGGTTAATTCCTGTTCCCACTTGGTGATCAATTGTGCTGAAAGGATACGGTCGGCTGGTTTAATCGGAATGCGTAATCCCCTAGGGACAATTTTATGTTCTATATAGCTCTCCAGGGACCTGACTTCCCACCACGACTTGATATTGTCTTTGTAGCCGGAATACAGGTCCCTGAAGGCTATTTTGCAGGATGTGGATGAGGCTAAACCCGGAATTTCCTTATCAGAGAAGATGTCTTTGGCTTCTCTTATTAGTTCCTCTGTGAAAAAAGTCCCAGACAGAAAACTTGCCATGCTCTATATGAATTGTTATTTAACATGTGGCTTGGTGTTGTCCAGTTGAAAAAAAGCTCCTTGGACACTTTGGAGAAATGGCCATACCACTGGTTCTACGACCAAATCAATGTAACGCTGAGCTGTTAGTGCACCTGAAATTAATCCCTGGAGTGACACTGTAACTTTTCCTTGTAGTGGCTTCTCCATGGCGTTGCCTACGTGGTCCCCAGACCAATCTATGGCTATCACTGCATCCGAGACTAAAGCAACATTCATCACTGCAGTGGATAGACCTCCATTCTAGCCTTCATTGCCGTCTTGCTGTGCATCATGATAGCATTTGAGAGCAGTGGTGTGAGGTCAGTAGAATATCTTTAGCTGGATATCTGGATTGTAGAATGTTGTGCAAATGCCTTCTAATAATTTGTGTGGACACTAAATATATATACCGCCCTAAGGCTTGGGATGTGACGTCCAAATTTACTTGCACTACAGAATGGATCAGTATGCATCATTCTTCTAATCAGATGATACGTCTGTGCAGAGGTTCTCTTCTGTGCACCTCTTATCATTGTTCTCCCAACTACCAGGACACACAACGTTGAACAGTGCTGACATCTCGGTCTAGGCCAGGCATGCTCAACCTGCGGCCCTCCAGCTGTTGCAAAACTACAACTCCCAGCATGCCCGAACAACCTATAGCTATCAGCCTACAGCAGGGCATTGTGGGAGTTGTGGTTTTACAACAGCTGGAGGGCCGCAGGATAAGGATCCCTGGTCTAGGCGCATAGCGATTTCAAAGTCTCTCAGTTCAAGGATTCTGTCCCTTTCAGTTGGCTACAAGTGATGATAACTGGCACATGAACAGGAGGCACTGCACAATCAATTTTGAGGTTTCATGTGGCTAAATTTTTTTTAGCTTTCGATCTGGATTTTATGCCCCTCCCACATTCCACAGATTGGAGCTAGGTCCTTGAAAGTATCATAATCTGAGGAATTTTAGGAACTCCTGATAGTTCCTTGATTTGCAGAAATGTATGGATTTTCATTCTGTTGCAATGTTGACAAGTGCATATTTGATGGGAAAATATAGCCTCGCATTACAGACACTTCTACGGATCCTGGCAGAAGACATGGTAAGTTAAGGGGGGTCCATAGGATGCTATTCGTTTCCAAAATGTAACTTTAAAAATTAAATTCGTGATACAGACGTGAACAAAGTCTGGAAAATCCCTGAAAGGAAATGAATAAAAAAATAATAAACAAAATGAATAAGTATTAAATAAATAAATATGATACAAAAAAATAAAATGTAAAAAATTATAAATATTCATAATTTATATATGAATGAATTAAAATAAATGACGTACAGTATAGAAAATCAATCAATAAATGAAAAGAAATTACAAAAATCTTGGCTGTGACACCATTTCGGATTATTGAATTTTTGGGTTTCTGGTGTTGCAGTCCTTGCAACCCAATTCAGTTCATGGGCTTCCATGCTACACAGTGATCTTTGGTCACACAACAGGAGTCATGGCCAACATTGAAGTACATCCCCAGTTTAACATATTTCTTAGGCCAGTTGCACAGCTTTTTTTATAAGCAGCCTTGTGAGGCAAGGATTCCTGACAAGGGGACAATATTATGGCATGTTGTGCTCTTCTGATTGCACATATTTGATTTTTACATGTGTAATTTTAGGGGAATTTTTGCACTTAAAGGTAAAGTACATCATCATATAATACAGCACGATTGGGGATTTCCTTAATTTAAAGTTAGAATATTTCTGATTAATAGCACATTTATCTTTTACAAAGCCCTAGTGGGCCTAGGGCTTTGTAAAAGAGAAATGTGCTATTAATCAGAAATATTCTAACTTCAAATTAAGGAAATCCCCAATCGTGCCATAAATATATGATGATGTACTTTACCTTTAAGTGCAAAAATTCCCCTAAAATTACACATGCAAAAATCAAATATGTGCAATCAGAAGAGCACAACATGCCATAATATTGTTGGTGAGGCCGATGATCAGGTGAAAGATTACACTTTTGAAAGCTCATTCTCTACCATTTCTCTGTCCCTAGTGATTAGCCTCCCAGCAAGCAAACACTCTTTGTGTATGATTCTTTCATGTTCGAATACATTTAATTGATTGTCTGCAACATACCTCCTCGTGTAAGCAGGGAAGTGCTGTCGACAATATTTCAACTGTGTTAATTAGAGATGAGTAAAGTATTAAAAAATTTGATTCGGCTGCTTCACCTGATTTTACAAAAAAAAAAACTTTGTGACGAGTTACTTTGTCACAAAGCACATTTCTTAGTAAGTAGTGGGTGCAATGATAGGGAATGGCAATTGCTCCTCTCTCTTCATTGTACCCCTCAAATGCCGCGATCATACATGATCATGGCATTTGATAGTAATAATGTAGTGTAAAGTTAAAAAAATTAATTAATTAACTCATACTTACCTTATCTATTTGCTTGCGACAAGCCAGCCGTGGCATTCTCGATTGAAGATCTAGTGCAAAATTTTGTGTGGCCAGTGGTGACGTCATATGTCACCGTGCACAGGATTTTGTGCGAGATCAACAATCAAGATGGTGGCGGTCAGCCCGTTGCGAGCAAATGGAGGAGGTAAGCATTTTTTTTTATTTTTATTTCAGGTGCAGTAAAATGTATTCGCTACCACGAAGCAAAAGAAAACTCTGTTTCGTGGCAAATCGAATTTTCCCTGAAATTTGGAAATTCGACTTCATCAGGTTTGATTCGCTCAACACTAGAGCTAATAATTGTTCCATCAGATACAGTACTGAACAAGGAGTGCTCTGCTTAACTAGAGCTAAACAAGTGATGGCCAACATGGAATATTAATCAGCACGCTGAGAAAATCTGCCCTTGTAACTGGACCTTAAAGAGGTTTTTCGGTTTGCATCAACATTGTTTAAAATGAAGGTAGCTATAATTCTGTAATATATTTCTATTACCTTTATTGCTCTAATCTCCCGTACTGGGCTGTGGTCACATGACCATGTCCATGTCGCTCTCTTTTATTTCCTGTGATGTTATGTCCATGGGCAGAGCAGTGGTAGGGGAGTGCTAGAAACTAGCTGTGTGGGAAGAGCTATAAACTAGCTGGGCACTGTTGGGGGCGTTACTGGAGGTGTGGCAGAGGTGAAGTGCATCATGGGTTTGGTTGGGTACAGCAACTGGAAGTGCTACATACAGGATGGAAATGAACTGGAGTGAATGGAGAAAATGTACTTGAGGTAAGCAACTACAGTACATGAGCATATCCATTAAAACTTGGAGGCTGATTGGACAGTACTTCTCCATCTCACAATGACCATGCTTAGGAAGAGACACAAAACACACTTGTGTTCTTCATGGAAGTCCTAGTTTGTCAGAACTAGTATTGAGCGAAGTTATGAAAACTTCTGTTCGGCTGCTTCGCCAAATTTTACAAAGAAATTCATTTTGTGAGGAATTACTTTGTCATGAAGCGCATTTCTTTGTAAGCAGCAGGCACAATGACAATAAACGGCGATTGGGCTCTTCCCCGTCATTGAACCCCTCATGGCTGATCATGGCATCTAATGTAAAACTGGAGGCCTTTCAGTGGTTAAAAAAAAACATACTCACCTCATCTGTTTGATCGTGAAGATCCTGCACAAAATCTTGCAGGGTACGTGATGACGTTATCATGCTGGCCGGCCTGGTGATGTCATACATCACCGCGCTCAAGATTTTGTGTGGAATTTTCAAACAAGATGGCCACAACGGCCTCTTCGTGCTCAAACGGATGAGGTAGGTATTTGTTTTTTTCCGCCATGTTAGAGAAAATGGATTTGTTACCACAAAGCACGAGGAAATTCGGCTTCGCACCAAATCAAATTTTCCATGAAATTCGGATCAAAGTCCATTTTGGATATGCTCAATCCTAAACAGAACTTTCAGATTCAACAATTCAAATTCTCACCTCTCTTGTGGATAGATGATTCCTAATAATAAGGGTAAAAACTAATTTTTTGGGTTAATAAATAGGGGAGACAGAAATTTAAGGCTGAGTTCATATCACCTTTTAGCTTTCCGTTCTTCTGATCCGTCAGAAGAAGAGAGAAAGAGAAAAATAAAACACGATCCGGTAAAAAAAATATGTTCCTGTTGCATCGGTTGTCCTCCAGGGAAAAATATCATGCATGCAGTACTTTTGTTTCCGTCTAAAAAAAACGTATCTCAGACAGAAATGGCTCAAACGGATGACAACTGATGCAACAGGATTCAGTTTTTTTTTACTGGATCCTGTAAAAAATTGATCCTATGCAGGATTCACATCATCGTTATGGATTCCATTTTTGTTTTGAAAATAAAATAACAGAATCCATAAGACGTAAGTAAAAACAGAAGCCTTTCAGATCATTCCGTTTTGATTCGTCATAATAGAAGTCTATGGGAATCATAACGGATCTGTCCCTTTATGCAGGACGGAAAACAAAGTCCTGTCGACAGTAAACCAGACGGATCTGTTATGATTGCCCATAGACTTCTATTATGACGGAAAGCAAAACAGAATGCCTTTTAAAGGATTCCATTTTGCATTCCATCATAATACAAGTCTATGGGCAGCATAACGGATCCGTCCTGGTTTCCGTTATACAGGACTGGACTTCTGCATAATGGAAACCAGGACGGATCTGTTATGCTGCCCATAGACTTGAATTATGAAGGATCAAAACGGAATGCCTCTTAAAGGCTTCCGTTTTGACTTCTGTCTTATGGATTCCGTTATTTTTCGTTATAACCATGTTATAATGTAAAACAAAAACTGAATCCATAACGGTGATGTGAACAAGTCCTAACTGATGCAACAGGATCAGTTTTTTTTTCCAGGTTCCTGTTTTTTTTTTTCTTCTCTCTCTTCTTTTGAGGAATCTTGATGTGAACTCAGCCTACGGCCTCTTGCACACGAATGTGTGCGCCCCAGTGTATATTTTTGCGGAACGGAAATACGGGACAAAACCCCACGGAAGCACTCCATAGTGCTCCCGTAGGGTTCCGTTCCGTGCTTCTGTCCCGCACCATTCTGCATCTCCGGATTTGCGGACCCATTGAAGTGAATGGGTCTGCATCCGTGATCTGGAATGCCCACGGAACGGCACCCAGTGTATTGAGGATACGTTCGTGTGCAAGAGGCCTAAGTGTGTATGTTCATCTATGATTGACATGCTAGAATTGCAGCATAAATTCCATTTCAGATTTTGGCATAGACCTACTGTACATACAGAGAAAAAAATTGGCTATGTCTAGACGGAGTCCAGCAGTATAGTTTCTACATTGTAGCAGCTTGTGGCTGTTTTCTCTATGAGATGTTTCCATTGATGTATCAATGTTATGTTAATTGTAGAACCTTTAAGGGTCCGTTGGAAGGTGCGCCAACCAAGCTCCTCCCAAGGAAGGAAATGTTTAAAAATGGTAGCAAGAATGTATGCATCATGGGAAATAACAAAAAAATATGGTAATAATAGGTTAAATGTGCATTTTAATTCTATAATTTCCAAGGTTTGCTATTACTTGTGTCCTACAGTACATCAATGTTAAATTATGAAATAATGGGGTTTTTCCTTTAAGTGGCATGTTTCCCTAGCAGATCATGCTCTCTGCTTTGCTAATTGGTATGGAGCACTCAAACCACTGGGTATACAGTCTAGGCTTCATGTCTATAAATACCCTCCTAATCCTTACTCAAAGGCATTCTAGACAATGAGAGCTTGAGTATAGAAATCATTTCATTACATCATGTTTCAGTGCATCCTCTTTTACCTCTGCAGAGAGGATGAGATGCAGCAGCCGCACTGCCTAAAGGTGCTTTATTGTTTATGCAGTGCTCATACATACAGTATAAAGGGATTATGGGCATGTGAGAGGTTTAACAAGCTTAATCCCCCACGATACAGAGAGCTAGACCAAATGAAGGGCTACATGATAGCAAAGTAAATGGTAAGCCTTCTTGATCCAGTACATGAAATACATTATGCAATATGCTCTTGATGGACAGTATTAGTTACATACGGTATGGAGAAGAAAGCAAATCATAACAGTCACATGGGACTGAATTCTAGGAAGATCAGATGGGTCTATTGCCCTGAAAAGAGGCCTCCAAACAGGGGTGGACTGGGAACATAAAGTAACCGTGGAAAAAATACTAAAAGTGGCCCTGTTTTGTAATTGGGTCCAAATTGATGGAAGGCAGGGCGAACAATACCATAATATGGCACATTATATCACCCCAACAGAGCCAAATACCACAATCCATCTCAGAATACTGCCAGCAGCACAAAATAAATCCCCAAAAAATTCCACTGGCTGGCCGTGATGAGGGCCCAGTGCCCCCCCCCCTGTCATCATCCCACCGGGCAATTTCCCTGTAAGATCTATGGCCAATCCGCCCCTGCCTCCAAGACCCCCCTTCCCCATGTAAAAATGTGCCATTCTTGTCTTTGTTAGGGACAGTCTAGCACCAGTACCATCTTGGTTCAAATAAGTTATTTCTGTGATTGAGTGTAATAGGTCCATCACAATATATTCAGTACCGTTGTCGATAGGGACTCCAAACTTTAGATGTGGGCTATGATGTTCATTCGAACCAGGATGCAGAGTCAAAGGGATTGATAGGTTCTTCACTCTACAACTCATTGTAAGAGATATGGTTATTCCTACAGGGGATAACCAGGTCACTAGCTCTAGATTATTCTCTGTTAGCAAAAGGCTTTGCATGATCAAAAGTACACGATACGTTATAAACTTACACTGGCGCTGGTGGTAGAATATAACAGATGATCAGTGGCAGAAATGGCGCTATCTATATCACACATAGAGAGGTAGCGGTCAGGGTTGGAAGAGTTCAGTCAGCACGGTAGTCAGGTGCTAGGTCAGGATGGGGAGCAGATGGGTTATCAAGATGCCAAGCCATGTTAAGACTACAGAATAAGAATCAGGAGAACATCTTATAGCTAACTGGTACCTAAAGAACCTTATTGCCCAAGCATAGGAACGGTCCTAATGAAGCTTGTACTAACTGAGCTTTGACTGGAGTGAAAGTGCATCAGCAGCTTAAGAAACGGAGAGGCAGTCTGCAGGCATGCGTGAAACAAAAGAAAGGTACCCAGGTGAGCAGTGATGATGATGAGGAGGACACTGAGGACAGAGGCCCTTAGTAGGAAAGGGACAGGGAGAGTGGAGCATTAGGAATGAGGGCACCTATGCCGATGACAAAACAGAAGAACAGAATGCTGGGCATGGAGACTCCAAAGTAGCGGCTAAAGAGTAACACCAACCATGAGATTTCATACAATGATGTGTCCACATTAGATCAAGGACTACTGAGGAAGCTGTTTCAGTCTGAACAGAAAAAGGCCAGAAACATTGCTATTGAGAAAGAGAGAGAGACAAATATCAGTCCTGGGCACAAAGGCAGCAGCAGGGGTGACTGCTGTACAATAGATAGGGCTTAACGTTGGAGCTTCCATTATGAACGAAACCTACAGTATGATACAAATGTGAACATAGACTAAAACACTTGAGGCTGAAATACTTGAGTAACCGGTGGTTTAACTTGAAGATCTTGCACCTTGTCACAAGATCTGTAACAACGACCCTCAAAAATAGCATTAGTTTCTTGATATAAAATAGAAGGGACTTTTAGAACAAGCCTTAGGTTCATCTTTAACCTCTACTCCTCTCCCCAATAATTATGCCCCTTATATAGATCCCTGCTGTATCTCAGTCTATTTTGTCTTATATAAGAAAAATGTGGCTCCATCGTAGGAAATACACTGACCAGTGTTTTGACCATTTCTATTATAAACTACTTAATGACATTGTACCACACAGAACTAATAGACTAACCTTTTCATAGGCCAATGCAATGTTTTCACTTTTGACAGAAACAAATGCATTTTCTGAAACTAGACACCTGGCACTGAGAAAATACCACCTTTTCAATCATAGACACATCAGAGCATAAAGTATTATTCGAAAAAAAAGTCTTAGAAATTTGCGACTAAAATCTTATTCAAGCAGAGCCTGATACACACAACACCTGTTTAAAAATGTTAGATCGACATGTGTAGACTACCTATAAATCACATTGTCTCTGTCTACCCTGGAATCCCTCAAAGCCTTATAGGAGATGACTAGTGATGAGTGAGCATGCTCGGCGGAATACCTGTTCGGCTCGAGCATCGTTATTCTCGGCACATGGCATTACTTGGCCGAGTACCACATGTGCTCGAGCTGGCATGCAAGAGTCTCCTCTCAGCACGTTTTGCGGCTGCTAAGCAGCCAATTAACATGCAGGAAAGTACTGCCATCACTGTAATGCCAGTAGCCATGTTGGCTACTGGCATTACAGTGATTGGCTGGCCGGAATGCGTCATCGGTAGTGCCAATATTCGAATTTGTGATATATTTCGCAAATATTTGGGCAAATATTGGCCATATATTCGCGAATTCAAGAATTCGTCATCTCTATTCATTATTTTCTTGATTGCGGAAATTGGCAATTGAAAAATTTGCGATAAAAACAGTTGGTCGGTTGGATTGATGAAGATAATGCTTCCACTCGGTTAAGCACCACCCTCTCTTCCACCAAGTCTAGTCTTTGTAGCCGAGAGTCTGGTCAACCGAATCCTCTCTCTGATCATCCTTACTCCCACCATGGAGAGGCTTGCCAAACGAGTGATCCCACACTCGGATATTCAGAGGAGCTCTTTCCAGCGCCACTATTACATTTGGCCCTCATGCCCAGCACGCTTGAAGAGGGACCTGAGATATTGTGCCTTAATTCCCAACCTCTTGAGCCTTCACAGTCTCAAGAAGATGACGGTGGTGAATGGCAATTATTCGTTCACAAGGTTGATGATGTTGAGACACAGTTACCAATCACTTAGGTTGTGGTTAGGTCAAGTCAGGAGGATGAGCAGAGTGAGGAAGTGGAAGAGCAGGTGGTTGACGATGAGGTCACTGACCCAACATGGGAAGGTGAAAAGCCGAGCGAGGACAGCAGTACAGAGGGGGAGGGATCCGCAGCACCACAACAGGCCGGAAGAGGCAGTGGGGTTGCAAAAGGGAAAAGTCGGCCCACACCAAACAGGCCTGCAACTATTACACCGAGCACCCCTATGCGTAAATCTACCTTGCCAAGGGGTAGGTGTTCCGCAGTATGGCACATTTTTAAGGAAAGTGCAGAAAACTAAAAAGTGGTTGTTTGCAACCTGTGCCGTACCAAAATAAGTTGGGGCGTGAACACTAGCAACCTCACTACTACCAGCATGATCTGCCACATGGCATCCAAGCACCCTAATAAGCTGCCGAACGCCTGGGTCCACAATCTGGGTCTGTGGGTCACACCACTGCCTCCTCTTCCCCTGTGTTATGCACTGCTGGCCAATCCCCTGTCGAAGGCGCAGGCCCGGATGCCCCTCGCCCTGCACCTGGACCTTTGCATGAACCATCAGCAACAACATCCACTTCCCTGTCCCAGCGCAGCGTCCAAATGTCCATAACACAGTCATTTGAACGCACGCGCAAATACCCACCCACCCACAGGCCATAGCACTAAATGC
This sequence comes from Bufo gargarizans, assembly GCF_014858855.1. Taxonomy (NCBI): domain Eukaryota; kingdom Metazoa; phylum Chordata; class Amphibia; order Anura; family Bufonidae; genus Bufo; species Bufo gargarizans. The sequence goes on along the minus strand of NC_058084.1, from coordinate 10,585,519 downwards.
GCAACTTTCAAATTTACTGGCTCTTAAAATGTTGCCATTTAGGCTTGTGGACACTGAGGCCTTCCGCAGCCTGATGTCGGCGACCGTCCCTTGGTACGCAGTCTCCAGCCGCCACTATTTTTCACGGGCCGCAACTATTTGTCATGGTGTGCCGTGCCCACCTTACACCAGCATTAGTCCCAGACCATCACCCGTGCCCTGACCAACACAGTTACTGGAAAGGTCCACTTAACCACGGACACATGGACAAGTGCTGCTGGCCAGGGACGCTACATTTCCCTGACGGCACACTGGGTGAATGTTGTGGAGGCCGGGAGTGAGTCATACCCTGGGTCGTACAGGTGCTACCCACGCTCAGGATTGTGGGCCCTACATCCATCAGGGTCTCTGCCAGCAGCTATGTTACTGGCTCCAACCCCCACTCCTCCGCCGCTTCCTCCTCCACTCCCCCGGTTATAGACAAGCTACAGTGTCTGGGTTTGGAGCATTTTCACCCGTTTAGGTTTTCAGTGAGTTTTTGTCCTTATGTGTATGGAATGTGCCACTTTATTTTGTTGGTAACATTCTTTTGCACCTGGTAGGTTCTGTGTCACATGGCCTGTTGTGGGTGCGGCTTCTGTGTCACATGGTCTGTTGTGGGTGTGGCTCACAGCTTTATTTTACCTCACAGTGCATTTGTGATACCACTATGGAGGCATGTGAGAGCCTGGCTGTGAGTTAATTGCACTGTTCAGACCCTGTTCACACACCACAGGCAGTTTAGTGTTAGGACCCCATGCGTGCTGAGACACCGTGACGTGGTGCATAAGGGGCTCCGATATGTTCCTGACTGGAAGATAAGTTCTCAGCTTTTAACATCGGCCTGAGGAATTAGCTAGTATTGTCAGTTGCATATAATTTTGGTGCATTTTTTGCAGTGATTTTTGTATGTATATTTTTTCATCTGCACAATGTATCATTTTTTGTAAGATGTTCTTGTGGTGCATGCGGTCCGCCCCGGCATCCTCCATTGTACGCATTTTTTGCTGGGGATTGCCGTTGTCTGCGGACCGCATGCGGAGGAATTGCTCCCCCAGTTATAGACACGCTACAGTCTCTGGGTTTGGAGTATTTTCACCCGTTTAGGCCACTTTTTTCAGTGAGTTTTTCTCCTCCACTTCTACCTCCAGCAGCAGTCAGCCATCAGTCACTAGCTGGAAGCAGTGTAGTACTGTTGTGGATAAGTGTCAAAAGGCCATGCTGAAGTTGATCTGTTTAGGGGACAAACAGGACACCGCCGCAGAGCTGTGGCAGGGTATAAGGGACCAGACCGATCTGTGGCTCTCGCCAATCAACCTACAATCAGGCATGGTTGTGTCTGACAATGGCCGTAACTTGCTGGCGGCTTTGGAGCTCGGCAACCTAAACATATCCCATGCCCACATCTTAAACTTAGTGGTTCAGCGGTTTATCAAAACCTACCCGAATTTGCCAGAGCTACTAGTGAAGGCGCGCCGCATGTCTGCCTATTTCCGCAAGTTGTCCACAGCTTCAGCTGGTCTGTAAACGCTGTAGCAGCGCTTGCGGCCTCCAGCTCACCAAGTGTTGTGCAATGTGAGCACGCGCTGGAACTCTACATTCCACATGTTGGCCAGGCTTTGTGAGCAGCAGAGGGCAGTTGTGGAATGCCAGCTGTACCATGGTCGTCACCTTTCCAGTCAACTACCACTATTAACAAGCGAGGAGTGGGCATTGATGGCAGACCTGTGAGGTTTTAAAAAACTTTGATGAATTTAAACAGATGGTTAGTGGCGATAACGCTATTATCAGCGTAACCATCCCACTGCTGTGTCTACTCAAACGATCGCTGCTCACAATTACAAATGAAGCTCTGATTGTTGCAGATGAGGAAATGGGGGAGGACATTACACAGGGTGATAGCCAGACCATCCACAGTTCGTCTTCTCAGCGTGAATTGGACCATGAAGAGGAGGAGGAAGAGCTGGAGACAGTTGCCTCTGCTACAGAGGGTAGTACACATGGAACTTTAATTCCATCTGTTCAGCGTGGATGGGCAGAAGAGGAAGAGGATGAGGAGGAAATGAGAGTCATCCTGATGTCAACATTGATGTCTTGCCTGTTCGTACTCTGACACACATGGCTGACTTCATGTTAGACTGCCTTTCCCGTGACCCTCACATTATACGCATTTTAGATAACACAAATTAATGAGTGTTCACCCTTTTCGACCCCCGCTACAAAGAGAACCTCTCATCTCTCATTCCTGTGGTGGAGAGGACGAGTAAAACGGTGCAATACCAGAAGGTACTTGTTGAGAGATTGCCCCTAAATTTTCCATTTGACAACGCTGGCGGCAGAGTCCGTACTTCCTTAGGTGACCGAGGAAGGGAGACAAGGGGAACACAGAGCAGTTCCAACAAAGGCAGGGCAACACTCTCCAAGGCATGGGACACTTTTATGACACCCCACCATCAACCACAAGCGCGGCCTAGTGGTACAAGGAGGGAAAAGTTTTGGAAGATGTTGAAGGAATACATAGCAGACCATGTCAGCATCCTAAATGATCCCTCAGTGCCTTACAATTACTGGGTGTTCAAGCTGGATGTGTGGCACAAACTTGCACTCTATGCCTTGGAGGTGCTGGCCTGCCCTGCCGCCAGCGTTTTGTCTGAGTGTGTATTTAGTGCTGCTGGTGGCATTATAACAGATAAGCGTATCCGCTTGTCCACTGGCAATGCTGACAGGTTGACTCAGATAAAAATGAAGAAGGCCTGGATTTCCCCTGACTTCTCAACTCCACCAGAGGAGAGCTGAGCTGATGATGAACATAAAGGCAATTTCAATCTTTCATTTATAATGTACTCAATCTACTGTAGTGTATTTCCATGCAAGAGTATATAGTTGAATCTTGTTTTCTCCTCCTCCTCATCCAGATTGTATATATTCCCTACACTCTAATTTTTTTAATAGGGTCAGCTCAACTGCAGTCCCTCAACTAAATTTTTTTATAGGGTCAGCTGAACAGCATACACTCACATATAATGTTTTAAAGGGTCAGCTCACCAGCAGGCCCTCGCCCTTAATGTTTTAGAGGGTCAGCTCAGCAGCAGGCCCTCGCATATAATGTTTGACAGGGTCAGCTCACCAGCAGGCCCTCGCCCCTAATTTTTTAGAGGGTCAGCTCAGCAGCAAGCCCTTGCATATAATGTTTTAGAGTGTCAGCTCACCAGCAGGCACTTGCATATAATGTTTTAGAGCATCAACTCATCAGCAGGCACTCGCATATAATGTTTTAGAGCGTCAGCTCACCTGCAGGCCCTCGCATATAATGTTTTACAGGGTCAACTCACAAGAAGGCCATCTCCCCTAATGTTTTAGAGGGTCAGCTAAACTGCAGGCCCTTGCATATACAGACGTGGACAAAATTGTTGGTACCCTTTGGTCAATGAAAGAAAAAGTCACAATGGTCACAGAAATAACTTTAATCTGACAAAAGTAATAATAAATTAAAATTCTATAAATGTTAACCAATGAAAGTCAGACATTGTTTTTCAACCATGCTTCAACAGAATTATGTAAAAAAATAAACTCATGAAACAGGCATGGACAAAAATGATGGTACCCCTAACTTAATATTTTGTTGCGCAACCTTTTGAGGCAATCACTGCAATCAAACGCTTCCTGTAACTGTCAATGAGACATCTGCACCTCTCAGCAGGTATTTTGGCCCACTCCTCATGAGCAAACTGCTCCAGTTGTGTCCGGTTTGAAGGGTGCCTTTTCCAGACTGCATGTTTCAGCTCCTTCCAAAGATGCTCAATAGGATTGAGGTCAGGGCTCATAGAAGGCCACTTTAGAATAGTCCAATTTTTTCCTCTTAGCCATTCTTGGGTGTTTTTAGCGGTGTGTTTTGGGTCATTGTCCTGTTGCAAGACCCATGACCTGCGACTGAGACCAAGCTTTCTGACACTGGCTAGTACATTTCTCTCTAGAATTCCTTGATAGTCTTGAGATTTCATTGTACCCTGCACAGATTCAAGACACCCTGTGCCAGTCGCAGCAAAGCAGCCCCAGAACATAACAGAGCCTCCTCCATGTTTCACAGTAGGGACAGTGTTCTTTTCTTGATATGCTTCATTTTTTCGTCTGTGAACATACAGCTGATGTGCCTTGGCAAAAACTTCGATTTTTGTCTCATCTGTCCACAGGACATTCTCCCAGAAGCTTTGTGGCTTGTCAACATGTAGTTTGGCATATTCCAGTCTTGCTTTTTTATGATTCGTTTTCAACAATGGTGTCCTCCTTGGTCGTCTCCCATGTAGTCCACTTTGGCTCAAACAACGACGGATGGTGCGATCTGACACTGATGTTCCTTGAGCATGAAGTTCACCTTGAATCTCTTTAGAAGTCTTTCTAGGCTCTTTTGTTACCATTCGGATTATCCGTCTCTTAGATTTGTCATCAATTTTCCTCCTGCGGCCACGTCCAGGGAGGTTGGCTACAGTCCCATGGATCTTAAACTTATGAATAATATGTGCAACTGTACTCACAGGAACATCTAGTTGCTTGGAGATGGTCTTATAGCCTTTACCTTTAACATGCTTGTCTATAATTTTCTTTCTGATCTCTTGAGACAGCTCTTTCCTTTGCTTCCTCTGGTCCATGTCGAGTGTGGTACACACCATATCACCAAACAACACAGTGATTACCTGGAGCCATATATATAGGCCCAATGGCTGATTACAAGGTTGTAGACACCTGTGATGCTAATTAGTGGACACACCTTGAATTAACATGTCCCTTTGGTCACATTATGTTCTGTGTTTTCTAGGGGTACCATCATTTTTGTCCATGCCTGTTTCATGAGTTTATTTTTTTACATAATTCTGTTGAAGCATGGTTGAAAAACAATGTCTGACTTTCATTGGTTAACATTTATAGAATTTTAATTTATTATTACTTTTGTCAGATTAAAGTTATTTCTGTGACCATTGTGACTTTTTCTTTCATTGACCAAAGGGTACCAACAATTTTGTCCACGTCTGTAATGTTTTACTGGGTCAGCTCACCTGCAGGCCCGCAACTCATGCTGCCTTGCTTTGAAGTAGTAGCCGTAGCCGTTTATCAGGCTCCCTCTCCGAAATCGAACAATGATTCCCCGTTACCGGTGGTCACCATGTTAGGCGCATAAAAGAACATCGAAACTTGATAGGGAAGATATCAAAATGGATTATAAACGTCACGGAGACGTGCGATCAGGCAGAAGTTATCTAGAGTCAACAAAGCGGCAGCAGGGCCTCTCCTGTTTAACATTTCCTCATCCAAAATACATCAGTGACATTCCCTGTAATTTTTTATTACTCATTCCAATAACAGGGCATCTTGAGAATCCTGTATTATTATTTATCATCACTACCTCCCCGATTCGGGAGTGGGTAATTGCCACGCGCCTGCTGCCTTCCTTGGATGCTTCTGCTTCAATAACTTGACCCACCCTCTCTGGGTGGTTCACAATTAGGAAAAAAAAGGGACAAGGAAAAAAATTTGGTTCACAATTAGGAAAAAAAAGGGACAAGGCAACAACAGCCAATCAGATTTCAGCCATTGACCTCCCTTGGATGTGGTATCCCTTTCTCAAGCTCCCTCTCTGGCATCGAATCCTGATTCCCCGTTACCCGTGATTACCATGTTAGGCGCAGAAAAGAACATCGAAAGTTGATAGGGAAGATATCCAAATGGATCGTGGACGTCACAGGGGCGTGCAATCAGGCAGAAGTTATCTAGAGTCAACAAAGCGGCAGCAGGGCCTCTCCTGTATAATGTTTCCTCATCCAAAATACCCAGTGACATTCCTATCTTAAGAGGCCTGTATTGTTATTTATTGTCACTACCTCCCTAAATCTGTAGTGGGTAATTGTCGCGCGCCTGCTGCCTTCCTTGAAATTTTGTGCTTTAATAACTTCACCCACTATCTCTGGGTGGTTCATAATTATGAAAAAAAGGTGGCAAGGCAACAACAGCCAATCAGATTTCAGCCATTGACTTCTCTTGGGTGTGGTATCCCTTTCTCAAGTTCCCTCTCCGGTATCCAACCCTGATTCCCCGTTCCCCGACTGATCACCATGGTAGGCGCATAAAAGAACATCGAAAGCTTATAGGGCAGACATCCAAATAGATCGTCGCCGTCACGGGCACGTGCAATCGCCCAGAGGTTATCTAGAGTCACCAATGCGGCAGCAGGCCCTCGCCCCTAAGGTTTTAGATGGTCAGATCAGCAAGCCCTTGCTCCAAAATTTTTTGAGGGTCACCAGCAGGCCATCAACCATAATTTTTCAAGGGTGTGTATGATGCCCTCCTTTATGTGTAACAAAGGGTGTTTTGGAGTTACGGTTCCTTGTAATTTTTGGCAGCCCTTTCACTTAGTGCATAGGCTTTATGAGTGTAGGAGTCCCACTACATGAACAATTGTACCACAATGTGAATGAGACCCTCCTTTATGTGATATACAGGCTCTTTCGGAGTGCCTCTTTTCGGAGTGCTTCTTGCTTGTAATTTTATTGCAGCACTTGCACTTTATATACAATTGAATGTTTCCTAACAATTTTTCTGTAAATTTTTTTATTTTTTTTTGGGGGGGGGGGGTTGTGCGTATTTTTGTATAGTCTGTAAAAGTGGCATACAACTTGGACAACATTGTTCTCAGCCGCGACCTGGGAGTAAAAAATGCATCCAGACATCGTCCCCATGCTGTTCCCGATCCATTTCAGTGGTGTTTCTGTCACTTTCTGACCTTTTCAAATGGACCAGACACCCTCCCCTCTTCAGAGCAGGGGGTACCTGGTTGTCTCCGATTGACTTCCATTATACTCGGGTGCTCGGCTGAGCACACGAATATAGCAATGTGCTCGGGCCGAACACCCAAATACTTTGGTGCTCGATCATGACATGACAGTGACAAGCTGGGGCTTGTAAGAGGAGTGGTAACATAAAATAAAGTTCCTGCAACCATCATGAGGTTTCTGGAGGCTGTGCAGTATGAGAAATTATATTAACGGAATGTGATTGGTGAAACAAATAAAATTCCTATATACCTAGTGTCACATGGGGGAGGGGGTTGAGAAGCCAGATGACAGTAACAGGCTTTGATGTTTCCTCCTTAAAGGGGTTATCCCAAGACTAATGTAAAAAATTAAAATCAGACATAATCATGACAATCTCATTTCAATTGTAAGTACGTTACAATCTCTTTCTAAAAAAAGCTATAACTAGCCCTGTACCTCATATAGGTCCAGAGATCTCCCCATTAATTGCTCTGATAGATTTATATCAAGCTGACAGCTCAAGGGGAGTGTCTTTTTTGCTGCAGATAGTCAGGTCCAAAAATATTGGGACATCTACACAATTCTAACATTTTTGGCTCTACACCACCACAATGGATTTGAAATGAAACAAACAAGATGTGCTTTAACTGCAGACTGTCAGCTATAATTTGAGGGCATTTACATCCAAATCAGGTGAACGGTGCAGGAATTACAGCAGTTTGCATCTGTGCCTCCCACTTATTAAGTGACCAAAAGTAATGGGACAGAATAATAATCATAAATCAAACTTTCACTTTTTAATACTTGGTTGCAAATCATTATTATCCAATTACAGCCTGAAGTCTGGAACGCATAGACATCACCAGACGCTGGGTTCTTCAGTTCCTGCTTGTTCTTGGGGCATTTTCAGTCTTAGTGTTCGTTCACACAAAGGAAAGTCCAAAGAACAAAACAGTCACCTTGTTAGCAGGTTTTTTCAGTGGTCCACACAGGCTTTAGGTGGGCCTGTTTTCCCGCATGCGGCTCTCAGCACCATGCCTCAGATCCCAAAACAGAGACTTCGATTATGAGCCCAGCTGCCTATTTAACCACTTTAACCCCGCTAGCTAAAACCCCCTTAATGACCAGGCCACTTTTTGCACTTCTGCACTACACTACTTTCACCGTTTATTGCTCGGTCATGCAACTTACCACCCAAATGAATTTTACCTCCTTTTCTTCTCACTAATAGAGCTTTCATTTGGTGGTATTTTATTTCTGCTGACATTTTTACTTTTTTTGTTATTAATCGAAATTTAACGATTTTTTTGCAAAAAAATGAAATTTTTCACTTTCAGCTGTAAAATTTTGCAAAAAAAACGACATCCATATATAAATTTTTCGCTAAATTTATTGTTCTACATGTCTTTGATAAAAAAAAATGTTTGGGCAAAAAAAAATGGTTTGGGTAAAAGTTATAGCGTTTACAAACTAAGGTACAAAAATGTGAATTTCCGCTTTTTGAAGCAGCTCTGACTTTCTGAGCACCTGTCATGTTTCCTGAGGTTCTACAATGCCCAGACAGTAGAAAAACCCCACAAATTACCCCATTTCGGAAAGTAGACACCCTAAGGTATTCGCTGATGGGCATAGTGAGTTCATAGAACTTTTTATTTTTTGTCACAAGTTAGCGGAAAATGATGATTTTTTTTTTTTTTTTTCTTACAAAGTCTCATATTCCACTAATTTGCGAAAAAAAAAAAAAATTCTAGGAACTCGCCATGCCCCTCACGGCATACCTTGGGGTGTCTTCTTTCCAAAATGGGGTCACTTGTGGTGTAGTTATACTGCCCTGGCAATTTAGGGGCCCAAATGTGTGAGAAGTACTTGCAAACAAAATCTGTAAAAAATAGCCTGCAAAATCCGAAAGGTGCTCTTTGGAATGTGTGCCCCTTTGCCCACCTAGGCTGCAATAAAGTGTCACACATGTGGTATCACCGTACTCAGGAGAAGTTGGGGAATGTGTTTTGGGGTGTTATTTTACATATATCCATGCTGGGTGAGAGAAATATCTTGGAAAAAGACAACTTTTCCCATTTTTTTATACAAAGTTGGCATTTGACCAAGATATTTCTCTCACCCAGCATGGGTATATGTAAAATGACACCCCAAAACACATTCCCCAACTTCTCCTGAGTACGGCGATACCAGATGTGTCACACTTTTTTGCAGCCAAGGTGGGCAAAGGGGCACATATTCCAAAGTGCACCTTTCGGATTTCGCAGGCCATTTTTTACACATTTTGATTGCAAAGTACTTCTCACACATTTGGGCCCCTAAATTGCCAGGGCAGTATAACTGTTACAAAACTGTTATTTACCCTGTTAGTCTGAATGGATGAAGCACATGGTGAGAACAATGGATGGCGGCCATTTTAACTCACAGACACTGTTTGGACTTTTCTACACGGTGCCATCTCGCCGGTATTTGGTGCCCAGAGACATCATTCAGTAGTTTGAAACTACCAAACAAGGGACACGTTTATTAGTGACTATTTTCTGTATAACTTGTATATTTTCGGTGTAACTGGCATAAAACTGTATCTTCCAGACTACTGAACGGATCTGGGTGAATTTCGGATATGTGGTTCACCCAGATCCCCCGGTTCTGAGGATATACTTGTTATGGGGTTATTGCATGTTTTGGGGTTCCTGTGATATGTTTTATAAAACTGTATTTCTCTGCCTGTGATAATTATATTCGCCATTGTATTCAGTAATCTTATCACAGACAGAGAGGAGGATTTTGCGTGGGAGTGTCTGGGTTTAATGTACGGATTGATTGGTTGTATTTCAAACCCCTGTGGGCAGTACTATGTTGGTGGATTGTAAATAAAAGAGTCTGTATGCCCCAGGGCAGTCAGACCTAGTTTGACCTTCAAATCGCAGCCTCGCCTCGTTTTGTGGGGGAAAGATTATCCTAGCTGTAAGATAGCTAGTGGGATTGTTCTACATTTACAGGATCCTTCTGGATATCGAGACGAAGCGGCTCCTCTCTCTCTCCCTAAACAGAGATCCAGACTATCCAAGCGGTCCAGCTTCCAGCTAGCCTGGGAGTAACCGTAACATTTGGATGGCAGCGGTGGGATTGTCCTGGATTTCCTAGGAGAAGTACTGAACGGATGGAGAGCGCTTACGAAAAATTGAAACGTGCGACCCTAAAGGATTTACTCGAAAGCAGAGGGGGGAACGCCAGCAACCGTCCGAGAAGGGAACTGATCGCAGAATTAACCGAATTGGATCAGGGCTTCACGATGGCAGAAACCCCGACCACGAGTGGTGACGAAAAGACCAGGATTGTTCGGGAGAGGCTCTCGCTATACGGGCCGAACCCACCTATGGAATTGGTGCAGCAGTTGATGGCAGAAGCGGACGAGGATATACGGAAGGCTCGAGCCCACGAACTCAGCCTAGTGACTGCACACCGCAATGCCCAAGCACTGCAGGTAATCGTTCCTGTCGAAAACGCCGGGGGGCCAAAGATACCCTATGCGGCTTTTAGACCCTTCCTAGAGAGCGAGACAGGAATCGATGAATATTTGGCGGACTTCGAAAGGCAATGTGCCCTGCACCAGATTCCCAACAGAGAGTGGCCCACGATATTGTCTGGGAAACTATCCGGGCGAGCTCTGGAAGCATTTCGGACTCTGGGCGCTGAGGAAGTGACACAGTATGCGCTGGTCAAAGAGACACTGTTGCGGCGGTACGCTGTAACTCCTGACACGTATCGCCGACAATTTCGTAGCACGAGAAAGAAGCCTAACGACACACATATGGAATGGGCGCACCGAATGCGGAGAGCGGCAAATCACTGGATGAGCGGAAGTAAAGCTGTGACTGGTGAGGAAATTTTACAATTATTTCTCTTAGAACATTTTTATAACGGCATAGAGCAGCAGGGGAAGGAATGGCTGCGAGACAGACGACCTTCTACCTTAGAAGAAGCAGCCAAATTGGCCGATGAACATTACGACTCCCGTCTCCACGAACTACCGAACCCCAGCACGGGTCGAACACCAAGATGTTTACCATACGTCGCCACGTACCGAATTCCGAGCCCCGGTGCCCGCTGGGCCCATACGGTACTCAGGACCACCGAATAACAACTCTGATCGTCCCAGACCGACCTGCTACCGATGCAAGCAACCAGGGCACCGCATGGCTAGCTGCCCCCTTAATGCACACCAGACCCCCCGGAATTATAATTACCCCTCTGGGTCATCTCGTCCTGCCCGGGCGCTCTGTGTTAACCAAGAGGCCCCTATGGAGGAATATTTGGGACCACTTCACGAAGCAGATCCTGTATATGCTGCTTCGGATAACCGCCAGCACCATCGGCAGAAAGTATGGCTCGAGGGGCAATCTACCGAGGGGTTAAGAGACACGGGGCTACCATTACACTGGTCCAGAGCCATTTGGTGCCGGGGCACAAGCGATCAGGGCAGACTGTGGCCGTTAGAGTGGCGGGGGGGGATGTGTACAAAATTCCGACCGCTAAAGTACATCTTGATTGGGGAGCGGGAAAGGGGGTCGTGAACGTGGGCATAATGGATAATTTACCTGCCAAAGTACTACTGGGCAACGATTTGGGCCCCATGACTTCTGCCTATGCTCCAGTATACAACAACGAGGCGAACCCAGTGACTACCCGAGCCCAAGCCCGAACGGAGCGAGAACTCTCACCAGTGCGGGAGACACAGGTAAGACCTACCCCGACCTTGACTGACCCGTTAGGTCCCATACCCTGGGACACCCCAGATGCTTTCGAAACAGAGTCTAAGACTGACCCGACATTACAAAAGTACCGGGAACGAGCAGAGACCGGAGGGAGCGGGTCAGATAACGAAACCTTTTTATGGGAAAAGGGAAAGCTATATCGCTTGACGGAGAAAAGGGGGCAGCATAGGCGACAGCTGGTAGTGCCCCACAAATACCGTCGAGAAATACTCAAGATAGGACACGACATTCCCTTGGCAGGCCACCTAGCTGTAACCCGCACACTACACCGCATTACTCACACGTTCTTTTGGCCAGGGGTACACGCTGATGTTAGGACTTATTGTAATACCTGCGATGTGTGTCAACGAGTAGGGAGGAGAGGCGATCACCCTAAAGCTCATCTAGTAAATATGCCCATTGTGGAGGAACCCTTCAGCAGGGTTGCTATTGACCTAGTGGGACCGCTGGCTACCCCTAGTCCCTCCGGTAAGCGCTACATTCTTACCGTAGTGGACTACGCTACCAGGTACCCTGAAGCTGTCGCCCTATCCAACATCCAAGCGGATACGGTAGCGAATGCGCTGGTGCAGGTGTTCTCCCGGGTAGGATTTCCGAAAGAAATCCTGTCCGACCGAGGCACCCAATTTACTGCCGAATTGACTCAGCAACTCTGGCAGGTTTGCAAAATTAAGTCCCTCCTGAGCTCTCCATACCACCCCCAGACGAACGGACTTTGTGAGAGGTTCAATGGGACCCTCAAACAAATGCTCAAGACGTTTACTCAGGAATACCGAGACTGGGAGCGTTTTCTGCCGCACCTCCTATTTGCTTATCGGGAGGTGCCCCAGGAAACGACCGGGTTCTCTCCCTTCGAGTTGCTCTACGGAAGAAAGGTACGGGGACCCCTAAACCTGATTCGGGAGCACTGGGAGGGAGAGATGGAGACTGACGGTGTCCCCATTGTGCCGTACGTGCTGGAACTCAGGGACCGAATGGAGCAATTAGCCAAATCAGTGCAGGCTAACCTCCAATCGGCCCAGAGAAGACAGAAGGTATGGTACGATCGGGGGGCCCGAAAGAGAATCTTTACCATAGGGCAAAAGGTGTTAGTGCTTAAGCCAGTTAAGACAGACAAATTGCAGGCGTCCTGGCAGGGCCCCTACCAGATAGTGGAGAAAAGGGGAGACACCACTTACGTAATAGCTAGCTGCCATGACAGCAATCTTAGAAAGACATTCCATGTGAACATGCTCAAGGAATATCTTGAGCGGCCGGAGAACGTGACGGCCGTATGCTGTCCTCCTCAGGAAGACCCCGACAGTCTACCCATTCCAGATCTGTTAGAAAAGAGTTCCCACGCAGATATAGTAGCTCAGGTCAAGATAGGGGACCGACTTAGCCCCACTGAAAGGGAGCAGCTTAATCAACTCCTGCAGTCCAAGAGCCCCACCTTCTCCCAGAAGCCAGGGTACACTACCTTAACCACCCACCAGGTAGATACCCCGGGACAAGCTCCTTTACGCCAGGCTCCTTACCGAATCCCCGAGGCAGTTAGGACAGGGATGAAGAAGGAGATCGATGAGATGCTCCAACTCAGGGTAATTGAGCATTCCGATAATCCCTGGGCTTCCCCAGTGGTCCTGGTGCCCAAGAAAGATGGTACAACCCGGTTTTGCGTAGACTATCGGAGGCTCAATGAAAAGACAGTGACGGACGCTTACCCTATGCCCAGGGTAGACGAGCTACTCGATCGTATAGCCAGGGGAAATTATCTGACCACCATTGACCTCTGCAAGGGTTACTGGCAGATCCCCCTGGCCCAGGAGGCTGTCCCCAAGTCGGCATTCGTCACCCCGTTTGGCTTATATCATTTTAAGGTAATGCCGTTTGGGATGAAGAATGCCCCAGCTACATTCCAGCGCTTGGTCGATAGGCTCCTGGATGGCTTCCAGAGTTTTGCTTGCGCATACCTGGACGACATAGCGATCCACAGTGAGTCCTGGGAGGACCACTTAGCTCACATAGGAATGGTTCTGGATCAGATCCGGGCTGCTGGCCTGACTCTGAAGCCAGAAAAATGCCACTTTGGGATGGCCGAGGTACAGTACCTGGGTCACCGGGTGGGGTGTGGGAAACAGCGACCAGAACCGACCAAGATAGAAGCTGTCGCCAATTGGCCCACCCCCACCACTAAGACTCAGGTCCTAGCATTCCTGGGCACAGCAGGGTACTACAGACGGTTTGTACCAGACTACAGCACACTTGCCAAACCCCTGACTGACCTGACCAAGAAAAACTTACCTCGACAGGTCCTGTGGTCTCCCCACTGTGAAACGTCTTACCAAGCTCTCAAAAATGCTCTTGTTAACGCTCCTGTCTTGGCGGCCCCAGCCCTTAACAAGCGTTTTATCGTCCATACAGACGCTTCCATGTTCGGGCTGGGAGCTGTCCTCAGCCAAGTAGGCGAAGACGGAGGGGAGCACCCAGTTGTCTACATCAGCCGTAAGCTCCTGCCACGCGAAGTCAGCTATGCAGCGGTAGAAAAAGAGTGTTTGGCTTTGGTGTGGGCACTAAAGAAATTGACTCCCTATTTGTATGGACAAGAATTCACTCTGGTTACAGACCATAACCCGTTGGTGTATCTAAACCGGGTCTCTGGGGATAACGGCAGACTTTTACGTTGGAGTTTATCGTTACAACCCTTCAACTTCACCATTACCTACAGACCTGGGAAACAGAATGGCAACGCCGACGGGTTGTCCAGACAAACAGACCTCAGCACAGCATAACCAGCGGTCTGGACAGCCTTAGTCTGCCCCGAAAAGGGGTCAGACAGTGTCTGCCAGAGTGTTCCACAAAAAGGGAGCACTGTTACAAAACTGTTATTTACCCTGTTAGTCTGAATGGATGAAGCACATGGTGAGAACAATGGATGGCGGCCATTTTAACTCACAGACACTGTTTGGACTTTTCTACACGGTGCCATCTCGCCGGTATTTGGTGCCCAGAGACATCATTCAGTAGTTTGAAACTACCAAACAAGGGACACGTTTATTAGTGACTATTTTCTGTATAACTTGTATATTTTCGGTGTAACTGGCATAAAACTGTATCTTCCAGACTACTGAACGGATCTGGGTGAATTTCGGATATGTGGTTCACCCAGATCCCCCGGTTCTGAGGATATACTTGTTATGGGGTTATTGCATGTTTTGGGGTTCCTGTGATATGTTTTATAAAACTGTATTTCTCTGCCTGTGATAATTATATTCGCCATTGTATTCAGTAATCTTATCACAGACAGAGAGGAGGATTTTGCGTGGGAGTGTCTGGGTTTAATGTACGGATTGATTGGTTGTATTTCAAACCCCTGTGGGCAGTACTATGTTGGTGGATTGTAAATAAAAGAGTCTGTATGCCCCAGGGCAGTCAGACCTAGTTTGGCCTTCAAATCGCAGCCTCGCCTCATTTTGTGGGGAAAAGATTATCCTAGCTGTAAGATAGCTAGTGGGATTGTTCTACATTTACAGGATCCTTCTGGATATCGAGACGAAGCGGCTCCTCTCTCTCTCCCTAAACAGAGATCCAGACTATCCAAGCGGTCCAGCTTTCAGCTAGCCTGGGAGTAACCGTAACAATAACTACCCCACAAGTGACCCCATTTTGGAAAGAAGACACTCCAAGGTATTCCGTGAGGGGCATGGCGAGTTCCTAGAATTTTTTATTTTTTGTCACAAGTTAGCGGAAAATTATGATTTATTTTATTTTATTTTTTTTCCTTACAAAGTCTCATATTCCACTAACTTGCGACAAAAAAGAAAAAATTCTAGTAACTCGCCATGCCCCTCACGGAATACCTTGGGGTGTCTTCTTTCCAAAATGGGGTCACTTGTGGCGTAGTTATACTGCCCTGGCAATTTAGGGGCCCATATGCGTGAGAAGTACTTTGCAATCAAAATGTGTAAAAAATGACTGTTGAAATCCGAAAGGTGCTCTTTGGAATGTGTGCCCCTTTGCCCACCTAGGCTGCAATAAAGTGTCACACATGTGGTATCACCATACTCAGGAGAAGTTGGGGAATGTGTTTTGGGGTGTCATTTTACATATACCCATGCTGGGTGAGAGAAATATCTTGGCAAAAGACAACTTTTCCCATTTTTTTATACAAAGTTGGCATTTGACCAAGATATTTATCTCACCCAGCATGGGTATATGTAAAATGACACCCCAAGACACATTCCCCAACTTCTCCTGAGTACGGCGATACCACATGTGTGACACTTTTTTGCAGCCTAGATGCGCAAAGCGGCCCAAATTCCTTTTAGGAGGGCATTTTTAGACATTTGGATCCCAGACTTCTTCTCACGCTTTCGGGCCCCTAACATGCCAGGGCAGTATAAATACCCCACATGTGACCCCATTTTGGAAAGAAGACACCCCAAGGTATGGGGCATGGCGTGTTCCTAGAATTTTTATTTTTTTTGCACAAGTTAGCGGAAATTGATTTTTTTTGTATTTTCTCACAAAGTCTCCCTTTCCGCTAACTTGGGACAAAAATTTCAATATTTCATGGACTCAATATGCCTCTCACGGAATACCTTGGGGTGTCTTCTTTCCGAAATGGGTTCACATGTGGGGTATTTATACTGCCCTGGCATTTTAGGAGCCCTAAAGCGTGAGAAGAAGTCTGGAATATAAATGTCTAAAAAATTTTACGCATTTGGATTCTGTGAGGGGTATGGCGAGTTCATGTGAGATTTTATCTTTTGACACAAGTTAGTGGAATATGAGACTTAGTAAGAAAAAACAAAAACAAACAAAAAATTTCCGCTAACTTGTGCCCAAAAAAATTTCTGAATGGAGCCTTACAGGGGGTGATCAATGACAGGGGGGGTGATCAATGACAGGGGGGTGATCAGGGAGTCTATATGGGTGATCACCCCTCTGTCATTGATCACCCCCCTGTCATTGATCACCCCCCTGTAAGGCTCCATTCAGACGTCCGCATGTGTTTTGCGGATCCGATCCATGTATCAGTGGATCTGTAAAAATCATACGGACGTCTGAATGGAGCCTTACAGGGGGGTGATCAATGACAGGGGGGTGATCAGGGAGTCTATATGGGTGATCACCCCTCTGTCATTGATCACCCCCCTGTAAGGCTCCATTCAGACGTCCGCATGTGTTTTGCGGATCCGATCCATGTATCAGTGGATCCGTAAAAATCATACGGACGTCTGAATGGAGCCTTACAGGGGGGTGATCAATGACAGGGTGGTGATCAATGACAGGGAAGTGATCAGGAAGTCTATATGCGTGATCACCCCCTTGTCATTGAACACCCCCCTGTAAGGCTCCATTCAGACATCTGTATGTGTTTTGCGGATCCGATCCATGTATCAGTTGATCCGTAAAAATCATACGGACGTATGAATGGAGCCTTACAGGGGGGTGATCAATGACGGAGGTGATCAGGGAGTCTATATGGGTGATCACCCTTCTGTCATTGATCACCCCCCTGTAAGGCTCCATTCAGACGTCCGCATGTGTTTTGCGGATCCGATCCATGTATCAGTGGATCCGTAAAAATCATACGGACCTCTGAATGGAGCCTTACAGGGGGGTGATCAATGACAGGGGGGTGATCAGGGAGTCTGTATGGGGTAATCAGGGGTGATCAGTGGTTCATAAAGGGTTAATAAGTGACAGGGGGGGTGTAGTGTAGTGGTGTTTGGTGCTACTTTACTGAGCTGCCTGTGTCCTCTGGTGGTTGATCCAAACAAAAGGGACCACCAGAGGACCAGGTAGCAGGTATATTAGACGCTGTTATCAAAACAGCGTCTAATATACCTGTTAGGGGTTAAAATAAATCACATCTCCAGCCTGCCAGCGATCGATCGCCGCTGGCAGGCTGGAGATCCACTCGCTTACCTTCCGATCCTGTAAGCGCGCGCGCCTGTGTGCGCGCGTTCACAGGAAATCCCGGCTCTCGCGAGATGACACATATATGCGTGACTCTGCGCAGAGCTGCCACCTCCGGACCGCACATCTGCTTTAGGAGGTCCGGAGGTGGTTAAAGGACAGCCAGGTGCTGCCAAAACCCGGACCGGCACTTAAACTCCGGTCCGGTATTTGATCTCACCTGGCAGGAAACCAGCCCAGCCACCCATGTTGGGAGGAAAATACCTGCCTTCCCAAGCAAAACCCCTTGCTATGTCACAGGGTTCACTACAATAAGCCCTTGGTACTGAAATAGTTAATTACCATCATTAAAGAGATGGCAATAATACCAAGATGTCTGTGCTTGTAAGGACCACACAAGAAAAAAATACTATAAGATGTCATAGTTGGGGGGATTTTTTAGGGGCCCAGAATCAATAACCCCTAGTGCAGTAAGGAAATGGCACTGAGCCATCATGCTACAGATTACAAGAAACATATTAAAAATAAAAAATATTTTAAAAATGTAACATGAAGTTGAAAAAGAAATTGTTACAAATCTGGAATAAAAGAAAAAATAGCAATTCAGCATTAACATAAGAAACGGAGAAATTTCTAATCTTTTCTGTTCTTTTTTAATGAGGACCAATTATTCCTTCATTTTATGCAAATAGCTAATATGCTGACAGGCGCGTCACCTGATCTGTGGTCACAACAGCTGCATGTTTCAATTAGCTGGTCCCGAGGACAATCTTAAAATACCCAGGGGACGTCAATAGTGCACATAATAAGGGGAATGCATTATGATGCAAGGATGAGAAGGAATGCCAAAAGTTCTGCCTTACCTTGAGGAAGATTGTACTCCGGAACGATGTGAAGTGCATTTTTCTACAATAGAAATGAGAAGAATTAAATAATGGGAAGAAATTAAACTGTGATTGAAATACATTTTTTGGTTCTACTAGTTTAATTTCAATGACCTTCAGAATGAATACCTCTTGTGAGCTCATGTAAGATAAATCTGATGCTAAGGCCAGCTATACAAATCTCCTGAACCTCCACACACATATGTTCTCCGAGAAGAGGAAGCTTAGCTTCCCGAGAACAAAAAAGAGTGGACAGGCAAAATCCAGCTGCTCGATCCTTACCCCCTCTGGAATCTGCTGTCTGTGGGAGAGTTGAGAGGACCCCATACACATTAGATGGTTGGCCAACCCCACCAAAATTGCCAGACTTATTGAACATGTAATCTAAATTTAATGGTCAGCTTAACATTCTTTCCAGTATCTACCCACGGTATTTATCTTTCTTTCTATCAATGAAAAATGTTTATTAACCCAGGTGGACGCGATGTTTCGACCCAATGTTGGAGCTTTTCTCATGCTTGAGAAAGGCTCTAACGTTGAGTCATAACGTTGCATCCAACTGAGTGAATAAACATTTTAAATTTTTTTCATTTCATTACCTGAGAGTGCTGCCTGTTTGCATTTTTACCTTTTGGGCAATAGTGTAGTCTCTTCGAGCTTGAACCTCATTTGTCTTTTTTTTTTTATGTTTGAATCTGGTGCTGCCATTTTTCTGCTTATCTATCTATCTATCTATCTATCTATCTATCTATCTCCTATCTATTGATCTACAGTATCTATTCATTTTTGACTACATTAGAAGGGGGGAACAAGGGCTGATATAACTGGGCTTCCACCAAATTAAGTGGTAATTGTCATATTATTATTTTTTATTGTTAATGTGCAGGGACAGTGAAAGGGAACATTTTTATAATATACTTTATTTAGGAAAAACATTTATTTATAGTAGAAAACTAGGGCTGAAATGTCCCTTAGCAGTGATATTTTTCAGAGCCGTCTAACTAATAGTGCAGTGCTGCACTGACTAGGAAGATAGGGAGACTGGGTGGGAGCTAGTGGGCATGTGTCCTCACTGCTCCTCACATAATGGGGACAATACAGTGATAATTAGATTAAATATACATTAATATATAAATATCTGCACTTCGTTCCTGGTCACTGATCAATGTGGCCAGTGCAGTTAGTGAGCTTTTCTTCTGTGCTCCTGGCGTGCTGTATAATTAACCAGCCCCCGGGAGAAATGCCTGTGTGAGCAGTAAGTGCTAGGTACAATGCAGGGAGGCAGGAGGGAGCTTTTTTACTGTATATAGGGACAGTTATATATTATAACTGTCCCTATATCCTGTATAACAGCTTAGAGTTTTAAAGTCTGGAAACTGCTTCATCATTCTCATTGACTTGTATTGATGCACAATGCAGGTCAAGCTAGGCTTCTTTGGCTTCACCTTCAAACTAGAAGATTGTGGATCAGTAAAAAACTGTATAACAGTAGATCAGTCAGGGCCCCTAGAAGTCTGCAGATAGTGACCAGTGTTTAGTAAGAAAGTCTCTGCCAGACTGCATAAGTGACCAGAAGAAGACAATGAGACCAGGCTACTCTGCCTGGCGACTGATCCACTTGGACCACCAGATTTTGGCTTTTTGAGAGGGAGATAGAGAGCTAGCTCGGGCCTTTCCTTAACACAGAGCCTTTTTCTGCCAGAGAGGAGACTGGAAAAGTCAGCCCAGTGCATTTTTTTGCACTTGAGTTCATATTGCAATTTATGACTCTCTGGCCTTATATCCTTTTGGGGTGCACAACACCTTACATCCTCTCCAGTGAGCAGCAACATATGGGGACATCTTGACGGTCTCAGTTCTCCCAAATGCATGTTTCAGCTCCTTCCACAGCTCATGGAAAGTCACTTCAGAATAGTCCAATGCTTTGCTTTTAGCCATTCCTTGATGTTTTTAGCTATGTGTTTTGGGTCATTATCCTGTTCGAGGACCCGTGACCTGTAGTGATGAGCGGGAGGTGCCATATTCGATTTCGCAATATTTCGTGAATATTCGATTGAATATTCGTCTTATATTCTTCGAAATCGAATATTCGTCATTTTTCTATTTATCGCAAATAATATACGATTTAATTATTTGCGTATTGCGATTTTTCTTTTGACAGTATAAGGCAACGTTCCTATGACTATGGCTAGGCTAATATGTGTATTTTACGAATATTCATAATATTGCTCTAACTTTGCCTTATACGAATATTCTAAAAGACGAAGTTAGAGCAATATTACGAATATTCGTAAAATACACATATAGACTGTAATTTAGCTAATATAGTGCTATAATCTTTTTTTTTTTTTAATTTTTTTGCCTCTTCTGAACTTCAGTTTTGGAAAATATATACACTATTAAAAAAATTACTATAGCAGTATATTAGCTAAATTGCAGTCTATATGTGTATTTTACGAATTTTCGTAATATTGCTCTAACTTCGTCTTTTAGAATATTACGAATATTCGTAAAATACACATATAGACTGTAATTTATGTGTACTGTTATTCCACTTTGGCATACTGCTCCCCGACAAGCGTCCCTGTAACCATGGGAACGCCTGTGCGTTAGAATATACCATCGGATCTGAGCTTTCACGATCTCAGGGAAAACTCAGATCCGATGGTATTTTCTAACCCACAGGCGTTCCCATGGTGACGGGGACGCTTGTCGGGGAGGAGTATGCGAACAACTGTACAGATTGGAAAAAAATAATGCCAAAATTCTAAATAACGAATATATTCACTATATTGCTATGTATTCGTATTTTAGAATATTGGTCATTTTATTTTTCATACGAAAACATGATTCCCCCCTGCTTAAGTTGCTTGTGGGCCAATGGCTTATTGACCCACAAGCAAGAAGCAGGGAGAAATCATATTTTCAGATTAAAAAAAAACCACAAATATTCGATTTCGCGAATATATAGAACTATATTCGAAATATTTGCGAAATCTCAAAGTTACGATATTCGAGAAAAAAAATTGCAATTCGAATATTCGCGCTCAACACTAGTGACCTGTGACTGAGACCAAGTTTTCTGATACTAGCAGGCACTTTTCGTCCCAGTATACCTTGACAGTTTTGAAATTTCATTATACCTTGCAAAGATTCAAGACCCTTTGCCAGATGCAGCAGAGCAGACCCAAAATATAAACAAGCCTCTTCCATGTTTCACAGTATCACAGTAATCAATGTTTTTTTCTTCGTATGCTTCATTTTTGCACCTGTGAACATTGAGCAGATGTGCCTTGCCAAAAAGCTAGAGTTTTGTCTCATCTGTCCACAAAACATTGTTCCAGAAGCTTTGTTGCTTGTCAATATGCATTTTGGCAAATTCCAGTTTTGCCTTTTTATGATTTGCTTTCAACAGCGGTTTCCTCCTCGGTCGTCTTCCATTAAGTTTACTTTGGTGAATACAGCGACTGATGGTGTGATCTGACACTGATGTATCTTGAACTTGCAGTTCACCTCTAATCTCTTTGCAAGTTGTTCTAGGCTCTTTAGTTACTGTTCGTATTTTTCATCTCTTCAATTTTTCATCAATTTATCCTCTTGTGGCCATGTCAAGGTAGGTAGGCTATAGTCCCTTAGACCTTAAATGAGACTATAGCCTTAAAAGGAACGTCAAGCTGTTTTAAATTGATCTTATAGCCTTTACCTTTAACATGTTTGTCTATACTTTTCTTTCTAATCTCCTGAGACAACTCTCTCTTTAGATTTCTTTGGTCCATGTTCAGTGTGGTACACACCATGATACCAAACAGCACAGTAACTGCTTTTCACCCTCTAAATAGGAAAACTGACTGATTACACGTTTGAAGACACCTGAGATTCTAATTACAAGACACACCTTATTTTAACATATCCCTATGGTCAAATTATTTTCAATCTTTTCGAGAAGTGCCATCATTTTTTGTCCAGGCCAGTTTCATTCGTTTTTTTTTTTTTAATTACTTTAACCACAATTCAAAAGCAATGTCTGATCTTTATTAGCTTATTTTCAGTAAATTTTTAATTATTATTACTTTTGTCAGTTTCAAGTTATTTCAGTGACCATTGTGGGTTTTAATTTATTTAGTGAAGGGTACCAACTAGGGATCAGCTAACCCGTAAAAGTTCGGGTTCGCCGGGTTCAGCTGAACTTCAGATCAATGTTCGGGTTCGTGACCCGAACTTGACCCAAACTTGACCCCAAACCCGATTAAAGTCAATGGGGACCCGAACTTCCACTTTATTATTTTCCGTTATAACATGGTTATAACAGAAAATAATAGCATTTTTAAGACAGAGTGCTAAATAAAATGGCCATTGAGAGGTTAAAAATAATTAAAAAAACTCGCCTCATCCACTTGATCGCGCAGCCGGTAAACTTATTTCTTCTTTCTGCAGGACCTGCAAAAAGACCTGCGATGGCGGTGACCTCATGGCAGGTCCTGCTGAAAGAAGATAGAAGGACCTGCGATGACATCACCTGCACTCACCACAACACCAAGAAAACTCTTATCAAGGATAGACCATTTCCTTAGAGTGGAAAACATACAGAATGCAACATTGCTTATGTCTATGCTCTAAAGGAAGGAAGCACTGAATATTTGAATTCCACTTCGTCAGCTTCGAATTGCTTAACACTGACTACTACCATCATTGTCACCTTCTATATACAGCCTTTTGGGACTTTGTGAGATACTTGAAAAATGTGCCTACTATTACCTCTTTTAGTTGATGATGTGACACCCATCATCCTCAGTAAAGAGACTGTTCTTTGTTATAACCCAACCAGGCCTGGTCATTGTCTCCATCATCCCATGGACATTGCACTATTCTCCTGCCCTGCTTCCTGCCACCTACATGTGTGCCATCAAGGGCATCTTAGTAACAATCAGGCAGGAGACCCAGACCTAGGATGTACCCCCAGGGAAAGAAAGGGTGTACCCCTTCAACCACTGCATGTCCTAAACAGAAATAGCTGGAGAAGGACTGTCCACCTTGAGTAATTATGCCACCCTTATTGCCGCCATCACTACTCCTATCCTCTCCAATGCCACCATCACACCTCACCCAGCAGTCTGACACGCTGCAGATAGATACCTTAAATAGGAAATATCAAGCAGTACACTACACAATCAAGATGAACTTGAAACAGTTCAATTGTTATAAATGCTCCTCATGTAGCATAAAGCAACGTTTTGAGCTTATGGGGACCTTTATCGAGTAAGTGAGACCTGAGTCACCATGGGAACTACTGGAATTTTTCCTAAAAGTTATTTACTGTAGGGGAGAAAAAAAAATGCTGACATCTACAGCTCTTCTTCATGTATAGATCTCACAAGTGGTGGTGGAGAAAATACTGCATAATGTGTGAATTAAGAGCCTTTTCTCTTTTTCTCGTGGTGATCGACGGGACGGATTAGGATTCCAGGACATTGTGCAGCCATTAAACGTCCTATATGGTGAATTGTTTATAGCTATTATTACTTTGTCTTTAGACTAATTTTCGAAGAAGGAAATATAAAACTTCTTGACATCAGGCAGAATCGACCATTAAGATGTAAGGTATCTCCTGACACATCTACATTAAAAGCCAACAAAACTCAAAGGCAAGACTGGGAAATGCCTTGAAGCTTCGGTGTATTGATCTACATTACTTTATAACTGGAAGTCTTAATTAAAGATTGAATTTGCATTAGACTAACTAGCTGTATTTTCCACCTTCTGCTGGGGTGTCATGACTTCTGAATCACTATGCAAGTCTTTGTAGCTGGAGATAGCATCAAGCAGTGCGCCTTGAGTAGCTAGCATCCTGTCAGAAATTACCGTATATTAATATTTTGTAAATTAGATACAATGTATAAATAATCAGTTGACAGGAATGGCCAAGAAAAACCGACTGCTACATTTGACCCAGACTGCATCCTGTTGCTGTCCATCCTTATTGTATTGCATGATCACTTTTTATTGATTTTGGTACCGAGTAGGGTTGAGTGAACCCGAACTGTAAAGTTCGGGTTCGTACCGACCTTTAGGATTTTTGGACCCCGGACCCGAACCTTTCCGTAAAAGCTTGGGTTTGGGTTCGGGGTTTGGCGCTTTCTTGGTGCTTTTTGAAAGGCTGCACAGCAGCCAATCAACAAGCGTCATACTACTCTCGCCCCAAGAGGCCGTCACAGCCATGCCTACTTTTAGAATTCTGTTAGTTAGGTGGGTGGCGGCGGCGGCCATTTTATGCAAGCTCAGTGCACCAGCACTGTATTTGAGCTTTTGGGACATTGCAAATCACCATTTTTTGGGGGCAAACTACCACATCTGTATTAGTCAGTGTGCAATTTAAGCTAGAAATACACCCATCATTTTCTGGGGTATTTGCCAGATCTGCAAGTGTTAAAGGGCTTCTGTCACCCCACTAAAGTCATTTTTTTTTGGGGGGGGGGCTAGTTAAATTCCTTATACTGCGATATATGAAAATATAATGCTCTTACTTACTTTCAAACTAAAAAGACAGGTTGGCATTAGCAGGAGGTGCTCAAACCCACATGCAGTCGTGCATATATACAGGGGAGCAAATCCTGCACTTGTGGCCCGTTGCTAATGGCGATCCCCAGCAAAATGCATACGGTGGAGGATGCCCGCGGCGAACCACAAGTACCACAATAGACATCTCACACAAGGTAACAAGTGCGTATGTCATAATCAATATAACAATATAACAAAACAATAACAAATACAGGTGCACTCTGCAGTCTCACTAAACCCTCAAACTGATTTTAAAATTGAGAGATTAGTCAACATGTCCTACGGTGTAGAACATGTCTAAGCCCGGGCACCATGTCAAGGTTTCTCAAGTAGCCCGAGACCTAACGCTCTCCTACCTGAGCCGTATGGGCGATACCAGGAGCCAGTGGGCAAATTACAGGAGCATGAGGCCGACTCACAAACAGCTCACCAGTTACCTCCAGCATGTAACCATGCTTGCAATGGGAGGAGGGAGGAGTCTGTGAGTCCCACTCAAGACTGTCTGGTATGGCCCAGGCCTCACAGGTGCACCTAAATGTGGCCTGAAGATGGAAAACAGGCACATTTAAATTGGAGTTTATACACCTCCAGGAATCTATATATACAAACTAAAAAGACAGGGTGGCATTAGCAGGAGGTGCTCAAACCCACATGCAGTCGTGCATATATACTTTCCTTCAGCAGTTTCTTCTAAAAACAAACTTTTATAATATGTAAATTAGGTCTCTACCAGCAAGTAGTAAGTCTACTTGCTGGTAGCCGCCGCAAAAAAACTCCCCCTCGTCCTGTTGATTGACAGGGCCAGCCGCGATCTCCTCCTCTAGCCGGATTTTTCAAAAATCACGCGCCTGTGTTCATTCTGCGCTCTGAGATGAGGAGGCTCGCCTCCTCAGCACTCCCTCAGTGTGCATGCGCCGATGACGTCTTGTCTTTCGGTGATGTCATCGGCGCAGGCACACTGAGGGAGTTCTGAGGAGGCGAGCCTCCTCATCTCAGAGCGCAGAATGAACACAGGCGCGTGATTTTTGAAAAATCCGGCTAGAGGAGGAGATCGCGGCTGGCCCTGTCAATCAACAGGACGAGGGGCGTTTTTTTGCGGCTGCTACCAGCAAGTAGACGTACTACTTGCTGGTAGAGACCTCATTTACATATTATAAAAGTTTGTTTTTAGAAGAAACTGCTGAAGGAAAGTAAGTAAGAGCATTATATTTTCATATATCGCAGTATAAGGAATTTAACTAGCCCCCCAAAAAAAGAAAAAGACTTTAGTGGGATGACAGAAGCCCTTTAAACTCAAGTTTAATATATACAGCTTTCATATTCTGTTAGAAAAAAAAAGACTTTTGGGCAATCTACAACATCTGTATTAGTCAGTGTGCAATTTAAGCTAGAAATACACCCATCATTTTCTGAGGTTTGAAAAACACACCTTTTTTAAAAAAAAATGTATTTTCCAGATCCGCAAGTGTTAAATTCAAGTTTAATATATACAGCTTTCATATTCTGTTAGAAAAAAAAAAGACTTTTTGGGCAATCTACAACATCTGTATTAGTCAGTGTGCAATTTAAATACACCCATCTTTTTCTGGGGTTTGAAAACACACTTTTTTGACAAAAAACACAATTTTCAGGCCTTGCAGCATCAGCCTGTGTGAAATTACAGGCTTATATACTGCTGTCAAATTCGGTTGTTAAACAAACAGTCGTTTGGGCAAAAAAAAATTAGTTGGCAGCCTTTGATGCAGATGTCATTGTGAGATACACCCATAATACATTTGGGTTACATTCAGAGATTTTAAATACCGCCATTTGGTGCACCAATATTGAATTCAGGCCTACAGAGGCCCTGTGAGATACCACCTCTACATACAGGGGTTTGAATTAGGCATTTGAAATAC
Source organism: Bufo gargarizans (assembly GCF_014858855.1). Classification (NCBI taxonomy): domain Eukaryota; kingdom Metazoa; phylum Chordata; class Amphibia; order Anura; family Bufonidae; genus Bufo; species Bufo gargarizans. The sequence continues at coordinate 10,558,682 of NC_058084.1, read as the reverse complement.
AGCCATTTTGTGCAAATAAATCTTTACTTCAGGCCTACACTGGTTCAGAGCGCGTGTGATCCCCCCTATACATACAGGGGTTTGATTCAGCCATTTGAAATACAGCCTTTTTGTGCAAAGATATATTTACTTCAGGCCTACACTGATTCAGGGCATGTGAGATACACCCTTTACATACAGGGGTTTGATTCAGCCATTTGAAATACAGCCTTTTTGTGCAAAGATATATTTACTGCAGGCCTACAGAGGTTCAGGCTCTCTGAGATACTACCTCTACATACAGGGCTTTGAATTTGGCATTTGAAATACAGCCATTTTGGGCAAAAAAATCTTTTATTGAAGCCTAGTCTGGTTCAGGCCATGTGAGATACACCCTTTACATACTGTCGTTCTATTCTACTATTAATTAAACACGCATTTAGGGGAAGATCATAAATTTAAAAAATATGAGGAGAGCGTCAAATAAGGGACGTGGTCCAGGTCGTGGTGCTGCTGGTGGAGCTCCTGTTGCAGGGAGAGGACTTGGTCGATCTGTGCCAGCTACACGCACAAGTGAAACCTCTTCCTCAGGTGCGAGTAGGCTACAAAACCTGCAGCGTTATTTGGTCGGGCCTAATGCTGCTCTACGAATGGTGAGGCCTGAACAAGTACAGGCGATAGTAGATTGGGTTGCTGACAGTGGATCCAGTTCCTTCACATTGTCTCCCACCCATTCTCATGCTGAAAGACCACAGTTGGCACCTGCAGCCGATGTCCATCAGTCTTTCACCTCACCCCCTTGCAAATCAGCCAAGCAGTCTCAGCCCCAAGTCATGCAGAAGTCTCTTCTGCTTTTTGATGACTCTGCTAGCAGGGTTTCCCAGGGCCATCCACCTAGCCCTGCCCCAGAAGTGGAAGAGATTGAGTGCACTGATGCCCAACCACTTATTTTTCAAGATGAGTACATGGGAGGACCATCGCAGCACGTCTCGGATTATGACGAAACACAGGTGCCAACTGCTGGTGCTTTCGAAAGTGTGCAGACCGACAAGGAAGTCAGGGGTGAAGACTGGGTGGAAGATGATGTGGAGGACGATGAGGTCCTCGACCCCACATGGAATCAAGGTCATGCGAGTGACCGATGTAGTTCGGAGGAAATGGCGGTGGTCACACAGAGCCACCAGCACAGCAGAAGAGGGAGCAGGGTGCAAAAGCGGAGCTGCCGCCCTCTAGACAGTACGCCTCCTACTGCCCACCGCAGCAAGGGACCAAGCACACCAAAGCCAGCTCCAAGGAGTTCCCTGGCGTGGCACTTCTTCAGACAATGTGCTGACGACAAGACACGAGTGGTTTGCACGCTGTGCAATCAGAGCCTGAAGCGAGGCATAAACGTTCTCAACCTAAACACAACCTGCATGACCAGGCATTTAAGTGCAAAGCACAAGCTGCAGTGGAGTAGACACCTCAAAAAACAGGAAAAGGTCTCTGGCTCCTCCTGCTTCATCTTCTGCTGCAGTCCCGGCCTCTTCATCCACTGCCAGCAACACCAACACCTCCGTCACCAAGCATCTCCACATTGTCCCACGGAAGCGTTCAGCTCTCCACATCCCAAACGCTGGAGAGGAAGAGTAAGTACCCCCCTACCCACCCGCGATCCCTAGCCCTGAATGCCAGAATTTCTAAATTACTTGCTTTTAAAATGCTGTCATTCCGTCTGGTGGAGACGGATAGTTTTAAAGGCATCTGTGGCAAGGTTCACCTGACTACGGATACGTGGACCAGTAAGCACGGTCAGGGCTGTTATATCTCCATAACAGCACACTGGGTAAATGCAGTGGCAGCTGGGCATGAGGCAGATAGCAGTTTGACGCATGTCCTTCCACCACCGAGGATTGCAGGGCGCTTCAGTTTGCTTACTGTTGCTTCCACCCCCTACTCCGCTTCCTCATCCTCTACCAGCTCCTCATCCGGTCAGCGTAACACCTTCACCACCAACTTCAGCACAGCCAGGGGTAAACGACAGCAGGCAGTTTTAAAACTTATCTGTTTGGGGGACAAACCCCACACTGCGCAGGAGCTGTGGACGGGCCTTGAACAACAGACCGATGAGTGGTTTGTGCCAGTCAGCCTCAAGCCCGGCCTGGTGGTGTGTGATAATGGGCGAAATCTCGTAGCAGCTCTGGGACTAGCCGGTTTCATGCACATCCCTTGCCTGGAGCATGTGCTGAATTTAGTGATGCAGAGATTCCTTAAAAATTACCCCGACATGTCAGAGCTGCTGCATAAAGTGCGGGCCGTCTGTTCGCGCTTTCGGTGTTCTCACCCTGCTGCTGCTCGCCTGTCTGCGCTACAGCGTAACTTCGGCCTTCCCGCTCACCACCTCATATGCGACGTGCCCACAAGGTGGAACTTCACCTTGCACATGCTGGCCAGATTGTGTGAGTAGCAGCAGGCGATAGTGGAGTTTCAGCTGCAGCACGCACGGGTGAGTCGCTCGGCGGAACAGCACCACTTCACCACCAATGACTGGGCCTCCATGCGAGAACTGTGCTCCTTGCTGCGCTGTTTCGAGTACTCCACCAACATGGCCAGTGCCAATAACGCCGTTCTCAACGTTACTATCCCACTTCTATGCCTCCTTGAAAAAATGCTCCTGGCAATGATGGAAGAGGATGTGGCACAGGAGGAGGAGAAGGAAGAGGGATCATTTTGTAGGGATTCCGGACAGTCATTCACAAGTGGCTCCAAGGGTGGGTTCCTGCACCCACAATCCCAAGGTACACAATTGTCCAGCCAGGGCACAGTTCTGGAGGATGAGGAGTAGGAGATGCAGGAGGAGGAACGATGTGCACAGCAGGGTGGCACTCAGACCAGCTCATGACCATCACTGGTGCGTGGATGGGGGGATACAGAGGACACAAACGATACACCTCCCACAGAGGACAGCTTTTCGTTGCCTCTGGGCAGCCTGGCACACATGAGCGATTACATGCTGCAGTGTCTCCGCAATGACCGCCGAGTTGCCCACATTCTAACTTGTGCTGATTATTGGGTGGCCACGCTGCTGGATCCCCGTTACAAGGACAACGTACCGTCCTTAATTCCGTCACTGGAGCGTGATCGTAAGATGCACGAGTACAAGCGCACGCTGGTAAACGCGCTGCTGGTGACATTCCCACCTGACGGCGGGGGCACAGTGGAAGCACAAGGCGAAGGCAGAGGACGAGGACGCCAACATAGCTGGGGCACCGTCAGCACCTCAGAAGGCAGGGTTAGCATGGCCGAAATGTGGAAAAGCTTTGTCGGCACGCCACAACAACCAGCACCACTAGCTGATATGGAATGTCTTCGCAGGAGGCAGCATTTCACCAACATGGTGGAGCAGTATGTGTGCACACGCCTACATGTACCGAATGACAGGTCTGCCCCCTTCAACTTCTGGGTCTCCAAATTGGGCACATGGCCTGAGCTTGCCCTTTACGCCTTGGAGGTGCTGGCCTGCCCTGCAGCCAATGTATTATCTGATCGCGTGTTTAGCATGCAGGGGGCGTCATCACAGACAAGCGCAGCCGCCTGTCCACAGCCAACGTGGACAAGCTCACATTCATTAAAATGAACCAGGCATGGATCCCACAGGACTTGTCTGTACCTTGTGCAGAATAGACATTTATACCACCATCAAACATACATTCTTGTACTCAAGTCAAGTGCAATGATTCTTTGTTTTCTTTTTTTTTTTCTTTTTCCCAATATTTTGGGGGCTACCTACCCCAATAAAAAAAAAAAAAAGAAAAACATTGTTGGCTACCTCCTCCTCCTCCATTGCTGCCTCCACCTACAACACCACATTCACCGCCTCCTCAACCTACGACTCTATATCCACCTCCTTCTCTGAGTTGCAGGTTAATAATTTGTAATTTTTTGTTATTTTATCTTATTTTAAGTTTTTTCACTATCCACATTTGTTTGCAGAGCAGTTGCCATGCGCTTAAGCACATTTTACTGCCTTTTACATCCCTATAGCCTTTTCAAGGACTATTTTAGAGCAATTTTAATGCAAAAAAATGCCAATTTTAGTGCTCTAAATTGAAAAAAATCTGATTTTCAATTGTCGGGTGACATTTTACCATTTTTGGCGTATACAAACCCCTGCTGTGCCTGGGTGACAGGGGCCTAAATCTCTCAAAATCCTCTGTTCTTTTGCTGGGTGACATGAACCCCCTTTTGCCGTGAATGAATCCCTGCTCTGCATTGCTGACAGGGAACTAAATTTAGTGAAAACATCTGTTACTGATCGGAAGATGCGCGACTACAAGCGCACGCTGCTGATGGCATTCCCACCTGACAGCGGGGGCACAGTGAAAGCACAAGGCGAAGGCAGAGGAGGAGGAAGAGGTCGCCAACGCAGCTGGGGCACCGCCAGCACCTCAGAAGGCAGGGTTAGCATGGCCAAAATGTGGAAAAGCTTTGTCAGCCTTGGAGGTGCTGACCTGCCCTGCAGCCAGTGTATAGTGTGAACGTGTGTTTAACACGGCAGAGAGCATTATCACAGGCCGCAGCCAATGTGGACAAGCTTACGTTTATTAAAATTAACCAGGCATGGATCCCACAGGACTTGTCAGTACCTTGTGCAGAATAGACATTTATTCCAGCCTCAACCATCCATTCTTGTACTCAAGTGCACTTATTCTTTGTTTTATTTTGTTATATGTCCCAATATTTTGGGGGATACCCCAATTTAAAAAAAATAAATAACACAAATCAGTGTTGGCTACCTATTCCTTCTTCACCGCCACTTCCACCTACACCGCCACGTCAACCTACACCGCCACATCCACCCATCCACCGCCTCCTCAACCTCCTACTCCTAGATCCAGATTGTTATTTTAAATTTTTCTGTATTTTATGTTATTTTAAGTAATTTCCCTATCCACATTGGTTTGCAGAACAGTTGCCATGCTTTTAAGCACATTTTGATGCCTTTTGCAGCCCTCTAGCCCTTTCCAGGACTATTTTAGAGCCATTTTAGTGCCCAAAAGTTCGGGTCCCCATTGACTTCAATGGGGTTCGGGGTCAAGTTCAGGTCCCGAACCCGAACATTTTTTTAAAGTTCGGCCGAACTCGTCAAACCGGAACATCCAGGTGTCCGCTCAACTCTAGTACTGAGATTTGGAAATACTAGCTTAGAGCTGTCAGTGGTCTCTATTGGGGATGCAACCAAGGCATTCTCTACTCAAAGTCTGAGAGGCACTTTATGGTGAACACTGAACAATCCCTTAGACCCCCTTCTCACAGTGAAGACCTGCGTTCCAATCCCAAGGTATTACCATGAGACTGGCCAATGATTTGACACCCAGTTTTGACTTAATGGAAGTTAAGGTAGAAAATTAAGGTTATAGACACCTTTGAGAATATAATTTTTATTATTACATACTGTAAAACTCATTTTGATCTAAAACATTTTGCAAGTGGTCTTTATTAAAAATGTTCTGCAGTTTCCTTCCTGAACTCCTGACAGCTTATAAACACCTATTTAAGCCATATTCTTATGAGTTTAATAAGAACTGAGCTATAATTAGTGTTTATGAGCTACAGTATTAAGAGTTCATCAATAAGGGCTACAGACTGAACTGTCAGGGCAACTAGCTGTATAAACTGAAAGCAAGAGTCTGGAAATACACAGCTGTACTGAGAAAATTGCAGAAAATTTACAATAAAGACCAATTCAGAAAAATATTTTTAGCCCAAAATGAGTAGATTGTGATAATAAACAAATGCCACCAAAATGTTCATATAGTCATTACATTTGTGAAGTTTGACAGCTGTTAAAGGGCGCTAGTTCTCCCCATCTGGCCTCAGCTGTTTGCAGCTCTAAGCAGGCCTGTTTCCCCTCCTTCCGGGAGCTACATCCCAGATGTTTCTCTCAGTAGTGTCAGCTTGTCATTGCACTCGAAGATTACGTAATTGGCAGCATATTTATATTCAGTTTTGGCCTCCACATGCTGCTTAAGTATAAGTGTTCCTCAGATCCCGCAACTTGAAATTTTGCTTGATTTGGTGTTCATTATGGTTGCTGACCTAGATTTGACTCTGATGATTCTCCGACATTACCCCTTGGACTTCTGCTTAATACTTTAAGATCTGTGGTTCTGACTTGGCTCGTTCTGAAATTTGCTTCTCACCATGTCCTGGTCATCCGGCTGTCTCCCCATGTCCAGCCTCTGCCCGACTCTAGACTACATTTCTGCCCCTGTCTCAATCAGTCCTAGACTACTCCAGGTGAACTTGACCTAGAAATTTGCTTACAGCCCATCGCTCCTTGAATGGGCCATAGGGTGCACACCCTCTTATACTCTATGCCCTGGATTAGCTGGTTTACATCTAATGAGTGTACAATGCAGTGGTATTTAAAGGTTATATACCGTTTTATGAACTACTAATTTGTTCCAGGTGGGTGGTGTAATGGGTTCTTGTGTGGTATTGTACTATTCTATTTTCCATAGGCAGTAAATATAATTCATGTTTATATTGATATACTGTACCTGTACTTTACTTAGAATAAATCTTTATTTATTTATTTATTTTTACAAATGAATAATAGATACAAAATGTAAAAAAAAAACAAAAAAAAAAACAACTATATTATATATATATATATATATATATATATATTGGAAATAGCTATTATATTCCCCCTCTGTTCCTTCTTTCCCTGTTACAAAGTACACAATATGTCAGTCAATTGCTCACTTTTCCTTGTGACAATATATTATATATTATAATATATATCTTCCATCTGTCTGTTCTTTTTATCTACTCTTTGTCCATTTCAAAAAAATGAAAATAAAATAAAGTTTATATACTGTACTTTGTTAGAATAATCTAAACCATGGTGAATGCACACGTGAGCAGACTGCAGAATGCGTTACCTTTAGTATTATGGTCATCGGTAGAGTAATTTTGTTGGTGAAAAATAAAAATGTGAGAGTTGCATTTCAATTGACAGGTCTTGTCTTATTGTGTCCCGCTGATGATATCTTCTGATACGCCTGAATAATCCCCCATGGGGGTGCAACTGGTATCAACAGCTGCAGTCTGTACCGGCCGTCATGACCCCTAAAACAAAGTGATCAATAATGATCTTGGTGGGAGGACGTTCACACTCTCACAGAGGCAGCATGGGTTCTTTGAAATGGTTGTCTTGTGATAGTATATAGGGCACATGGAAAGACAATGTCCTCTTGAGACCATTTTAACGTGTTGGAATGTAGAGAGATGGCAATACATAAATAACACACTGAAAAATGATGATCAAAAATGAAAATATTATAGTGTGGCATTAAATATAGCTCAAAAAAGCACAAAATTTTATACTGTGAAATAAAGTTTATTAAGTTCATATAACCAGCTGACTGGTAGAGGGAATATGTGGCATGTAGACCCCTGAAATGTAGTGATCATGGAAGTCCTAATATTAGTCAGCAGTTACGTTGTATCCTAAGTCATAACTTCCTGTAGAGTCTACAAATCCAAACAGACAGAAGCATAATCAAGCAAAGAAAAAGATGTGTTGCTGAGCTCACCTGACCTAATTATGGTTGAAGCACGAGCAGTGCTAAGAACATAGCACTAGTCCAACTGAAAAATGCAAGATAGGCCCAGCTTCCAAAATGTTTCAACAGCCTTTATTGTTCCATATGTCTACACTTTTCAGGTCAGAAAAGGACTCTTAACTAGAGTTGAGAGGACACCTGGATGTTCGGGTTCGAGAAGTTCGGCCGAACTTCCCGGAAATGTTCGGGTTCGGGATCCGAACCCGATCCGAACTTCGTTCCGAACCCGAACCCCATTGAAGTCAATGGGGACCCGAACTTTTCGGTACTAAAAAGGCTGTAAAACAGCCCAGGAAAGGGCTAGAGGGCTGCAAAAGGCAGCAACATGTAGGTAAATCCCCTGCAAACAAATGTGGATAGGGAAATGAATTAAAATAAAAATTAAATAAATAAAAATTAACCAAAATCAATTGGAGAGAGGTCCCATAGCAGAGAATCTGGCTTCACGTCACCTACCACTGGAACAGTCCATTCTCAGATATTTAGGCCCCGGCACCCAGGCAGAGGAGAGAGGTCCCGTAACAGAGAATCTGGCTTCATGTCAGCAGAGAATCAGTCTTCATGTCATAGCAGAGAATCAGGCTTCACGTCACCCACCACTGCAACAGTCCATTTTCATATATTTAGGCCCCGGCACCCAGGCAGAGGAGAGAGGTCCCGTAACAGAGAATCTGGCTTCATGTCAGCAGAGAATCAGTCTGCATGTCATAGCAGAGAATCAGGCTTCACGTCAGCCACCACTGCAACAGTCCATTGTCATAAATTTAGGCCCAGCACCCAGGCAGAGGAGAGAGGTCCCGTAACAGAGAATCTGGCTTCATGTCAGCAGAGAATCAGTCTTCATGTCATAGCAGAGAATCAGGCTTCACGTCACCCACCACTGTAACAGTCCATTTTCATAAATTTAGGCCCAGCACCCAGGCAGAGGAGAGAGGTCCCGTAACATAGAGAATCTGGCTTCATGTCAGCAGAGAATTAGTCTGCATGTCATAGCAGAGAATCAGGCTTCACGTCACCCAACATTGGAACAGTCCATTGGCATATATTTAGGCCCCGGCACCCAGACAGAGGAGAGGTTCATTAAAATTTGGGTAGCCTCGCAATATAATGGTAAAATGAAAATAAAAATAGGATTGAATGAGGAAGTGCCCTGGAGTACAATAATATATGGTTAAGGGGAGGTAGTTAATGTCTAATCTGGACAAGGGATGGACAGGTCCTGTGGGATCCATGCCTGGTTCATTTTTATGAACGTCAGCTTGTCCACATTGGCTGTAGACAGGCGGCTGCGTTTGTCTGTAATGACACCCCCTGCCGTGCTGAATACACGTTCAGACAAAACGCTGGCCGCCGGGCAGGCCAGCACCTCCAAGGCATAAAAGGCTAGCTCTAGCCACGTGGACAATTTAGAGACCCAGTAGTTGAATGGCGCCAAACCATCAGTCAGTACGTGGAGGGGTGTGCACACGTACTGTTCCACCATGTTAGTGAAATGTTGCCTCCTGCTAACACGTTGCGTATCAGGTGGTGGTGCAGTTAGCTGTGGCGTGTTGACAAAACTTTTCCACATCTCTGCCATGCTAACCCTGCCCTCAGAGGAGCTGGCCGTGACACAGCTGCCTTGGTGACCTCTTGCTCCTCCTCTGCCTTGGCCTTGGGCTTCCACTTGTTCCCCTGTGACATTTGGGAATTCTCTCAGTAGCGCGTCTACCAACGTGCGCTTGTACTCGCGCATCTTCCTATCACGTTCCAGTGCAGGAAGTAAGGTGGCACATTGTCTTTGTAGCGTGGATCCAGCAGGGTGGCAACCCAGTAGTCCGCACACGTTAAAATGTGGGCAACTCTGCTGTCGTTGCGCAGGCACTGCAGCATGTAGTCGCTCATGTGTGCCAGGCTGCCCAGGGGTAAGGACAAGCTGTCCTCTGTGGGAGGCGTATCGTCATCGTCCTGCCTTTCCCCCCAGCCACGCACCAGTGATGGACCCGAGCTGCGTTGGGTGCCACCCCGCTGTGACCATGCTTCATCCTCATCCTCCTCCACCTCCTCCTCATCCTCCAGTAGTGGGCCCTGGCTGGCCACATTTGTACCTGGCCTCTGCTGTTGCCAAAAACCTCCCTCTGAGTCACTTCGAAGAGATTGGCCTGAAAGTGCTAAAAATGACCCCTCTTCCTCCTCCTCCTCCTCCTCCTGGGCCACCTCCTCTTCCATCATCGCCCTAAGTGTTTTCTCAAGGAGACATAGAAGTGGTATTGTAACGCTGATAACGGCGTCATCGCCACTGGCCATGTTGGTGCAGTACTTGAAACAGCGCAACAGGGCACACAGGTCTCGCATGGAGGCCCAGTCATTGGTGGTGAAGTGGTGCTGTTCTGTAGTGCGACTGACCCGTGCGTGCTGCAGCTGAAACTCCACTATGGCCTGCTGCTGCTCGCACAGTCTGTCCAGCATGTGCAAGGTGGAGTTCCACCTGGTGGGCACGTCGCATATGAGGCGGTGAGCGGGAAGGCCGAAGTTACGCTGTAGCGCAGACAGGCGAGCAGCAGCAGGATGTGAACGCCGGAAGCGCGAACAGACGGCCCGCACTTTATGCAGCAGCTCTGACATGTCGGGGTAGTTGTGAATGAACTTCTGCACCACCAAATTCAGCACATGCGCCAAGCAAGGGATGTGCGTCAAACTGGCTAGTCCCAGAGCTGCAACGAGATTTCGCCCATTATCACACACCACCAGGCCGGGCTTGAGGCTCACCGGCAGCAACCACTCGTCGGTCTGTTGTTCTATACCCTGCCACAAATCCTGTGCGGTGTGGGGCCTGTCCCCCAAACATATGAGTTTCAGAATGGCCTGCTGACGTTTACCCCGGGCTGTGCTGAAGTTGGTGGTGAAGGTGTGTGGCTGACTAGATGAGCAGGTGGAAGAAGAGGAGGAGGTGGCAACAGGAGGCAAAGAATGTTGCCCTGCGATCCTTGGCGGTGGAAGGACGTGCGCCAAACAGCTCTCCGCCTGGGGCCCAGCTGCCACTACATTTACCCAGTGTGCAGTTAGGGAGATATAGCGTCCCTGGCCGTGCTTACTGGTCCACGTATCTGTGGTCAGGTGGACCTTGCCACAGATGGCGTTGCGCAGTGCACACTTGATTTTATCGGATACTTGGTTGTGCAGGGAAGGCACGGCTCTCTTGGAGAAGTAGTGCCGGCTAGGAACAACATACTGTGGGACAGCAAGCGACATGAGCTGTTTGAAGCTGTCTGTGTCCACCAGCCTAAATGACAGCATTTCATAGGCCAGTAGTTTAGAAATGCTGGCATTCAGGGCCAGGGATCGAGGGTGGCTAGGTGGGAATTTACGCTTTCTCTCAAATGTTTGTGAGATGGAGAGCTGAACGCTGCCGTGTGACATGGTTGAGATGCTTGGTGACGGAGGTGGTGGTGGTGTTGGTCATACATCCCCTGTTTGCTGGGCGGCAGGTGCCAACGTTCCTCCAGAGGCGGAGGAAGAGGCCGAGGCGGCAGCAGCAGAAGAGGCCGAGGCGGCAGCAGCAGAAGAGGTAGCAGGGGGAGCCTGAGTGACTTCCTTGGTTTTAAGGTGTTTACTCCACTGCAGTTCATGTTTTGCATGCAGGTGCCTGGTCATGCAGGTTGTGCTCAGGTTCAGAACGTTAATGCCTCGCTTCTGATGGCACAGCGTGCAAACCACTCGGGTCTTGTCGTCAGCACATTGTTTGAAGAAGTGCCATGCCAGGGAACTCCTTGAAGCTGCCTTTGGGGTGCTCGGTCCCAGATGGCGGCGGTCAGTAGCAGGCGGAGTCTCTTGGCGGTGGGTGTTCTGCTTTTGCCCACTGCTCCCTCTTTTGCTACGCTGTTGGCTCGGTCTCACCACTGCCTCTTCCTCCGAACTGTGAAAGTCAGTGGCACGACCTTCATTCCATGTGGGGTCTAGGACCTCATCGTCCCCTGCATCGTCTTCCACCCAGTCTTGATCCCTGACCTCCTGTTCAGTCTGCACACTGCAGAAAGACGCAGCAGTTGGCACCTGTGTGTCGTCATCATCAGAGACATGCTGAGGTGGTATTCCCATGTCCTCATCATCAGGAAACATAAGTGGTTGTGCGTCAGTGCATTCTATGTCTTTCACCGCTGGGGAAGGGCTAGGTGGATGCCCTTGGGAAACCCTGCCAGCGGAGTCTTCAAACAGCATAAGAGACTGCTGCATAACTTGAGGCTGAGACAGTTTCCCTGGTATGCATGGGGGTGATGTGACAGACTGATGGGGTTGGTTTTCAGGCGCCATCTGTGCGCTTTCTGCAGAAGACTGGGTGGGAGATAATGTGAACGTGCTGGATCCACTGTCGGCCACCCAATTGACTAATGCCTGTACCTGCTCAGGCCTTACAATCCTTAGAACGGCATTGGGCCCCACCATATATCGCTGTAAATTCTGGCGGCTACTGGGACCTGAGGTAGTTGGTACACTAGGACGTGTGGATGTGGCAGAACGGCCACGTCCTCTCCCAGCACCAGAGGGTCCACTAACACCACCACGACCGCGTCCCTTACTAGATGTTTTCCTCATTGTTATCGTTCACCACAACAACAAAAATATTATTTGGCCCAATGTATTGTATTCAAATTCAGCGGGATATAAATTTGAGGCCTAGTATTTAGGCGCTGGGTGACCGGTATAGATTTACTGACAGAATTAGACTTGGAAATGCACAGTAGCGTGTGTGTGAAGTTATTCTGAATGACCCTATGTGCACCTTGAATATTATATACCCTTTTAGGGATAGATTTCAAATAGCTCTGATACAGCAGAAACCACTAAATTATGAAATTGCTAAATTGGGAATTGTATTTCAACCCAGAACAAAAAATGTGCTTTGACGGACACTAAATAACTTGCCCAGCCACAACAGTGCAGCGGTAACGACAGATTTAGCGGGATATAAATTTGAGGCCTAGTATTTAGGCGCTGGGTGACCAGTATGGATTTACTGACAGAATTAGACTGGGATATGGCCAAAAAATAACCACACTATTGCTGGTTAAATGCACTTGGTGTGACAGCTTGACCAACCACACTACTGAGGGTTAAATGCACTTGGTGACAGGCGCAGCTTTCCCCTGATGTAGTATATGGCCAAAAAATGAACAGACTATTGCTGGTTAAATGCACTTGGTGTGACAGCTTCACCCTGATGTAGGCTTTAGCCAAAAAACAACCACACCATTGAGGGTTAAATGCACTTGGTGACGGGCGCAGCTTGCCCCTGATGTAGTATATGGCCAAAAAATAAACAGACTATTGCTGGTTAAATGCACTTGGTGTGACAGCTTCACCCTGATGTAGGCTTTAGCCAAAAAACAACCACACCATTGAGGGTTAAATGCACTTGGTGACAGGCGCAGCTTGCCCCTGATGTAGTACATGGCCAAAAAATAAACAGACTATTGCTGGTTAAATGCACTTGGTGTGACAGCTTCACCCTGATGTAGGCTTTAGCTAAAAAACAACCACACCATTGAGGGTTAAATGCACTTGGTCGCAGCTTGTGCTGGCGCACCACAAGACACAAAATGGCCGCCGATCACCCCAGAAAAAAGTGACTGACAAACGGTCTGGGCAGCCTAAAAACAGTGAGCAATTGAGTATCAGCAGCTCAATGATCCACAGCTGCAGATCGATTGATTAATCAAGTCCTTTGGAGGAGTTAATCTGCCTAATCTCGCCCTACTGTCGCAGCCGCAACCTCTCCCTACGCTTATCAGAGCAGAGTGACGGGCGGCGCTATGTGACTCCAGCTTAAATAAAGGCTGGGTCACATGCTGCACTGGCCAATCACAGCCATGCCAATAGTAGTCATGGCTGTGATGGCCTCTTGGGGCAAGTAGTATGACGCTTGTTGATTGGCTGCTTTGCAGCCTTTCAAAAAGCGCCAAGAAAGCGTCACAAAAGCGCCAAGAAAGCGACGAACACCGAACCCGAACTTTTACGAAAATGTCCGGGTTCGGGTCCGTGTCACGGACACCCCAAAATTCGGTACGAACCCGAACTATACAGTTCGAGTTCGCTCATCCCTACTCTTAACCATGACCGAGTCATGGGATTGAGTGGGAGACTCTCTACTTAGGGATGTATCATTTTCTATGATTTGATATGATCAGATGATCAGTATTTTCAAGTGAAAAGCTAGTAAACTGCTGCCAGGACTCATAGAAAAAAAAACTGTGAGTCCGTTTTACTCCACCCACTCAGAGAAAGCATGTGAGTCCTGCCCATTGCTTCACCATACTGTTACCATCGCCATCATTTTTACTTTTTATTTCTATGATTTCTTTCATCTTCACATTCTGAGCTCTGGCCTCCCTCTTTTTCTCCATTGCCCAGCTTTCCACTTTAGGTATTGCGTTTTTCCCTTTATCTAATTTATCTTTTAATATATCAAGTTCACGTGTGCAGTCATCCAGGCATTCATACTTCATATCTTTTTCTTGGGATCAGCCTCTATCTTTATCTCATCTCTTAACTTAGAAATTTGCCTTTCCAGTTTAAATAAACTTTTCTTTGTCACAGTTGTACTCAATACAGAAGCACTACAAGTTTCAGTTGACTCACCAGCCACCATTTCCAGATCATCGCTTCCACCATCTCCATGCTGCAGGCCACACTCCAAGCTCTGGGCTTTCCCAGGATCATCAGCCCAGCTCCCCTCCCCTCCACCTGGGTCAGACACCATGCCCCCTATCCTCTCCTATGGACAAAAATAGAACTACTATAATACTGCCTCCTATATACAAGAATATAACTACTATAATACTGCTCCTATGGACAAGAATATAACTACTATAATACTTCCTCCTATGTACAAGAATATAACTACTATACAGGTCCTTCTAAAAAAAATTGCATATTGTGATAAAGTTCATTATTTTCTGTAATGTACTGATAAACATTAGACTTTCATATATTTTAGATTCATTACACACCAACTGAAGTAGTTCAAGCCTTTTATTGTTTTAATATTGATGATTTTGGCATACAGCTCATGAAAACACAAAATTCCTATCTCAAAAAATTAGCATATCATATAAAGGTTCTCTAAACAAGCTATTAACCTAATCATCTGAATCAACTAATTAACTCTAAACACCTGCAAAAGATTCCTGAGGCTTTTAAAAACTCCCAGCCTGGTTCATTACTCAAAACCGCAATCATGGGTAAGACTGACGACCTGACTGCTGTCCAAAAGGCCATCATTGACACCCTCAAGCAAGAGGGTAAGACACAGAAAGAAATTTCTGAACGAATAGGCTGTTCCCAGAGTGCTGTATCAAGGCCCCTCAGTGGGAAGTCTGTGGGAAGGAAAAAGTGTGGCAGAAAACGCTGCACAACGAGAAGAGGTGACCGGACCCTGAGGAAGATTGTGGAGAAGGACCGATTCCAGACCTTGGGGGACCTGCGGAAGCAGTGGACTGAGTCTGGAGTAGAAACATCCAGAGCCACCGTGTACAGGCGTGTGCAGGAAATGGGCTACAGGTGCCGCATTCCCCAGGTCAAGCCACTTTTGAACCAGAAACAGCGGCAGAAGCGCCTGACCTGGGCTACAGAGAAGCAGCACTGGACTGTTGCATGTCATTCGGAAATCAAGGTGCCAGAGTCTGGAGGAAGACTGGGGAGAGGGAAATGCCAAAATGCCTGAAGTCCAGTGTCAAGTACCCACAGTCAGTGATGGTCTGGGGTGCCATGTCAGCTGCTGGTGTTGGTCCACTGTGTTTTATCAAGGGCAGGGTCAATGCAGCCGCTATCAGGAGATTTTGGAGCACTTCATGCTTCCATCTGCTGAAAAGCTTTATGGAGATGAAGATTTTATTTTTCAGCACGACCTGGCACCTGCTCACAGTGCCAAAACCACTGGTAAATGGTTTACTGACCATGGTATTACTGTGCTCAATTGGCCTGCCAACTCTCCTGACCTGAACCCCATAGAGAATCTGTGGGATATTGGGAAGAGAAAGTTGAGAGACGCAAGACCCAACACTCTGGATGAGCTTAGGGCCGCTATCGCAGCATCCTGGGCCTCCATAACACCTCAGCAGTGCCACAGGCTGATTGCCTCCATGCCACGCCGCATTGAAGCAGTCATTTCTGCAAAAGGATTCCCGACCAAGTATTGAGTGCAGAACTGAACACAATTATTTGAAGGTTGACTTTTTTTGTATTAAAAACACTTTTCTTTTATTGGTCGGATGAAATATGCTAATTTTTTTAGATAGGAAATTTGGGTTTTCATGAGCTGTATGCCAAAATCATCAATATTAAAACAATAAGAGGCTTGAACTACTTCAGTTGGTGTGTAATGAATCTAAAATATATGAAAGTCTAATGTTTATCAGTACATTACAGAAAATAATGAACTTTATCACAATATGCTAATTTTTTTAGAAGGACCTATAATACTGCCTCCTATATACAAGAATATAACTACTATAATACTGCTCCTAAGTACAAGAATATAACTACTATAATACTTCCCCCTATGTACAAAAATATATCTACTATAATACTGCTCCTATGTACAATAATATAACTACTATAATACTGCTCCTATGTACAAGAATATAACTACTATAATACTGCTCCTATGTACAAGAATATAACTACTATAATACTGCCTCCTATGTATAAGAATATAAATACTATAATACTGCTCCTATGTACAAGAATATATCTACTATAATACTGCTCCTATGTACAAGAATATAACTACTATAATACTGCTCCTATGTACAAGAATATAACTACTATAATACTGCCTCCTATGTACAAGAATATAACTACTATAATACTGCCTCCTATGTACAAGAATATAACTACTATAATACTACTCCTATGTACAAGAATATAACTACTATAATACTGCCTCCTATGTACAAGAATATAACTGCTATAATACTGCCTCCTATGTACAAGAATATAACTACTATAATACTGCTCCTATGTACAAGAATATAACTACTATAATACTGCTCCTATGTACAAGAATATAACTACTATAATACTGCCAAAAATGTACAAGAATATAACTACTATAATACTGCTCCTATGTACAAGAATATAACTACTATAATACTGCTCCTATGTACAAGAATATAACTACTATAATACTGCCTCCTATGTACAAGAATATAACTACTATAATACTGATCCTATGTACAAGAATATAACTACTATAATACCGCCTCCTATGTACAAGAATATAACAACTATAATACTGCCTTCTATGTACAAGAATGTAACTACTATAATACTACATCTATGTACAAGAATATAACTACTATAATACTGCCTCTTTTTTTACATTGATAGAGAAGGCCTGTTTGACCTGTTCCTCCATCAACTTGCTTCTAGAGCAGGGGTTGGCAACCTTTTTTGTACAGAGTGCTGATTAAAAAAAAAAATCAAAGCTGAAGCGCTCGTTGTGCTGAGCCATACGGGAAAGTAACATAACGCAAATATGTGACATAAACCAGGTATTTAACAGCTATGTCCCAAAATTCTCAACAACACTGCCTCACCGGCACGGCTTAAAGAGGTTTACAACTTTTCAGAAAAATAGATAGTAAGGATTGTCACTGCTCCTCGGAATCCTCCTAAGGGACCAATATATGGGGGACCCCCTCGCATACATTGGTACCCCATATACTGGTGACCCCCACAGAGCTGCACCAATCACACTTAGATATCCCCCCCCACAGACTAATCACATTCAGACTATCCCCACCGCACCCCCAAAGTAGTCAGTTAGCTTGTTCCCCATCCCCCTCAGAAATCATTTTCAGGCTCATTACTCCTTTTCCCGAACCCCCAAAGTAGTCAGAAAGCTGGTTTCCTTTCATAACCAACCTCCCCTATCCCCCCAGCAATCTTGTTCAGACTGACCAACCTCCCCCTCCCTCAATCTGGTCACAGGGCTCATTCCCCCATCTCCCTAAGCTCACAATCCTGCTCCACCCAATTCCAATCTGGTCACTTACCTGCTCCCCCATCTCCCCAAGCTCACCTTCCTCCCCCCACCGCAAATCTGGTCATATGCTCATTCCCCCATCTCCCAAGCTCCCCCCTTCCCCAATCTGGTGACATGCTCATCTCCCCAAGCTCACCTTCCTCCCCCCACCGCAAATCTGGTCATATGCTCTTTCCCCCATCTCCCAAGCTCCCCCCTTCCCCAATCTAGTGACATGCCCATCTCCCCAAGCTCACCTTCCTCCCCCCACCGCAAATCTGGTCATATGCTCTGTCCCCCATCTCCCAAGCTCCCCCCTTCCCCAATCTGGTGACATGCCCATCTCCCCAAGCTCACCTTCCTCCCCCCACCGCAAATCTGGTCATATGCTCTGTCCCCCATCTCCCAAGCTCCCCCCTTCCCCAATCTAGTGACATGCTCATCTCCCCAAGCTCACCTTCCTGCCCCCAGTCCCAATCAGGTCACATGCTAGTTTTCCCATCTCCCCCTCATCTCCCTACCCCCAGTCTGGTCACACACAAACTCTCAGTACATTTAAATACCTCTGGCAGTATTTCTGGCAGTCCTGAGGAGGTGGAGACGCACAGCAGCGAGGTGCAGTAGAGGCCAGCCAGTAGCGTAGCAGAGTGCCATACTCACCTATCGCTCTTCTGTGGAGTCTGGGGCAGAAAACATGAGGGGAAGGACCTAGCAGATACGTCGTTCATGGCGTGTCTGAAGATCTTTATGTTCAGAGGTACAGCGTGGCGGCGGGACATCCAACAAGTAGCGACAAGACTGAAATATCTTGCCGTCATTTGGTGACAGCTGACGTGCCGACCCCTGTGCTAGAGGCTTATTTGCATATAATAAAACATCATTTTTCTCAGCAATAGAAGCACATATGAAGACGGGACCAACACTAATGCCTTCAGCTGCAGAGCGCACATGGAACAGGTCAGTCAGTGTCATAGGTACAAAACTGATGCCCTTTATATTTACTTATAAAAGGACATTGTAACTATATTGAAACAGCAGCTCAGAAATATTTCTCTATCTTCTTTGTCGTCAGACATCACAGAAACGCTGATCTACTTGAACTATAACATTTGAATCATGACACTGCAATGCTTTATTTACATTGTTTGCCCAGTTGACGGCGTCTGACATCATTCACAGTTAACTCCTGTGCCTTTATATAGCGCATTATTTGTTACAGGTTGAAAAAGGCTCAGGATGGGCCGAAACACATTCTAATGTAACAATTTATGTTATGGAAATAAATTGAATTGGAGAAGAGTGAGTGTCAAGATTACTTGATATCTGAAAAGACTGGGAACGCATCCCGTCCATGTGCTCCGCTAGTTCCCAGCAGTGATGGTCAGTTCGCCTTGTTCGCCCGCAAACACACATGGGTTGCCATCTTAACTCACAAGTCCGGCGATGCACAGGTAAGTCCTTACCTGTGCCTGAGCGCGAGCCGGTCTGAAACAAATGCGATCACCAGGAGCAGGCAGTTCCGAGAACAGCTGCCGGGGGCCTTCATCGGTTGTTCTCGGAACTGCCTGCTCACAGTGACCGCATTTGTTTCAGGCCGGCTTCCGGCACAGGCACAGGTAAGGACTTAGAAAGGTCTTGTAGAATCCTGTAAATCAACCATGCATCTCTGTAAGAATGTTTAGGTCAAAGCAAGTTTTTGACCTCTAAATAGTGAATGGACGAACATCGGCCGGGATGGTTCGCGAACGCGATCGCGCAAACAGGATTAAATGTTTGCGAACAGCAAGTTCGCGGCGGGCCTCATTCAGTTTAATGGCAGGCGAACCTGGAAAGCCTTCAAGTCATATTTGCAGCCACCAAATTATCATGGTCCCTCAGGTGACTGATGTCAGGAAATCAAGGAGACTGGCTGAGCGTGGAGGAATCTAACAGCCTCCTTGATTTCTTTTTATTCAGTGTTGATAGGGTTACTGACCACTTCCGTTTTCTCAGCTGTTGCTCAGTGGTCATTACTTCTACCCTTTATAGTATGACCCCACCCTTCTTACTATGTGGTAGATAGCTTAATTTGGGTTTTGCTGAGCTGGTGTGAGTTTGTCTCTGGTGTTCCTGCTCGTCCGTCTCTACAGAAGTTAAGTGTCCAATAAAATTTATTCTTTATTTAAACATAAAACCGGACAAAAATACATATATGTAGAGACCATACAGGGGGCCTGCCAGGCATAGTTCACAACGAGCACTGTGCTTACAAATGTCAGGTACTATAATAATTCAATAATAGTGGTGTGAGAATCAATATATAATATGTCTAGGTCAGCATATAATTATACAGGCTGTCTCTAGCTATAAGTGCACTGATCTCTCACCACAAATGTATCTGGCATGATTGCGGCGGGACATAGTTGAAAAATTGGTCAGTTATAAGTGCCTAAGAGCAAAAGAAAAATTATACACTTTAGAAGCATATATAGGCGTATATGAGCGATTGATGGTATATATAAAATACATAAGTAAGTGAATAAGATGATGGAGGAGGAAGCATTCTAAAATAGATAATCCATGTAACATATATTCCTATATATATCGATTATTAATAGCTAGAAAAGAGCACCTTATATTATTATAATGGATTTATAGCACTTTATACTTCTGCACTAATTAAGTGATCTAAATGTATTATATATAGTAAGATAATAATGAATTAGTATATTAGTAGAGATATTTATAATATATGCATTTTGAATATAATCACAAGATGCATATTATATAATTTGATTTGAAATATTATGAGGAGAATTTAATATTGTAGATGCACATGACACTTTATAATCATGTTAACTTTACATTGATGCAGGTACTGGGTGACTAGACATACTTACCCATGGATGCATTAATGTAACATTAAAAGTTTTGCACTATATATATATATATTTTTGCACATGACACTTTTTTAGATAGTTTTGAAGTATGGATGTAGATATGAATTGGCGGATGCATGACACACGAAAGAGATGGGATATGTGGTATGTTTCTATGGATGTGTCTTCGATGCGCGTGTGTGGGTGTGTGATACATCTCCACATGGAACCATGTGGGGATGTGTCGCGTATGCCATGCGGGCGTAGAGGTGATCTCCATGTGAATTTATATCCAACAATCCCACAGAATATTGGTTTTATTAATGTCACATTTTGTTAATTAATTTAGAATGATAGATATGAGTATAGACAGGTGGATGTATCATGGTATATATATGAGATGTGGCCTGTGATTTCCTGCGTGGCTACATATTGAAGGATGTGTATGCATACATGCGTCCACGTAAGTTCGGTGTGGTGGTATGCTTGTGAATCACATGCCACATCTCATTATATAAAAGAAATAAAGAAATGGAGACAGCATTAATACTATACAGATATAATCTGATAATGTATGTAAACGCACCATAGTTGAATGCAAATGTACCAAAGCTAAATGTAAATATGATGATAGAATTGATCTGAATCCTATAACACCTAGATATTCAGTGACAATATGGGCCATTACTTATGTCATAATATCATTATCATATCAAGAATAACATCAGCATTCTTTATGATATCTTGAACTCATAATTAATATAAATACTATATTGAGAAACTTCAAAGTAAATAATAATTAGAATCGTACTATCCTCAGCCACCCACACCTGTAGAATATGGAGATTCCTGAGCGCATCGCAGACCGCAGATGGGAGGACTTGCGCCGTCCCGTCAAGCGAAGCTCTGGTGACGTCAGACGCATTCTGCCCTCACTTAGACTGCGCAGACGGAAGGGCGGAAGTCCCTGTAACATCCGCATCTGACGGCCGTGCGATGCGCCACAATAGGAAACCAACCAAACATAGTAGGAACACATGACTTCCACACAGCCAGCCATTGGCCACAAACCAAATAAAAAGACCTCCAAAGCCATTTTCAAAAGCATATCCTCCTGAAGAAGCATCTAGCGAAACGTGCGTCGAGGATCACGCCAGCCAGAGGGAGCCCACACTTTGTCACTGGATAGCGGGTAAGAAAAGGATTCAGATCGGTCTTTGTGCTCTTATGCTAATATCCATGGGATTTGAATGAGATCTATAAGGCACTTATAACTGACCAATTTTTCAACTATGTCCCGCCGCAATCATGCCAGATACATTTGTGGTGAGAGATCAGTGCACTTATAGCTAGAGACAGCCTGTATAATTATATGCTGACCTAGACATATTATATATTGATTCTCACACCACTATTATTGAATTATTATAGTACCTGACATTTGTAAGCACAGTGCTCGTTGTGAACTATGCATGGCAGGCCCCCTGTATGGTCTCTACATATATGTATTTTTGTCCGGTTTTATGTTTAAATAAAGAATACATTTTATTGGGTATTCATTAGTACCAGATCTCTTTTGTTGATATACGTATTAAGGAGGTACACCCTTGTTCACACTCAAGTCTGTGTCGATCTAGTTGAATAGAAGTTGAGTGTCGCGTTTGTTTGTATTTGTTATTTTTCCTGTTAATTGTATCTGGGTCTGAGACAGAGACTTCCATTTGTCCATCTGGGGAAGAATGGGTTGTCTCTGGTCCTAACCTTTTCCAGGGCCTTATAGGGATATAAAGGCCTAGGTATCCTGCATATGAATATTCCTACCTTCAAGGTCTATTCATATTGATAGATAGTTAGGGCCCGGATTAGGGTTGTCTAGGAGGTGACCTGTTTCTTACCTAGTTTCCAGGCCCAGTTGCTGTTCCTCTTCCCTCCTGTGTTCAGTGTGGAGTTTCCCCCCACACTGATCGTGACACAAATACTTACTAGAAGTGCACAAATAGTCCCACAACATGGACAGTGACATACTAGAGGGGGATAAATGACAAAAATTCCCACCAAAAATATGTATTTTAATCAGGGTTTATCTGTATGCGTCTTAAAGGGAAATTCTCAATAATGTGCCCTGCTGGAGCCTAGAAATTTTTTATTTTAGGCAACGGGTGTACAGGCTCTAAAAATTTGGCATTCACCTGACATAAAAGAACAAGTGATTATGTGGCTTGAGGTACATTATGCGGTCAATGGATACACATTTTACTGTAGCCCACTGAAGTACAGGCCCCAAACATTAGGCATTCACCATACAGAAAAGATCAAGTGATTATGTGGCTGGAGGTATATTAGACGGTCATTGGATATCAGTTTTACTGTAGGCCAGTGGAGTACAGGCCCCAAACTTTAGGCATTCACCGTACAGAAAAGATTAAGTGATTATGTGCCTGGGGTTACATTAGGAGGTCACCGTATAACAATTTTACTGTTGGCCAGTTAGATTACAGGCCACAAGTTTAGGCATTCAATGTACAGAGAAGATACAGTGATTATGTGGCTGGAGGTATAT
Organism: Bufo gargarizans; assembly: GCF_014858855.1. Lineage (NCBI taxonomy): Eukaryota > Metazoa > Chordata > Amphibia > Anura > Bufonidae > Bufo > Bufo gargarizans. The sequence continues at coordinate 10,535,669 of NC_058084.1, read as the reverse complement.
TAGATGGTCATTGGATATTAATTTTACTGCAGGCCAGTGGAGTACAGGCCCCAAACATTAGGCATTCACCGGACAGAAAAGATTAAGTGATTATGTGGCTGGAGGTATATTAGACGGTCATTGGATATCGATTTTTCTGTAGTCCAGTACAAATATATGTCAAATACATATTTTTAAAAGATCTAAAACTATACATTTGGATAAAAAAAAACATGGCTAACGAAATCCCCCCTCTTGAATAAACCCCAAATGATAGTAGGTTAAATTCGATAACAAGTGGTCGTCACAGGTGTTGAATTCCTCTGAGGCCCCAACAATTAGGCATTCACCATACAGAAAAGATCAAATGATTTTGTGGCTGGAGGTATATTAAAAGGTCATTGGATAACAATTTTACTGTAGGCCAGTGTAGTACAGGCCCCAAACATTAGGCATTCACCGGACAGAAAAGGCCTTTTATGCCGCTGTATTTAGATAAGACAGGGACCGTTCTTTGTTCTTGGTGGTGGCGGATATGTGTGAACTGGCATGGGGAAATTCAATTAAACATGGTCGTCACAAGTGTTGAATTCCTCCGAGATCCAGCCCTCATTCATTTTTAGAAATGTGAGGTAGTCCACACTGTCGTGAGCTAGGCGAGTGCGCTTATCGGTCACGATCCCCCCTGCTGCGCTGAACGTCCTTTCGGACAGGACACTCGATGAGAAGCAAGCCAAGCGTTCCATGGAAAATTGTGCCAGCACTGGCTACAGGTAAAGCCTGCACACCCAGTAGTCCAGGGGTTGCTTGCTTCTGAGAGCATCCACATGGGCCGATAAAACGATGTCGTCGGAAACCTGTCGGTCTAGGCGTTCCATGAGGCTGGATCCGGAGGGCGACTGTCGATGGGTTGGTTGCAAGAATGATTTCATATCCGAACTGACCAACACACCTTCAAACTGCCCTATTCTTGCAGGCACGGTTGGATTGGTACCCGCACCTGTTTTGCTGTGAGTGGAAATTCCTCTGCCAGCGCCAGCAACAGCAGAATGCAGCATCTCTCACAGCAGGCCTAGAAATGCTGCATTCTGCCAGCCCTCTGCGATGCCGGTAACATGTCCGCCATTTTGTGTTTGTACTGGGGGTCTAATTACGTTGCCACCCTGTACTGGTCCTTGCCCTTTATGTTTTTTATACGGGGGTCCCTTTTCAAACACTGGTGCATGAAGGCCCCCATTTGCACTAAATTGGAAGCGGTGGAGTGGCCTGGCTCCTGGTCATCGCCCAGGAGAATGTTGTCCTCTGTCTCCTCCCCCCAGCCATGGACAACACCAGGGATTACTGAAAAGATTAAAGCCTGCTCTCCTTGCTCCTCTTCCCCCCCAGCCACCATCCTCCTCTGACTCCTCTTCAGTCTCCTGCTGACTTGTCTCAGAAGGAGTAGCCCCCCTGGAAATGTATTCAGCGTTGCGACTTCCACATCTTCCAGCACCTGCTCCTCGACGGCTTGATCAATGACACAATGCAATGCACGCTCCAGAAAGAATGTGTAAGGTACAATGTCACTGATGGTGCCCTGGCTGTGACTGACCAGTTTGGTGATCTCATTAAATGGCCGCAGAAGTCTGCGCGCGTCGCGCATCAGCAGCCACTGGCGTAGTGGAAAGAAACCAAGCTCTCCAGAACCTGTCCTGCTGCAGAGTTCGTACAAGGCAGTCGTTTACGGCACGTTGCTGCTGGAGCAGCCTATCAAGCATATACAAGGTGGAGTTCCAGCGCGTCGGGGTGTCACAAATCAGACGTCTGATAGGCAAGTTGTGTCGCTGCTGAATGTCAGCAAGGCGAGCCATGGCCGTGAAAGATCTTCTGAAATGGCCAGAGATTTTCCTGGCCTGCCGCAAGACATCCTGGAACCCGGGGTATTTGGCAATGAATCGCTGCAGGACTAAGTTCAGAAAAGTGTGCCATGCACGGTATGTGTGTCATTTTGCCCTGTTTTAGCCCACTGCAGTTTGGCACCGTTGTCGCACACCACTTTACCAACTGTCAAGTTGAGCGGGGTTAGCCACTGATCGGCCTGTGACCGCAGAGTTAAAAGCAGTGCAGGACGGGTGTGGCTCTTGGCTTTCAGGCACAACAACCGCAGAACAGCATGGCAACGTCTCACCTGGTACATCAAATAGGTTCTGGGGAGCTTGGGGGGTGCAGCGGAAGAGGTGGTAACAGTGGAAAAGGAGGAGTCAGCTGAGGAGGAGACTGAGGATGGAGTAGGAGGAGGAGAAGAAGAGGCAGGCCTGCATGCAATCCGTGGCGGTAACACCAAATCCACACAGGTGCCACGGGTTGTATGCTTGACAGCCGTCAGGAGGATCACCCAGTGGGCAGTAAAAGTTATGTACCTTACCTGCCCGTGTTTTCTAGACAATGTGTCTGTGGTCAGATGTATCTTGGCACCGACACTGTGTGCCAGAGATACATTCACTTGACGCTTAACATGTCCATATAGCTCTGGGATGCCCTTCTGGTAGAAATATTTCGTCCTGGGGACCTTCCATTGTGGTGTGCCAATGGCAACAAATTTTCTAAAGGCCTCCGAGTCCACCAGTTTATATGGCAGTAGTTGGCGTGCTAGCAGTTCCAACAAGCCAGCAGTCAGCCGTTGGGCAAGAAGGTTATCTTGCGTCATCAACTTTTTACGCTCAAACATTTGGGCCAAGGAAGCCTGCCTTCTGCCAGATGAACGCGATGACGGCACGTTGGAAGGTGGAGTAGAGAACATATGGGAGGAGAGAGGAGAAGGAGAAGAGGCAGGATGTGGAGCGTCGGGAGTGTGGCTTTATGGGTTCTGATGGCGTTGCTCCCACTGGGCTCAGTGATGGGAGGCCAGGTGCCTTCTTAAGGCGGTCGATTATAGGTGTTAGGCTTAATGCAAATTATGCTTTGACAGCACAGGCTGCAGATGGCAACACTATTGTCAGCAGCTGACACATTAAAAAAGCCCACACTGCAGAGCCATTTGTCCTGGGAGCACAAGATGTGACCGTGCATGATGGATGGCTCGCTCCAGATACATTTGCAGTCTGCTTTTTGCCTCCTGTGCACTGCGAGTTCTGCCTACTCCTCCTCCTTTTCCTCCCTATCTGCTTCTCAATCTCTCCCTCTGAACTCCCCTTCTCTTCCTCTCTTGTGGGCACCCAGGTGACATCCATCGACATGTCATCATCGTCATCTTCACCCCCACTGACATTAGAGATCTCTGTCCTTGGGCTGATCTGGGTACTGTCGACTGATCGCTGGGTGGTGGCCGTTGCTACCTCCTCTTCCTGATCCGATGCTAAGAATGGCTACGCATCGGTAAGGTTTGGGAATGGATGGAAAAATAATTTGAGTGGAGGGGCTATGGTGGTGGTGGTGGCGTCTTTGGGGGTAAACACAGCAGAGAGTGAGGAGGGTTTCAGATACAGAGGATGAGGAGGGTGCAGAAGCAGAAGGCTGAGTGAGCCCCTCAACCAACTCTGGTGCATCCTTTGACGTAATCGCACGCATCTTCTTCAACTTTCCACTTAGGCTCCGGCCAGGTGCACCTTCCCGACCCCATTCCACCGCCGCAGAATGGCCTTCCTCTTCCTCTGCCTGTCATTTTCAAAATGACCCTGTGACAATGTCCCTGTAGAAGAGCAGTATTTGTGGAAGCAGGTGTATCGCAGGCATCAATCAATATTTGGTGGAAGCTGGTAAATCAAACCCCTTAATCAATATTTGGTGGAAGCTGTTGTATCGCAGGCCTCAATCAATATTTGATGGAAGACGGTATATTAATCCCTTCTATCAGTATTTTGTGGAAAAAGGTGTATAGAACCAGTAGCAATTAGTTATTCCAATAGCGTTTGTCCCTCTATATACCTGCAGTATCGCAGCAGAACCGCACACAACTGCTGCACAATACAAATGCACTATAATATACTTTCTATGTTAGAAGGTTTATTATAGGAATATCACACCGCAAGGCCATCTCTACCTCTTAATGTCAACTGACAGAAATTGGACTTGGGCAATGGAGCAGGTGTTGATGGGGAATGATAAGCCGTATTGATCACTGCTGTATTATTTATTTTTCACACTTATATAGTGCTGCTATATTCCACAGCTCTTTACAGACATCTAAGGTCCCTATCAATATGTATTTGGAGTGTGGGAGGAAATCGGAGAACCCGGAGGAAACCCACACAAACATGGAAAGAACATATAAACTACATGCAGACGTTGTCCATGGTCAGATTCAAACCTAGGACCCCAGCGCTGCAAGGGAACAGTGCTAACTACTGATGGGGATGAATGATCATCACTGTGATTGTTAAGACCAATAGAGTTTCCTTGCTGACAAACAAGGATTTTTTCTGCCATATTAAAGTTGGGATAATCAGACAAACATGCATTTGCTCGATTTTCTGGTGATTGGTGACACCTTTGAATCGGCTATTTATTGTAAAGGTACATTTGTATGAATATTCATTCCCAATAATTGACCGGATCATCGGCCAGTGTAAATGAGCCCTTAATTCCAAAACCTAAAACTTTATGAGCACAATGGCTGAGACAATTTCCTTACCAGCCGCAGATAATAAAGTATCACATGTCCTCAGTAAGTGGCATGCAAATGAAGAGGAAGTTCTGTCTGTGCAATTCATCAGCAAAGGATGTGCGTGGAGCCTTCCTGATTGCTAATATTAGCAGTTTTTAATATAAATTGCTATGAAAATGCTCTCCTAAATTGGAAAAGAAAAGTGGCGAGACAGCTCCATGAACTAATTAGGGTGTCATGTTATTATGCATCAAATTACTAATTGGATACTTTAAGATGAAAATAATATGGAAAGAATGTAGGAAAAAAAGTTTACTCCATCATAAAACAGAAAGAAAATTGCACAGCGTGCTACATCGTTTCTCAGTGAAAGGTTGAAAAATGCATTTCTCCAAGAAAATGGAAAAGTTAAAAATAAATTTATTTGGGTATTTGCAGGTTTTCTGATTCACAGTGACTCTGTCAGGGAACTGTTCTGACAGCATGGTCTGTAGCCCTTGTCTCTGAATCCTTGACATCTCATAAACACTCATTTAAAGTGGTTTTCTGGTGTATTAAATTTAACCTGTCACCTCCAAAACACATTTTAAACCAACATCATTACCTTACAGTAGCCCCCAGTGTGTTCCTAATCCTGTTTTTCATTCTGGTTGTTGTATACTTTATAAAAACGCAGTGTTTTCGCTATCCTCAGTGACAGCTTGAAGTCAAGGGGGCAGCAGCCTCCTTGCTTCAAGTCAAGCTAAGCCCCCTTACCCGTCCTCCCTTCACTGTGATTGACATCCTGCTGTGAGGCTGTGATCGTGAAAGTCTCGCGCATGCACGGTGCGCTCCTTGTCACTGCTCGATCCCGTCTCTGGATCCCGCACTCAGCCGGCCGCTTTCCTCTCTCTCCGCATGTGCTGGGCTTTTCCATCATGCACGCGTGCCCAGGGTGTGCAGGTTCCACATGCATGCTGGGTCACCTTTGATTTTTATCATTTTTGGTGCCAAAATGGCCTCCATTGAATACAGGGGATGCAAGTACCAACATGCATGCCGAGTCCACCACCCACTCCATACCTCTCCTGGTGTCAGGGGCTTCCAGTGAGTGGGGAGGAGCAGGCTAAGCTTTATACTCATGCTAATTAAAATCAGCCTATGAGGCAGAACCTACACCCCCTGAATGTCATGGTCACCGTCATGGCACTTAACAGGTAGAACTCAGTGTTAGGTTCCCGTCTTACAGAGATCGCCTTGACGTGCGGCAGACGGGCTCAAATAATTTTGCACAAAATGTATTTGCCAAGAATCTCTACTTATTATTAACATAACATAGGCATTATAATATGTTTTTGTACTTTATTTGGTTCGCAGAGAGCTGTTGCATTATATGTTGCGTTGTTCAGTGTTCATTAGAGATGTCGCGAACATAAAATTTTCCGCGAACGGGCGAACCGCCATAGACTTCAATAGGCAGGCGAAATTTTAAAACCCACAGGGACTCTTTCTAGCCACAGCCACAGTAGTGATGGAAAAGTTGTTTCAAGGAGACTAACACCTGGACTGTGGCATGCCGGAGGGGGATCCATGGCAAAACTCCCATGGAAAATTACTTAGTTGACGCAGAGTTGGATTTTAATCCATAAAGGGCATAAATCATCTAACAATCCTAAATTTGTTTGAACAACGTGGTTTAAAACATCCAGTGTGTGTATACGATCAGGTATGATGTTGTATCGATCAGGTAGTGTAAGGGTTACGCCCGCTTCACAGACATTGACAGACCAAACTCCCCTTTTAATGCACCGCAAACAACCGCAAACAGTCCATTTGCCCAACCGCAAACTTCCCATTTGCACAAGGTTGGATACCAAGCTAGCCATGTCCCGTTGATGTCATTGAAGGTTTCTTCCTCCACCCAGCCACGTACAACACCAAGGGTCCCCGAAAGGTGAATGGAATAGATTTTTTGAACGGGGAGATGGTTAAAAAAACGCTTGCTCCCTCCCCTTTGTTTGAATCCACGATCACTGCGTCTGCGCCGTGCAATTTACTATCTCACCCGATATGAGTGGTATTTTCTGTAGTACTATTCTCATCAGTTTAATCCCTGTTACGTGACGTCCCCAATCTGGGGTCCATTTATTAAATTGATTTTTCGAACAGGAGATGGTTAAAAAAACGCTGGCTCCCTCCCCTTTGTTTGAATCCACGCCACGATCACTGCGTCTGCGCCGTGCAATTTACTGTCACACCCGATATGAGTGGTATTTTATGTAGTACTATTCTCATCAGTTTAATCCCTGTTACGTCCCATATCAGGGATTGCCTTTTGTGAAAAAAAATTTAGGCCGGGTACCTTTGACTGCCTTCACAGTGACCAAACTCTGATACACCAAACTGAATTGATTTTAGGAACCGGGAGATGGAAAAAGCAGCTTTGTCGGTCCTCTTACTCCCAAGTTGGGGCACTGCGCGTGCACGGAGCAATGTGCTGTGACACCCTATATGAGTGGTGTCTTAACTAGTACTATTCCTATCAGTTTAATCCCTGTTACGTCCCCTATCCGGGGACGTGTGTCGAATTGATTAATCATTGTCGAATTAATGATATCCTGAAATAATGCTGTTCTGAGCTCTGTACTTGTATTGGAATTGATGGGGATTTTTTAAATTGTCTTCATTATTTCTAAAAACTATTAAGAGACTTTATTATGATTTTTTATTTTATGTATTAAAAACCCATACAACTTAAAAAAAAATAATAATAATAATGTTTTTTCTATGAAAAATTATCCAGCTGATCGCTTTTAGTCTGATCATAATGAAGCAACGGCCTTATCTGGGGTGTGGCAACATTGCCAACACGCTCATAGAGGTGATGATCGCTTCATTGTGATACGCAAGCCCCTTTACCACAACAAGGTACCGATCACGAAGGGGAATTGACACATGTATGTGCCTTTTTTTTTTGTTTTGTTTTTGCAGCCACAGTGCAGCACCAGAGGCCAGAAAAATTAGGCATGTACACATGCCTGAAAAATTAGGTATTGTTGCAGCCGCCGCTACAGCAGCGGACGAAAAAATTGATGTTTTCCAGGCAGAAAGGTGACAAAAACATTGCGGCTTGAACCCTAGTTGTTGGCGGAGAATTCACGAAAGTCATCCGGTATGCAGACATTAAATACAGCAGCGTGGGGACCATTTTGAGGCCAAGGCATGTCATCAGGCCTTTTGTTAGTCAAACGTATCCCCCACTGTCAGTCCCTTCGGGATCCATGCCTCATTCATCTTAATGAAAGTGAGGTAATCAACACTTTTTTGACCGAGGCGACTTCTCTTGTCAGTGACAATGCCTCCTGCTGCACTGAAGGTCCTTTCTGACAGGACACTTGAAGCGGGGCAGGCCAGAAGTTCTATCGCAAACTGGGATAGCTCAGGCCACAGGTCAAGCCTGCACACCCAGTAGTCAAGGGGTTCATCGCTCCTCATAGTGTCGATATCTGCAGTTAAGGCAAAGTAGTCTGCTATCTGTCGGTCGAGTCGTTCTCTCAAGGGTGGACCCCGAAGGGCTGAGGCGATGTGTAGGACTGAAAAAGCTCTGCATGTCCTCCATCAACAACACATCTGTAAAGCGTCCTGTCCTTCCCGCCGTGGTCGTGGTAGGAGGAGGATTACTTTCACCTCTTCCCCAATTAGATTCCCGTTGTGCTGTGACATCCCCCTTATAAGCTGTGTAAAGCATATTTTTTAGTTTGGTTTTGCTGCATCCTTTCTGACTGTCGGTAATTTCGTAACATTTCCGCGACTTTCTGCTTATACCGGGGATCTAGTAGCGTGGCCACCCAGTACAGGTCGTTCTCCTTCATCCTTTTTATACGAGGGTCCCTCAACAGACATGACAGCATGAAAGACCCCATTTGCACAAGGTTGGATGCCGAGCTACTCATTTCCCGTTCCTCCTCCTCACTGATGTCATTGACGGTCTGTTCTTGCCCCCAGCCACGTACAACACCACGGGTCCCAGATAGGTGACAACAACGAGCACCCTGGTGGGATGCCTGCTGTGGTTGGTCTTCGTCCTCCTCAAAGCCACATTCCTCCTCTGACTCCTCTTCCTCATACTCCTCTTGCAGCGTTGCCGTAGGTCCGGCAAGCGAGGATGACAAGACTGTTTCTGGTGGTGATGGTGACCCCAACTCTTCCTCTTCACGCTCATCTACATCCTGATCCAGCACTCTTCGCAGGGCACGCTCCAGGAAGAAAACAAATGGGATGAGGTCGCTGATGGTGCCTTCGGTGCGACTGACTAGGTTTGTCACCTCCTCAAAAGGACGCATGAGCCTACAGGCATTGCACATGAGCGTCCAGTAACGTGGCAAAAAAACTCCCAGCACCGCAGAGGCTGTCCTAGCACCCCGGTCATACAAATACTCGTTGACGGCTTTTTCTTGTTGGAGCAGGCGGTCGAACATTAGGAGTGTTGAATTCCAACGTGTCGGGCTGTCGCAAATCAAGCGCCTCACTGGCATGTTGTTTCGGCGCTGAATGTCTGAAAAGTGCGCCATGGCCGTGTAGGAAGAGCCTGAAATGGCCACACACCTTCCTGGCCTGCTTGAGGACGTCCTGTAAGCCTGGGTACTTAGACACAAAGCGTTGCACGATGAGATTCAACACATGTGCCATGCACGGCACATGTGACAACTTGCCCAAATTCAATGTCGCCAACAAATTGCTTCCATTGTCACACACCACTTTGCCGATCTCCAGTTAGTGCGGGGTCAGCCACTGATCCACCTGTGCATTCAGGGCGGACAGGAGTGCTGGTCCGGTGTGGCTCTCTGCTTTCAGGCAAGTCAACGCCAAGACAGCGTGACACTGTCTTATCCGGGATGTGGAATAGCCCCTGGGGAGCTGGGGGGATTCAGTTGATGTGCAGCCAGACGCCGCAGCAGAAGAGGACTCAGCCGAGGAGGTTATGGAAGAGGATGGAGTAGGAGGAGTAGAGGAGGTGGCAGTAGGCCTGCCTGCAAGTCGTGGCGGTGTCACCAACTCTGCTGCAGAGCCACGCATTCCATGCTTGGCAGCCGCCAGCAGGTTGACCCAATGCGCAGTGTACGTGATATACCTGCCCTGACCGTGCTTTGCAGAACAGGTATCAGTGGTCAGATGGACCCTTGCCCCAACACTGTATGCTAGAGATGCCATGACTTCCTTTTCAATCACTGAGTAGAGTTTTGGGATTGCCTTTTTTGAAAAAAGAATTTGTCCGGGTACCTTCCACTGTGGTGTCCCAATAGCGACAAATTTTTTGAAGGCCTCAGACTCCACCAGCTGGTATGGTAAAAGCTGGCGGGCTAAGAGTTCTGTGAAGCCAGCTGTCAGACGCCGGGCAAGGGGGTGACTCTGTGACATTGGCTTCTTACGCTCAAACATTTCCTTTACAGACACCTGACTGTGGGCAGATGAGATGGAACTGATGAAGGTGAGAGGCGGAGTGGCGGGTGGTTGAGAGGGGGCAAGGAGGACAGCAGTGGTTGACGTGGCTGAAGATGCTGGACCAGGAAGAGGATGGTGGCTTTGAGTTTGTGTGCTGCTTGTACTCGTCATCATGTGTTGATCCCATAGGGGTTTGTGATGTGAGTTCATGTGCCTTCGCAAAGCAGTTGTACCTAGGTGGTTGTTGGATTTCCCACAACTCAGTTTCTTTTGGCACAGGTTGCAAATGGCATCGCTGTTGTCAGAGGCAGACACACAAAAAAAATGCCACACTGCTGAGCTTTGCAATGACCGCATTCTGGTGGTGGCAACAGCATGCGTTGATTGGCGTGCTATCTGGCTGACCCCGGGTGCCGATACATGCTGTCTGACTGTGCCACTAGCTCCTTGCGACGACCTCCCCCTGCTTCCAACTCATCTCCTCCTTCTCTCTGTCTCCCCTTCTGAACTTTCCCCCTCTTCTTCTTCTCTTCGAGCAGGCACCCACGTGGCATCCACGGACACATCGTCATCATCAACCACTTCACTTGTATCTGACACCTCAGCAAAGGAAGCAGCAGCGGGTACAACATCATCATCATCACACCGTACGTCCATGTGTGTAATGCTGCCTGACTGAGACATATCCCTGTTATCTACATCCTTTTGGCAATAATGGTTGTGCATCACTAATTTCATCCAACTGATGTGATGTAATGGTGGTGGTGGTGGTGGCGGGCGGGAGAGTGGTAACTTGAGAGCAGGTGACCAAAGCTGAGCTGGAGGAGGATGGTGCGTCAAGGTTCTTAGCGGAAGCTGTTGAAGATTGGGTGTCCTGTGTAAGCCAGTCAACTATTTTCTCAGAATTTTTGGGGTTCAGGGTACGTGGCCTCTGAACACTGGGCATTATTCCAGGGCCAGTGGAAATCACAGCACCACGACCACGACGGCCCCTGCGAGGTGGCCTGCCTCTGCCTGTCATTTTTTTTTAGATAAGTGGTACTATGCGTGCAAGGTACTGTGCCACCCTATATAAGTGGTGGGCAGTGGGCACAGTACAGTCTGTGTGGGCCTGACACACACGGGCTTGCAAATGTGATTATATCACAGAAAAATATTAAATAGAATTTTTTTTTATCTGCGAGGTATTTTCTGTCACACCCTGTATGAATGGTGTGCACTGTGCACACAGTACTGTCTGTAACTGAGCCTGCAGCCTCTCACACACGGGCAGCCAGGCAACTGCAATATATATACAGGGAGTGCAGAATTATTAGGCAAATGAGTATTTTGACCACATCATCCTCTTTATGCATGTTGTCTTACTCCAAGCTGTATAGGCTCGAAAGCCTACTACCAATTAAGCATATTAGGTGATGTGCATCTCTGTAATGAGAAGGGGTGTGGTCTAATGACATCAACACCCTATATCAGGTGTGCATAATTATTAGGCAACTTCCTTTCCTTTGGCAAAATGGGTCAAAAGAAGGACTTGACAGGCTCAGAAAAGTCAAAAATAGTGAGATATCTTGCAGAGGGATGCAGCACTCTTAAAATTGCAAAGCTTCTGAAGCGTGATCATCGAACAATCAAGCGTTTCATTCAAAATAGTCAACAGGGTCGCAAGAAGCGTGTGGAAAAACCAAGGCGCAAAATAACTGCCCATGAACTGAGAAAAGTCAAGCGTGCAGCTGCCAAGATGCCACTTGCCACCAGTTTGGCCATATTTCAGAGCTGCAACATCACTGGAGTGCCCAAAAGCACAAGGTGTGCAATACTCAGAGACATGGCCAAAGTAAGAAAGGCTGAAAGACGACCACCACTGAACAAGACACACAAGCTGAAACGTCAAGACTGGGCCAAGAAATATCTCAAGACTGATTTTTCTAAGGTTTTATGGACTGATGAAATGAGAGTGAGTCTTGATGGGCCAGATGGATGGGCCCGTGGCTAGATTGGTAAAGGGCAGAGAGCTCCAGTCCGACTCAGACGCCAGCAAGGTGGAGGTGGAGTACTGGTTTGGGCTGGTATCATCAAAGATGAGCTTGTGGGGCCTTTTCGGGTTGAGGATGGAGTCAAGCTCAACTCCCAGTCCTACTGCCAGTTTCTGGAAGACACCTTCTTCAAGCAGTGGTACAGGAAGAAGTCTGCATCCTTCAAGAAAAACATGATTTTCATGCAGTACTCCACAGCGTGGCTGGCAAGAAGGGTATAAAAGAAGAAAATCTAATGACATGGCCTCCTTGTTCACAGTATCACACAGGATAGGATTAGATACACAGCTCAGCAGACAGTATCACACAGGGGATAGGCTTAGATACACAGCTCAGCAGACAGTATCACACAGGGGATAGGATTAGATACACCGCTCAGCAGACAGTATCACACAGGATAGGATTAGATACACAGCTCAGCAGATAGTATCACACATGATAGGATTAGATACACAGCTCAGCAGACAGTATCACACAGGACAGGATTAGATACACAGCTCAGCAGACAGTATCACACATGATAGGATTAGATACACAGCTCAGCAGACAGTATCACACATGATAGGATTAGATACATAGCTCAGCAGACAGTATCACACATGATAGGATTAGATACACAGCTCAGCAGACAGTATCACACAGGATAGGATTAGATACACAGCTCAGCAGACAGTATCACACATGATAGGATTAGATACATAGCTCAGCAGACAGTATCACACATGACAGGATTAGATCCACAGCTCAGCAGACAGTATCACACAGGATAGGATTAGATACACAGCTCAGCAGACAGTATCACACAGGATAGGATTAGATACACAGCTCAGCAGACAGTATCACACAGGATAGGATTAGATACACAGCTCAGCAGACAGTATCACACAGGATAGGATTAGATACATTTGCTCAGCAGACAGTATCATACATGTTAGGATTAGGTACACAGCTCAGCAGTCAGTATCACACAGGATAGGATTAGATACACAGCTCAGCAGACAGTATCACATATGATTGGATTAGATACATAGCTCAGCAGACAGTATCACACAGGATAGGATTAGATACACAGCTCAGCAGACAGTATCACATATGATTGGATTAGATACATAGCTCAGCAGACAATTAATAATCAAATATGTTAAATGTCATGCAAAAATTGCGGTATATACTGACACCCAATGTGTCTGAATTGTATTATTTTAATTTGTAACATGTAATGGGATTGGTAAAAGTTTATAATAATCTCTGCATAATACTGTGGTTGGTGTGTGTTATTTTGAATATAATAAATACTAGATACTATAATACTAGACTAGCACTGTATACTGACACCAATTGTATCTAAATCATAGTATACGGCATATAGAATTGTAGTGAACAATTGCACAGTAAAAAAAAAAAAAGCATCCGTCGGAGGGATTTGTTTAATGTATACAATATGCTTTTCATATATGTGAAATGTAAGACAATGGCGTGATGTGAACCCGGCAAAATTTCCCAGTTGTAATTCCATTACCAGGTCTTGACCTAATGGTCAGGTAGTAGCTAGTGATGAGCGGGAGGTGCCATATTCGATTTTGCGAATATTTGATTGAATATTCGTCTTATTTTAATCTAACTCGAATATTCATCATTATTCTATTTATTGCGAACAATATGCGATTTAATTATTCGCGTATTGCGATTTTTTGTCCCCCAACCCTATAAGGCAACTTTCCTATTGGTTGGCTATGGCTATTGGCTAATATGTGTATTTTACGAATATTCGCTATATTGCTATATATTCTTGTTTTAGAATATGACGAATATTCTAAAAAACAAAGTTATAGCAATATAGCGAATATTCATAAAATACACATATAGACTGTAATTTAGCTAATACAGTGGTATAATCTTTTATTTTTGTAAAATTTTTTGGTCTCTTCTGAACTGAAGATTTGGAAAAAATTTACACTATTAAAAAAAGAATACTATAGCACTATATTAGCTAAATTGCAGTCTATATGTGTATTTTATGAATATTCGGGCTCTTTCAGACCTGCGTTCTTTTCTTCCGGCATAGAGTTCCGTCGTCGGGGCTCTATGCCGGAAGAATCCTGATCAGTTTTATCCTAATGCATTCTGAATGGAGAGAAATCCGTTCAGGATGCATCAGGATGTCTTCAGTTCCGGACCGGAATGTTTTTTGGCCGGAGAAAATACCGCAGCATGCTGCGCTTTTTGCTCCGGCCAAAAATCCTGAAGACTTGCCGCAAGGCCGGATCCGGAATTAATGCCCATTGAAAGGCATAGATCCAGATCCGGCCTTAAGCTAAACGTCGTTTCGGCGCATTGCCGGATCCGACGTTTAGCTTTTTTAGAGTGGTTACCATGGCTGCCGGGACGCTAAAGTCCTGGCAGCCATGGTAAAGTGTAGTGGGGAGCGGGGGAGCAGCATACTTACAGTCCGTGCGGCTCCCGGGGCGCTCCAGAGTGACGTCAGGGCGCCCCAAGCGCATGGATCACGTGATCGCATGGCACGTCATCCATGCGCATGGGGCGCTCTGACGTCATTCTGGAGCGCCCCGGGAGCCGCGCGGACTGTAAGTATACCGCTCCCCCGCTCGCCACTACTACTATGGCAACCAGGACTTTAATAGCGTCCTGGCTGCCATAGTAACACTGAACCCATTTTGAAGACGGATCCGTCTTCAAATGCTTTCAGTTCACTTGTGTTTTTCCGGATCCGGCGTGTAATTCCGGCAAGTGGAGTAGACGCCGGATCCGGACAACGCAAGTGTGAAAGAGGCCTCAGCTATATTGCTATAACTTCGTTTTTAAGAATATGACAAATATTCTAAAAAACTAAGTTATAGCAACATAGCAAATATATTCGTTATTTTGAATATTTGTCTTTTTTTTTATTTTTTTCAATTTTACTGTTATTACACTTCGGCATACTCCTCCCCAACAAGCGTCCCCGTCACCATGGGAACGCCTGTGGGTTAGAATATACCATCGGATCTGAGTTTTCACAATCTGAGGGAAAACTCAGATCCCATGGTATTTTCTAACTCACAGGCGTTCCCATGGTGACGGGGACGCTAGTCGGAGAGCAGTATGCGAACAACTGTACAGATAGGGAAAAAAACTGAGAATATTCTAAATAACTAATATATTCATTATATTGCTATATATTTTTTTTTTCCATATGAAAACATGATTCCTTCCTGCTTAAGTTGCTTGTGGGCCAATGACTCATTGACTCACAAGAAAGAATCCGTTTTTTTTTGTGAATATATAGCACTATATTCAAAATATTCGCGAATTAGCGAAGTTGCGATATTCGCAATTAATATTCGCTATTCGAATATTCACGCTCAACACTAGTATTAGCTAGTAACACAATGCGCCACCTGCTGTCTGAATGTTGTATTGCAATTTATCCAATTTAGATATAACATCATTTTGTGACACACATCTCAGGATGTTGAGATAAGTGAGCAGTTAAAGGAATTGTCTTATCATGGACAATGCGGGCATATCGCTAGGATATTCCCCCATTGTCTTATAGGTGCGGGTGCGGCTATTTTTGCCAGCCCCATAGAAAATAAATGGAGGGTGGCTGCGTATGCGCTGTGCACCTTAATTCGCTTGCGGGGCTCCGTTCTCGATATAGGTGCAGGTCCCAGCAGTAGGGGGCATATCCTAGCAATATGCCCCCATTGTCCATGATGAGACAACCCCTTTATGTGTAGACACATCGGTACAAAATATGGGCCATCAAAGATGCATTCAGCTGCCAAGCGCACAAGCAAAAGGCCAGCTAGTTTCATAGGTACAAATCTGCTGAAATATGCCCTTTAATATACCAGAATACCCTTTTAAGCTAATTAAGCTTTCTATAAAATTAATGAGAATTGAGCTATATTGAGTGTTTTTGAGCTGTCAAGAGTTCAAAGCTAAGGGCTACAGACTAAGCCATCGGAGCAGTTTCCTGGCAGAGTCACTGTGAATCACAAAGCCTGCTTATCTGCAAATATTCAATAATTGAAAACCATTGAACATTTTTAATAAAGTCCTATAGAAAAAATATATATTTTTAACCCCAAACGCTTAGAATGCAATTATAAAAACATTGTCCCCAAAGGTGTCAATTAGTGTTGAGCAAATTGAAGTTCATGAAGTGGGCTTCGATACGAATTTCAGGGAAAATTTGATTTACCGCAAAGCCAAATTTCCTCGTACTTCGTGGTAACTAATGGATTTCCCCTAAAATGGCAGTAAAAATTTTTTAAAATCAAACTTACCTCATCTATTGGAATGCAAAGAAATAGAGAAAAAAAGATAATGCAGCAGCACCCTGCAAACCAGAAAAAGTACAATAATGCCAAAGTCACTAAAAATATTATAGTGCTAATGCTGCGCTTATTTATAAAGTGAGATGCTTGGCAAATGCATTTTGTACAAAACCATCTGAGCCCGTCTGCCGAACCTCAAGCCGATCTCTGTAAGATGTGAACCTAACACTAAATACTACCTGTTATGCGCCATAATGGCCGCCATAAAGTTCAGGAAGTGTTGGTTCCACATACATGCTGGGTCCACTCTGCCTTTTACCATTTTTGGTGCCATAATGGCCTCCATTACTTCCAAGGAGGTAAAAGGCATTTTGTACAAAACTTGCCGGCCCCATAGGCTGATTTTAATTAGTTTCAGTATAAAGCTGTAGCCTGCTCTCACTACATTTATTTGAAGCAGTCGGGCACAAGGAAGGGTATGGAGTGGGCTCTGCATGCATGTTGGTTCCTGCATCCCTTGGAAGTATGGAACTTCCTGAACAGATGGAATAAAACTTTCATGGGTACTACCCTCTGTAGCAGAGGCAACCGTCTCCTCCTCCTCCAATTCAGACTGAAAAGACTAACTGAGGGTGGACTGGTTATCAACCTGTGTACTTTCTTCCCCCATTTCCACCTCTTCCACATGCAAAGCATCGGCCTTAATTGTGAGCAGTGAGCGTTTGAGTAGACACAGAAGTGGGATGGTGATGCTGACAATATCTATCTGTGTTGATTCCTCAAAGTTGCGTAAAACCTCACTGGAAAGGCGACAACCATATTGCAGCTGGTATTCCACTACTGCCCTCTGCTGCTCACAAAGCCTTTCCAACATGTGGAACGTGGACTTCCAGTGCGTGCTCATGTCGCACAATGGTCGGTGAGCTGGAAATTGCAAGCCCTGCTACAGCGTTGCCAGACCGGCGGAAGCTGTCGATGACTTGCGGAAATGAGAACACACGCGGCGAAGCTTCACCAGTAGCTCAGGCAAATTGGGGTAGGTTTTGATAAACCGCTGAACCATTAGGTTGAACACGTGGGCTAGGCATGGGATGTGTGTGAGCTTGCCGAGCTCCAAAGGCACCACCAAGTTACGGCTATTATCAGACACAACCATGCCTGGTTCTAGGTTGAGTGTCGAGAGTCACAGCTCCGTCTGGTCTCTTATCACCTGCCCCAGCTCTGCGGCGGTGTGCTGTTTGTCCCCTAAGCATATCAACTTCAGCACAGCCTGTTGCCGCTTCCCCACTGCAGTGCTACACTGCTTCCAGCTACCAACTGATGACTGACTGGTGCTGCAAGAGGATAATTCAGAGGTGGAATTGGAGGAGGAGGCAGAGGATAAGAAGTGGGGATTGGAGCCACTAACGTAGGAGGCGGCGGAAACCCTGATGGAAGTAGGGCCAGCAATCCTTGGCATCGGTAGCACCTGTGCCATCCCAAGGTACAACTCGCTCCCGGCCTCCACAACATTCACCCAGTGTGCCGTCAGGGATATGTAGCGTCCCTGGCCAAAAGCACTTGTCCATGTGTCAGTAGTTAAAGGGGTTGTCCGAAAAAAAAAAATATAGCACTGAAAATCTGATATATAACTGAGCTAAGCAAGTTTTATGCAAAACAAAAATATATATTTCTTCATTTCCCTGGTTCTTTTCTGGCCCTTTGTTTACATGCGATAAAAACAATCTCTGCCCCTCCCCCTGCTCTGCTAAGGGAGTGAATACAAGTGCTGCCCTGAGTGACATGTCTGCCTGCTGGGAGACTCTGCAGCATGTTGTATGTGTAGAAATACAAGTCCCAGCTGTATAATGACACTGCTAAGGGAGTAAATACAAGAGCTGCCCTGAGTGTTGGGAAATTCAACAGAAACTTGTAAGTGTAGAACTACATGTCCCAGCTTTATAATGACACTGCTAATGCACACAAGATCTTCCCCCTACCTTCTTGTGCAATGTTTTCTCTAGTATATCCACTCCAGTGCCCAGCATTGTCTCCTCACTGCCTGCAGAGCTGTGCAGCTAAAGGGGTTAAGAATCCTAGCAGAGAGTAGACGGCAGTGAAGGGGGGGCGTGGCCAGCACAGACGTCTCGTTTACAGGCTTGTAAACAACCTTTATCAGAGCAGAGAGAGAAGCTGACATCACAGGTCATGTGACCCTCAGTGAAATCTGAGAAACCAGCCACTGGAGATAAAGCGAGTGAATTGGAAAGCTGTTACATTTGCCTAGTTAGGAACATAGAAAGAACAAAAAAAATAACTTGGATAACCCCTTTAAGTATACCTTCCTAATACCTGCGTTGGTCACGGCCTGGGTGATGTTTACTGGACATATGCTGGCATAAGGCTGGGACTGCACAAGGTGAAAAATATTGGCGTCTGGGGACAGAGTACCGCGGGACAGCCACCGCCATCAGGCTGCGGAAAGCCTCAGTGTCTACAAGCCTAAATGGCAACATTTCCAGAGCCATCAATTTGGAAAGGTGTGCATTTAGTGCTATGGTCTGTGGGTGGGTGGGTGGCTCGGTATTTGCGCTTTCGTTTAAAGGCCTGGGTTATAGACATCTGTACGATGCGCTGGGACACAGAAGTGGATGTGCTAGTTGATTATGCTTGCGAAGGTCCAGGTGCAGGGCAGGAGGCATCTGGACCTGTGTCTTGGATAGGGGATTGGCCAGCACGTAACACAGGGGAAGTGGAGGCAGTGGTGTGACCCGCAGACATTGGTTGTGGACCCAGGCATTCGGCCCACCTATTAGGGTGCTTTGATGCCATGTGGCGGATCATGCTGGTTGTGGTGAGGTTGCAAGTGTTCACACACCTGCTTATTTTGTTACGGACCAGGTTACAAATGACAATTCTTTTATCGTTCGCACTTTCCTCAAAAAAGCGCCACACTGCGGAACACTTTCCCTTGGCAAGGGAGATTGCTGGAAGGGGGTGCTCTGAGGAAAAGTTGTGGGCCTGTTTGGTGTGGCCCGCCTTCTCCATTTTGCAACCCCACTGCCTCTTTTAACCTGTTGCAGTGCTGCGGATCCGCTTGCCACCCTACCAGGTTGGGTCAATGACTTCATCGTCCAGCACCTCCTCTTCCAGTTCCTCACTCTGGTCATCCTCCTGGCTTGTTGACCTAACAACAACTTCAGTTATTGGCAATTGTGTCTCATCCTCATCATGAACCTCTTGAGACACTAACTGCAGTTGACTTTTTGGCAACTGTGTCTCATCATCATCATCCACCTCATGAAACACTAATTGCCGTTCCCCACCGTCATCTTCTTCTGACTGTGTTTGGGAATCAGGGCACAAGATCTCCTCATGTCCTTCTTCAAGCGGGCTTGGCGTAAGGTCCAAATTAAGGGATGGCGATGAAAACAGCTCCTCAGAATATCCAAGTGTGGGATCACTTGTTTGCCAAGACTCTCCATGGTGGGTGGAAGGAGGATCAGGGTGAGGATTCTGTTGACCAGACTCTTGGCTACTGAAACTGGACTTTGTGGAAGACAGTGTGGTGCTAAACCGTCTGAAAGCATTATCTGCTGAAATCTAACCGACCACCTGGTCACACTGGTCTGACTTCGACAGTGGTGTCCTACGCCACACTGCAAACTGGAACATGAAGCTAGTTATCGTGGATGAGTGTGTTTCTTGTGCTCTGGCAGTAGGCACAGTTTCACCGAGCCCAGGGCCACAGCCTCTGCGTGCGCCATCAGCAGCACGGCCACTTCCCTGTCCCTTACTGCTCGCCTTGCGCATGTTAAATGGTATATATGCTGGCAAGTATGTCACACGTACAGTAGCTCAGGTTTTGTAAGTGTATGCGCAAATAAAGTACACAGAATGTTACAGATATTGATAGGATGCGCACACGTTATGCAGGAGGCATAGCGCAAGTAATGTCGCTTTCACCACCGCCTAATAAAAAATTACACTGAATTAATGTCACTGATATTTAGGATGCACAAACGTTATACAGGAGGTATAGCACAAGTAATGTCGCTGTCACCAGCAGCAAAAAAAATTGACTGTCACTGATATTTCGGATACGCAAACGTTATACAGGAGATGTAGCGCATGTAATGTAACTGTCCCCAGCGGACACCATCAACAGAAAAAGTACAGTGGATGTCACAGATATTTTTAGGCTGCGCACAAGTTAGACAGAAAATGTAACGTAGATAATGTCGCTGTCTGCAGCGGCCAAACAATTGCAAGCTATTTAGCGTTGGTTGCGCTAAAAATATATATTGCTGCCACACACAATAGTCCTTAAAAGGACTTTTGGGTCTAACAAGTATAAAAACTAAAATATTAATATTTCACTCCCTACACTAGCTCTCTCCCTTCTGCTCTACCTGACTAAGACTGAGGCGAACACGTGTCATCGGGTGCTATATACTGTAGCACCCAATGACCTGTTCCGGCCAGCCAATCACTGTAATGCCAGTAACCAACATGGCTACAGCATTACAGTGAATGGCAGTAGTTACCTGCACGTTTATTGGCTGCGTAGCAGCCAAGAAGCATGTGGGGAGGAGACTCAAGCATGGCGCTCGAGCACATGCGGTACTCGGCCAAACACCGTGATGTGCCGAGCATTGCGGTGGTCGAGTAAAACTTGTGTTCGGTCGAGCATGCTCGCCCAACACTACAGTTCCTGTGACCAGTGATGAATTTGACATCTCTGGGGTTCAATGACGGGGACGGTGCAATCGCCATTCCCTGTTATTGTACCTGCTATTTTCTTTTCTTTTTTTTGTAAATTCTTTATTTTCTGAGTTTTTCAGTCAAGAAACAGACATACATTGGCCTATTGGCCAAAAAAAGGAATTACATCAAGCCAATGGTACATGTATACAAGCAAAAAAGATAGCAATAACTTGAGGTAACATCATGCAGCCATATGTGGTAGTTCATTTTATCGGAAAAACAAGATCAAACTTCTATTTAGCTCCTAGAGGCGTGTAGTATTGACTAGAAAGTAGTCTAGTGGAGCGCCTAAGGAAGCTAAGGCTGCATGGATAATATACACAATTATAAAATACATTATAGAGGTAAGATAAGAGAAGAGAAAGAAGAAGAAGGCAGGGAAAGAGAGAAAGAAAAGGAGAACGGGAGTTTAGATAAAGAAGAGAGGGAGAGGGGGGGTTGGGGGGGGGGGTATAGGCTATTGTCATATAGCTTCAGTACGCAATGAGATTATATGTAGGTGAAAGGGCAAGCCCCTAAATTGAGGCACCGGTCAGGCGATGCTAACTCACTATTAATTGGCCATGTGGTCACCAAGTTAATTTATACACTGCCCATCACCCATCAGCCTCCAAGGGAGCCAGGCTTTCATAAATTTCTCATGGTTCCGGTTAATCCAACTGGTCATTTCTTCAAATTGGCAAATTTGGTTTACCTTAGCTATCCATTCCTTTACTGAGGGAGCGTTGGCGTCTTTCCAGTGAAGAGGTATGATGGCTTTGGCTGCAGCTATGAGCACTAGGTTGTGCTTTGATGGTCTGTAAAGTTCGGTTGGGAGTGAGAAAAGTTGTCAGGATTTGAACCCAGTAATGCTTCGGTACCTGGCTGCAGCTCTGTCTGCTGAGCCACCTTCACTTCTGACTTGTTACCTTGTCGGATCTCTTGTACTAGATACATTGCTTCCCAGTTTATTGCTGAACTCTGAACTCCTGGCTCCTCCCATGTACTTCCTTTAAAAGCCATGTCCTGGCTCTGTTTCATTGCCAGATTATTGTGCTCTTTGCCAATATCTTGCTCCTTGCTGCTTCCTGTGAAATCGACGTTATCATCCGTGTACCGACCCGTGGCTTGTATCATCCTACTACGCTTGCTGGTGCTCCTTCACTTATCTGACATCCTCGGCTATAGACCCACGCTTGTCCTGACTTCCATCTGCTTGCTGCCTCTCATCTATCTCTGCTTGTGCATTGCTGCTTCCAGCTACTGGACTCCGAGCCTGAACCTAGATCGTTACAAAAGTACCATCTTAAGTGTAATTTTAAGCTCAATAGGCGAGACTTTATTTATGGTCTTGTTAACATCATCCCAGAAGGGAGTGATTAGGGGGCATGTCCACCATATGTGGGACAAAGATCCCTCTCCCTCGCCACATCTCCAGCAGGCCCGATCCAGGGATAGACCGCACTTGTATAAGAACTCAGGGGTCCTATACCATCTGGATAGGAGCTTGAAATTATTCTCCTGTAATCTTGTGCACGGCGATGATCCATGCGAGAAAGCTAGGAGTTTTTTAAGTTCCTGCTCTGAGAAAACAACGTCAAGCTCCCTTTCCCAGTCTCTGACATGTAAGGTTTTTTTCGCCTCACCCTCGGCCCCTACCAAGATGTAGATCGCTGAGATTTTTCTCTGTTTACGAATTGAGGATAGGAGCGTTTTTTCAAACTCTGTCAGTTGCCTCGCTGAGTTGAGCTTCTCTCTCAATCCTCCGCACACAGCACCTATATATGCCCTTGTGAGAAAAAAGCTAGGAGAGTTTTTTAATCGTTCTGGAACCCTGCTTAAAATTGACGTTTCTATGTCTGGTGTTAACTCCCCCAGTCGGACCTGAGCTAGATGCGACCATATTTCCTGGTGGATATCTCCGTTGATACCTAAGAGGTCTGGGATGAGGTTTGCAGGCATTAGGGGGGACGGGTCGGGTGCTAGCTTTTTACCTAGCTCCTTCCATGTCTCTCTTATCCCTTTCAATAGGGGGTCCATAGTGCTACCCTTATTTTGACCAGTATCACTTAGCCAGAGAAGCCGTTGAAGTGTAGGTCCAACACTAAATTTCATAAGCTCCAATACATTTGGTTGTCTCTGGGGGTCTACTGATTCCAGCCATCTATTTAGTTGGATTGCTTGATAATATCTTGAGACGTCTGGAAGTCCTAAACCGCCTCTCGCTCTGCTCCTGACTAACAGGTCGTGAGCTAGTCTGGGTTTTTTCCCATTCCACAGGAATTTCAGGAAAAGTTTCCTGATTTCCAGAAAGAATGTTTTTGGGAAGTGAATTGGTACAAGTTGCATGGTGTATAGGATCTTGGGGAAAATATAAGCTTTGATCACATTCTTTCTACCAATCAAAGATAAATAAGGCAGGTTATATTTCAGCAGTAGTTGTGTGATATCCTTTTTGAGGGGAGTGTAATTACATTTGAATAAATCATCTAGATTTTTTGGGATCATTATTCCTAGATATTTTATTGGTCCTTTGGACCAATGAAAAGGAAGGCTGTTTTGTAAAGAGGTAGCTTTGAAGTCAGTGAGTGAGATGTTCAGGATTTCAGATTTAGAGTGGTTGACTTTAAAGTCAGATATCTGGCTAAACATCTTAATCTTTTTGACCAGTTGGTCAAGCCCTTTATCTGGGTTGGTCACCAGGAATAGAAGGTCATCTGCGAAGGCGGTACATTTTAGTTCTCCCCTTGTGTGCTTTACGCCCTCTATTTCTTGACTGTCTGTCTAACTAGCTGTATGAGTGTCTCTACGACTAGGAGCACCTGCTATTTTCAAAGAAATTAGATTTGTGACAAAGTAATTCTCCACAAAGCGATTTTTTTGTAAAATTCAGAGAAGCAGCTGAATTGCGTTTTCGAGAACTTTGCTCATCTCTAGTGTCCATAGCTTTAAAGCTTACAGGTGTTCATGTCGCGTGAATTTTTTTGCTGGCCAAGACTTTGGATGAAGTACAGAGTCAGGCTCCATATAATCTAGCTGCAGTGGTGTGCAGACTTTGTGTACATGAGCCTTAGGCCTCCTGCACACGATCGTATGGCCTTTTCAGTGTTTTGCGGTCCGTTTTTCACAGATCCGTTGTTACTTTTTTTGTTTCCGTTCCGTTATTCCATTCCGTTTTTCTGTATGGCATATACAGTATACAGTAATTACATAGAAAAAATTGGGCTGGGCATAACATTTTCAATAGATGGTTTTGCAAAAACGGAACAGATACGGAAGACATACGGATGCATTTCAGTATGTGTTCCATTTTTTTTGCGGACCCATTGACTTGAATGGAGCCACGGAACGTGATTTGCGGGCAATAAGAGGACATATTCTATCTTTCAATGGAACGGAAAAACGAAAATACTGAAACGGAATGCATACAGGAGTACATTCCAGTTTTTTTTTTGCGGAACCATTGAAATGAATGTTTCCGTATACGGACCGTATACGGACCGCAAAAATCGGCCATTAAACGAAAAAAAAAACGACTGTGTGCAGGAGGCCCTATGGCTACAACTGCAGTGTACTCAGTGTATAATTAATTAAAAACAAGAAAGCAATTTATAAATGTATCTATGAAGAAATGATTGTGATAACATTTCCTTACTTCAAGCAAATATTAACTACACAAGTATGGAAGTAAAGGGGTTATCAGACATTTACTAATTTCATAAAGGAAAAAAAAAACTAATTATGTTTGATTAGGGATTTCATAGAGATTATTAATAACACAAACTACCCAGTGCAATAAATCTTCTTCCACGTGCATAGATTTGATATCACCAAGACTTTGGCTGACATTGACGATTCAAATTAACCTTAATTGAAATTGCTCAAGCCAAGGAAATAATGCTGCTACTTAGGTAAGGTTCAGTGATCCACAGGAAAGACGATCCAACTTGGGTATTATAGGAAACCTCTTGGACTACACTGTCCTGATAGTAATTACTGTTGAGGTAATTTCACCTGAATGGAAATAACATTTTACCTTGAAGGCCACATAATATAAATTCATTCCATACTAATTAGATACAATGAAGAAAAGATTTTATTTGAGGGCTACTTATGATGAAATTATATACTTATATATAGGCCTTGAAGACTACTGACACCCAACATCAGGTCTGGCCATAGGTGTTCAGGCGCCCTGAGCGAGCTAATCTTGTGGTGCCCCCTAAACATACACAAAGAGGAAATCAATCTGAAATCAATCTTTGTAACAAACTGTTTTTTTTTGTATTACAGATAATTTAAGTGCAAGTGCAAACAAGTACAGGTCCTTCTCAAAAAATTTGCATACTGTGATAAAGTTCATTATTTTCTGTAATGTACTGATAAACATTAGACTTTCATATATTTTAGATTCATTACACACAACTGAAGTAGTTCAAGCCTTTTTTTGTTTTAATATTGATGATTTTGGCATACAGCTCATGAAAACCCCAAATTCCTATCTAAAAAAATTAGCATATTTCATCCGACCAATAAAAGTGTTTTTAATACAAAAAAAGTCAACCTTGAAATAATGATGTTCAGTTATGCACTTAATACTTGGTCGGGAATCCTTTTGCAGAAATGACTGCTTCAATGCGGCGTGGCATGGAGGCAATCAGCCTGTGGCACTGCTGAGGTGTTATGGAGGCCCAGGAGGCTTCGATAGCGGCCTTAAGCTCATCCAGAGTGTTGAGTCTTGCGTCTCTCAACTTTCTCTTCCCAATATCCCACAGATTCTCTATGGGGTTCAGGTCAGGAGAGTTAGCAGGCCAATTGAGCACAGTAATACCATGGTCAGTAAACCATTTACCAGTGGTTTTGGCACTGTGAGCAGGTGCCAGGTCGTGCTGAAAAATGAAATCTTCATCTCCATAAAGCTTTTCAGCAGATGGAAGCATGAAGTGCTCCAAAATCTCCTGATAGCTAGCTGCATTGACCCTGCCCTTGATAAAACACAGTGGACCAACACCAGCAGCTGACATGGCACCCCAGACCATCACTGACTGTGGGTACTTGACACTGGACTTCAGGCATTTTGGCATTTCCCTCTCCCCAGTCTTCCTCCAGACTCTGGCACCTTGAATATCCGAATGACATGCAAAATTTGCTTTCATCCGAAAAAAGTACTTTGGACCACTGAGCAACAGTCCAGTGCTGCTTCTCTGTAGCCCAGGTCAGGCGCTTCTGCCGCTGTTTCTGGTTCAAAAGTGGCTTGACCTGGGGAATGCGGCACCTGTAGCCCATTTCCTGCACAGGCCTGTACACGGTGGCTCTGGATGTTTCTACTCCAGACTCAGTCCACTGCTTCCGCAGGTCCCCCAAGGTCTGGAATCAGTCCTTCTCCACAATCTTCCTCAGGGTCCGGTCACCTCTTCTCGTTGTGCAGCGTTTTCTGCCACACTTTTTCCTTCCCACTGAGGTGCCTTGATACAGCACTCTGGGAACAGCCTATTCGTTCAGAAATTTCTTTCTGTGTCTTACCCTCTGGCTTGAGGATGTCAATGATGGCCTTCTGGACAGCAGTCAGGTCGGCAGTCTTACCCATGATTGCGGTTTTGAGTAATGAACCAGGCTGGGAGTTTTTTAAAGCCTCAGGAATCTTTAACAGGTGTTTAGAGTTAATTAGTTGATTCAGATGATTAGGTTAATAGCTCGTTTAGAGAACCTTTTCATGATATGCTAATTTTTTTAGATAGGAATTTGGGATTTTCATGAGCTGTATGCCAAAATCATCAATATTAAAACAAAAAAAAGGCTTGAACTACTTCAGTTGTGTGTAATGAATCTAAAATATATGAAAGTCTAATGTTTATCAGTACATTACAGAAAATAATGAACTTTATCACAATATGCTAATTTTTTTAGAAGGACCTGTACAATCATACCCCGTGTCACCCATAGCCAGTCTCCTGCCCCCTTAATCATACCCTGCCACCTTTGCCCAGTCCACTGCCCCACTTAATCATACCCAGTGTCACCCATAGGCAGTCTCCTGCCCCTTAATCATACCCTGTCACCTTTACCCAGTCCCCTGTCACCTCAATTAGACACTGCCACCCTTAAATTAAGGGTGACAGACACTGGGTATGATTAAGGGGGCAGGGGACTGGATAAGGTTGACACTGGGTATAATTAAGGGGCAGGGGACTGCTCTGGATGACATTGGGTATGATTGAGGGGGCAGGGGACTGGGCAAAGGTGACATGGTATTATTAAGGGCCTTATAATGTGCCAGTAAAAAGGGACCCCCATAATGACCCCAATAATGTGCCAGTAAGTGTCCCCATAGATGCCCCCCATCATGTGCCAGTATCAAGTGCCTCTCTCCTCCACCCCACATGTCCCAGTATCAAGTGCCTCTCCCCCCCCCCCAAAGTGCCAGTATCATAGTGCCAAACCCCGCCATTTGCCAGTATCAAGTGCCAAACTCCCCATGTGCCAGTATCAAGTGCCTTTCTCCCCCCCTACATGTCCCAGTATCATAATGCCATCTCCCCCCACAAAAGTGCCAGTATCAAGTGCCTCTCTCCTTGTCACCCACCCCCCCATGTGCCAGTATCATAATGCCTTCCCCCCCCCAATGTGCCAGTATTAAGTGCCTCTCTCCTTCCCACCCCCATGTGCCAGTATCATAGTGCCAACCCCCCCATGTGCCAGTATCAAGTGCCTCTCTCCTTCCCCCCATGTGCCAGTATCATAGTGCCAACCCCCTATATGCCAGTATCAGGTGCAAACCCCCTCCTCTCATTTGCCAGTATCAAGTGCCTCCCACTCCCCCCATGTGGAAGTAACAGTCGGGTATTTAAAAAAACAAACAAAAAAATGCTATACTTACCTCCATGTTAGTGATGCGATGCAGTGAAGGCCTCTTCCGCTCTGTATGTCCATATATGTAGTCAGTGCTTGTGTATTCTAATTTAGCCTGTATTTCAGAAAAGTTTCTACTGGGACTCAAACCCACAACCTTCTGTATCAGAGGCAAGGCACTTAACCACACACAGCTATAAGAGCTGTATAGCCACTGACTGAAAAAAAAATGAGACTTTTGCTTTTGACTCGTTTAAAGCTTTGATAGCTAGTCGTGGCCAAAAGTTTAGAGAATTACATAAATATTGGAAATGGGAAAAGTTGCTGCCTAAGTTTTTATACAGTACAGACCAAAAGTTTGGACACACCTTCTCATTCAAAGAGTTTTCTTTATTTTTATGACTATGAAAATTTGTAGATTTACACTGAAAGCATCAAAACTATGAATTAACACATGTGGAATTATATACATAACAAAAAAGTGTGAAACAACTGAAAAAATATGTCATATTCTAGGTTCTTCAAAGTAGCCACCTTTTGCTTTGATTACTGCTTTGCACACTCTTGGCATTCTCTTGATGAGTTTCAAGAGGTAGTCACCTGAAATGGTCTTCCAACAGTCTTGTTATGTATATAATTCCACATGTGTTAATTTAAAGTTTTGATGCCTTCAGTGTGAAACTACAATTTTCATAGTCATGAAAATAAAGAAAACTCTTTAAATGAGAAGGTGTGTCCAAACTTTTGGTCTGTACTGTATATGAGGTATCAAATGTAATATGACACAGAAATTCAGCAAAGCACAAAGATCACACTCCTCTCTCACACACAACTGCATGAAATAGCACAAAATGGCTGTGGGGAGGTTGTTATATAGTAAGGAGTAGGCAACTTTCCTATTGGTTGCTAGGGATGTTGCTAGGCTCTTGCAGCCTTCTTATTGGCGCACAAGCTAGAAGCAGGGAGGGATCATGTGTACTGTTTAAAAAAAATTCTATGAATATTTGAAATTACAAATATATAGCACTATATTCAAAATATTTCCCGAATTACTGAAGTGCCGATATTCGCAATACAAATTTGCAATAATGTCGATCACTAATATGCTGATTTAGTTAAATTGAACAAGTCCCCCAAAAAACTAAATTTCATCTGTGTGTAGAAATAAGTGAATGTTAAAGGATCATTAAAGGAATAGGCCTCACACTCAATTTCACATTTACACTCACTGGTAGAGTGTTGCCCTACCCTATGTCTTGTAGTTGTCACATATATATATGCTGGTTTAATTTAATTTAACAAAACCCCCCAAAAATTTTATTCCAACCGCATGGAAATAGAATTAACAGAAATGGACAATTGAGGCCTGCTGCTCAATTTCTTGTTATCACACACGGGTAGATTGCTGCCTCTTGCGTATTGATGTACTGATCACCTATATGCAGGTTTAGTTAAATTGAACAAGTCCCCAAAAATTTAATTCTAACCATGTGGAAACTGAATAAAAACAGACGATTGATGTTTGATGCTCAATTTCAGGTTCACACTCATAGGTAGATTGCTGTTGTAACTTGTGCATTGCTGCAGTAATCACACATATATGCAAATTAATAAAATTAAACCTCCCCCAATAAATAATAACTAAATGTATTTCAATTGTGTGAAAACTGAACAAAGATAAATGGATGATTGAGGTTTGACGCTCAATTTCATGATAACACTCACAAGTAGATTGCTGCTATACCATGTGCTTTGCTTCAGTAATCATGTATATATGCTGGTTAATTAAATTGAACCCCCCAACAAAAAAAATATACATTGCAAACATGTGCAAATGGAATTTACTGAAACATATGATTGAGGATTGATACTCAATCTCACCTTAACAGTCATAGGTAGATTGCAGCCCTACCCTGTGTATTTCTGCAGTAATTATGTATATATGCTGGTTAATTAAATTGAACAATCCCCTGAAAAAATTAAATTACAACCGTGTGGAAATGGAATACACAAAAATGAATGACTGAGGCTTTACGGTCATTTTCATGTTAAAACTCACAAGTAAATTGTTGCCCTAGCCTGTGTATTGGTGTACTGATCCCCTTTATACTGGTTAATTAAATTGATCCCCCCCCCCAAAAAAAATAATCATAATAATTTCAACTGTGGAGAAACAGAATAAACGTAAATGGACAATTGAGGCTTGACACTCAATTTCATATTGACACTCATAGGTAGATTGCTGTTATTCCTTGTGTATTGCTATATTAGTCACAAATACATGCTGGTTATTTAAACTGACCCCCCATAAAAAAATATATATTTGCAACAGTGTGGAAATAAATAGAAACGGATGATTGAGGCTTGACACTCAATTTCATGTTAACACTCACCTGTAGATTACTGCTATACCTTGTGTCTTGCTGCAGTAATTATTTATATATGATGCTTAATGAAAATGAACCCCACAAAAAAAAGCATTTCAATGAAAATGGTGGAAAAATGAAAGTATTTCCTCTAATGTAGCTGCTTTTGAGATCGGCACAGCAGCCATAGCTCATGTCTCCTCTCTCCCTGGCTGTCAGCTTTACAGATTATTCCTATTCTACATGCACAATATTTTTTGTTTGCAATCCTAGCATTTCACTTCACTCTCCTTGCCAATAGAATACAAGATTGATTTATGACTGTCCTAAATTGATTTTTTCACCTATTCTGACTCCCTAAGATGTTTTTTCTGGCAGACACTGTAAGACCCATTCACCCTCATTCACCGCCCAGCACAGAATAACATTCTGCACATTCTGCTAGGGTACCACCCTGCCTGCTGCAGCATTGATTGGCTTATTCAGGCTGTCTGTTAGCCTGGGAGCCAATCTGGGCAAGCCCTCCCTCACCCTGCCCTTGTTCTTCCTCCCTAGTATTTTTTTTTTCTGCCGACATGTGCACTAAAATAGGGCTATGCATTGTTTTAGTGGATTTGTCTGAAACAAACCTGAAAATATTCGGGTGCAATTGCCATCTAAAAAATAGCAAAGTTCGGACCGAACCAGGTTCGGTCGGTAATGGTTTGCTCATCTTTATTGTAGACACCTCTCAATAAAATGGACATAAGCACTCTGGTTGTTCTTGCCTTGACCTTTCATACAATCAATATTTTACATTGTTACAGATGGAGACTTTGTATTTTGTATATTATTTGTATATATTGAAAGGGATCGCTCTCTCTCAGGGGGTCACAATCACAGACGTCTCATCAGACAGTGGATTTAAAGTCCACATTTATTGTGGCACCAGCACACACAAAACAATCTCTTGCCCTTCTGAGCTAACTAATACAAATTAGTTTTCCATGATTCACTTCTAAGCACAGGGTCTTAGGCTCCAAGCATTAGCAGGTCTGCTCATCAGACACACGTTCAGACAGGGAATATATCCGGCTACACGTAGCATTGTGGCCCCTCAGCCCTCCTGGATGACTCAGAGCCTCACTAGGCCTCTGTTTCCAAGTCTTTCTCTCCCTAGACTGACACACAAAGGGTGGGTTTTATTCCTTCTTAATTACATCAGGCTAGGGGAAAACCTGCCGTGGAATGGGAAGGTTCCACTACCAAGCCTACCTTCCCAGTCCAAATAAAATCCAGCCCTTGTACTCCAACAAAACAAATAGCTTCAGCAACTATGTTTGCTGAAGCCAGTGCCATCCTCCTAGATTTTACTTATCTTACTCAGTTGAGGAACCTGAGTGAGATATTCACCCCTTCCAGGACTTTTACTGTACACATTGCCACAATGTATATAATGAATTTTATTTTCTGCTGATTTTCTTCATTTTTTTTATTTTTATTTAAGTTTGTGCTGTTGGCTGTGCTCATTGTCATTATCCTCTCTCTGTGGATTTCTGCAGTTCTCTGTACATCTTTGTAAGCATTTCTTAGAAAATTACACTTTCTATTTGGTCTTCCTACAGCCTAAAAGCCATCTGAATACCTCCTATGTAATGACATTCCGTGCAAACAAATTAACAAAAAAAAAAGTTGTTCCGCATCATTAAACTGAATGTATTGTGGGAATTATATGTTTTCTTCATTTTTTTTCCTTCTAGGCTGTTGATGTTGTCCAATGTAAATTCTAAGCGTCTGTTATCATAATGATGATGCTGCTGTATTTGAGGTTATCTACCCAGCAGAGACATTTGGTAGAATTTTTTCATGTTTTTAGAGAATTGCTGCAAATTATTTTAAGTACCAGGGAGAAAAATTCCAGTTCAGGTAGTGTATGTTTGCACTTAATGTCTATTTTTGTGATCAGCAACCTCCGGCACTCTAGGTGTTGTGAAACAACATCTCCGATCATGCACACTTGCTTGGCTGTTGTCTGAACTCCCTAATAATTGAAAGAAGCATGCTTGGAGGTGTAGTTTCACAACAGCTGGAGTGCTGAAGGTTGCTGATCCCTGATCTATTTCCTTTCCTCTCAATTTTTTTTTTTAGAATAATTTATTAGCCAATTATGCCGCATAGTGTGCATTGAGTTATTGCCCAGTAAGGTGTGATTAGAAGCCTATATTTGGGAACTACATACATAAGGCCAATATGTGAGAGTGTGTCTTCAAGGAATGTTTTAAAGTGAACTTCCACCATCAAAAACCATTGATAACTAATATTTTGGCTGTTCATACGCACCACTAGGGGGAGCTTTGCTTTGCTGCATTCATGTAACTGAATTACAGAACTGTGTGCAGTAAGCTCCATCTGGTGTATTATTATTTATAGGAAACCTGAAAAACCTACATAAAAACACCTGAGTCTCTATAGCTTAAAAATATATAGTAATCTTCATTGAATAAATATACATAACATGATAACAATAGAGATGAATAACATCAATATAAAAGATAATATGACAATACAATCACTATGGGGAGTGGCTATAAAAAGTAACTACTAAATTACCCGATATATGACAGACAATAAATTGGTAAATGTTGTAAGTCAATAGAAAGTGCTAAAGCGTATATCGGTTATATCGAATACATAGGCCTCTCCCTCAAAGGTAGACCATAAATGGGTAAAAATGGTCATTACATACCCATGAGTAAGATGATCACCTCAGGAGAACTGCACACCCCAACGCGCGTTTCAGCAAAACCTTCATCTTGGGGAAGTGTGTGTATTTATTCAATAAAGATGACTATATATTTTTGAGCTATAGAGAATTAGGTGTCTTTTTGTAGGTTTTTCTGTTTATATAGAGTTGGCTCTTTTTGAGGAGTTCAGGTGTATTTTACCCCATTGTTTGGGTCTTTTATAGGAGACCTGTCAGATCCCTTATGCTTCCCTATCTGATATAAGTGGCCTGTTAATATGGAGTAGTTTATAAGAACTCACACTTTAAACTGTGCAGCATGCAGCAAGGAGTCCAGTGTGAAGGAAGGAGTCTGATGTATTCAAGATATGCAGGCTTAAACCCACCCTTTCCCAACCTTCATCCCCTGAATGACAGGTTTCTCTGTATTAGGGTGGGTTCACACCTGCGTTCTGGATTCTGTTATGGATTTCCATTATAAAATGGTTATAACGGAAAATAACGGGATCCATAAGATAGAAGGACGGATCCATTATGCTGCCCATAGACTTTAAAAGGCATTCCGTTTTGCTTTCCGTCTTAATAGAAGTCTATGGGGAAGCATAACGGATCAGTCTTGTTTCCGTTATGCAGAATGGAGAAAAAAGTCCTGTCGACAGGACTTTGCTTTCCGTCTTGCATAACGGGACCCAGGCGGATCCGTTATGATTCCCCATAGACTTCTATTAAGACGGATCAAAACGGAATGCCTCTAAAGGCTTCCGTTTTGCCTTCCATCTTATGGATTCCGTTATTTTCCTTTATAACCATTTTATAACGGCAAGCCATAACGGAATCCAGAATGCAGATGTGAACCCACCCTTACTGTGCTTATGGAGACACATGTCAATCAGTGGCTGGAGGGCAGGGTTAAGCCTGTCTATCATGAATACATTGGACTCCTTTTTTCACCCTGGATGCCTTGCTGTCCATCTGCTGTGAACTTCAACTAATTAATACTGAAAATCTACTTTATGTCAACTCCTAAGTGACAGAACATTGTTTGTCACTATATTATGATGTCCACAGAGATGGCAGCATAAGGCATGTGATAGGTTGTCTTAACTCCATGGGGTCATTTACTAATAGAAATTTTGCCTATTTTTGGTGTATTTCTGATGCAGTTTGTGGCGCAGAAGTTTTTTGCGGCACTATCTGCAACTTTTTCCCGTTCAACTCAGGTCTAAAAAAGAAGGTATGGCTTGGGCCAGGAAGTGGACGGGCCGGTGGGCCAGTCTTACTTATTATTTCCTACGCCTGTTTTAGATGTAGAGAATGGTCTAAATTTAAGCCAGCTGGCATAGAGGTAGACCGTCGGTGGATGCGCTGAAGTTATGTAGCGGACAACGCCTCTTCATAACTTCAGCGGATCCACCGCCAGTGCACAGGGTTATAAGTAAATGATCCCCAATGTCTTTTCAAGGGATTTGGAGTTCTGGGTCAGAAAAATAGTTGTGGCCTCTAGAAAAAAAAAAAAATATATATATTAGAATACAATACTGGATCGAAGAATGACATAATGTTGAAAGGGGGACATTTACTGTAATATTGTGATGCCAATACATGACACATTAAAGTCGGTCAAAATGGAGGATTTTGGCCAGTTTGTCAAACAATCATTTGAAAAAATAGTGTAAACTTCTGTCTGCCT
Organism: Bufo gargarizans; assembly: GCF_014858855.1. Taxonomy (NCBI): domain Eukaryota; kingdom Metazoa; phylum Chordata; class Amphibia; order Anura; family Bufonidae; genus Bufo; species Bufo gargarizans. The sequence continues at coordinate 10,501,019 of NC_058084.1, read as the reverse complement.
AAAATGTGATTGTCCAGGTTGGATAATTTCATCCGCTGTTATCCAAACTCACATATGTTTTAAAAACGGACTCCCTGGGCATCCAGGAACTGACATGTTGATATTTGGATTGTTCTCACAAATGATCCCACAGAGGGCTTATCGACAGTGTCACTAATGCAACTGCCCTGTGACATCACCCAGGTGCAAATGCCAAGGGTAAATGTATTTAATGCGCTCAAGCTTGCACTTCCCTTTCTTTCAGGCTGAAAAATGGGCCTAAATCACACCCCAACACAGCTTTCCATGCACCATGACACATCTCCACCATCTATCAAATTCTATGGACTTGTACGGATCCCAATAGCGGCGCGCTTGCAAGCAGGCACACAGTCACACTTATAGTAGACACATGGAAACATAAACCGCACTTATGCACTTCAAGGCTACAAAGCAAACAATTAAAGTTTTAGCTTTAATGTATTAAGAAAAATTAAATGATGCAACATACACATATACAGTTGTGTAAAACAGTTATAAAAATTAAAGGATTAAAACAGAAAAGTTCTTATACTAAGTCCATTTTCTGGTCCCGGAGAACAGGAAACACAACCCAATTTTGATCAGATGCCCGAATTGTGTAACTGTCATATCCACAGTCATGCATTTATATCCCCCGTCTCAGAGGGTTGGGCGGAAAGGGATCCTCATCTCAATCCTGGCCCAGCCTTCAGGGAAGGCACTTATTACTGGTACTTACTCCACCTCCCCCTCCCAGCTGGCAGATGTGGAATATTAGCAAACTATGTCTTCCTGTCTGCTCTGCCAAAAAAACAGGCAACGACCTGCTGACATAATTCATATTGCATCATGGTGACCATTCAGATACCTAGATTTAAAGGAAGACAAGTTTCTAATTGCGTGGGAAAACAGGCTGCCACGTGTGCTGTGTTTGGACTCCCTGTGATGTCCACATTGTACTACGTGCGATTGTTAAAGTTATACAAATGTAGGTTCTATCAGGGATTAGTTAAAGCTTACAATAAATTCAATTGCAAGGGGGGACTCCCCCTAGGGCCCTGTATATCGCATCCCGGTTTTAGTAGGAATGCCGAGTGGTGTGGTTCGGCCTAAATGTCTCTTTATGTGTCACAATACTCCTACCTGGATACAGCCGGACCCCAGGCTTTGGCTCTGAAGCAATAAATAGGGGGAATAATTGAGGGATTTGAAGAAATAGCTTGAGTCCAGACCTTGACATGAAGTTCAATGGCAGCTTTACTTGAATAAACATTTCTTTAACCGCTTGCCGCCACGCTAACGCCGAAAGGCGTCATCGCGGCGGCTCTCCCAGGTCACACTAACGCCAATAGGCGTCATCTCGCGTGAGCCGAGATTTCCTGTGAACGCGCGCACACAGGCGCGCGCGCTCACAGGAACGGAAGGTAAGAGAGTGGATATCCAGCCTGCCAGCGGCGATCGCTCGCTGGCAGGCTGGAGATGTGATTTTTTTAACCCCTAACAGGTATATTAGACGCTGTTTTGATAACAGCGTCTAATATACCTGCTACCTGGTCCTCTGGTGGTCCCTTTTGTTTGGATCGACCACCAGAGGACACAGGCAGCTCAGTAGAGTACCACAAAACACCACTACACTACACCCCCCCCGTCACTTATTAACCCTTTATGAACCACTGATCACCCCATATAGACTCCCTGATCACCCCCCTGTCATTGATCACCCCCCTGTCATTAATCACCCCCCTGTAAGGCTCCATTCAGAGGTCCGTATGATTTTTACGGATCCACGGATACATGGATCGGATCCGCAAAACGCATACGGACGTCTGAATGGAGCCTTACAGGGGGGTGATCAATGACAAGGGGGTGATCACGCATATAGACTTCCTGATCACTTCCCTGTCATTAATCACCCCCCTGTAAGGCTCCATTCAGAGGTCCGTATGATTTTTACGGATCCACGGATACATGGATCGGATCCGCAAAACACATACGGACGTCTGAATGGAGCCTTACAGGGGGGTGATCAATGACAGAGGGGTGATCACCCATATAGACTCCCTGATCACCTCCGTCATTGATCACCCCCCTGTAAGGCTCCATTCAGACGTCCGTATGATTTTTACGAATCCACGCATCTATGTATCGGATCTGCCAAACGCATACGGACGTCTGAATGGAGCCTTACAGGGGGGTGATCAATGACAGGGGGTGATCAGGGAGTCTATATGGGATGATCACCCCCCTGTAAGGCTCCATTCAGACGTCTGTATGTTTTTTACGGATCCACGCATCCATGGATCGGATCCGCAAAACGCATACTGACGTCTGAATGGAGCCTTACAGGGGGGTGATCAGTGACAGGGGGGTGATCACCTCATATACACTCCCTGATTCACCCCCTGTCATTGATCACCTCCCTGTCATTGATCACCCCCCTGTCATTGATCACCCCCCTGTAAGGCTCCATTCAGATGCCCATATGTGTTTTACGGATCCACGCATCCATGGATCGGATCGGATCCGCAAAACGCATACGGACGTTTGAATGGAGCCTTACAGGGGGGTGATCAATGACAGGGGGGTGATCACCCCATATACACTCCCTGATCACCCCCCTGTCATTGATCACCCCCTGTAAGGCTCCATTCAGAATTTTTTTTGGCCCAAGTTAGCGGAAATTTTTATTTTTTTCTTACAAAGTCTCATATTCCACTAACTTGTGTCAAAAAATTAAATCTCACATGAACTCCCCATACCCCTCACGGAATCCAAATGCGTAACATTTTTTAGACATTTATATTCCAGACTTCTTCTCACTCTTTAGGGCCCCTAAAATGCCAGGACAGTATAAATACCCCACATGTGACCCCATTTCGGAAAGAAGACACCCCAAGGTATTCCGTTAGTCCATGAATGATTGACATTTTTGTCCCAAAATAGCGGAAAGGGAGAGAGACTATGTGAGAAAAAAAAATAAAAAAATTTCCGCTAACTTGTGCCCAAAAAAAATTTTCTATGAACTCGCCATGCCCCTCATTGAATACCTTGGGGTGTCTTCTTTCCAAAATGGGGTCACATGTGGGGTATTTATACTGCCCTGGCATTTTAGGGGCCCGAAAGCGTGAGAAGAAGTCTGGGATCCAAATGTCTAAAAATGCCCCCCTAAAAGGAATTTGGGCACCTTTGCGCATCTAGGCTGCAAAAAAGTGCCACACATCTGGTATCGCCGTACTCAGGAGAAGTTGGGCAATGTGTTTTGGGGTGTAATTTTACATATACCCATGCTGGGTGAGATAAATATCTTGGTCAAATGCCAACGTTGTATAAAAAAATGGGAAAAGTTGTCTTTTGCCGAGATATTTCTCTCACCCAGCATTGGTATATGTAAAATGACACACCAAAACACATTCCCCAACTTCTCCTGAGTACGGCAATACCAGATGTGTGTCACTTTTTTGCCGCCTAGGTGGGCAAAGGGGCACACATTCCAAAGAGCACCTTTCGGATTTCACAGGCCATTTTTTACACATTTTGATTTCAAACTACTAACCACACATTAGGGCCCCTAGAATGCCAGGGCAGTATAACTACCCCACAAGTGACACCATTTTGGAAAGAAGACACCCCAAGGTATTTCGTTATGGGCATAGTGAGTTCATGGAAGTTTTTATTTTTTGTCACAAGTTAGTGGAATATGAGACTTTGTAAGAAAAAAAATAAATAAATAATAAATCATCATTTTCCGCTAACTTGTGACAAAAAATAAAAAGTTCTATGAACTCACTATGCCCATCAGTGAATACCTTAGAGTGTCTACTTTCCGAAATGGGGTCATTTGTGGGGTGTTTGTACTGTCTGGGCATTTTAAAACCTCAGGAAACATGACAGGTGCTCAGAAAGTCAGAGCTGCTTCAAAAAGCGGAAATTCACATTTTTGTACCATAGTTCGTAAACGCTATAACTTTTACCCAAACATTTTTTTTTTATCAAAGACATGTGGAACAATAAATTTAGCGAAAAATTTATATATGGATGTCGTTTTTTTTTTTTGCAAAATTTTGCAACTGAAAGTGAAAAATGTCATTTTTTTGCAAAAAAAACGTTAAATTTCGATTAATAACAAAAAAAGTTAAAATGTCAGCAGCAATGAAATACCACCAAATGAAAGCTCTATTAGTGAGAAGAAAAGGAGGTAAAATTAATTTGGGTGGTAAGTTGCATGACCGAGCAATAAACCGCTAAAGTTGTGGAGTGCCGATTTGTAAAAAAGGGCCTGGTCACTAGGGGGGTATAAACCTGTGGTTAAACAGTTTACAGGCTTTGTCTTGGCTCCAGCAGGCTTTAGCATTAAACTGGCAGGCAAACTCAACTCTGCTCAATCCTTATCTCACTCTGCTGTACTGACAAGCTAACTGGGTAACTTGGCTTCTTACTATGCTGCACTTCACTTTTTTTGTATCTTCAGCCAAAAAGTAGGTTAGAATCCTGGCAGCTCCAACATGGAGTCTCAACCAGAACAAACCAGAACTGCCCCACGTCCTTCTGGTAGCAAGCAATACTGGCCCAGTTTTGACCAAAGGGGGGGGGGGGTAATGGAATGAAAAGTTCCATTCTATCTAACTATAGCTCTGCCGTAATTGCTGCCACCTGCTGGTAAACCAGGCACATTACATATGAACAATTGTAGGACAAGATATTTAATACACCTTGTGGAGGACCTGGAAATACGTACATAAAATGACAATATATTAGCCCATTAGAGATAGTAGCAGGGTGCAGTAGTGGTAACACCACTCTGGGGTGTTGCACAATCTCAAAGATGTTGGAGGCATCTGCACTTCTTTACCACAGCAGAATGCATCTAATTTAGCAGTTCCAAAAGATTCAGTTTCCATCAGTCAGGTGCTAATTGGAAGACATGAGGGAATGTCTATTCCTGCTCCCAGTAGCTCCGGTCCCAATCTCATCATGCCAGATGTATTGTTAATTTAATTCCTACAGGAATCTTCACTGCCACGGTGGCTGAACTTTTAGCCTTGAGTTTAATTGGATTATCGGTGGAGATGTATATCCCATGGCAGACTTTTTGGCACCTTTAAGGCCTAGTACTGTCAGGGTGAGTATCACACAATAAGGTAAAAGATATAGAATTACCCAGCATATTCATAAAAATCCCACCACATATAAACCATATCACACAACATTGTCATTAAATCGTTTACAGATATTAGAGGCTACGAGATAGGTCTTTATATATTACAGGACGCAAGGTGCTCAATCTGTCATGTATATGGCAGGTTAAATTCAATGATCACAGCACACATCTATCTACTGGCTATTCTCTGGGTGCTCGCCTAAATTTGTTCCCGGCTCCACCTCAGAAACACTTGAATCAATATAGGTATACAATTAGACAGCACCCCAAAATTGAAGGTGAAATAATCTGTGATTTTTATTCAGCCGGACATAATGGTGCATAATAAATTCAGACAACGTTGCAATGATGCCAGGGCTGGGAGGTGCGTCCGGGCATGCATATCAGGCGCTGAGGATTCGGTCGCCATCTTGGATTAGGGCAGGAGCCAAATTTCACATAGGACCCCTGCAGGGCGCTACCGCGCAGGAGCATAGAGTGCTGAGGATGAATCACTATCATTGGAGTATGACAGAAACTCATACTAAGTCATACTAACATAAAGCGCTTTTCAGTGTTCAGAACAAATGGTGCATCATAACAGAGCTGGTAGAAGAGCCAAATCGTGGGCAGCGTTAATGGCCATATTTGATCAAATTACCGCAAACTAATATGGCAGTACAGTAAGGAGTATAGTGAGACACCATGGTGTGAATGTCTTTACCTAATGTTTGTCATATATACAGTATATATACACTCACCTAAAGAATTATTAGGAACACCTGTTCTATTTCTCATTAATGTGATTATCTAGTCAACCAATCACATGGCAGTTGCTTCAATGCATGTAGGGTTGTGGTCCTGGTCAAGACAATCTCCTGAACTCCAAACTGAATGTCAGAATGGGAAAGAAAGGTGGGCTACAACAGCAGAAGACCCCACCGGGTACCACTCATCTCCACTACAAATAGGAAAAAGAGGCTACAATTTTCACAAGCTCACCAAAATTGGACTGTTGAAGACTGGATAAATGTTGCTTGGTCTGATGAGTTTTGATTTCTGTTGAGACATTCAAATGGTAGAGCCCGAATTTGGCGTAAACAGAATGAGAACAGGTATCCACTGTGCAGGCTGGTGGTGGTGGTGTAATGGTGTGGGGGATGTTTTCTGGGCACACTTTAGGCCCCTTAGTGCCAATTGGCCATCGTTTAAATTCCACGGGCTACCTGAGCATTGTTTCTGACCATGTCCATCCCTTCATGACCACCATGTACCCATCCTCTGATGGCTACTTCCAGCAGGATAATGCATCATGTCACAAAGCTCGAATCATTTCAAATTGGTTTCTTGAACATGACAATGAGTTCACTGTACTAAAATGGCCCTCACAGTCACCAGATCTCAACCCAATAGAGCATCTTTGGGATGTGGTGGAACGGGAGCTTCGTGCCTTGCATGTGCATCCCTCAAATCTCCATCAACTGCAAGATGCTATCCTATCAATATGGGCCAACATTTCTAAAGAATGCTATCAGCACCTTGTTGAATCAATGCCACGTAGAATTAAGGCAGTTCTGAAGGCAAAAGGGGTCCAACACTATTAGTATGGTGTTCCTAATAATTCTTTAGGTGAGTGTATATCTCAAACCGCAAAGCCGATAAACCACAATCAACCTGACAATTAACCCACCCAGTATATAGCAAAAAAATAAAAGGGGGTTGGATGTTACCACCTCAAGTACAGCAGAAGTGAGGCCCATAAAAGCATGCTTCACTAGTGTCACCACTCGCTATTGGACGTCAAAGGCCCTGTAAGTAAAAGAACAAGACACATAAGGTTAAAATATCAATATTTTATATCATTCATATTTCTTTTCCATTAGAGGTCATCATAATGGCTAAATTAATCCTGACAGTAATCTTTATTTTGACCAGCTGGTTGTAAGGTATTAAGGCGGCGGATCCGAACCATCTCTCTCTCCCGGAGCAACTATTCACGGTCCCCTCCTCTCTTCAGAGGGGGGACCCAGTCGATGACCTGGAAACGTAATTGGCTCACCGAATGTTTGTGTGTGGAAAAATGTGCCACTAAGGGGGCTTCAAGTTTCTTTGTACGTATATTGGATTTGTGTTGGCATATCCTATCTTTAATTTTTGGGATTGTTTTTTATACATTATACAGTTGCATGAATTGTATTTGTCATATCAAATTTTTGGATCATCCATTGCAAAGCTATGAACCTTCAATCATGTAATTCATTTTTCTGCAAGGATATAGATCATATATAATCATGTATACCCAAATTTGATACAACTATGGATTTTATCAAAATTATGCATTTAGTTAATTGTGATTTCTTGTTAAATCTTTGTTAATTAGCCTGATGAAGGGCTACATATAGCCTGAAACGTTGCCTGAATTTATTATGCACCATTATGTCCGGCTGAATAAAAATCACCGATTATTTCACCTTCAATTTTGGAGTGCCGTCTAATTATATACCTATATTGAGGCTTAATTTATTACCACAAGTGACCAACTGAACCTCGCAGCCCTGCCTGACGTCACACTGTGTCAGGGTCACGCGTACGGCCTCTTCACTTTCACCAAGACGCATCCCCTGGGAGTACACAAGGTCAGCTTAGCATAGTTTTACACAGACAGCTTCTGTCCACATGGGCATAGGGAGGCACGGGGAGTGAGAGTGGGTGGCCCACGCGACCTTGACAGTCTTAGAGAGCCCTTTCACTGCCCCAGTGAAACAGAGCCCTGCCAGAATGGTAGACTGCCACCAGTTCATCATTAGATATAAGCCCAGTCCATTAACAGGATTATATCAGGCCAGAAACCAGCCCAGGTAGCATGTAACGTTACACCGAGACAAGGAGGTGTGGGTTCGGGAATCAAGATAAAAGAACAGCCTAAGATTAAATTCTATATTTAATATCCTTGAAAGCACAGTAGACAACAACACTATATACACAAAGAATATGTACACTGGGTACACTTGGGTAAGAGAAGTAATGGAAAAAATGGCAAATCGGCCATTTTGACCCTTTTTTCCGTTACGCAATTTGCCATATTGCAAATGTTTTTTATATTTTAATAGTATGGGCGTTTTATATTTTAATAGTATGGGCAATGATACCCATGACGTTTATATTTATTGTTATTTGGGTATTTATTTTTTATTATACGGAAAGGGGGATGATGTAAACGTTTATATATATTTTTTTTTATCAAATTATTTTTTATATTTTTTTATTTTTTATCAAAAAAATTAGCATTATTTTTTTATGCTTTTGAAGCTCATATATGAGCTTGTAAATAATGTTTTTTAATTTTTTTCTATCAGGGATTTTTAAAATGAGATTTACACTAGAAATTGCTCATTTTGTTTCTTTACTGTACGAACAGTGAATCTTTAGAATAGTCACCTCAGTAGCTCGTTCTGTACTGTAAGAGCTGTGAATCTGTGGAATAGTCACCTCAGGTGCTAGTTGTTTACTGTGGGAGCAGTAAATTTGTGGAAAATCCACCCCAGGAGCTGGTTATTTACTGTAAGAGCAGTGAATCTTTATAACAGTCTCTGAAGGAGCTGGTCACAGCAAAATAATTTAACAGTATCATGGAAGGATAAACCACCTTTTACTCAGGCCAATCTTGGCCAAAAATAATGGTTGTTGGCCATCCCTGGCCCATGTAAAAGAATTACCGATCAGCCAATCAGCAATAGCTCATTTGTTGGCTGATGAGATTTTTTCTGCTGGCATTATAATTATCTTTAGGCATTAGCAGGTATCCCTGTGTAAACAGGGGGCATGCTGCCAATAATAATGTTAAAAAAAATCAGCACATACCATCCAGCCATTCATTTGGACAATTATCTGCTCATGTGAAGGTCCTTAAACAAGCATTGACTGATTTACTATATCATCAAACAGCTCTTGTTACATGGGCAGAAATCTATCCGTGTAAAAGGAACCATAGTTGATTTTCTGGGATAAAAATGAGTAAATGTATACAATTTTTGCACAAATGTTTATTCGGTTTGATGGCTGCTCGGGATTAGAAGGTGAATTTTTCTTTTAGACAGTTTGGCTTGAGCCTTTTTATTTAATTTTATTCAGGATCTATAGGTTGAAACAAAGTTTCTCCATACCCTTGGTAATATTCAAGAACTCCTCGTTTGGCAAAAATAAAAATAAAATCAGATTAATAAATTTTTTTAATTGATTAATTAAAAATGTTAATGAACAAATCTACATTTATTTAGTATTTGTTCCAGATTTTTTTTTAACTATCTATATATTCTTTCATACCTTTACACTGATATAAAAAGTGTCTTTATTTGGCAAATATTTGCACCAGATTTGTAGCTATTCTGTATCTGTGTATAATTTTTGCTAAAACCAATGCATTCTATTTGTTTCTTCTTCTTAATTGGATATTACATTTTATATTTCATGATGAACTTGTTCTGCAATTTCACTTACCTCCATGCTGTGATAATGGAGGAACCTGCTAAATGTGATGATTCTGCATAAAAAGTCGGTGGATTTACATTTTCATTCAGTAGGAAATGAAGGTTCAGCGTTAGATTTCAAGGGGTCACATTCTGATTCATTTAAAATAGTGAAATATTAGTTTGTTAAATAAATAAATAATATATTGCTTTTATTCATTTTTCCAGTGTTAGCATGTTTGCTTGTGCATAAACCAGTGTGCTGCTACTTGTAGCCCTTGTCACCATGGTCTGATCAGTCATGAATGACCTGGAAAGAACTGCATCTTCTATGGACTCTACACTCTTGAGAGGGCCAATGGTTGACTCAATGGTTACAACTAATTTCTTGCCTAGCACCACTTGCACATTGTTCTTGTGATTAATGGGATCTGCAAAGCTTGGATCATTGTTGATTGCACATCGGTAGGATATTTTAGTGATAGGACAGCATTTATGGTCATGCGACAAGCCTGTTAAAGTTATTTTGATAATCGCTTAATGTCTTTGATCTTCCAAGCTAAATAGATAACTAATTGATGCGTCTTTTAAATTTGAAAACAAAATATTATGATAAAGTTTAGATAGTTTATATAGAAATTTGCAGGGCTCATCTGCATTAGGTGAGGACTCTACAGCACCATGTACAACATATTACAACATAATTTTTCTCAGCAATGCGGGCACATATGGACATGGGACATGGGACCAACACAGATGCCTTCAGCTGCCAAGCGCACATGTAACAGGTCAGACAGTGTCATAAGTACAAATCTACTAACAGAGGCCCTTTAAAAATCAAAATTCCCTTACGTCCTACCAGCAGCACAGATGAGGTTAACTGCCCCCCGTGGACTGGTAGGACCGGCGGAATTTTTAATGAGCCCAAAAGACTAAACCAATAAAAGAACTCCAGCTCCCTTAAAGGGAGGGGTTCATCCCCCAGCCCACCGTGTTTTTTTCTGTCCTTTGGACAGGTGGACTGGCGAGTTTTCTCTCTCCCTTTTTTATTTTTAAGTGGGGAGTTGGGGACATTTATTTTTGCTGACCTGGGGTCACCCTTAGTCCCTTTTATCTTAGTGCGCTTACATTTGCGCCCCATTGAGCGGTCTTTTTCATACGCTTACAGGTGCTTTCCTCCGTCATTTCCCCCCCTGCGATGGCTCGGCGGCGCTCCGCTGTAAAGTTTGGCATGGGCGCCGCCATGACCGGAAGTGACGCGGGCCTAGCCGCGGCGTCACTTCCGGTTCCCCGGCCGACAGCGGGACGGTTTTCTCCGGCCGCTTTTTCATTCCAGGGGGGAATAGGTGGATGTGTGGGGGCACCCTCACTTAGGCATAGGCCTTTTTTTCCCCTTTTTTTGCAAAGGGAAGACAGTTTGGATAGCAGTATCGAGGGGGAGGTTTAGCTTGGACTTCACCACTCCCCTGGGCGGAGCTACTCTATTTAAGCTCCCTGATTCCCTCAGTCGGTCTCTGGCTGCGCTGCTTTTACAAGCTAGCTCCAGAGTCTCCTGCTATTTGTGAGAGACTGCTATTTCAGACCGTTTTTTTTTTGCTGTTCAGCTTATATTTGACTTCTCCTCTGGTTCGTGCTCCTAAAATCATGGAGGGATTTCCCTTATTTCCGTTCTTAGGATGTTTTAATTTCTTCTCCCTTTGTTCTTTTTTCAGCTATGGCCTCTCCCAGAGAGCCCGATCAGCCACGGAAATCAGCCACCAAGAGGAGACACCTGGCTTGCTATGACTGCAATACGCCTCTTGATGACAGCTGCCCGTTTTCTAGATGCAACAGCTGTCGTTCCGCCACTGCTACAGAGCCTTCAATGCAGGACATGTACCAGTGGGCTAAGACTTATGTTGACGACTCCATTAAGGGGGTCGTAAGTCTCCTTAATGAGAGACTACCCGTTCCCTCCCAAACGCCTATGGAGGTGGCCGCCCCCACCGATAGGCCTATGCCCCTTTCTGTGGGGTCATCTTCCTCGGATGAGGAAGAATCGACTTCTGGCTTCTTTCCACCGGATAAGACCCAGAAGCTTCTAAGGTCCATCAGGCTGGGGGACCATGATGTTGACGTAGGGGAGTCTTCCGATCCCGCCTGCCGGACCCAGCGGGTCTTTAGGGCAGATAAGACCCTTCTCTCTGTGATGCGCACGGAGTGGAAAAAGCCGGAGAAAGGCCCAGTCCTTACCAGGAAGTTCAAATTAATGTTTCCTATGGCTATACCCTTAGTGGAATCATGGGGTTCCATTCCTAAGGTGGACATGGCGATTGCCAAGTTGTCCAGGCGCACTCTGGTCCCTGCAGACGATGGGTCTAGCCTGCAGGACCCTATAGATAGGAGGGCAGAGTGCACCCTCAGAAGAAGTTACTCGGCGGCCGCAGCCTCGGCCTCGACTTCCATTGCTGCCACAGAGGTCTCTTCCTTCCTCAGAACCAAGCTGAACCAGATCCAGACGGATGTTGACCAGAGTGTCTCTCGCGACGATATCCTCACTACCTTTAAATCCGTCAATTTGGCCATGGATTTTCTTTGTGACACAGCCCAACGCCAGTTAAAGTTGGCGGCCAAAACTATGGCTTTAGTGTCTGCCGCTAGGAGACCTCTGTGGCTCAAACCTTGAAATGCGGATAATGCGTCCAAGTATAACCTCTGAGGGCTCCCCTTTGAACCTAGCCGTCTATTCGGATCTGAGCTAGACACCATTATGGAGGGTCTCTCAGACAAAAAGGGGAAGAGTCTCCCCCAACAGCCCTTTCGAGGCAGGGGTAGACAAGCCCGCGGGGGCCGACCAGGACAGCAGGCTGGACGTAAAGATTGGGGGGGGCCGCCTAGAAAGTTTTCTAGATGCTCCCGCAAACCCACCAGGGAGGCAAAGCCCTCCTGACTATGGGCCTCTCAGAGGCTCTTGGATAAACCCTGCTATCCCTGTCGTTACGCCTCTAGATTTTACCGTACCCCTCCCCCACCTCCCTGTGGGGGGGCGTATTTTTTTCTTCAGGCACGTATGGGCCCAGGAAATCCGGGATCCCTAGGTCCAAAATATAGTAGCCGCTGGCTATCTAATAGACTTTGTTTCTCCCCCCCCCAGGAAGATTCATTGCTACACGCAGTTTTTTGCCGACCAGGCAAAGGATCTTGGAAGCCTATATCCAAGACTACCTTTCCAAGGGAGCCCTGGAGGAGGTACCGGCAGGGGAGAAGGGTCTAGGGATTTATTCTCCAGTATTCCTGGTACCCAAAAAGACGGGAGATCTTCGGATGATTATAGATTTGAGATTTCTCAATCGTTTCATAAGGAGGACCAGGTTCCGCATGGAAACCATAAGGTCAGTCAGCCACCTCCTCAACCCTGGGGATGTGATGGCTACTCTGGACCTCAAAGACGCTTACCTCCACATCCCGATCCATCCTTCCTCCCGGAAGTTTCTCAGGATCGCGGTCCAGATATCAGGAGTGTGCAAACATTTCCAGTTTGCCGCCCTTCCCTTCGGAATCTCGTCTGCCCCCCTGATCTTCACCAGGGTGGTAGTATCGGTAGTGGCAGCCTTGAGACACTAAGGTCTGACCATTGTCCCTTACCTGGACGACTGGCTTCTTCTAGCACCTTCAGTCCCTCTACTTTCCCACCATCTTCATGTCGCAATTTCTTTTCTGCTCCGCCTAGGCTGGATTGTCAACTGGCAGAAGTCGAACGTGAGCCCTTCGACTTCTATCCATTATCTGGGATTCATAATCGACTCTCTGGAGATGTCCCTCCAGTTGACATCAGAAAGAAGAATGCGGATCCAGGACCTAGCAAGGTTCCTTTACGTACCACGACGAGTCTCCATACGGACCCTCATGAAGATGGTGGGGCTCATGTCAGCGGCTGCGGATGCAGTCCCTTGGGCTTTATGGCACCTCCAACCCCTTCAATCGGAGGTCTTAAACAAATGGAACGGCAGCCCCAAGAGGCTAGATTCCCTGTGCTCCCTATCCAACCAAACCCGAAATTCCCTCAGATGGTGGTTCCATCTACCAGAAGGGAAGTCTATGACCCAACCAGCTTGGCTCATATTGACCACGGACGCGTCCCTTGTAGGCTGGGGCGCTCATCTAGACGGGTCCCCAGTTCGGGGATCCTGGTCTCCTCAGGAGCGGCATCTTTCTTCAAACCTCCGCGAGATGCGTGCTATCCGGCTAGCCCTCCTTCACTTCACCCCTCGGATTCGGGGCAAAGCAGTGAAAGTCCAGTCAGACAACATGACTGCCATGCTTTATATAAACAAGCAGGGAGGCACAAGATCCTTTCCCCTCTTTTCCGAGATCGGGGTAATTCTACGGTGGGCAGAGCTGAACTTATCCCATCTATCCGCCACTCACATCAGAGGCTCCCTCAATGTCATCGCAGACCGCCTAAGTCGCGGCCTACCGACCATGGAATGGTCACTATATCCGGAGATCTTCAAACAATTAGTCCTCAGATGGGAGGGCGCCAGAGGTAGATCTCATGGCAACCAAGTTCAACGCCAAGGTACAGAGGTTCTGTTCCCTATACAGGGAGGACAACCCCCTGGCGATAGATGCTCTGACAATACCGTGGAGGTTCAGGCTGGCGTACATCTTCCCTCCTTTTTCCATGATCCCGAGGGTAATGATGAAAATCCGTCAGGATCAGGCATCGGTAATAGCCATCATACCATTTTGGCCCAGGAGATCCTGGTTTACCCAGCTCATTCAGATGAGTCGGGGACAATATTGGAGACTCCCCCCGGAGCAGACCCTGGTGTCGTGGGACACTCATCTCTGCCCAGATCTGCACAGATTCAACCTGACAGCCTGGAGGTTAACCAGTCCCTTCCCAGAGTGGAAGGGCTCTCTGAGTCGGTCCTGAGAACATTATCGCATTCCAGAGCAGAGTCTACCAGAAAGGCCTACTCCCGGATTATGAGGATCTTCACCTCTTGGTGTAGCTCCAACCAGGTGACGTTTGAAGATCCGCCCCTCGCAGCGATCTTACAGTTCCTTCAGGATGGGATAGACAGAGGTCTCTCCCCTTCTACCCTGAAGGTCCAAGTGTTTGCCATCTCGGCCTGTCTTAACAGACCATATTCTCGGGACCCGCTCATCAAGCGCTTCCTTAAAGGAGTGAAAAGATTGAAGCCTACAATACTGAAACCCGTTCCTCAATGGGATTTGTCAGTTGTTCTTAGGGGGCTAGCATCCCCCCCCTTTGAACCCTTGAAGGAGGCAAGTTTTAAATTCTTAACACTTAAGATGGTTTTTCTTCTGGCCATAACCTCGGCCAAAAGAGTTTCGGAGCTTCAAGCTTTCTCCGCGTCATACCCTTATACCATGTTCCTACAAGATAGGGTCCTTCTAAAATTTCTACCTTATTTTAGACCTAAGGTTTCTACCTTTCAAAATATACACGGCCATGGCACACTTTTCAGATATCCAGCGGCGAAACAACATGCTAGTGAGGTGCTTGATTTGCGACAGCCCGACACGTTGGAATTCAACACTCCTAATGTTCGACTGCCTGCTTCAACAAAAAAAAGCCGTCAATGAGTATTTGTATGACCGGGGTGCTAGGACAGCCTCTGCGGAGCTGGGAATATTTTTGCCACGTTACTAGATGCTCATGCGCAATGCCTGTAGGCTCATGTGTCCTTTTGAGGAGGTGAAAAACCAAGTCAGTCGCACCGAAGGCACCATCAGCGACATCATCCCATTTGTTTTCTTCCTGAAGCGTGCCCTGCGAAGAGTGCTGGATCAGGCCGTAGATGAGAGTGAAGAAGAAGAGGAAGAGTTGTGGTCACCATCACCACCAGAAACAGCCTTATCAGCATCGCTTGTTGGACCTGCGGCAACGCTGGAAGAGGAGTGTGAGGAAGAGGAGTCAGAGGAGGAATGTGGCTTTGAGGAGGAGGAGGAAGACCAACCACAACAGGCATCCCAGGGTGCTCGTTGTCACCTATCTGGTACCCGTGGTGTTGTACGTGGCTGGGGGGAAGAACAGACCTTCAGTGAGATCACTGAGGACGAGGAACGGGACATGAGTAGCTCGGCATCCAACCTTTTGTAAATGGGGTCTTTCATGCTGTCGTGCCTGTTGAGGGACCCTCGTATAAAAAGGATGAAGGAGAACAACCTGTACTAGGTGGCCACGCTACTAGACCCCTGGTATAAGCAGAAAGTGCTTGAAATGTTACCGAATTACCGGAAGTCGGAAACGATGCAGCAGTTCCAAAATAAATTAAAAAGTATGCTTTACACAGCTTATAAGGGTGATGTCACAGCACAACGGGAATCTAACAGGGGAAGAGGTGAAAGTAATCCTCCTCCTCCCACGACCACGCCGGCAAGGACAGGACGCTTTACAGACATGTTGTTGATGGAGGACATGCAGAGCTTTTTAAGTCCTACGCATCGCCACAGCCCTTCGGGGTCCACCCTCAGAGAACGACTCGACCGACAGGTAGCAGACTACCTCGCCTTAACTGCAGATATTGACTTTCTGAGGAGTGATGAATCCCTTGACTACTGGGTGTGCAGGCTTGACCTGTGGCCTGAGCTATCCCAATTTGCGATAGAACTTCTGGCGTACCCCGCTTCAAGTGTCCTGTCAGAAAGGACTTTCAGTGCAGCAGCAGGTATTGTCATCGAGAAGAGAAGTCGCCTAGGTCAAAAAATTCTAGAATACCTCACCTTTATTGAGGGATGGATCCCTCTGACAGTGGGCGATACATTTGACTAACAATAGGGCTAATGAGATGAGCTGCCTTGGGCTAAAAATGGTCCACACCCTGCTGTATTTTATCTCTGAATGCCGGATGACTTGCGTGACTTATCCGCCACCAACTAGGGTTCAAGCCGCAATGTTTTAGGGCACTTTCTGCCTAGGAAAAATAAATTTTATTTATAGCAGCGGCTGCAACAATACCTGATTTTTCAGGCATGTGTACATGCCTAATTTTTCTGGCCTCCTGTGCTGCACTGTGTCTTCAAAAACCAAACAAAAAAAAAGGCACATACATGTGTCAATTCCCCTTTGTGATCGTTACCTTGTTGTGGTGAAGGGGCTTGCGTATCACAATGAAGTGACCACCTCTATGAGTGTGTTGGCAATGGCAATGTTGGCACACCCCAGATGAAATAAGGGGCGTAGCTAAAAGCTCATGGAACCTGGTGCAAGAGTTCAGCTTGGGCCTCCCTCAGTGCTTGTTGGCAAGGGGCAGGGGAGCACATAGCCTTCCTGGTGCCTGAGGCAAACATTGAAAGGGCACCCCCTCATGCCAAATTCTTGACCTAACCCCTTCCCTCCAGCCAGAGGTGTAAATTGACCAGCATGCACTTTCTATAATGCCAGTGTCTTATGTGGCACAAGGTTCTTTGGGCCCCCTCAGGCTCAGTTTTGCATAGAAAAAACATTAATTTTCTTTGTGATCATCAAAGGTGATCATTAAAGCCTACGAGGCCAACAATGGGCCCACACTGCAGAATCATTGTTTTCTGGATCACTTAACTGTCACTGAACTACCTCAGCACGACCATAGGCTTTGAAAAAACCCCATCGCCTGCAATCTACCAAACGTGCGCAAGAGCACAGTCATCGCTACTAGAGTTGAGCGAACACCTGGATGTTCGGGTTCGAGAAGTTCGGCCGAACTTCCCGGAAATGTTCGGGTTCGGGATCCGAACCCGATCCGAACTTCGTCCCGGACCCGAACCCCATTGAAGTCAATGGGGACCCGAACTTGTCGGTACTAAAAAGGCTGTAAAACAGCCCAGGAAAGGGCTTGAGGGCTGCAAAAGGCAGCAACATGTAGGTAAATCCCCTGCAAACAAATGTGGATAGGGAAATGAATTAAAATAAAAATTAAATAAATAAAAATTAACCAAAATCAATTGGAGAGAGGTCCCATAGCAGAGAATCTGGCTTCACGTCACCCACCACTGGAACAGTCCATTCTCAGATATTTAGGCCCCGGAACCCAGGCAGAGGAGAGAGGTCCCGTAACAGAGAATCAGTCTTCATATCATAGCAGAGAATCAGGCTTCACGTCAGCCACCAATGCAACAGTCCATTATCAGATATTTAGGCCCAGCACCCAGGCAGAAGAGAGAGGTCCCGTAACAGACAATCTGGCTTCATGTCAGCAGAGAATCAGTCTTCATGTCATAGCAGAGAATCAGGCTTCACGTCAGCCACCACTGCAACAGTCCATTGTCATAAATTTAGGCCCAGCACCCAGGCAGAGGAGAGAGGTCCCGTAACAGACAATCTGGCTTCATGTCAGCAGAGAATCAGTCTTCATATCATAGCAGAGAATCAGGCTTCATGTCACCCAACATTGGAACAGTCCATTGGCATATATTTAGGCCCCTTCACCCAGACAGAGGAGAGGTTCATTCAAATTTGGGTAGCCTCGCAATATAATGGTAAAATGAAAATAAAAATAGGATTGAATGAGGAAGTGCCCTGGAGTACAATAATATATGGTTAAGGGGAGGTAGTTAATGTCTAATCTGGACAAGGGACGGACAGGTCCTGTGGGATCCATGCCTGGTTCATTTTTATGAACGTCAGCTTGTCCACATTGGCTGTAGACAGGCGGCTGCGTTTGTCTGTAATGACACCCCCTGCCGTGCTGAATACACGTTCAGACAAAACGCTGGCCGCCGGGCAGGCCAGCACCTCCAAGGCATAAAAGGCTAGCTCTGGCCACGTGGACAATTTAGAGACCCAGTAGTTGAATGGGGCCGAACCATCAGTCAGTACGTGAAGGGGTGTGCACACGTACTGTTCCACCATGTTAGTGAAATGTTGCCTCCTGCTAACACGTTGCGTATCAGGTGGTGGTGCAGTTAGCTGTGGCGTGTTGACAAAACTTTTCCACATCTCTGCCATGCTAACCCTGCCCTCAGAGGAGCTGGCCGTGACACAGCTGCCTTGGCGACCTCTTGCTCCTCCTCTGCCTTGGCCTTGGGCTTCCACTTGTTCCCCTGTGACATTTGGGAATTCTCTCAGTAGCGCGTCTACCAACGTACGCTTGTACTCGCGCATCTTCCTATCGCGCTCCAGTGCAGGAAGTAAGGTGGGCACATTGTCTTTGTACCGTGGATCCAGCAGGGTGGCAACCCAGTAGTCCGCACACATTAAAATGTGGGCAACTCTGCTGTCGTTGCGCAGGCACTGCAGCATGTAGTCGCTCATGTGTGCCAGGCTGCCCAGGGGTAAGGACAAGCTGTCCTCTGTGGGAGGCGTATCGTCATCGTCCTGCCTTTCCCCCCAGCCACGCACCAGTGATGGACCCGAGCTGCGTTGGGTGCCACCCCGCTGTGACCATGCTTCATCCTCATCCTCCTCCACCTCCTCCTCATCCTCGTCCTCCTCGTCCTCCAGTAGTGGGCCCTGGCTGGCCACATTTGTACCTGGCCTCTGCTGTTGCCAAAAACCTCCCTCTGAGTCACTTCGAAGAGACTGGCCTGAAAGTGCTAAAAATGACCCCTCTTCCTCCTCCTCCTCCTCCTCCTCCTGGGCCACCTCCTCTTCCATCATCGCCCTAAGTGTTTTCTCAAGGAGACATAGAAGTGGTATTGTAACGCTGATAACGGCGTCATCGCCACTGGCCATGTTGGTGGAGTACTCGAAACAGCGCAACAGGGCACACAGGTCTCGCATGGAGGCCCAGTCATTGGTGGTGAAGTGGTGCTGTTCTGTAGTGCGACTGACCCTTGCGTGCTGCAGCTGAAACTCTACTATGGCCTGCTGCTGCTCGCACAGTCTGTCCAGCATGTGCAAGGTGGAGTTCCACCTGGTGGGCACGTCGCATATGAGGCGGTGAGCGGGAAGGCCGAAGTTACGCTGTAGCGCAGACAGGCGATCCACAGCTGCAGATCGATCAATTAATCAAGTCCTTTGGAGGAGTTAATCTGCCTAATCTCGCCCTACTGTCGCAGCCGCAACCTCTCCCTATGCTGATCAGAGCAGAGTGACGGGCGGCGCTATGTAACTCCAGCTTAAATAGAGGCTGGGTCACATGGTGCTCTGGCCAATCACAGCCATGCCAATAGTAGGCATGGCTGTGACGGCCTCTTGGGGCAAGTAGTATGACGCTTGTTGATTGGCTGCTTTGCAGCCTTTCAAAAAGCGCCAAGAAAGCGTCACAAAAGCGCCAAGAAAGTGACGAACACCGAACCCGAACCCAGACTTTTACGAAAATGTCCGGGTTCGGGTCCGTGTCACGGACACCCCAAAATTCGGTACGAACCCGAACTATACAGTTCGAGTTCGCTCATCCCTAATCGCTACACCAAGATTGACGCATAGAGGAATAAAATTTATGTCATGAGTGTGTCAACTATTGACAACTCTTTGCCATACACGTCCCTGATAGGGGACGTAACAGGGATTAAACTGATAGGAATAGTACTACTTAACACACCTTATAATAATAATAATAATACTAGTGGACGTAACAGGGATTAAACTGATAGGAATAGTACTACTTAACACACCACTCCTATCTGGTGGCACAGTAGATTGCACGCGCAATGCCCCAAATTGGAAGTAGGAGGACCGACCAAGCATCTTTTTCCATCTCCCGGATCCTAAAATCGATTCCATATACACGTCCCCCTGATTGCCATTGGCAAAATCGATTCCATATACACGTCCCCTGATAGGGGACGTAACACGGATTAAACTGATAGGAATAGTACTACTTAACACACCACTCCTATCTGGTGGCACAGTAGATTGCACGCGCATTGCCCCAAATTGGAAGTAGGAGGACCGACCAAGCATCTTTTTCCATCTCCCGGTTCCTAAAATCGATTCCATATACACGTCCCCTGATAGGGGACCTAACAGGGATTAAACTGATGGGAATAGTACTACTTAACACACCTTATAATAACGCAGAGAGAGGCAACGTAGAGAGAGGAGTCTGAAGAGGAGGAGTCAGAGGATGAAGGTGGCTTTGAGGAGGTGGAAGACCAAACACAGCAGGCGTCCCAAGGGGCTTTTTGTCACCTTTCGGGGACCCTTGGTGTTGTACGTGGCTGGGTGGAGGAAGAGACCTTCAATTACATCAGTGAGGACAAGGAACGGGACATGACTAGCTTGGTATCCAACCTTGTGCAAATGGGGAGTTTGCGGTTGTGCAAATGGACTGTTTGCGGTTGTTTGCGGTGTGTTAAACAGGGAGTTTGGTGTGTCATAGTTTGGTCTGTCACTGTGAAGCGGGCGTAACCCTTACACTACCTGATCGATACAACATCATACCTGATGTTTTAAAGCACGTTATTCCAAACAATTTAGGAATGTTAGGTGATTTATGCCCTTTATGGATT
Organism: Bufo gargarizans; assembly: GCF_014858855.1. Taxonomy (NCBI): domain Eukaryota; kingdom Metazoa; phylum Chordata; class Amphibia; order Anura; family Bufonidae; genus Bufo; species Bufo gargarizans. Next base: position 10,480,031 of record NC_058084.1, on the reverse strand, counting down.
AAAACCTGACTCTGCGTCAACTACGTAATTTTCCATGGGAGTTTTGCCATGGATCCCCCTCCGGCATGCCACCATCCAGGTGTTAGTCCCCTTGAAAGAGCTTTTCCATCTCTATTGTGGCCAGAAAGAGTCCCTTTGGGTTTTAAAATTTGCCTGCCTATTGAAGTCTATGGTGGTTCGCCCGGTTCGCCCGTTCGCAAACATTTGAGGAAATTTGCGTTCTCCGTTCCCGAACGGAAAATTTTATGTTCGTGACATCTCTACCCTTTGGCCATAGAGAAATGCCGATCACTGGGATCTGGGTTAGGATAAAAAAGAAGAGGGTTAATCCTGTACTCCTGTGGGGGGAGATATAGGATACAGACGCAGGGGGTCAGGGGTATAAGCCAAGGTGGATATAGAGACCAAGTATATAAAAAATAGGAAAACATTTCCTGATTCAGGGCATATCATAAGAGATAAGAAGCTGAGAAAGAGTAAGGCAGCCTTAGGTGATAAACTCTATGCAGCAACGCTATATAGTGACAATAGAATAGATGAAATAAAGGGTAAAAAAACACCCAATGGCGCCAAACTGCTAACAGATTATGTCTATAGGGAATCATAGACTGGTAAAAGATGTATATTTGAATAAAAGAGTGACAATATAAAAATATATATACGATAAAGTAAGGGGCTGTATTATCTCTTTGATAAAATCTTATGCCAATATGTACCCCTTACCAATAGATAGTGGAACAATTAATATTCAGCATCCATATGGTTAAGCCGTCTATCATCCAGTTCTATCGTCCGGTACATAGTATCATACGTAGAAACAGTAAAAAACGTAAAAAAACGGGTGATATACACCACACTCACTTCACCAGGGAAAGATGTTGTGGGATAAAGCTCAAGACACACACAACAACCTCCTCCCTTGCCTGGCTCGCTCGTAGAGTTACTGGAAGATACGGCAGTCCAACGCTTTGTACTTCTGGTATAATCCTTTATTAAGATCAGTCAGGTATAGCTCAACGCGTTTCGGGGGATAATAAAACCCCTTCTTCAAGAGCAAGGTTCAGTAGAGATATTAACAATGTAAAGATATTAACAATAATATATAGGTGTTTGTTACTAAAATACCCTTTACATTGTTAATATCTCTACTGAACCTTCCTCCTGAAGAAGGGGTTTTATTATCCCCCGAAACGCGTTGAGCTATACCTGACTGATCTTAATAAAGGATTATACCAGAAGTACAAAGCATTGGACTGCCGTATCTTCCAGTAACTCTACGAACGAGCCAGGCGAGTGATTGTGGTGTATATCACCTGTTTTTTTTTTTTTTTTACGTTTTTTACTGTTTCTATGTATGATACTATGTACCGGACGATAGAACTGGATGATAGACGGCTTAACCATATGGATACTGAATATTAATTGTTCCACTATCTACTACTACTATCTATTGGTAAGGGGTACATATTGACATAAGATTTGATCACTGGGATCACAGTAGATGGATGCCCTCAGATCTGCTTGTCGTAGAATCCCCTTCTATGTGTTAAAATGGAGACCTGGCACTGCCATGCATTAAATAACAGCTGATAACACAGACCACATCTTAGTGTAGTGCATCCCATAGATATAGATAATCCAATGAACTGTGTATATAGAGATGAACGTGTTAAGAACCATGCAAACTTACTCTATATTGTCTATCCCATAAAAGTCAATGGTTTATCCTACAGCCTCTAGAAAAAGCAGTGTAGGATCTACTGGAGGGAAATGGTCAAGGGACTTTTCTAGCATCACAGTCGCTTCACCCCAGCAATTGATGGTGTCACAGAAGTCAGAACCCACCGTTCACCTATTGATGGCTTATACTCCTTTAAGGGTTAAACCATCAGCAGGAAGCCATCAAGTCAATTGATTGGGGTTTGTCCGGTTTCACATTTAATTTCAAAGAGCAATAAAAAATGACCAAATAATCATTGAACCATCATGATATATTTATAGAGAGTTTCTATGGTCATCAACTAATTTGTGGCTTCTGAGCAAGAGAATTAATTAAAACCACAAGCGTTTCTAGTTCCATCAAGTGATATAAAATGCAAAAAGCAATACAGTGGTGAAATATAATATTCACCGCGTGTTACACGTAACATCTACAAGAAGACTGAAGACTGAGCTGTCAGAAGTCAGTAAGTCGAAAACCTCCAGATTTTAACATCAAGCTTAGCCTTTATTGTAAAATTTAGCTTAGGCTTGTTGCACACAACTATAAGTACAGTATTTCACGGTCCGCAAATTGCGGATCTGCAAAATATGCATGTCGTCTGTGTTTTTTGTGGATCCTTTAACTTCAATGGGTTGGTGGTCCACATGTTGTGGCCAAGTATAGGACATGTTCTAAGTTTTTGAAGAATGGACATACAGATGAGGAAAGCAAACGGATCATCTGTGAAGTCAATAGGTCCGCAAGAAAAATGCGGAAGGCATTTGCATTGCATCAGTATTTCGTGAATCCGTGTTTTGCAAAAGTGGATAGATCAAAAATACAAATAGGTCCCGCGCGACCCTGAACCCACAACTATTAAGACACCTTAAATAGAGGCATACAGTCAGGTCCATAAATATTGGGACACCGACACAATTCTAACATGTGTGTATTTATGTGTGAGGATTTTAATATTTTAAATAATAAATATGTTACTCCATCTGCAAGAGTGCCTGGTAATATTTTAAATTACAACCTGTCACTATTATAGCCTTTTAGCAAAAATTTTTGTTGTAATGTCTTTGCCTCCTTTTCATAATCCTTTCCAATTTGGTGCAATTTCTTTTAATCCGCATGAATTGGCTTTTAGGTATTTTTTCAAACTTTTTTTTCCAACTAATTTTGCCTTACAAAGCAGATACATTTTAATGCTGTACAGAGACAGGACTCCATACAGCATTAAAACAAAGTTTTACAAGGAATTGACTTCAGATCTTGGATCCAGAACTCGATTTGCTCACCCCTAATTACAGGTGAAATATTTTTAAAAAAATGTGTTTAACCAGTAAAAACTGAGCTCAGAAGACCACAGCATTAGCTTAAGGCCTCATTCACAGAACTATATCCACCTTTGCACTTAAAAATTGATTAACACTGGTGTTTGTACAATCTAACTGTTGCTGCAGTACAGCTGCAAAACCGCTATTGCTGCAAGTGATCTAAAACATCAAAAAATACAAAAAGATTCAGCGTTTTGGTGTCTGTCTGATCAAGTGGATCAAAACAGATCCGCCATCCAAAATAATGGTTGTCAATGGGTAGTGGATCCGTTTGTAATGATTCAGTTTGAGGCGGATCCGTTTCAACCCATTTTAATCACCGAGCATGCTCCACATTTGTCCACTATATATATGGCGCAAGGGGCCGTCATTGACGGAAGGTAGGTGTCACCGAGGTTCCTGGCCTCCGTGAAGTAAGAGCCGGTATTTTCAGCGGCAGCTAGTGCTGGTTGACACGTTGCTATTTTAGTATGACTGTAAGCTGATTCGGGCCGGCTCTTACTGGGAGTAGCCAGTAGTGCTGGGTGGGCGGCTTCTCCCCACACTCCAGGCCGGGTCTTTACTGGCCTATATCAAACCCAGTCAGCAGTCTCAGCAGTGTGTGGATTACTCCTCTCTGACAGGTGTTTTGGGATCTGAAAACTTGTGCCGTGCAAAAGGGCTGACAGCCGCATGCTGAGAAACAGGCCCCTAAAGCCTGCTGTGGACCACAGGTGGAGAAACTGCAAACCAGGTGAAGGTTTTTGTTCTGTGGACTTTTCATGGTATGAACAAACACCTAGTAGTAGTAGAAACCACGGCAATCGCAAAAGATTTTGTAGTAATTTCTTATTTATTTCATTTAATTATTCTTATTATGTGTTCTTGCATAGCAAGACCACATATTGTTATCTCACATATATATTATTATGTGTTCTTGCATAGCAAGACCACATATTGTTATCTCACATATATATTATTCTTATTCTTATTATAGCCAAATTTGCCACCCTAACTCCTCCCACAGTTTTTACACTACATAGACAAAAATTTACCAAAACGTGCAGATTGTGCCCGATCGGATTGCTATTACTTTGTGGAGCGATCCCACCCCCGGGGCCCCCGTGGCGGGCCCCGGAAGCCCCCTTTTTTCCCATAGACTTTGACAGGGTAAATTTTCAAATCGCTCCCACTCGCCAGGCTTTGACGCTAAAGTCACCAAACTTGGGTCACTTAGTCATAGAGTCAACCCGAAAACTTTGGGCACATTTCGGGGACCCCAAAAAGTGGGCGGGGCCACACAGAACCAATCAAAATCTCCCCATTGACTTTAATGAGACCTTCAAATTGCTACTTCTCCCACATTTTTAGGAGTACAAATTCCAAACTTTGCAGACTTGGTCGGCACCCACCCAAGTACCTTGCTTTTGCTTTGTTACCCGATCCCACCCTCCGGGCCCCTGGGACAGGGCCCCCAAAATCCACGTTTTTCCCATTGACTTTGACAGGGACAATTTTCAAATCTCTCCCAGTCGCACAGATTTTAAACTAAAGTCACCAAACTTGGGTCACTTAGTCATGGGGTCAACCTGAAAATTTCTGTCACATTTTGGGGGACATTAAAAAGTGGGCGGAGCTACAAACCACCAATCAGATTTTCCCTATTGACTTCAATGAGAAACTTTTAAATTGCTGTCATTCTCACAGTATTTAAGCCAGAATACCCAAACTAGGCACCGTAGGTCATTGGGTGACTGGGGTCAAAAAAAATTAAAAAGTGGGCGGGGTCTACAACGGCCAATCAAATTTCAGCCATTTGTTTAAATGGGAAAAATTCAAACTGCCGCTGCTCTTAGACTGTTAATGGCAGGGTTCCCGAAACTTGGCACAGTTGGTCACTGGAGGACTGTGCCAATGTATATCTCATTTTGGGGATGCTAAAAAGTGGGCGGAGCCACAAACAACCAATCAGATTTTCCCTATTGACTTCAATAAGAAACCTTTAAACAGCTGTCATTCTCACAGCACCCAAACTCGGCAGGGTGGGTCAGTGTGAGACAAAGGTCAAAATTTATAAAAGTGGGCGGAGTCTACACTCCACCCAGTTACTCCGCCCACTCCAGTTGTAAGCTACTGGTGGAGGCAAGAACACATCACACAATTTCCCCAGAAATTGTACCTTTTCTAGTTTATTTATTTCATTTCATTATTTAAATCCATCCGCATAGTAAATTAGTGGCCAACGTTTCGGTCCAACACGGACCTTGTTCACGGCCTTAGTATTATGGACATCTCAGGTGGCCACTAATTTACTATGCGGATGGATTTAAATAATGAAATAAAATACATAAGAATAAGAAATTACTACAAAATCTTTTGTGAGTGCCATGGTTTCTACTACTACTGTTGGCACCGTCTTACCACTGAGCACCGCCTATCTCTAAATTGGAGTGCCAGTCAACCACTTTTGTCTGAACAAACACCTAGATTGCAAAAAATCACTTTTTATTTTTCCTTATGTGTGAATAAAAATTAAGTTAAAGACTTTGTGGTTGCCTCTATACTACGTCAGCTAGCTTGTCTACCAGAGCAAATCCCCACAATTAGTGTCAGACGCGGGCAAACGCAGTGAGGTAGACCTGAAGGCCGAAAAGTTTTTATTTTTCCTGGGCATGAGTGTATGCCCTATATTAAACCGGCAAAGCTATGACCCGTGTCCCCTGACAAAATGGAGGCGGTCGCGAAAGCCTTTATGGAGGCTAATTTGCAGCAGCAGGAAACTAACCAGCTGCTATTACAACATGTGATGGTGTTGCAAGCGGCAGGAGCGTCCCACAACGTCCACGATGCCCGGAAAGCTGTCCATGCAGCGATCCCTAAAATGACCCCCTACGATGACGCCAAGACCTATCTGGCGGTGTTCGAAAAGGTGGCCGTGAGAGAGAGGTTACCCCGAGACCAGTGGGCTGAGGTCGTCGCTCCGTTCCTGGTGTCTGGACCCCAGGAAGCGTTTTTGGATCTACTCGATGATCAAGCATCCGACTACCCGACTGTAAAAGGTGAGATCCTGGCAAGACTGGGGGTGAATGTATTTGTCCGGGCCCAGCAGGTGCATCAGTGGGAATTTAACAAGACTGAACCCGCCAGACCACAATATTATGACCTGCTACACCGGTTGCAAAAATGGCTGCAGCCTGACGTGTTGACTCCCACTGCTATGCTGGACCGTCTGTTGGCGGATATGTTCTGGAGGGCTTTGCCGTACCCTCTCCAGCACTGGATCAGCCAGGTGTATCCTGGTAATGCCTTAGAGATGGTCGACCTGGTGGAGCGCTACGAGGCCACCAGAAAACTACAGGGGGGTTATTTTGGGAGATGGCCCATCAAACCCTAGATATCTCCACCCCAAACCCGGCAGCTGGTGCCAGCAGAACCTGCCCGGGACGTACCCCCTGCAGACCCAGCCATGGTGGTTTGCTAGCGGTGTCACGAGCCACATAAGGGCCTTCTGTCCCCATCGGGGTGAACACATGGATGACAACTATGGCTACCGCCACCCATTATATGCCAGGAAGCTGTGTGCCACAGGTACCTCTGAGACTATAGACAATAGCCACCTGTGCCAGGTGGAAGTGGGGGAAACTCTGGTGGTGGCACTGCTGGATTCAGGGAGCCCGGTGTCCCTGGTAAGAGCTGCCCTGGAGCGGCCCACCGAGTATACTGGCCGAAAAGTTGGCATTCATGGAGACTTAAAGGACTATCCCACACCCTGGTCTCTCTGTCAACAGTGGAAGGCAGGTGGACTCATGAGGTGGCCGTCGCCACAAAATGACAGTATGAACTAATAATTGGGAGAGACTTCCCCGGTTTCCTGGCACTATGGCAGGATATCAAAAGTTACCGATACCCATGAGACAGATGTAACCCTAGCAGAGTGGCCCGACTCAGGGGAACCTGAGTCTGAAGGGCCAGCGATAGGGGTGACTAGATAGGGGTGACTACCAGTGATGGCCAGTTCGCAGTGTTCGGCAATGAACACATGCGGGCTGCCATCTTGACTCACAAGTCCGGCGATGCACAGGTAAGCCCTTACCTGTGCCTGTGTTGGAAGCCGGTCTGAAATCAAATGCGGTCACCTGGAGCAGGCAGTTCCAAGAACAGCCCGATGAAGGCCCCCGGCGGCTGTTCTCGGAACTGCCTGCTCCCGGTGACCGCATTTGATTTCAGACCGGCTCCCGACACAGGCACAGGTAAGGGCTTACCTGTGCATCACCGGACTTGTGATTCAAGATGGCAGCCCGCATGTGTTCGCTGACGAACACTGCAAACTGGCCATCACTGGTGACCACCACTTCGGTGGAAGAGGGGGACACAACCCTGCTAAGTGTGATGGTGGGAGGACTTGCCGCTGGGTCCTGAGCTGGCAGACCTCAATGTCTCCAGGGATAATTTTGGTTCTGCACAATACTGGGACCCAACCCTTTCCCAAGCCTGGGAAAATGTATCAATAATAGATGGGGAACCACAACAACCGGGGGGCAGAGTCGGTGTTTCCCCGTTTTGTGGTTCCACAAGATATGTTGTATTGGGTAAAACAGCTAAGAGGTGAATCCATTGAACAGTTGGTGGTGCCCCAGCCTTATTGCAAACTCTTGTTAGAGTTAGCCGTCCAGCATGTTCTCGCGGGTCATCTTGGAATGCAGGAAACACAGGATTGGGAACTACAACGGTTTTACTGGCCCAGTGTGTTCAGAGAGGTAGAAGAATATTGTGTCTTGCCCAACCTGCCAGATAACGAGCCCCAAGCCATATTTTCGTAGTCTCCTGGTACCCCTCCCGATTATCAAGGTCACGTTCAAGCGAATCGCTATGGATCTCGTAGGCCCGGTACCGAAGTCCACTAGAGGCCACCAACACATCTTGGTCGTCCTTGACTACGCCACTCGGTACCCGGAGGCGGTGCCACTGCATCATACATCAGCCAAACCCATAGCTAAGAAGTTAATGGAGATGTTTTCTAGAGTGGGTATGCCTAAGGAGGTTCTGACTGACCAAGGGACCCCGTTTATGTCCAAGGTCATGAGGGAACTCTGTAAGTTGCTCCACATAAAACAGCTACAGACGTCCGTGTATCATCCGCAAACGGATGGCCTGGTAGAGAGGTTTAATCAACCATAAAAAAATAGGCTAAAAAGAGTGGTGTCTAAGGATGGGAGGGACTGGGACCTTCTCCTGCCCTATCTCATGTTTGCAGTTCGAGAGGTGCCCCAGGCCTCTACTAGGTTCTCGCCCTTGGAACTGCTATACGGCAAACACCCTCGCTGTCTGTTGGACATGTCCAAAGATGCGTGGGAACAACAATCCACACCGCACAAAAGTGTTGTTTAGTATGTCACCCAGATGCAAGGATGGATGGAAACAGTGTTACCTCTGATTAGAGAGCATATGGAGGCAGCGCAGTGTTAAAGTAGTCCTAAATTAGATCATTTGAGATGCACTCTGGTGCTCCAAATCAATGTACCCCCAGGGAGTTAATATCCACGCGTGGTTGAGAGACTGGACAATGACACAGAAGCTGGTCAAAGCAATCTCAAATTTATTACAGAAAGTAAGCGGTATATGTATCTTCAGAAAAGGGCAGTACTTTCTGAGGCCCAGGCATTATTTCATTGGTTTAAAAGGAAGAAGAGATAAGAGAAACAGAGATAACATCCTAACATCTGCGCACTGTGTATCACTTTGGTATGTGAACTAATGTAAACATCTAAGTGTCCGCCATCTTGTAATGGCGTCTATTCTAACAATAATACTGCATATGTCATATGTGACACTTCAAGGAAGTGCTTCTCTATAGGCAGTGAATGATATGTATATATCATCAAGTCATATGATTGGCTTATGCATTCCTCCACAATCTATACACCTCCCTTGGGACACCTGTACAAAGATGAGAAAACAGACCCTTCCCACAGCACAGCTCTTTGCCCCCCCTCTCTTCTCCAGTCTTGAAACAAAAAGGGGGGTGGGAGGCACTTGAAGAAGAAAAGGTTAACTCATTACAGTCCTAGAGATACAAAATATAGAATAAAATTCACACATCTTTAACAGCAGCGAGCCCAGAGTAGGATCTATAATCTGCAGGCTCGGGTCCGGATCTTTAAACCGGGTGATTGGGTATTGGTTCTGGTACCAACCGTAGACAGTAAGTTCCTAGTTAGGTGGCAGGGGCCCTACGAGGTACTTGAAAAAATTGGAGAGGTAGATTACAAGGTGCACCAGCTAGGGAGGCGAAAGCCGAAGCAGGTGTACCATGTGAATTTGCTCAAACCATGGAAAGATATGGAAACCTGTACTGAAGACAACACGTGACCAGGTTTTCTAGGGAAAGCGGTTTCAGCTTCTATGTCTGAAGCAAGGGAAGCGGCTGCCACAGTGAAAATTGCTGACAGCCTCTCCTCTAAACAGGTTGAGTTAGCCAGGGAGTTCATTAGTCGGAACACGGATGTGTTCTCGGACCTCCCTGGACGCACTTCAATAATCTGGCATAAAATTATCATTGAGCCTCAGGCAAAAGTCCGGTTGAAACCATACCGGGTCCCCGAGGCTTGGCAACAAGCCATTGCAGAGGAAGTGCAGCTAATGCTGCAGCTAGACGTCATTGAGGAGTCCAAAAGTGAATGGGCCAGTCCGATAGTCTTAATACCCAAGCTGTACAGGACATTATGGTTCTGTAACGATTTTCGCAGACTAAACAAAATTTCAAAGTTTGATGCATATCCCATGCCTCGGGTGGATGAGCTTATTGAGAGGTTAGGCCAAGCTCGGTATTTTTCTGTTTTAGACCTCACCAAAGGGTACTGGCAGGTACCCTTGACGTAGGCTGCCAAAGAGAAAACTGCCTTCATCACACCAGAAGGGCCATACCAATATAAGGTGTTACCCTACGTCTCATGGATATTGCACTTCGTCCACATCGTTGGTACGCTTCGGCTTGCCTGGATGATATTGTCATTCATAGTACAAAAAGTAATCTACCAAAAGTGCAGGCTGTAGTGAACTCCCGTAGGAAGGCTGGACTGACCGCTAACCCAAAGAAATGCGCGATAAGGTTAGAGGAAACTAAGTACCTGGGGTATGTCATTGGACATGGAGTAATCAAACCCCAAGTAAATAAAATAGAGGCGATTCTGGATTTGGCCCCAACCTGTCACCGCTATGCAAATAAAGTCATTTCTGGGAATGGTGGGCTATTACATAAGGTTTGTTCCCTGTTTTGCTACTTTAGCGGCTCCGTTGAGAGGACTCCTGAAGTGATGGAAGTCCATGATAGTCCACTGGAATGACCAGGCGGAAGAGGCTTTTTCTGCATTAAAGTCGGTCCTGTGCGGGTCACTGGTTTTGGTGACGCCTGACATCAAGAGTGAGTTTGTGGTACAGACCGATGCCTCTGAAGTAACCCTCGGAGCTGTACTCTCTCAGGAAATCAATGGGGAGGAACATCCTGTTGTTTTCCTGAGCCGCAAACTTACCCCAGCCAAGACTAGGTACAGTATAGTGGAGAGAGAGTGCCTGGCCATCAAGTGGGCACTCGAGTCTCTCCGCTAATATCTGTTGGGGAGAAAGTTTCGCCTGGTGACCGACCACTCCCCTCTCAAGTGGATGAGCCGAGCCAAAGAGAGGAATGCTCGGGTCACCAGATTGTTCTTGTCATTACAGAACTTCAAGTTCTCAGTGGAACACAGGGCAGACCGCTTACAGGGAAACGTGGATGCCCTGTCCCGGGTACACTGTCTGGCGACTATGTGTCGGCAGCTAGAGCTGGTTGACACATTGCTATTTTAGTATGGCTGTAAGCTGATCTGGGCCGGCTCTTACTGGGAATAGCCAAAGTGCTGGGTGGGTGGCTGCTCCCGACGGTCCAGGCCAGGTCTTTACTGGCCTAAATCAAACCCAGCCAGCAGTCTCCGCTGTGTGTGGATTACTCCTCTCTGACAGTGGAGCGCTGTCAGTCCCTGGGTGTTTTGGGATCTGAAAACTTGTGCCGTGCAAAAGGGCTGGGAGCTGCATGCTGAGAAACAGGCCCCTAAAGCCTGCTGTGGACCACAGGTGGGGAAACTGCAAACCAGTGAAGGGTTTTGTTCTGTATTCATGGTTTTCATGGTGTGAGCAAACACCTAGACTGCAAAATGTCACTTTTTGTTTTTCCTTACGTGTGAATAAAACACTGAACTGTTTAAGTTAAAGACTTTGTGGTTGCCTCTGTACTGCATCCGCTACCCTGTCTACCAGAGCAAATCCCATATATATATACAGTACAGACCAAAAGTTTGGACACACCTTCTCATTCAAAGAGTTTTCTTTATTTTCATGACTATGAAAAATTGTAGATTCACACTGAAGGCATCAAAACTATGAATTAACACATGTGGAATTATATACATAACAAAAAAGTGTGAAACAACTGAAAATATGTCATATTCTAGGTTCTTCAAAGTAGCCACCTTTTGCTTTGATTACTGCTTTGCACACTCTTGGCATTCTCTTGATGAGCTTCAAGAGGTAGTCACCTGAAATGGTCTTCCAACAGTCTTGAAGGAGTTCCCAGAGATGCTTAGCACTTGTTGGCCCTTTTGCCTTCACTCTGCGGTCCAGCTTACCCCAAACCATCTCGATTGGGTTCAGGTTCGGTGACTGTGGAGGCCAGGTCATCTGGCGCAGCACCCCATCACTCTCCTTCATGGTCAAATAGCCCTTACACAGCCTGGAGGTGTGTTTGGGGTCATTGTCCTGTTGAAAAATAAATGATGGTCCAACTAAATGCAAACCGGATGGAATAGCATGCCGCTGCAAGATGCTGTGGTAGCCATGCTGGTTCAGTATGCCTTCAATTTTGAATAAATCCCCAACAGTGTCACCAGCAAAGCACCCCCACACCATCACACCTCCTCCTCCATGCTTCACGGTGGTAACCAGGCATGTAGAGTCCATCTGTTCACCTTTTCTGCGTCGCACAAAGACACGGTGGTTGGAACCAAAGATCTCAAATTTGGACTCATCAGACCAAAGCACAGATTTCCACTGGTCTAATGTCCATTCCTTGTGTTCTTTAGCCCAAACAAGTCTCTTCTGCTTGTTGCCTGTCCTTAGCAGTGGTTTCCTAGCAGATATTCTACCATGAAGGCCTGATTCACACAGTCTCCTCTTAACAGTTGTTCTAGAGATGTGTCTGCTGCTAGAACTCTGTGTGGCATTGACCTGGTCTCTAATCTGAGCTGCTGTTAACCTGCGATTTCTGAGGCTGGTGACTCGGATAAACTTATCCTCCACAGCAGAGGTGACTTTTGGTCTTCCTTTCCTGGGGCGGTCCGCATGTGAGCCAGTTTCTTTGTAGCACTTGATGGTTTTTGTGACTGCACTTGGGGACACTTTCAAAGTTTTCCCAATTTTTCGTAAAGTAATGATGGCCACTCGTTTTTTTTTTTACTTAGCTGCTTTTTTCTTGCCATAATACAAATTCTAACAGTCTATTCAGTAGGACTATCAGCTGTGTATCCACCTGACTTCTCCACAACCCAACTGATGGTCCCAACCCTATTTATAAGGCAAGAAATCCCACTTATTAAACCTGACAGGGCACACCTGTGAAGTGAAAACCGTTTTTTAGGTGACTACCTCTTGAAGCTCATCAAGAGAATGGCAAGAGTGTGCAAAGCAGTAATCAAAGAAAAGGTGGCTACTTTGAAGAACCTAGAATATGACATATTCTCAGTTGTTTCACACTTTTTTGTTATGTATATAATTCCACATGTGTTAATTCATTGTTTTGATGCCTTTAGTGTGAATCTACAATTTTCAAAGTCATGAAAAAAAACTCTTTGAATTAGAAGGTGTGTCCAAACTTTTGGTCTGTACTGTATATATATATATATATATATATATATATAGATATATAAATATAGATAGCCACCGTATTTTTTCCCCAAGACGCCACGGCCCAGAATTGGAGCTCTGATGAAATCCACAGTCCAACCCCAATAAGACCCCAACAAGACCTTAGATCAGACCCACAATCAGGCCTCAGCGACCCCAATGTGAATGACCCCCATTCAGACCTCATTTTAGAGCCGACATATGCCTCCCCTCAGCTGCCATGCCTGTAATCAGCCTCAATATGCTTCTCTTCTACCGCCATATGCCTCCCCTCAGCCGCCATACCTCCCCTCAGCCACTATGCCTGTAATCAACCTCAATATGCTTCTCTTCTACCGCCATATGCCTCATATCAGCCGCCATGCCTCATAACCACCATTCCATGTCATCCACACTCCCTTTTATGTTTTTCTACTTAAAAAAAGATAATTATATAAAAAAATTCTCATCGTTTTTTTTTAGCATCTTCCAAAAAAAAAATATAATAATAATAATTTAAGATTAAAATCTATGGTGGGCTAGTGAAAGCTTCTGAACTCAAAAGTAAGTTCCTGAAATAAATATTGCGCATGTAGTATCTCACTCTCCCTTTACAAACATGTTCATATTGCGTTTATATTTAAAATTTTGTCTTGTATTATGTCTCGTACAGATGTCTTCTAAAGCGGACCAGAGAAGCCCACCCAGAAGGCGCCGTAGAATTCATAAGCCGGCACTGGCGGATCCAAGGAGGGGGGGGGAACAGGGCAATTGCCCCCCCTGAGCTGCTCAGAAGTGGGGGGCAGCAGGGCACAGGGAGATGAGCGCTTCCATTGTGGAAGAGCTCATTTCCATAGTCATCTGTATCGCTGTCCTCACTAGGCCGGTGGCCTATTAGAGGCCGGCATAGCCGCCTGAGCAGTACAGCGCGGGACACAGGCCAGACGAGGCCTGCATCGCATCGCTGCCATGGAGGTAAGTATAAGTGTTTTTTTTTTATTTTATTTTTTTATATGTACAATAGTTTTACTGACACTTGGGGGGGGGGGGCTCTTGTTACTGGCACATTGGGGGGGCTCTTGTTACTGGCAAATGGGGTGGCTCTTGTTACTGGCACATGATGGGGGGGTGCTTATTACTGGCACATGATGGGGGGTGCTTATTACTGGCACATGATGGGGGCTCTTATTATTGGCACATGATGGGGGAGTGCTTATTACTGGCACATGATGGGGGCTCTTATTAGAGGTAAGTATAAGTGTTTTTTTGTACAATAGTTTTACTGGCACATTGGGCAGGGGGGCTCTTGTTACTGGCACATTGAGGGGGCTCTTGTTACTGGCACATGGGGAAGCTCTTGTTACTGGCACATGATGGGGGTACTATGAGGAAGGGGGGAGAGGAGTACTATGGGGTCATCTACGGGGGGCACTAAGAAGGGGTATTTTATACTTGGAAATTATGGGGGACACTGAGGGCATCTTATACTGGTACATTATGGGGGCACTAGGAGTAAGGGGGGAGAGGAGCAGTATGGGGGTATTTACTGGGGGCTCTATATAGGGGTATTTTATACTGGCACATTATGGGGGCACTATGGAGACATTAGCTCACCTGGGGGCATTACAAGGGGGTATTTTTTGCACTGTCACATTATAAGGAGAATTATTTCTACTGGAGGGAATTATGGTGGTCTTTATTTCTCCACATGGTATGACCTCTAGTAGCAGCACCAGCCTCTCCCTGCTCTGCTATCCCTCTGCCCCTTTTCCAAATCCTTATTTTGAAATCTTTCTCATTAGGATAAAACACAACATCAGCTCCGCCGAGCCCCCGGCCAAAGTGCTGAAGTGGTGTCCGAGATCCCCAAGGGCCAAGCCAAGTAACTGTAAGTTTTCATGTGAAATATGTTTGTGTTACACACATATAGCCTACACTGTGCCCCACAATGTACAGTATACCGCTACACTGTGCCACACAATATACAGTATACCGCTACACTGTGCCACACAATATACAGTATACCGCTACACTGTGCCACACAATATACAGTATACCTCCTCACTGTGCCCCACAATATACAGTATACCTCTACACTGTGCCACACAATATACAGTATACCTCCTCACTGTGCCACACAATATACAGTATACCTCTACACTGTGCAGTCTGTTCTATAAGCACCATTGTTTTGTGGTGGCGGACAGAATATAATCTGGAATTGCTCCTCCCGAGACCAGGCTCTGGATCCGCCACTGTCAGCCGGTAAGTATAACAAGCAGCGCCTGGAGTTTGCAATACTGTTTGATTCATTGCATTAATCAGTATGTGCTTTATTCTAGTCTTCTTCTTTATCATCCTCCGGCTCACCTGCTGAGGCCTCGGTGTCACGAAGGGCAGGTGGACTGGGCACGGACCAGGGCCGGCAAGAAGTAAGTAAATATAGTAAAGAAGTAAATATATCTAAATTCACTGTAAAAAAAAAAACTTTTTGTTGTTGTGGTAGGAACCTGCACCTAGAGCTGTCGGGCAGGATCCCCCAGTCTCCTCCAGAGCTTGTGGGAGAGCCCATGGTGGTCGGAGATGTGTAAGTAATGAAAACATAGTTATTATTTAGTATGTTATTGTTTTTGGACTTTAGTTTTTCTGTTTCTTCCAGGGTTCCACAGTCTCCACCAGGGAAGATGAGGAGTTTGTTGTCCCCCACATAGATGAATGAACTCCTCATCCAACTGGTGGAGGCACGTCCAGCCTTATGGGACCACACCAACAGCCACCAGGCTGACCACCAATGGACCCGGTGGCTCTGAAGGGAGATATGTTCAGAAATTTTCACCACCTGTGGTGATCTCACCGCAGCGGCTCAGAAGAAATGTGGTAAGTACAGCAATTTGTATTTTATCTAAAGTTATAGTGTAGTAAACATAAACTGCATACAATATTTTGTTTTTTTTCAAAAGGTTCTGATTCGGTGGTGGTTAATGTCGGACCGCTTCAAGAGGGATTACAGGCCCCGAGTGGATCTGCAGCAACCTCAAGGCCACCATTAGGGATGAGCTAATCAACTTCGGATGAAACATCCAAAGTCAATTTGCATAATACTTCATTTGAATACTTTGCGAGCAGGAGCTTCGTACAGTATTAGAATGTATTGACGCTGATGAGCCGAAGTTATTACTTTGCGAAGTCTCGCAGGACTTTGCATAATAACTTCATAAATCAATTTTTATTATGAAAAAACATTTCCCGAGCTCGGGTTCGTTTCCAAGGTACTATAGCAGGAGGTAGGCATAGCATAGAATCTGGACGCAGTAATTGAAGGCCAATCTCTTTTTTTTTTTCAACCGAATTGCCAGCAGCACTCGGCGCTTGACCCACCTCTTGAAGCGTACCCAGAACCGACCGCCACCCCAGCCCTCCGGTCTATCATGCCCCTGCAGAGGACAATCCTGGTCCCCTACCGGGTCCCTCTATTGAACAGAGGCTCTCTAATTTCCGACAAAATGCGAGAGCCCTGCTGAATAGTCGGAGATCCGGTAGGAGTCGTCATGAGGATTTTGGGAACCTTGTTGAGATCGTTTCTGATACTCTAGAAGGTTTTGCAGAGGAAATGAGGTGAATAAGGGATGACTTAGCACGTTGCCTGGAGGGGGCGGATGTGGCGTGTCAACTCAGCCCTCACCATCATTTTGTGCTAACCATAATACCCAGGATGGGCCAAATGATTCCCGAGCAGGTGCATGATTTAAAAAATTTGGTTGAGAACGGGTCATGGGAAATTTTGCACCGCCCCACATCCCAATCCTTCCCCCCATCCCACACCTTCCCCCCATCCCAAAGCTATGAACTCCTATCCAATATCCCACTCCTTTCACCTATCCCCTTTCCAGCAACCATCCCATTCCTGGCATCTGTCCTTTTCTCGACCACCATCCCATTCCCACTTCTCTGAACATGTGTTCACTCCTCCTTATTTTTCATCTACTTCTTTCTTCTCCTCACTATGTTGCTCCCACTTCTTTTCAAACTACCTCTTCGACACATGCTCAGGAACATTCCAGCTCTAAACCCTTCCTCTCTCCAGTGCAGACTGGCCAATCATAGCGTTGAATTAAGTAGTTGCCTGCATCTCCAGCTTTGACAAGCTCCGTCTGTCAGGGAGCTTGTCAGAGAAGAAGATCACAACTGCAGAGATTTATAAGTTAAAAAGTTATCCACCCACCACCCTACAAGTCAGCCATACATCCACCCACCACTTCCGTAACATGGAGCTCATCAGACAGGAGATCACATCTGCAGAGCCTGTGAAGAGGCTCTGTGTAAAGATATACAAGATAAAAACCCTCCGTTCTGCCCATCCACCACCCAAGTATTCCTTCACAAATCCACCCACTCACCTCTGTGACACTGAGCTTGTCAGACAAGAGATAAGAGCAGAGCGCAGCTGCCAAAGAGAGGAGAGCCCAGCTGCCAGAGAGCAATCAAAGCTGAGAAGTCTGTGAAGAGGCTCTGGGCATGAAAGCTGTAAAAAGTTTAAAAAAAAATAAGGTAAAAAAAAAAGTTTATAACACGAAATAATCGCATTTGCGATTTTAACTTAGTAATGCTATATTCCATGCTCATGGGAACGTCTCCATATACTAGAATGTACTGTCGGATTTGAGAATTACGTTGAAATCGCAAATGCGATTATTTCGTGTTATATTAATCGCAATTGCGATTTCAACTTAATTCAAAAATCCGACAGTACATTCTAGTATATGGAGACGTTCCCATGGAGATGGGGACGCTCCATGAGCACGGAAGGCGGCAGAAGCGGCAACGGGCACTGACTGGAGCAGCCAGGAAGCCAGGAATCCAAAGGACAGGTAAGAACAACTTTAGGGAAGTGGGAAAGGAAAAAATATAACAATAAAAAAAAAAAAAAAAAAAAAAAAAAAAGAATATTCGAAATATCGAATTTATAGCACTATATTCGAAATATTTGCGAATTAGCGAAGTGCCGATATTCGCGAAAAAAATTTGCTATTCGAATATTCGCGCTTAACACTACTGCTCAGTTCATTGGCCAGAATCCCAGCTCTTTCTATGCCAAAGGCCAACATTGGACCACCACAAATGCAGCAGAACTACGCAAATTTTGGGGCATATTTCTTAGTTTTGGCATCATAAAAAAGCCAAGTATTTGCAGTTATTGGTCCCCAGATGTATTATATAGCACCCCCCTCTATCGTACACTTATGAGCCAAACACATTTTGAGACTATTCTCAAATTCCTTCACTTCACTAATGATAGTCTCTGTCCACCACCCGAAGACCCAAATTTTAATCGACTATAAAATAAAGCCACTAATTAATCATTATTCTAGTACCTTCTCCCTTTTTTTTATGCCTGAGCAAAATATTGTTGTAGATTAATCCCTTATTCATTTTAAGGGAGGATCAAATTTAGGCAATATTTCCCAAATAAAAGGGCCCGGTATGGTATTAAAGTCTATAAGATCTGTAAGAGTGCCACCGGGTATACCTACCGTTTCTGTAACGGGGTGCCGAAGGCGCACTCGGTCTCCCATCAGCTGTCGACCTGCTGCTTAGCTTCGGGGGCGAGGATCTGTGTTTGACCTCGTTCCCAGGGCGGCTTTGCTAGCTGGGAGGCTCCCTGCTCCTAGGTCTGCCTTGAGCGCCGAGCTGATCACTCGGTGCTCTACTGGTCGGTCTGCCGGTCATGTGACGCTGGCCACGTCACATGACCCTCACTCCCCACTATAAATACAGGCAGCCTGCTGGCCACAGGTTGCCTGTTAATTTAGGTTCCTGGCAGTTGTTGGATACCTGTGTACTTACCTGATCCTGTTCCCTGACGATCCTTTGCCTGCTCCTCCTGTACTGCGCATCCTTCCTGGTATATTGACCTCGGCTTCCACCTGACTATTCTTTGCGGACTCCTTTGGTATTTCTCGACTCTCCTGGTATTTATGACCCTGGCTTCTCCTGACCTTTCTTTGCTTATCCCTCTGTACTGCGTTGTCCTCTTGGTTTTGATCCGGTCCATTCACTATCCGTTATTTGTCTTGTCTGTCCATCCCGCACGTATCCTAAGTTAGGGACTGCTGTCCAGTTGTCCCCTGTCATCAGGACTCGTGAGGCCAGTAGGCAGGGCCAGGGGTGAGGGTGGAGCGCAGTGGTCACTATCCTCCCCCCAGTTTCCAAATTTATGAGGGGAAGGACACTAAACTTGACCTCCCAGAATGCCCCCCATCGCTAGGCATTAGTGGCAAGATCATATGAGATCTTACACATCCTTTACTAGACAAAGGGTATCATTTATATATATATATATATATATATATATTGTGGGGATTTGCTCTGGTAGACAGGCTTGCGGATGCAGTACAGAGGCAATGACAACGTCTTTAACTTAAATAGTGCACTGTTTTATTCACACAGACGTAAAGTGACAAAATAATAATTTCAAGAAAAACAGTCACCTTGAGTCTGGTGTTAGTTCACACCAGACTACAGCACATAAGTCCTTGAAGGAAGCAGTAGTCCATGTGCTTCTGTCCATAAACAATGTAGCAGGCTTAGTCCAGGCCCAAACCCTCAAGCTCCAACACCCAGACTGCCAGCACTCCACTAGCAGATGGAGGATAATCCACACCACCTGAACATGCTGGCTGGGTTTTTATATTCCAGCCAAAACCCGGCCTGGAACCGTGGGGAACAGCCACCCACCCTGCTCTTTGGCTGCTCCCAATAAGAACCGGCCCGGATTGGCTTTACAGCCATTCTGACAGCTGAAGTGTCAGACTGCACTACAGAACTGACACTTCAGGAAAAAAACATCCGGTTCTTACCTCACTGAGGCCAGGAAAATCGGTGACACGTATCTTCCGTCAATGACGGCTCCTTGTTCCTTCTTACATACCTCCCCCCTTTGTTCAACCCTGAGGGGGTGAACACTTGTCAGACAGTGTACGCGGGACAGGGCATCCGCGTTTCCTTGTAACCTGCCTGCCCTGTGTTCCACGGAAAACTAAAAATTTTGCAAAGATAAGAACCACCTGGTGACCAGAGCATTCCTCTCTTTGGCCTGGCTCATCCATTTCAGGGGGGAGTGGTCGGTCACCAGACGGAACCTTCTCCCCAAAAGGTAGTAGCGGAGAGACTCGAGTGCCCACTTGATGGCCAGGCACTCTCTCTCCACTATACTGTACCTAGTCTCAGCTGGGGTGAGCTTCCGGCTGAGGAAGACAACGGGATGCTCCTCCCCGTCAATATCTTGAGATAGTACAGCACCGAGACCTACCTCGGAGGCATCGGTCTGCACTATAAACTCCCTTTTGAAGTCGGGTGTCACCAAAACCGGGGACCCACACAGGGCCGACTTCAAAGCGGAGAAAGCCTTTTCCGCCTGCTCATTCCAGTGGACCGTCACTGACTTGCGTCCCTTCAAAAGGCCTGTCAATGGTGCAGCGACTGTAGCAAAATTGGGGACAAACCTCATATAGTACCCCACCATACCCAGGAACGACTTTACTTGCCGAGTAGTGACAGGTCGGGGCCAATTCCTAATTGCCTCAATTTTGTTCACCTGAGGTTTGATCATTCCGCGCCCAATGACATACCCCAGGTACTTGGTCTCTTCTAACCCTATTGAGCACTTTTTCGGGTTAGCG
Source organism: Bufo gargarizans (assembly GCF_014858855.1). NCBI lineage: Eukaryota > Metazoa > Chordata > Amphibia > Anura > Bufonidae > Bufo > Bufo gargarizans. Next base: position 10,459,422 of record NC_058084.1, on the reverse strand, counting down.
GTTAAGCCAGCCTTCCTAAGGGAGTCCACTACAGCCTGTACTTTAGGTAAGTGACTTTCCCAGTCGGTGCTATGGACAACGATATCGTCCAGGTACGCCGAAGCGTACCGACGATGTGGACGGAGTACAATGTCCATTAACCTTTGAAACGTGGCGGGAGCGCCATGTAGACCAAAGGGTAATACCTTGTACTGATACAGCCCCTCTGGCGTGACGAAAGCCGTTTTTTCTTTGGCAGCCTCCGTCAAGGGTACCTGCCAGTACCCTTTGGTGAGGTCCAACACAGAAAAATACCGGGCTTGGCCCAACTTTTCAATAAGCTCATCCACTCGGGGCATGGGATACGCGTCAAACTTGGACACCTCATTAAGTTTGCGGAAGTCATTACAGAACCGCAACGTCCCGTCTGGCTTGGGTATTAATACTATCGGACTGGCCCACTCACTTTTTGACTCCTCGATGACACCCAGCTGGAGCATTAGCTGAACTTCCTCCGTGATGGCTTGTCGCCGAGCCTCGGGTACCCGGTACGGTTTTAACCGGACTTTCGCCTGAGGCTCAGTGACAATGTCATGCCGGATTACGGACGTGCGTCCAGGGAGGTCTGAGAACACATCCGTATTCCGACTAATGAACTCCCTGGCTTCCTGAGCCTGTTTAGAGGAGAGGCTGTCAGCAATTTTCACTGTGACAGCCGCTTCCCCTGCTTCAGACTGAGGGGCCGAAACCGCTTCCCCTAGGAACCCTGGTCGTGGGCTGTCTTCCGTACAGGTTTCCCTTTCCTTCCACGGCTTGAGCAGATTCACATGGTACACCTGCTGCTGGCTTTCGCCTCCCTGGCTGGTGTACTTTGTAATCTACCGGTCCAATTTTTTCTAGTACCTCGTAGGGCCCCTGCCACCTAGCTAGGAACTTACTATCAACAGTCGGTACCAGAACCAACACCCGATCACCCGGGTTAAAGTTTCGGACCCGAGCCTGCCGATTATAGACCCTACTCTGGGCTCGCTGCGCTGCCTCCATATGCTCCCTAACCAGAGGTAACACTGTTTCCATCCGTCCCTGCATCTGGGTGACATACTCAACTACACTTTTGTGCGGTGTGGTTTGTTGTTCCCACGCCTCTTTGGCGACGTCCAATAAACCACGAGGGTGTCTGCCGTATAGCAGTTCGAAGGGCGAGAACCCGGTAGAGGCCTGGGGCACTTCTCGCACTGCGAACATGAGATAGGGCAGAAGAAGGTCCCAGTCCTTCCCATCCTTAGACACCGCTCTTTTCAACATATTTTTTAGCGTCTGGTTAAACCTCTCTACCAGGCCATCCGTTTGCGGATGATACACGGATGTCCGTAACTGTTTTATTTGGAGCAACTTACAGAGTTCCCTCATGACCTTGGACATAAATGGGGTCCCTTGGTCAGTTAGAACCTCCTTAGGCAGACCCACTCTAGAAAACATTTCCATTAACTCCTTAGCTATGAGTTTGGCTGACGTATGACGCAGTGGCACCGCCTCCGGGTACCGCGTGGCATAGTCGAGGATGACCAGGATGTGCTGGTGCCCTCTAGCTGACTTCGGTACTGGGCCTATGAGATCCATAGCGATCCGCTCGAAGGGAACCTCAATAATCGGGAGAGGGACCAGAGGACTACGGAAATGTGGCTGGGGGCTGGTTATCTGGCAGGTTGGGCAAGACTTGCAAAACTCTTCTACCTCTCTGAACACACAGGTGTCCCCCAAGAACATGTTGGTGGGCTAATTCCAACACGAGCTTGCGATATGCCTGGGGCACCACCAGCTGTTCAATATGTTCACCCCGTAGTTTATTTACCCGGTACAGCATCTCCTGTTGAACCACAAAACGGGGGAACATAGATTCAGCCCCCGGTTGTTGCGGCTCACCCTCAACTACTATCACATTTTCCCAGGCTCGAGATAGAGTTGGATCCTGGTGTTGTGCTGTACCGAAATTATCCCTAGAGACATTGAGGTCTGCCAGCTCAGGACCCGGCGGCAAATCCTCTACGTCTCCCACCATCACACTTAACGGGGTTGTCTCCCCCTCTTCCACCGAAGTGGCGGTCACCCCTACTGCTGGTCCTTCTGACTCAGGTTCCCAAGGTTCTGGCCTCCCCCCTGAGTCAGGCCACTCTGCTAGGGGTACATCTGTCTCTCGGGTAACTTTCGTATCCGGCCAGAGTGCCGGGAACCCGGGGAAGTCTCTCCCAATTATCAATTCATATGGTAGCTTTGTGGCGACGGCCACCTCATGCATCCACCTGCCGGCCACCATTGACAGAGAGACCAGGGCGGTGGGATACTCCTTTAAGTCCCCATGTATGCAGACAACGCCGACTCTTCGGCCAGTATACTCAGCCGGCCGCACCAGGGCAGCTCTTACCAGGGACACCAGGCTCCCTGAATCCAGCAGAGCCACCGCCAGAGTGCCCCCCACTTCCACCTGGCACAGGTGGCTATTGTCCATAGTCTCTGAAGTTCCTGTGGCACACAACATTCTGGCATATAATGAGTGGCGGAAGCCATAGTTGGTGTCCATGGGTTCCCCCCGATGGGGACAGTCGGCCCTTATGTGTCCAGGCTCCTGACAACGCCAGCAGACCACCGGGTTTGGGTCGGCAGGGGGTACATCCCGGGCGGGTCTAGCTGGCACCGGCCGCCGGGTCTGGGGTGGAGTTTTCCGGGGTTTGACTGGCCCCCTCCCAAAAGAACCCCCCTGTAGATTTCTGGTGGCCTCATAGCGCTCCACCAGGTCGACCATCTCCAGGGCATTATTCGGAGACACCTGGCCGATCCAGTGCTGGAGAGGGTACGGCAAAGCCCTCCAAAACACATCCGCCAACAGCCGATCCAACATAGCAGTGGGAGTCAACATGTCAGGCTGCAGCCATTTTTGCAAACGGTGCAGCAGATCATAATATTGTGGTCTGGCGGGTTCAGCCGGGTTAAATTCCCACTGATGCACCCTCTGGGCCCGGACCAACACATTCACCCCGAGTCTCGCCAGGATCTCACCTTTTACTGTCGGGTAGTCGGCCGCCTGATCATCGGGGAGATCAAACAATACTTGCTGGGGACCGGACGCCAGGAACGGAGCAATGACCTCAGCCCACTGGTCTCGGGGTAACTTTTCCCTCACGGCCACTTTTTCGAAGACCGCCAGATAGGTCTCGACGTCATCCGAGGGGGTCATCTTCGGAATCTCCGCACGGACAGCTTTCCTGGCATCGTGGACATTCTGGGACGCTCCTGACGCCTGCAACACCATCACATGTTGCAATAGCAGCTGGTTCGTTTCTTGTTGCTGCTTGTTAGCCTCCCGCTGCTGCAAGTTAGCCTCCACGAGGGCCTTCACGACCGCCTCCATTTTGTCAGGGGATACGGGTCGTAACGTTGCTGGCTTAATGTAGGACATGCACTTGTGCCCGGATAAAACAAAAACGTTTTGGCCTTCAGGCCTGCCTCACTGCGCTTGCCCGCATCCGACACCAAATGTGGGGATTTGCTCTGGTAGACAGGCTTGCGGACGCAGTACAGAGGCAATGACAACGTCTTTAACTTAAATAGTGCACTGTTTTATTCACACAGACGTAAAGTGACAAAATAATAATTTCAAGAAAAACAGTCACCTTGAGTCTGGTGTTAGTTCACACCAGACTGCAGCACATAAGTCCTTGAAGGAAGTAGTAGTCCATGTGCTTCTGTCCATAAACAGTGTAGCAGGCTTAGTCAAGGCCCAAACCCTCAAACTCCAACACCCAGACTGCCAGCACTCCACTAGCAGATGGAGGATAATCCACACCACCTGAACATGCTGGCTGGGTTTTTATATTCCAGCCAAAACCCGGCCTGGAACCGTGGGGAACAGCCACCCTACCCTGCTCTTTGGCTGCTCCCAATAAGAACCGGCCCGGATTGGCTTTACAGCCATTCTGACAGCTGAAGTGTCAGACTGCACTACAGAACTGACACTTCAGGAAAAAAAATCCGGTTCTTACCTCACCGAGGCCAGGAACCTCGGTGACACGTATCTTCCGTCAATGACGGCTCCTTGTTCCTTCTTACAATATATATATATATATATATATATACAGACGTGGACAAAATTGTTGGTACCCTTTGGTCAATGAAAGAAAAAGTCACAATGGTCACAGAAATAACTTTAATCTGACAAAAGTAATAATAAATTAAAATTCTATAAATGTTAACCAATGAAAGTCAGACATTGTTTTTCAACCATGCTTCAACAGAATTATGTAAAAAAATAAACTCATGAAACAGGCATGGACAAAAATGATGGTACCCCTAACTTAATATTTTGTTGCGCAACCTTTTGAGGCAATCACTGCAATCAAACGCTTCCTGTAACTGTCAATGAGACATCTGCACCTCTCAGCAGGTATTTTGGCCCACTCCTCATGAGCAAACTGCTCCAGTTGTGTCCGGTTTGAAGGGTGCCTTTTCCAGACTGCATGTTTCAGCTCCTTCCAAAGATGCTCAATAGGATTGAGGTCAGGGCTCATAGAAGGCCACTTTAGAATAGTCCAATTTTTTCCTCTTAGCCATTCTTGGGTGTTTTTAGCGGTGTGTTTTGGGTCATTGTCCTGTTGCAAGACCCATGACCTGCGACTGAGACCAAGCTTTCTGACACTGGCTAGTACATTTCTCTCTAGAATTCCTTGATAGTCTTGAGATTTCATTGTACCCTGCACAGATTCAAGACACCCTGTGCCAGACGCAGCAAAGCAGCCCCAGAACATAACAGAGCCTCCTCCATGTTTCACAGTAGGGACAGTGTTCTTTTCTTGATATGCTTCATTTTTTCGTCTGTGAACATACAGCTGATGTGCCTTGGCAAAAACTTCGATTTTTGTCTCATCTGTCCACAGGACATTCTCCCAGAAGCTTTGTGGCTTGTCAACATGTAGTTTGGCATATTCCAGTCTTGCTTTTTTATGATTCGTTTTCAACAATGGTGTCCTCCTTGGTCGTCTCCCATGTAGTCCACTTTGGCTCAAACAACGACGGATGGTGCGATCTGACACTGATGTTCCTTGAGCATGAAGTTCACCTTGAATCTCTTTAGAAGTCTTTCTAGGCTCTTTTGTTACCATTCGGATTATCCGTCTCTTAGATTTGTCATCAATTTTCCTCCTGCGGCCACGTCCAGGGAGGTTGGCTACAGTCCCATGGATCTTAAACTTATGAATAATATGTGCAACTGTACTCACAGGAACATCTAGTTGCTTGGAGATGGTCTTATAGCCTTTACCTTTAACATGCTTGTCTATAATTTTCTTTCTGATCTCTTGAGACAGCTCTTTCCTTTGCTTCCTCTGGTCCATGTCGAGTGTGGTACACACCATATCACCAAACAACACAGTGATTACCTGGAGCCATATATATAGGCCCAATGGCTGATTACAAGGTTGTAGACACCTGTGATGCTAATTAGTGGACACACCTTGAATTAACATGTCCCTTTGGTCACATTATGTTCTGTGTTTTCTAGGGGTACCATCATTTTTGTCCATGCCTGTTTCATGAGTTTATTTTTTTACATAATTCTGTTGAAGCATGGTTGAAAAACAATGTCTGACTTTCATTGGTTAACATTTATAGAATTTTAATTTATTATTACTTTTGTCAGATTAAAGTTATTTCTGTGACCATTGTGACTTTTTCTTTCATTGACCAAAGGGTACCAACAATTTTGTCCACGTCTGTATATATATAACTTCTATAATGGTGTCCTTTTGCTAAAAGCCCTTTTGTCTAGAGCCACTGCAGCCTGTGGCACAATTCGTATGAATCAGAGGGGTCTCCCCAAAACTTTCTTGGGACTATTAATAAGTGTGGGAGAGAGCAGGGATGTCTGCAGCGAAAATCTGCTGCTTGTGAAATATAGGGATAAGAGAGACGTCCTGATTTTAACCACAATCCATGATTGCAGCAGTACCCTTGTCCCTGTACGTGGGTCCACCACTCAAGCCAACAAACCTGTTTGCGTAGAGGAGTATAATAAATTCATGGGTGGTGTAGAACTTTTTAGATCAGGTCATCAAGCTATACAACGCCATGTGCAAAACAAAAGTATGGTACAAGAAGTTGGCTGTCCATCTGACCCAAGTTGCTCTGTGCAAAGCCATTGTGCTCTACAGATATGCTGGCAATAACGATACCTTCCTGCAATTTAAGGAAAAAGTTATCAAATCCCTGATGTTTACTGACCAGGAAGCAGGTCACTGCGGGATAATTCCTGGCCAGCATTTCCCCACAGATATTCCCCCCACTAAAAAAAAAACTGAGATCCGCAAAAAGATGTCCTGTGCGCAAAACGTGGAATTACATAGAAAGGACACAATCCACCAATGTGAAACATGCCACACAAAACCAGGTCTGTGCATTAAGGACTGCTTTAAAATTTATCATACTTCCTTGGATTTTTTTTTTTTTTACTCTATATCTTCCTCTCATGCCTCACATATTGGCCTTTATTTATTTTTTTAACCCACCAGCGCCATAGCTAACAAATTATAATATTTTTGCAACCCCAAAAGCAAACCAACAGAAATTACTACAATAATCAATATATTGTCGGCAACTGAAAAAGGACTAGAAGGAGGGTCTCTTTCACCTTGCTTGCATAGCTAGGTGAGAGGAATAAATATAGGAGAGATGATTTGCCTCAGCATTTTTATTCTGAGGTTTTGATAAGCTTTTTTGGACCTATATTTTATGGAATGGTTGGGAGTGGGACCTGCTATTCCCCCCCCTCCCCCAGTGCGGGATTTCCAGCTTTCCCTCAGTCACCTCTCTATAAATTCTCATAAGATCCCTAGATGAACATCATGAAGGGTGTCACCTCAGAAACCAAAAATTCTCACTATACCCAGATGAATACCATTAGGGGTGTCACTTTCCACAAAAGTTTTTGCTATGCCCCTAGATGAATTCCTTGAAGGGTGTAGTCTCCAAAATGGGGTCACTGGTTTCTTTTTTTGGGTTCACCTCAAAGCCTCTGCATTTTCCCAGCAAATTCTGCCCTTCAAAATCCTAATAGCTCTCCTTCCCTTCCAAGCCTTGTTGAGTGCCCATACGCCATGCAGCAGCAATTTTCAGGAAAAAAATTTATTCGTTACCACGAAGTGTGAGGAAATTTGGATTCAGTGCGAATCAACTTTTTCCTGAAATTCGGATCAAGTTCCTCTTCATCAGCTTCGATTCGCTCATCTCTAATGAACACATATAGTGTATTGCCTTATTCAGAAGAAAATGTGTAACAAGCTACGGGGTGCATTTTGTCTTTGAATTCCTTGTGAAACAGAAAAATGTGGGGCAAAATTTGCATTTCATTGCAAAAAATTTAATTTTTTTTATTTTATTGCTCAGGGTTGACAATTTCTGTGAAACACCTGTGTGGCCAAAACAGTCACTGCACCCCTAGATAAATTCCTTGAGTGGTGTAGTTTTCAAAATGGGGTAACTTTTGGGGAGTTTTCACTGTTCAGGAACCTCTGGGTCTCTGCAAATGTGACATGGTGTCCCAAAAGCATTCCAGCAAAATCTGCCCTCCAAAATCCTAATAATCCTCCTTCCCTTCCAAGCCTTGTTGTGTGCTCATACAGCAATTAATGACCACATATGGGGTATTGCCGTATTCAGGAGAAAATGTGTAACAAACCACAGTGTGCATTGTGTCTTCAAATTCCTTGTGAAACAACAAATTATACTTTCTAAAATGGGGTAGTTTATGGGTGGTTTCTACTATGTAAGCCCCACAAAGTGACTTCATAACTGAACTGGTTCTGAAAAATGTGTTTTTTGGAAACTTTCTTAAAATTTTTAAAATAAAGGAGCTGTGACGTCACACAAAAGTGCTCCCGTACTAACTTTCACTATCTTCCCCGCACGCACGCCAGCTACCGGTGGGAGTGGCGCACCTATACGGGAGAAGTAAGAAGACTCTGCCATCAGCAGAGGATTAAAGCCTGTCTGCAGACACCAGATGAAAAAGAGAACACGCAAAGTGAGGTGAGATAACCTCCCCTCCTACTAAATATGGACTATTGAAATAAATATATGGTTCACTGGCTATTTAGTGTCTTGACCGGCGCGGGGCTCCTATTAACCCTTTTATTCACTTATTAAGATCATTGCTTCTAAAATTCTAACATCCTAAAAAAATAAAATGACATTTACAAAATGATGCCAACATAAAGTAGTCCCACTGGTGAATGTAAAGTCATATCTATTTTATGAAGTATCACTATCCATCTTAAAGGGGTTGTCCAAGTTATATTTATTGATGACCTATCCTCAGGATAGGTCATCAATATCAGCTCGGCTGGGGTCCGACACCCGGCACCCCCACGGATCAGCTGTTGTATAGGAGCGATCCGTACCATTGAAATGAATGGGACGGTTAGGTGTAATTACACCTGCTCACCACTGCAGATGCAACGACGAGAAGGTAAACAGTGAAGAGGAGGCGGCACTGGCACAGCGCGCGCCTTCTCTTCTAACAGCTGATCGGCGGGGGTGCCGGGTGTCGGACCCCAGCCGATCTGATATTGATGACCTATCCTGAGGATAGAACGAAAAACAAGAATGGCACCGGCAGCATCTCACATCATCCAATGTTTTATTGCAACCTCAAGACAAATACAGCAGCAACATTTCGGCTGAAACTCAGCCTTTCTCAAGCCTAATGTCATCAACATCAATACACATATATACCGTATACCCCACATAAAAACACACCCCTTCCAATCACCAATGTTAATCACTGTTCATTTCATCTACCAATCACTTATGGCCCTGTATTCGCCTAATAGGTTATTACCTTACACCTGATCATGAACACAGTATGGCGATGATGGTCATGTCGGCGTTGTCCCATGTGAAGTGCGCAACCGCGCACAGCTGCACTTACTTGATCGGGTGTATCGACCGTATCCACGGCAACTGACGGCGCTCATTAGTGCAGCCAATCGGCTATCTCTAAATCCACATGACGCACGCGATCACGTGTCATGTCCGCAGACGTCATCAAGACACGCCCTTGTGCGTCAGATGATCGCATCACGCGGACACTCACGTACGGCGTCATTGCAGCGCATCATCATCAGTGCCATGGTAACGGGGACGCATCCGCTGGAATCATTCCTGTAACTCAAATAAGACAAACTAACTTAGATCCATTTGTCCAATGATCACATGGGACAGTCCCGATTAGCATAGATAAGAAAATTGCATATTTAGCATGGCCATATAGCCTATAAGGCATACATCAATAAATCGCATAGAGCAACCCCGATTATAATGAGTAAAAAGGTACAAAGGATGTATACATCTACCATACATTATATGAATCCCCTATTCATGGAATTATAACACATCAGTGAATTTATAAACATCCGGCTACCCCAAGAGGTAAGGGATGAGTCCTCAAGGATTATTTTACATATACCATTATAAAAACAAGATGTCCTAATACCTAGAGGACACACTAGCTTCTCACCCTAGTCAATGGAAGTGACGTTAAATTCTATATTAAGGCCAAATGGTTGAAGGGACCTAAGGGTGTGAATCCATTTTAGCTCCTTTTGCGGCGGGGGCCATAGTTACCCCAAGAGGAACTTGCCTGTCCACCCAAAATGTGGAGAGACTGACCTTTGTCAAGATAAATCAGGTGAGGATTAGTGATGAGCGTCAGGGGCTATATTCAAATTCACGATATTTCACGAATATTTGGGCAAATATATTCACAAATTCGCGAGTTCGAGATTATTTTCTTGATTGCGAAAAATCGGCAATTAAATATTCAAGTAATGCGCGCAAAATACAAGCGTGGGTCACTTTTGCCACATTTTCCAAGCTGCTAGAAGTTTCCTGAGACTGGAGAAAATATTTGGCACGGCAGAACATTGAAAATGGCTTTGCGCAGTTACAGTGCTCCAATATATTCGCTAATCGGCACTAATGATGCAAATATTTTGGCGGGTCTGACTACATATTACTGATTGGTGCACTATGTATTGTTGTGACATCACAGCACTATGTCTGTAGCATGCACATTATGTATGGACAGCAGAACCTATCACACTACCTAACACACTGCACTGCAACAGCTACACTATATCAGGAAATAACCTACACTGATTATCTCCCACTAACTATCTGTGTTATATATATAAGCTATCTAACTATCTGTCTAATGTAGTGTGGAAATCACAGAGCACAGCAATGACACTGCTCTCTCTCTCTCAGAACTTTAAAAAACTGTAGAAAATGGCTTCTGGGGAGGTTCTTATATAGTAAGGGGTAGGCAACTTTACTATTGGTTGCTAGATATGTTGTTAAGCTTAGACAAACACATTGCAGCCTTCTCATTGGCCCACAAGCAAAAAGGGAGGTCACTGATGAAAAACAAATCTAAAATATTCAAAATTACGAATATATATCACTATATTCTAAATATTTGCGAATTCTCAAAGTGCCGATATTCGCGCCCAACACTAGTGTGGATCAGCCAGGATTTCCTCCCACCAATGTCTGATGCATCAGACTAGATAATACATGGTGCCAAACCAACACTTTGACAAAAGAGACCGGTTTCTTCTGGCTAATTGCCTCAGCTACTATTCTGATGCTGCCACCCACCTGATGCCACACATCTGATGACAATTCCTCCTTCTTTCACCCACCATCTTCAACTGGTACTGGTATTGCCACCCACCTCCCAACTCTATCACCGGGTCACTCTGTGGTCTCCTGATGCTGCTGCCACCTCTACACTATGTCACCTTGCCACTCTGTGGTCTCCAGATGCTGCTGCCACCTCCACACTATGTCACCTTGCCACTTTGTGGTCTTCTGATGCTGCTGCTACATCAACACTATGTAATCTTGCAACTCTGTGTCCTCCTGATGCTTCTGCCGCTATCTTCACACTCTATCATTATGCCACTCTGTGGTCTACTGATGCTGATGCCACCTCCACACTATGTCACCTTGCCACTCTGTGGTCTCCTGAAGCTTCTGCCACCTCCACATTATGTCACCTTGCCACTCTGTGGCCTCCTGATGCTGCTGCCACCTCCATACTGTCATTGCACCACTCTGTGGCCTCCTGATGCTGCTGCTGGCACCTCCACACTGTCATTGTGCCACCCTGTGGCCTCCTCCAGATGCTGCTGCTGCCACCTCCACACTCTATCATTATGCCACTCTGTGGTCTCCTGATCCTGCTGCCACCTCCACACTATGTCACCTTGCCACTCTGTGGTCTCCTGATGCTGCTGCCACCTCTATACTATGTCACCTTACCACTCTGTGGCCTCCTGATGCTGCTGGCATCTCCATACTGTCATTGTGCCATCCTGTGGCCTCCTCCTGATGCTGCTGCCACCTCCACACTGTCATTGGGCCACTCTGTGGCCTCCTCCTTATGCTGCTGCTACCACTTCCAGACTCTGTCATTGGGCCACTCTGTGGTCTACTAATGCTGCTTCCACCTCACCACTATGTCATAGGGCGACTCTGTGGATATCTTATGCTGTTCCCACCCTTCCCACTTCATCTTCTTCTGATCTGTCAGAAGGAAGGAAAAATGACACACAACAGATACTGTCTATGTAACAGCCAAAAGGCCTGTATGGTCCCATCAGAATTGGCTTATGATTTGGTAGCCAAAAGCAGTAGTGGGTACAAAACACAGAAGACATGCAAACATTCACGTGTCATCTCTGTTTTGGATCCACTCCTGTTTATTTTATTTTTTTCGCATTAACAATACTGATAGATTACTGACCAAATGCTGACCGAGTGAAGGCGGATGCTCGACAGACAGGATTCATTTCTTGGCAGTTATTGTTCTGATGGATCAGAGGAAGGACAAAACAATCAGTGATGCCAACACAAACTTACTGCTGACATCCTCTCTATGCTTATAATAGAAAGACCAGCACTCCGTAATTTCTTTGCTGAAAGGAGATTTCTTTATTCGTCACCCATTTGTAAACAAATGGGTGACGAATAAAGAAATCTCCTTTCAGCAAAGAAATTACGGAGTGCTGGTCTTTCTATTATAAGTATATGGGGATTCGACCTGCTCACCGCGCATCTGGACCTTAAAGGAAGCACAGTGCCGTCCATTTGTTCTTAATCAATCCTCTCTATGCTGTCAGGGGGCTCTACTAAAAGCATTTAATAGAACAGGTTCTGTAGACATCTATGTGGAATCAGCTGACAACTGTGTAAAAGGAGTGTGCTTCTTCTTGGTGCTAACATAGACCTGTAAGGCTGAATTCACACTTGAGTTATTTTGTCAGTTTTGGCCCTGTAACTGCCCAAATAAATGAAGTGTGCAGACTCCCTATGCGTGTTTCACTACCACTACAGACTCCCTATGCGTGTTACTGCAAGAAACAGTGTTCTAAACCACTATAAAGGCTCTCTGCAGCCAGGAAATGGTCGTTTTTTTTATGCAATTCACCGTGAATAAATTCAGATCGAACCAATTTTTTTTTTTAAATTCAGCGAACTGGCCGAATCAAATTTTTTTGAAATTCGCTCATCTCTACAGTCATGGCCAAAAGTTTTGAGAATTACAGAAATATTGGAATTTGGAAAAGTTGCTGCTTAAGTTTTTATAATAGCAATTTGAATATACTCCAGAATGTTATGAAGAGTGATCAGATGAATTGCATAGTCCTTCTTTGCCATGAAAATGAACTTAATCCCAAAAAAACCTTTCCACTGCATTTCATTGCTGTCATTAAAGGACCTGCTGAGATCATTTCAGTAATCATCTTGTTAACTTGTTAAGGCGGAATGTTGACGAGCACAAGGCTGGAGATCATCATGTCAGGCTGATTGGGTTAAAATGGCAGACTTGACCTGTTAAAAGGAGGGTGATGCTTGAAAACATTGTTCTTCAATTGTTAACCATGGTGACCTGCAAAGAAACGCGTGCAAAGCACTAATCAAAGCAAAAGGTGGCTAGAACCTAGAATATGACATATTTTCAGTTGTTTCACACTTTTTTGTTATGTATATAATTCCACATGTGTTAATTCATAGTTTTGATGCCTTCAGTGTGGTCAGTAAAGTCGCACCAAACACTACACTACACTACACCCCCCCCGTCACTTATTAACCCTTTATGAACCCCTGATCACCCATAATCACCCCATATAAACTCCCTGATCACCCCCCTGTCATTGATCACCCCCCTGTCATTGATCACCCCCCTGTCAGGCTCCGTTCAGACGTCCGTATGATTTTTACGGATCCACGGATACATGGATCAGATCCGCAAAACGCATACGGACGTCTGAATGGAGCCTTACAGGGGGGTGATCAATGACAGGCGGGTGATCACCCATATACACTCCCTGATCACCCCCTGTCATTGATCACCCCCCTGTCATTGATCACCCCCCTGTAATGCTCCATTCAGACGTCCGCATGATTTTTACGGATCCATGGATACATGGATCGGATCCGCAAAACACATGCGGACGTCTGAATGGAGCCTTACAGGGGGGTGATCAATGACAGGCGGGTGATCACCCATATACACTCCCTGATCACCCCCCTGTCATTGATCACCCCCCTGTAAGGCTCCATTCAGACGTCCGCATGTGTTTTGTGGATCCGATCCATGTATCCATGGATCCGTAAAAATCATGCGGACTTCTGAATGGAGCCTTACAGGGGGGGTGATCAGTGACAGGGGGGTGATCACCCTGATCACCCCCTGTCATTGATAACCCCCCTGTAAGGCTCCATTCAGACGTCCGCATGTGTTTTGTGGATCCGATCCATGTATCCATGGATCCGTAAAAATCATGCGGACGTCTGAATGGAGCCTTACAGGGGGGGTGATCAGTGACAGGGGGGTGATCACCCTGATCACCCCCTGTCATTGATCACCCCCCTGTAAGGCTCCATTCAGACGTCCGCATGTGTTTTGTGGATCCGATCCATGTATCCATGGATCCGTAAAAATCATGCGGACATCTGAATGGAGCCTTACAGGGGGGGTGATCAGTGACAGGGCGGTGATCACCCTGATCACCCCCTGTCATTGATAACCCCTCTGTAAGGCTCCATTCAGACGTCCGCATGTGTTTTGTGGATCCGATCCATGTATCCATGGATCCGTAAAAATCATGCGGACGTCTGAATGGAGCCTTACAGGGGGGGTGATCAGTGACAGGGGGGTGATCAGGGAGTCTATATGGGTGATCACCCCCCTGTCATTGATCACCCCCCTGTCATTGATCACCCCCCTGTAAGGCTCCATTCAGACGTCCGCATGTGTTTTGCGGATCCGATCCATGGATATTTTTCTCACCCAGCATGGGTATATGTAAAATGACACCCCAAAACACATTCCCCAACTTCTCCTGAGTACGGCGATACCAGATGTGTGACACTTTTTTGCAGCCAAGGTGGGCAAAGGGGCACATATTCCAAAGTGCACCTTTCGGATTTCACTGGTCATTTTTTACACATTTCGATTGCAAAGTTCTTCTCACACATTTGGGCCCCTAAATTGCCAGGGCAGTATAACTACCCCACAAGTGACCCCATTTTGGAAAGAAGACACCCCAAGGTATTCCGTGAGGGGCATGGCGAGTTCCTAGAATTTTTTATTTTTTGTCGCAAGTTAGTGGAATATGAGACTTTGTAAGAAAAAAATAAAAATAAAAAATCATCATCATTTTCCGCTAACTTGTGACAAAAAATAAAAAGTTCTATGAACTCACTATGCCCATCAGCGAATACCTTAGGGTGTCTACTTTCCGAAATGGGGTCATTTGTTGGGTTTTTCTACTGTCTGGGCATTGTAGAACCTCAGGAATCATGACAGGTGCTCAGAAAGTCAGAGCTGCTTCAAAAAGCGGAAATTCACATTTTTGTACCATAGTTTGTAAACGCTATAACTTTTACCCAAACCATTTTTTTTTTGCCCAAACATTTTTTTTTATCAAAGACATGTAGAACTATAAAGTTAGCGAAAAATTTATATATGGATGTCGTTTTTTTTGCAAAATTTTACAGCTGAAAGTGAAAAATGTCATTTTTTTGCAAAAAAATCGTTACATTTCGATTAATAACAAAAAAAGTAAAAATGTCAGCAGCAATAAAATACCACCAAATGAAAGCTCTATTAGTGAGAAGAAAAGGAGGTAAAATTCATTTGGGTGGTAAGTTGCATGACCGAGCGATAAACGGTGAAAGTAGTGTAGTGCCGAAGTGTAAAAAGTGCTCTGGTCATGAAGGAGGTTTCAGTTAGCGGGGCTGAAGTGGTTAAAAAAAAGCCTGTTTTTGCAGAAATCTGTGATGTAGAGACTGAGCTGACAGCAGCTTGCTAGCAAATACACCTGATAGTGACCAGTTACTCTCTCCAACTCCCCGATTATATACCCCAACTTCCCAAATATAGCTCCTATTCTCTTCGTATAATCTTCCAATTCTGCCTTTAGCTCAGTATACCATTCTGTAGAGGCAGAGCCACAGCATAGCTTTCTGCCAGGTCGCAAATACAAAGCAGAATAATGCTCTGCTCGCTCTGCACAGGAAACTCCCTTCCTGCTTTCCTGATCCTGGCTGTATGTCAGCCTCTGAGCCAATGAGGATGAGCCCCCCTCCACTTCGTCCCAGTATCATGTGAGCATCCTTCCTATCTATCTATCTATCTATCCATCTATCTATCTATCCATATATCTATATCTCCATCATGTATTGATATGTCTCCTATCTATCTATCATGAATCTAATAACTATCTATTTCTATATATGTCTTCAGAAGCCGCTACAGAAAGACTTCAGACATCTTGCTATGTACCGTGCATCTAGCATTTGCTCTTATCACAAAATCTCCCCACAGATTTGTTATAAAATGGGAAATGTCAAGCAATGAATGACTGTTAGCAAGAAAAAGCAGGAGCGGGCAGGGGAGCTTTATCTGTGTAACAATGTGCAGCTGAGCCGGAGAACGTGTGGGCTGAGTCTTCGACTCCTACCTTGTCGTTCTAAATGTTTAGGCTGAGGTGAAAGGCATCAGAAGAGAACTGCATGGACATGGTGTTAGAGAGGGAGTTATTTCTTTGGAAATAAAACACCACAGCGCTGTAAATAGTGGAACGTTAACCCCCTCTCATTGATGGATATCTATGTATTCATCTTGTTTTAGGTGTAAAAGGTAACTTATCTTGTTGAAGGACTCGGGAGTTAAATCTGTAGCAAATAAGATAAATGGCACCTCATCTGTGTACCGCTACCTGCTGAAAATGTCAAAATTAACACGTAACAGAGATTAGGGCCATGGAAGGGTTAAAGTCGTGTGCAGGACATTTGGTTTTAAAGGTAGTCTATCATACAGACAAACCCCTTTCTTTTAGGACATCTTTCAGAAGTCTGCACCCAATGAGCATCCCACAACTTACATACAATGACGATGATGGGTCACTCACTAACTTTTCAAAAAACTTTTGATATGTCATAAAGACATATTAAAAGTTTAGATCAGTGAGGGTATGAGTGCTGAGGCTCCCATAGATCCCTAAAAGGAGGGGAGAGAAGTGCGCACACTCTATCCTCGCTGTATGAGACAAGCTATATGCCCATCTCGATTTCTTCCTCAGCAACGAGGAGATATACACTCTGTTTTCTCTTGCTCTAGGGATCAGTGGGGGTCTCAGTGCTCAGACCCCTTTTGATCTAAACTTTTGATAAGTCTATAAGACATATCTAAAGTAGAGTATTAGAGGCACGTGGCAGTAGAGAAATATCATGGAACATACAAGGCAGTAGATCAGCTGTCTATAGGTGGTAGTACATGTAGTAGTAAAGAGAAAAAGAAGGGAGGAGCGCTCATCTGCCTGTGAATGATGGCGGAAGCACGAAAAAATAAATGAAAATAAAACAATACATTAATTGTAATACTCATTTTGTGGACTATTGCATTACATGCTCCCTGTGCCATCTCCAATATGTTGGTTGCACCACCAACAGCCTAAGGCCTCATGCACACGACCGTTGTCTGTGATTTTCTGTGATTTTCTGCAGATCCATTGACTTTCAATGGGTCAGTTGAAAAACTCGGAAAATGCACTGTTTGTTATCCGCCTCCGTGATCCGTGTATCCTGTCCATCCCAAAAATATGACCTGTCCTATTTTTTTGACGGACAACGGTTCACGGACCCATTCAAGTCAATGGGTCCGTGAAAGAACACGGATGCACACAAGATTGGCATCCGTGTCCGTGTTATTCCGTGTCCGTGATCCGCGGCCGTAGGTTACTTTCATACAGACGGATCCGAAAAGCTTTTTCAGAGCTGAGTTTTCACTTCGTGAAAACTCAGATCCGACAGTATATTTTAACACAGAGGCGTTCCTATAGTGATGGGGACGCTTCTAGTTAGAATATACTACGAACTGTGTACATGACTGCCCCCTGCTGCCTGGCAGCACCCGATCTCTTACATGGGGCTGTGATCAGCACAATTAACCCCTCCGCACCTTAAGGGGTTAATTGTGCGTCTCATAGCCCCCGCCCTCCCTCTATTGTATTTATATCATTGGTGGCACAGTGTGCGCCCCCCCCCCCCGGCCACCCCTCCATCCCTCTATTGTATTTATATCATTGGTGGCCAGTGTGCGGCCCCCCCCTCCCTCCCTCTATTGTATTTATATAATTGGTGGCACAGTGTGCGGCCCCCCCCCCGGTGGCAGCGGAGTTCCGATCGGAGTCCCAGTTAAATCGCTGGGGCTCCGATCGGTAACCATGGCAACCAGGACGCTACTGCAGTCCTGGTTGCCATGGTTACTTAGCAATATTAGAAGCATCATACTTACCTGCTGGCTGCTGCGCTGTCTGTGACCGGCCGGGAGCTCCTCCTACTGGTAAGTGACAGATCATTAAGCAATGCGCCGCACAGACCTGTCACTTACCAATAGGAGGAGCTCCCGGCCGGTCACAGACAGCGCAGCAGCCAGCAGGTAAGTATGATGCTTCTAATATTGCTAAGTAACCATGGCAACCAGGACTGCAGTAGCGTCCTGGCTGCCATGGATACCGATTGTATAAATACAATAGAGGGAGGGAGGGAGGGCCGGGGGGGCCGCACACTGTGCCACCAATTATATAAATACAATAGAGGGAGGGGGGCCGGGGGGGTGCACACTGTGCCACCAATGATATAAATACAATAGAGGGAGGGAGGGGGCCGCACACTGTGCCACCAATGATATAAATGCAATAGAGGGAGGGAGGGGGCCGCACACTGTGCCACCAATGATATAAATACAATAGAGGGAGGGAGGGGGGGCCGGGGGGGGCGCACACTGTGCCACCAATGATATTCAAACTGGGGAGGGAGGGGGGTCTGCCCCCTGCTGCCTGGCAGCCCCTGATCTCTTACAGGGGGATATGATACGCACAATTAACCCCTTCAGGTGCGGCACCTGAGGGGTTAATTGTGCTGATGACAGCCCCCTGTAAGAGATCGGGTGCTGCCAGGCAGCAGGGGGCAGTCATGTACACTGTTTGTAGTATATTCTAACTAGAAGCGTCCCCATCACCATGGGAACGCCTCTGTGTTAGAATATACTGTCGGATATGAGTTTTCACGCTGTAACTCAAATCCAATGGTATATTCTAACATAGAGGCGTTCCCATGGTGATGGGGACGCTTCAAGTTAAAATATACCATCGGATTGGAGAAAACTCTGATTGCAATTGCACCATATTGTGTCAACGTCAAACGGATCCGTCCCCATTGACTTGCATTGTAATTCAGGACGGATCCGTTTGGCTCCGCACGGCCAGGCGGACACCAAAACAACTTTTTTTTATGTCCGTGGATCCTCCAAAAATCAAGGAAGACCCACGGACGAAAAAACGGTCACGGACCAACGGAACCCGGTTTTGCGGACTGTGAAAAAATACTGTTGTGTGCATGAGGCCTAAGAGTCAGAATCTGCAGACACATCTCGGACATTCCACATGCCAGAGGAAGAAACGTGTCTCTGGTTAGTTTACATTATGCATCTATTCATAGGAGAGATACCACAGGTATGCAGGTACAGGGGCTTGAAAGAGTTAATCCTCCAGTTCGAGGTGGTGATCACAGAAGGAAATTGATAAATAAAGAATCCTTCTGGATCTTTTGTATGTGTTCATGTATTCCTAAACCGTAGACATGATTTGATTCTTCATTATTGACTCTCTTATGTAACATTGTTTTTAAAGCAGTTTTTTATGAAATATAGGAACATTGTGAATTTTATTTTGTATGAAGGTGGGGCTAAGGTTGATTGTGGTCATCTGATTTTTTTCAGCTGGCCATCATATAAATCCAAGCCTGTGTAGTCTATCCTTGTCATGAGTAAGGATCAGTATTATATGATCCAAAACGCGTAGACATGGACTCCAACATTGGGTTTTAATGCACTATTTCAATAAAAGCTGCCACGTTTGTATTGGAAGCTGTATTTCAGCTTTTTTTGGATACATGTAGTAGTTGTAGTGGTAGTACAGCCATATGGTACATGTTGGCAGGCAAGCAGCAACGTGATGGTGGCAGTGACATGATGGAGGCATTAGCATCTGTACAGAACAGAAGACAGGAAGGTAGGCAGACAGACAGCAACAGAGGCAAGATGGGGAACCATCATCAAGGCCAGATCTATTCATCGGCCTCAGCCGGAGGAGTGTGAAATTCTAACTGAATTCAAGCTTGGTTCATTTTGACAAAAGTGATGTCTTGGACACTGGCAGAGAACAACTTGGTTTGTTTGGGTGTCGCTCACGCTCTGCGGTGCTGAAAACTTTCTGTGAGATAAGACTGGAGGCTGGGCAAGAAAGAAGACGGAGAGCATGCTGTCCCAGTACGGGTCACTGTTCCAGTCTTCCTGCCCAAAATTCATCAGGGAACAGGGTATGCACCAGAGACAGGCCAGAGTGTAGATCCTGAACTTGGGCATTGAGGCTCCATCATGTTGAGGAGACTAAAATTGCTCCTGCTACAGCTGCTGTGGCTTCTGCTGCTTGTGGCAATAGGGGTGGGTGACTCTGTGGGGTGCGGAGAGGGGCATCCCTTTCAGAAACACTGGCAGCAGGCATCTGTTCGATGAAAACTGTGGCAAGCTACAGGAATGCATTCCCCTTTTTGCTTTGATAGTGAAGGTCTAAAAGCATGGCTATGCAATGATCATCAACCTGTCATGGTGGCAAGCAAGTTAGCATACAGCTCACCATTTTGGTCAACTCTATCCCCCACTGAGAGGATTGGGTGTTGTGGTTGATGTCGTCGTCATCATCATCATCCTCCAACTGTAACTCCTGTGGCAGCTCCTCGTCCTCCTCTTACTCCATGGGAGTTTCTCCTTGTGGGTCGCTCAAAAGCTACAGGGCAGACAGCAATATGCTTTAGCTGTTGTTCTTCCTCCAACAACCCTGCTGCATGAGCATGAGCATCAGTTCTAAGATAAATATGAGGGGGATGAGGGACAACTGCAACACAAACTGCATGAGCTGCCACTGCCCGACCTGAAAACAAAACATGCCCGCTGCTGAGGCGGTCTGGTGCATGACAAAATTGTTCATGACTTTCCGCTGCTAGTACAGACACTTGAGCAGTGGCGTAGCTATAGGGGTCGCTGTTTCTGCAGGATAACATTAGGGGCACAGCAGACACAGTATTGGAGGTGGCAGTATGGGGTGTTGGGAAGGTGAGGAGGATGATGGAAAAGTAGGAAAGTAAGATTGTTGTTTGTTAAACTCTGCAGAGACGAGGAGTGGCTGAAATAAGTCACTATGGCAGTCTGGTCTGAGAGGAGAAGAAGAGAATATCTACATCAGAGAAAAGAAGTCACTGGATGGAAGAGGTACATATGTGGGGCTGTATTACCTTGTATGTTCTGTAGTGCTGTATGTAATGTTTTCAAAGTATGTATTTGAAGGGGTTGTCTGCTTTTTTTTTCGTATGAGCGCTGCCTTCTCTGCTCTGTTTACCTGCTCATCACTGCAAATGCTATGGCGAGCAGGTGAACAGAGCAGAGCGCTGCTCATATGAGCGCTGCCCTCTCTTCAAACAGCTGATCGGCGGGGGTGCTGGGTGACCCTGCCAATCTGATATTGATGACTTATCCTGACAATAGGTCATCAGTAGTAAAAAGAGGAAAACCCCTTTAACAGTAGGACTGGAGGGAAGGGGTTAGGTTGAGAATTTGGCATGGGGGGAGTTTAAATTTTTGCCTCGGGCAGCAGAAAAGCTAGGTGCACCAGTGCTGAGTGAAGGGGGAGGGGGCCCAAGCTGAACTCTTGTACCAGGGCCCATGAGCCTTTAGCTATGCACCTGCACTTGAGCATGTGCAATGTTGAATTCCAGCAAGTTGGAACATTGTAGATTAAGAGTGTAGCACTGTAGCGGCAGACAGTTCTGTTGTTGCAAGTCCTGGAGAGCATACCTTACCTCAAAAGAATGGAAAGGGCAGTCTCCTGGACATTGCCAGCACCTTGTGCAAGCCAGTGTACTTTTTTAAAAAGCATTGCATTAATAGGTTAATGATATGAGCCATTCAGGGCGGCCAAGATGTCGTGCCCATTGTCGTTGACCTCCTAGCCCAGTTGTAGTCAGTGGGGCGAAAGCCAGTGATATATTGGCTGCTTGGTGTACTTTAGCAATTGCTTAGCCTGTGTTGCTACTCTCACCCAGGCAGATTAGCTCCAACACCACATGGCAGCACTTGACACATGTGATAGGAAAAGGAGGGGATAGGAGAGATCCTGTGCCCTGATGCTGTAGAGTGTCCATGGTGGAGGAGGTGGGTAAGGGGTAATCAAAAGCACCTGGTCTTGTTGCTGGAGTGGTTGCTGCTGTCACAAAAACTATAGACCCAGTATACCATGAAAGACATGTACTGTCCCTGCTCGTAACAGCCGCTTCAGGTTTCCTAAGTGATATGCACCTTGCCGCATAGCAACAATTAGAAGGAGCGGCCCATATTCTCCGCCACTTGAGACTACAAGGCACAACTAAATGGTATGGCAGCGACTGCACCGCCAGCAACTTGGCCAGGTGGGGTTACAGCTTGTAGACAAGCTAATTGCTGGCCAAGAATGTTTTTTTTTAATGGCTCCACATTTCATTATGGATGTCTCACGATGGAGACAATGAGTCTTAGCAAGTGAAAAGAAACTGATGATGATGTAAATGGACACTGTATTGCTTGGGGATGTGGGTTAGCTGCCACAAAGAATACCAGAAGAAGGACAGATTTGTTTTGATTGGGAACTCTAGTGTCATCAAGGGCTAATGTTTTTCCCATCCACATTCAGGTGAAAAGATTCCAATAAGGGGCACATTTACATGTGATAGTAGATTCGTGATTTACATTCTCAAGTGCCCATGTGGATTGTTATATGTGGGGGAAACCTCAATGAGTATGAAGGACAGACTGAGTAAACACAAGTCTACTATTAGAAAAGGTAATTTATTACTTCCAGTACCCCTTCATTTTCACCCAAAAAAACATACCGTATTTTTCGCCCTATAAGACGCACCTAGGTTTTTGAGGAGGAAAATAAGAAAAAAAATATTTTGAACAAAAAGGTGTGCTTTTGGTGGGTTTTGAACTAATGGTGGTCTGTGGATAACACTATTATGGGGATCTTTTGTGGACACTGTTATGGGGGATCTGTGGGTGACACTGTTATGGGGATCTGTGGGTGACACTGTTATGGGGATCTGTGGGTGACACTGTTATGGGGATCTGTGGGTGACACTGTTATGGGAATCTGTGGCTGACACTGTTATGGGGATCTCTGGATGGCTCTTATTGGGGTCTCTGGATGACACTGTTATGGGTATCTGTGGATGACACTGTTATGGGGGGGGTCTGTGGATGACACATACAGTATATGTGTCATCCACAGATCCCCTCCATAACAGTGTCCCTGTAGTGTGAATGACCCCCAATACTACAATTCTACTACACGGGCCCCGCTCAATGTATATACCGTAATCTTATATATCAGTGATGGCGAACCTATGGCACGGGTGCCAGAGGCGGCACTCAGAGCCCTCTCTGTGGGCACCCACACCCTGGAATAAGTCTATGGTCTACCAATATGCCTTAGACTTTTCCTGCCATTCATCAGCGCAGGCGCACTATGAACAGCACAGGCAGAGCACTGAATGTAGGCAGGCTATTATAGCTAAATGATAAAGTACATAGAGGATATACTATGCTGGCACTTTGCTATAAATAAGTGGGTTTTGGGTTGCAGTTTGGGCACTCGGCCTCTAAAAGGTTCGCCATCACTGTTATATATAATTGTAGCATTGTTAATAATAATCAGCACCTGTATTACCTTACAACAAGCGCTCAAAATTAGGGCTGAAAATACCCTAAAATCCCTAAGATGGTGAAAAGGGAATAGAGTCAGCCTGCTCCCTCAGAACCTGGAGGGGACAGGCGTCTCTCTAACAGCCTAGACAGCAAACCACAAGAAAACAACAACAAACTTATATTTTCTGAGCAGGAACACCCAATCCTTTCTTCCTTGCTTCCACAGAGCCAGACAGAAGCTATAACCCGCACGGAGCACTGGGAGTGGGAGTAATTTAAACCAACGACCCCACCCAGTGCACCTGAAGGGAGGCGGATCTAGCACGACTCCAAAACAAAACAAAAGACTAGACACGTGCTGCTAATCTGGCAGACCTCCGCACATAGCCTGAGCAGGGCATGACACCAATTCACTGATTGAAATCCTGCGAAGTGCCGGTCTTTTTGTTACATTGCTATCACACAAGTCATCAACTGGGAGACTATCTTGACTGCCTGCCGTAGGATGTGGTGAAGTTTTGTTTTTCTTTTTATGGAAAAAGGCACCTCACTGGGAAGGGGCAAGGAACACAGACAGGATGGCACTGAAAGGCTTCTCTATTGTTGCAAGGAAGAGGAGAAAGAGGAATGCTGTGACACCAGGCTGCAAGGCACGGTGTCAGATTTAGAAGTCACCTCCACGTCATCCTGCTGTGACTGAGGAGAAGTGAGCCATCCAACCTACAATCTCATGCTACTGCGATAATGTTGCGCCTTTCTGAAGCCAGGGAGAAATGCAACCTATTACTACTACTACTGCTACTTGCCAAATAGCTGGTGCTGCTACTACCCACATTCTGGCTCTGGGAGGACAAGGCCTGACCCTGGTTCTTTTGCTTGGAATCCTTCCTTATTCCTGAGATTTTTGGTCTTAAAGTACACTGTCACACAAAATATGGAACTGTTTGCAAATCTGTTTTCTGAAACAGAGACGCGCAATAAAATATCCTTCCTTTTCCATAAACACAATGAAGACACTACTACTGACAATTGACTTTGGAAATAATGCAGCATCAGTGACTCTCACATTTTTGGGCCTATGTAACATCTTCTGTGCATTGAAATATGCAAATTCAGCAAAAGCTTTCTCAAGTGTAAAACACAAGTTGTCAACCTTCTATGAGAACAACCCGCCCCCCCGACATCAACATTCAAACTCTTTGGAGATGCTTTGACACAGATTTCAGAATAGTATTTCACATTATCAGAGAATTCAAATGCTACACTCTGTATTGTAAGACACACATTGCACACTTGTATTCTAGATTGCTATATTTTGCAAAGCTGACATCTAAAGCCTGGTGCTGCCATCATGCTCTAAACTCTTGTAGGGTAGGAAAATATTGTATATTCCAGCTACTTTTACAAGATCTCCCCTGATACTATCAATACAGATCCTGATCCTCTTTCCCCTGATGATTATTCATGTAAGAATATGAAACATGCATGTCGGGAATAGAGTAGGGAAAATATAGGGCTAGTAGTTAGGGACAGGTTCCAGACGGGGTCGCCTTTTAAGGACGAGTGCCCTGTGGTGAGGTTGCTCATATTTTTTTAGGCTAGGGCTACACTTAACCACAGGGTCAAAAACAGGAGTGAATAGTTATCTTAAATAACCCCGACACTGAAGGGCGATTACAAGTCCACAAAGGGAGCGGACCTGTATCTATTTGGACCTTAGTTGCCACATCGAGGGACCTGTCATCAGAGTGGTAGGACAATGGTTTATCTATAAAAGTACAGCCATGATATGTTCCTATTTCCCTCATTATTGCGTTTTTTCCGTTGATATTTATTTTAGATTTATTTAAGGGCTACATATTTTAGATATTAGGATAAAAGTTTGTTTTTTAAGTTTCACAATTGATCACTTATAATATTTGCCTGTGGATGCATTGGTGATCTTAACCCGAGTATCATATTAATATTTTCTCTGTTAAAATCTTTTCTGGACTGGACTTCCCCAGCCACCACCTTGCGGGGCTCCGTTCTCGATATAGGTGCGAGTCCCAGCGGTGAGACCTGCACCTATAAGACAATGGGGGCATATCCTAGCGATATGCCTCTATTGTCCAGGATGAGACAACCCCTTTAATGTCCCCTAAATGTGGCCACACACATTAGATAGAAGTTGGTTGACGATTTCACCATCGCATAGGTGTCTGTCCATGTGTGTGTGTGTGTGTGTGTTTGTCCCTGTGTGTGTGTCTATCTCTGTGTGTGTGTCTGTGTTTGTCCCTGTGTGTGTGTCTGTCTGTCCCTGTGTGTATGTGTGTCCGTGTGTGTGTGTGTGTCCCTGTGTTTGTGCCTGTCCCTGGGTGTGTGTCCCTGTGTATGTCCATCCCTGGGTGTGTGTCTGTCACTGTGTGTGTGTCCATCACTGTGCATGTGTGTCCCTATGTGTATGTGTGTGTCTGCCGCTGTGTGCATGTATGTCCCTGTGTTTGTGTCTGTCCCTGTGTTTGTGTCTGTCCCTGTGTGTATTTGACCATCCAAGAGTGTGTGTGAGTGTGTGTGAGTGTGTGAGTGTGAGTGTGAGTGTGAGTGTGTGTGTGTGTGTGTGTGTGTGTGTCTGTCTGTCTGTCCCAAAGTGTTCCTATGCCTTGATGCAGCTGCATCAGGACGTTCTCTGCAGGGCAAGAAGAAGATAGAAGAGGAGGCAGCACCGCCAGCATGGAGTCCATGGAAGAGACACAGGGAGACACACTAAGGACGTAGGTAACACTACCACATTAAAAGCACTAGTGTCATCTGTGGTTTTACATAGGACTGCCGTTAACACTAACACATTATTAGCACTAGTGTCATCTGTGGTTTTACATATAACTGCAGGTAACCAATGGCGTGCCTTGGGAGTTTGGTACCCGGGGCGGGTCCTTTCTTTGGCACCCCCCCACAAATAATAAAAAAAAATTGTACCCCCTTACACTAGTATTGCCCTCATTGTACAACTTTCACAGTAGTTTTGTCCAGATATGTGCCCTCTCATGGTAGTTATGCCCATATTGTGCCCCTTCAAGGTAGTTATGCCTTTACTGTACAACTTTCACAGTAGTTATGCCCACATTGTGCCCCATTAAAGTACTTATCCCTTCATTGTGGCACCTACACAGTTGTAATGCCCTCTGTGTGCCCACCTCACAGTAGTTATGCCCTCTCTGTGCCCATTTCAAAGTAGTAATGACCTATCTGTGCCCCTTCACAGTTGTAATACTCTCTCTGTGCCCCTTCAGAGTAGTTATGCCCTCACTGTGCCCCCATAACAGTAATAATGCCTTATGTGCCCCTTCATAGTAATAATGCCCACTTAGTGCCCCACAACAGTTATGCCCACCCACTTTACAAGAGTAATGCTCTCTCTGCCCTTTTCACAGTAGTAATGCCATCTGTGCTCCCTTCATAGTAGTAATGCCCATTGTGCACCCTCATAGTAGTAATGCCAATTGTGCCCCCTGCATAATAATAATGCCAACTGTGCCTCCTTTACAGTAGTAATGCCCATTGTGCCTACTTCATAGTTATAGTGCCCATTGTATCACATTTATAGTAGTACTGCCCATTTTGCCCCCTCCATAGTAGTAATGGCCATTGTGAACCCCTAATACTAGTAATGCCCTTTTAGTAGTATTGCCCTCTGTGCCCCCTTTGTAGTAGTATTGTCCTCTTTTCCCCCTTTGTAGTAGTATTGCCCTCTGTGCCCCCTTTGTAGTAGTAATGCCCTCTGTGCCCCCTTTATAGTAGTAATAATGCCCTCTGTGCCCCCTTTGCAGTAGTATTTCCCTCTGTTCCCCCTTTGTAGTAATTTTGCCCTCTGCGCCCCCTCCATTGTAGAAATACCCTCTGTGCCCCCACCACAGTACCTAATCACCTTGTCCAGTTCCTGAAGCTCACATACCTATCTCCCCAACAGACACAAATCACTCTTCAGCACTGGGCGGAGCTTATGCAGATTTACGGGCTGCAGGCTCTACCCACACAGGCCGGCGGCGCGATCTGTGCCTGAAGGCTGAATGGTGGAGCGGGGAGAAGTCTTCCTGAGTGAGAGGACCACAGCTCCCTGTGCTCCTGCAATGAACGCTTCCATCTATATTGATGGAAGCGCTCATTGCTTCTAGGCTCTGACACCCCCTGAGAGCTGGCAAGAGGGGCAGAGTTCCCTCCCTGCCCCCCCCCCCCCCAGGGCACGCAGCTGCAGGTAACACTACAACATTATCAGCATTAGTGTCATCTGTGGTTCTACAGTACATAGGACTGCAGGTAACCCTTGTGCTGATAATGTGGTAGTCTTACCTGCAATCCTATGTAAAACCACAGATAACCCTAGTGCTGATAATGTGGTAGTGTTATCTGTGGTTTTACATAGGACTGCAGATAACACTAACACATGATTAGCACTAGTGTCATCTTGTGGTTTAACATAGGACTGCAGGTAACACCACTACATTTTCTGTACTCAGATAGCCATGACTTTGTTATCTGTGCTGTTACATAGGACTGCAGGTGATATCTACTATATTATCTGTACTCAGAGAGTTATCACTGTGTAAGTGGACCCACTGAGACTTTATCGCCCAAGGGCCCACATGAACCTGGAGCCGACCCTGGCCTAGGCAAAGCTCATTGATATGAATGGGGCCTCAATACCAAGCACAGCAGCTGTATAATTTATGTCGCTGTGGTTGGGGAGCTGAGAGAAGGATGAAGCGTTACTGCGAGCGCCCGGTGACTTCTTAAACAGCTGCAGCTGATCTGTGGGGTTCCCAGGTAAATAATCAGTTTTAAAGTCTCGGAAAACCCTTTTAAGCAGAAGTATTACTGGTAATTAAAAAAAATTGTAATAAAAAAAGTCGCCCTTGACCTGATTTACTTTATTTGACAACTGCGTTAGAAAAAAAATTGGACCAGGCATATCATAAATCACGCTCATGCTGATCAGCAAATTTATCAATGTATTTATACCAGAAAACTATTATAAATACATTGATAAATTTTCCATCTTCACTTCATGTATAAAATTGACCGCCTGCAGTCACCACTAGGGGGAGCTCAGTGGATAGTTGCTTATACAGTGTAATGGAAGCTATAATTATTTCATCGCATTGAGCTCCCTCTAGTGGCAGCTGCATTAAAATGCAATGTTTTTACCTGGAAATGGAAGGAGGAGATCAGTGCCGCCCCAGGACCCATAGCAGCCACGTAGTCTTTCTTGAAGGTACGTTACAGGACTCCTACAGAAAGCTATATTGCATTACATAATGAAGAAAACCAAAGCCAATATTTTTCTCCTTCTGTCGCTTCTACAGCCGTTGTCTCCTTAGTGGCACTCGTTATTAGATCTTATTCTGTACATGTGTGCTCCAAGTTTTGATCTTTCTATTTTAGACGGTAACCTTGCAGAACTTGGTTTTCTCTGCTTGTCCTTGTGTTCTTACTGTACCTTGGGGATTTTATTTCTTATTTAAAGCCTTCAGTTTCTTCTCCTTTTGCAGTGCTGCTGAATATTGTTTGTTAGTGCAGATTCCCCAGACTTGCTATGACATGGACCTGCTCCAGTATCCTCTAAAAGGATAGGGAAATGATTTCTGATATACTTAAAAGGGATTTTCCATAATTAAATAAAAACATGGCTGCTTTCTTCCAAGAACAGCACTGCACCTGTCCACAGGTTGTGTGTGGTTTTGCAGCTCTGAACCAGTCACTTCTATTGGGCTAAGCTCTAATATTAGACACAACCCATGGACAGGTGTAGCACTGTTTTTGGAAGGAAAGCATATTTTTTATTTTTATTTTTTTTCAAATTCTGGACAGCCCCCTTTAATCTGGGTGTAGACTGATTTCAATATAGACACATTTTACTAAAATATGAGAGGTGACGGTCCCTCTTAAAATCACACTCTTGAATATGGCCAAATAACATACGAATGCAGTAGTCTTTAACTTAACACATTGAATACAGCAAACTTTATAGATAATCTGTCACCTCTAAAATCAGTAAACTAAGTTTACCTCCATGAAGGGTAGGTGCCCCGGAACATATCCACTCCTTGTTAAAATTCAGCCCCATAATCCTTGATTCTGATAAACGTTTATTTTTATGCAAATAAGGTTTTCGGTGCACAGAGGGCAATGCTGGCTTCTCTTGCATCATCACTAGAGTTGAGCGAACACCTGGATGTTCGGGTTCGAGAAGTTCGGCCGAACTTCCCGGAAATGTTCGGGTTCGGGATCCGAACCCGACCCGAACTTCATCCCGAACCCGAACCCCATTGAAGTCAATGGGGACACGAACTTTTCGGCACTAAAAAGGCTGTAAAACAGACCAGGAAAGGGCTAGAGGGCTGCAAAAGGCAGCAACATGTTGGTAAATCCCCTGCAAACAAATGTGGATAGGGAAATGAATTAAAAATAAAAAATAAAAAAAATAACAAATATCAATTGGAGAGAGGTCCCATAGCAGAGAATCTGGCTTCACGTCACCCACCACTGTAACAGTCCAATGTCATAAATTTAGGCCCAGGCACCCAGGCAAAGGAGAGAGGTCCCGTAACAGAGAATCTGGCTTCATGTCAGCAAAGAATCAGTCTGCATGTCATAGCAGAGAATGAGGCTTCACGTCAGCCACCACTGCAACAGTCCATTGGCATATATTTAGGCCCAGCACCCAGGCAGAGGAGAGAGGTCCCGTAACAGAGAATCTGGCTTCATGTCAGCAGAGAATCAGTCTTCATATCATAGCAGAGAATCATGCTTCACGTCAGCCACCACTGTAACAGTCCATTGTCATAAATTTAGGCCCCGGCACCCAGGCAGAGGAGAGAGGTCCTGTAACAGAGAATCTGGCTTCATGTCAGCAGAGAATCAGTCTGCATATCATAGCAGAGAATCATGCTTCACGTCACCCACCGCTGTAACAGTCCATTGTCATATATTTAGGCCCCGGCACCCAGGCAGAGGAGAGAGGTCCCGTAACAGAGAATCTGGCTTCATGTCAGCAGAGAATCTGTCTTCATGTCATAGCAGAGAATCAGACTTCACGTCACCCAACACTGGAACAGTCCATTGTCATATATTTAGGCCCCGGCACCCAGGCAGAGGAGAGAGCTCCCATAACAGAGAATCTGGCTTCATGTCAGCAGAGAATCAGTCTGCATGTCATAGCAGAGAATCAGGCTTCACGTCAGCCACCACTGTAACAGTCCATTGTCAGATATTTAGGCCCCGGCACCCAGACAGAGGAGAGGTTCATTCAACTTTGGGTTGCCCCGCAATATAATGGTAAAATGAAAATAAAAATAGGATTGAATGAGGAAGTACCCTGGAGTACAATAATGTATGGTTAAGGGGAGGTAGTTAATGTCTAATCTGCACAAGGGATGGACAGGTCCTGTGGGATCCATGCCTGGTTCATTTTTATGAACGTCAGCTTGTCCACATTGGCTGTAGACAGGACGGCTGCGTTTGTCTGTAATGACGCCCCCTGCCGTGCTGAATACACGTTCAGACAAAACGCTGGCCGCCGGGCAGGCCAGCACCTTCCAAGGCATAAAAGGCTAGCTCTGGCCACGTGGACAATTTAGAGACCCAGAAGTTGAATGGGGCCGAACCATCAGTCAGTACGTGGAGGGGTGTGCACACGTACTGTTCCACCATGTTAGTGAAATGTTGCCTCCTGCTAACACGTTGCGTATCAGGTGGTGGTGCAGTTAGCTGTGGCGTGTTGACAAAACTTTTCCACATCTCTGCCATGCTAACCCTGCCCTCAGAGGAGCTGGCCGTGACACAGCTGCCTTGGCGACCTCTTGCTCCTCCTCTGCCTTGACCTTGGGCTTCCACTTGTTCCCCTGTGACATTTGGGAATGCTCTCAGTAGCGCGTCTACCAACGTGCGCTTGTACTCGCGCATCTTCCTATCACGCTCCAGTGAAGGAAGTAAGGTGGGCACATTGTCTTTGTACCGTGGATCCAGCAGGGTGGCAACCCAGTAGTCCGCACACGTTAAAATGTGGGCAACTCTGCTGTCGTTGCGCAGGCAATGCAGCATGTAGCCGCTCATGTGTGCCAGGCTGCCCAGAGGTAAGGACAAGCTGTCCTCTGTGGGAGGCGTATCGTCATCGTCCTGCGTTTCCCCCCAGCCACGCACCAGTGATGGGCCCGAGCTGCGTTGGGTGCCACCCCGCTGTGACCATGCTTCATCCTCATCCTCCTCCACCTCCTCCTCATCCTCGTCCTCCTAGTCCTCCAGTAGTGGGCCCTGGCTGGCCACATTTGTACCTGGCCTCTGCTGTTGCAAAAAACCTCCCTCTGAGTCACTTCGAAGAGACTGGCCTGAAAGTGCTAAAAATGACCCCTCTTCCTCCTCCTCCTCCTCCTGGGCCACCTCCTCTTCCATCATCGCCCTAAGTGTTTTCTCAAGGAGACATAGAAGTGGTATTGTAACGCTGATAACGGCGTCATCGCCACTGGCAATGTTGGTGGAGTACTCGAAACAGCGCAACAGGGCACACAGGTCTCGCATGGAGGCCCAGTCATTGGTGGTGAAGTGGTGCTGTTCCGCAGTGCGACTGACCCGTGCGTGCTGCAGCTGAAACTCCACTATGGCCTGCTGCTGCTCGCACAGTCTGTCCAGCATGTGCAAGGTGGAGTTCCACCTGGTGGGCACGTCGCATATGAGGCGGTGAGCGGGAAGGCCGAAGTTACGCTGTAGCGCAGACAGGCGAGCAGCGGCAGGATGTGAACGCCGGAAGCGCGAACAGACGGCCCGCACTTTATGCAGCAGCTCTGACATGTCGGGGTAGTTGTGAATGAACTTCTGCACCACCAAATTCAGCACATGCGCCAAGCAAGGGATGTGCGTCAAACCGGCTAGTCCCAGAGCTGCAACGAGATTTCGCCCATTATCGCACACCACCAGGCCGGGCTTGAGGCTCACCGGCAGCAACCACTCGTCGGTCTGTTGTTCTATACCCCGCCACAACTCCTGTGCGGTGTGGGGCCTGTCCCCCAAACATATGAGTTTCAGAATGGCCTGCTGACGTTTACCCCGGGCTGTGCTGAAGTTGGTGGTGAAGGTGTGTGGCTGACTGGATGAGCAGGTGGAAGAAGAGGAGGAGGAAGCTGAGTAGGAGGAGGTGGCAACAGGAGGCAAAGAATGTTGCCCTGCGATCCTTGGCGGCGGAAGGACGTGCGCCAAACAGCTCTCCGCCTGGGGCCCAGCTGCCACTACATTTACCCAGTGTGCAGTTAGGGAGATATAGCGTCCCTGGCCGTGCTTACTGGTCCACGTATCTGTGGTTAGGTGGACCTTGCCACAGATGGCGTTGCGCAGTGCACACTTGATTTTATCGGATACTTGGTTGTGCAGGGAAGGCACGGCTCTCTTGGAGAAGTAGTGCCGGCTGGGAACAACATACTGTGGGACAGCAAGCGACATGAGCTGTTTGAAGCTGTCTGTGTCCACCAGCCTAAATGACAGCATTTCATAGGCCAGTAGTTTAGAAATGCTGGCATTCAGGGCCAGGGATCGAGGGTGGCTAGGTGGGAATTTACGCTTTCTCTCAAATGTTTGTGAGATGGAGAGCTGAACGCTGCCGTGTGACATGGTTGAGATGCTTGGTGACGGAGGTGGTGGTGTTGGTGGTACATCCCCTGTTTGCTGGGCGGCAGATGCCAACGTTCCTCCAGAGGCGGAGGAAGAGGCCGAGGCAGCAGCAGAAGAGGCCGAGGCAGCAGCAGAAGAGGTAGCAGGGGGAGCCTGAGTGACTTCCTTGTTTTAAGGTGTTTACTCCACTGCAGTTCATGCTTTGCATGCAGGTGCCTGGTCATGCAGGTTGTGCTAAGGTTCAGAACGTTAATGCCTCGCTTCAGGCTCTGATGGCACAGCGTGCAAACCACTCGGGTCTTGTCGTCAGCACATTGTTTGAAGAAGTGCCATGCCAGGGAACTCCTTGAAGCTGCCTTTGGGGTGCTCGGTCCCAGATGGCGGCGGTCAGTAGCAGGCGGAGTCTCTTGGCGGCGGGTGTTCTGCTTTTGCCCACTGCTCCCTCTTTTGCTACGCTGTTGGCTCGGTCTCACCACTGCCTCTTCCTCCGAACTGTGAAAGTCAGTGGCACGACCTTCATTCCATGTGGGGTCTAGGACCTCATCGTCCCCTGCATCGTCTTCCACCCAGTCTTGATCCCTGACCTCCTGTTCAGTCTGCACACTGCAGAAAGACGCAGCAGTTGGCACCTGTGTTTCGTCATCATCAGAGACGTGCTGAGGTGGTATTCCCATGTCCTCATCATCAGGAAACATAAGTGGTTGTGCGTCAGTGCATTCTATGTCTTCCACCGCTGGGGAAGGGCTAGGTGGATGCCCTTGGGAAACCCTGCCAGCGGAGTCTTCAAACAGCATAAGAGACTGCTGCATAACTTGCGGCTCAGACAGTTTCCCTGGTATGCATGGGGGTGATGTGACAGACTGATGGGCTTGGTTTTCAGGCGCCATCTGTGCGCTTTCTGCAGAAGACTGGGTGGGAGATAATGTGAACGTGCTGGATCCACTGTCGGCCATCTAATTGACTAATGCCTGTACCTGCTCAGGCCTTACCATCCTTAGAACGGCATTGGGCCCCACCAAATATCGCTATAAATTATGGCGGCTACTGGGACCTGAGGTAGTTGGTACACTAGGACATGTGGCTGTGGCAGAACGGCCACGTCCTCTCCCAGCACCAGAGGGTCCACTAACACCACCACGACCATGTCCGCGTCCTTTTCTAGATGTTTTCCTCATTGTTATCGTTCACCACAACAACAAAAATATTATTTGGCCCAATGTATTGAATTCAAATTCAGGCCTTTTTTTACAGACACCTAACACTATCTGGCAATCTATTTAGGTAACGTATTACACTAATAAAGGCACAGCAGTAACGACAGATTTAGCTGAATATAAATTTGAGGACTAGTATTTAGGCGCTGGATGACAGGTATACGTTTACGGACAGAATTAGACTTGGAATTGCGCAATAGCGTGTGTATGAAGTTATTGAGAATAACCCTATCTGCACCATGAATCTTATATACCCTTTTAGTGATAGATTTAAAGTAGGTCTGATACAGCAGAAACCACTAAATTACGTAATTGCTAAATTGGGAATTGTATTTCAACCCAGAACAAAAACTGTGCTTTGACGGACACTAAATAACTTGCCCAGCCACAGCAATAACCACAGATTTAGCTGACTATAAATTTGAGGCCTATTATTTAGGCGCTGGGTGACAGGTATATGTTTACGGGCAGAATTAGACTGGGATATGCACAGTAGCGTGTGTGTGAAGTTATTGAGAATAACCCTTTCTGCACCGTGAATCTTATATACCCTTTTAGGGATAGATTTAAAGTAGGCCTGATACAGCAGAAACCACTAATTTAGAGAATTGCTAAATTGGGAATTGTATTTCAACCCAGGACAAAAACTGTGCTTTGACGGACACTAAATAACTTGACTAGCCACAGCAATAACCACAGATTTAGCTGACTATAAATTTGAGGCCTATTATTTAGGCGCTGGGTGACAGGTATACGTTTACAGACAGAATTAGACTGGGATATGGCCAAAAAATAACCACACTTTTGATGGTTAAATGCACTTGGTGTGACAGCTTCACCCTGATGTAGGATATAGCCAAAAAACAACCACACTATTGAGGGTTAAATGCACTTGGTGACAGGCTCAGCTTGCCCCTGATGTAGTATATGGCCATAAAATAACCACACTATAGATGGTTAAATGCACTTGGTGTGACAGCTTCACCCTGATGTAGGATATAGCCAAAAAATAACCACACTATTGAGGGTTAAATGTACTTGGTGGCAGCTTGTGCTGGCGCACCACAAGACACAAAATGGCCGCCGATCACCCCAGAAAAAAGTGAATGAAAAACGCTCTGGACAGCCTAAAAACAGTGAGCAATTGAATAGCAGCAGTTCAATGATCCACAGCTGCAGATCGATCACTGAATGAAGTCTTTTGGAGGAGTTAATCACTGCCTAATCTCGCCCTAACGTCGCAGCTGCAACCTCTCCCTACACTGATCAGAGCAGAGTGACGGGCGGCGCTACGTGACTCCAGCTTAAATAGAGGCTGGGTCACATGCTGCACTGGCCAATCACAGCCATGCCAATAGTAGGCATGGCTGTGACGGCCTTTTGGGGCAAGTAGCATGACGCTTGTTGATTGGCTGCTTTGCAGATTTTCAAAAAGCGCCAAGAAAGCGACGAACACCGAACCCCCGACTTTTACGAAAATGTTCGGGTTCGGGTCCGTGTCACGGACACCCCAAAATTCGGTATGAACCCGAACTATACAGTTCGGGTTCGCTCATCCCTAATCATCACTAAGGGCTCTAAAAATTCAGGGACTGTCAATAAATGCATATGGGAAGGAGCTGGGTGGCATCATGGAGAACAAAAGTGTACCAAATGGAGCGGCCCAGCCCATGGTGCACTAAAAATCTTATTTGCATTAAAAAAAGAAGCATTTTTTTAGGATAAGAGAACCACATTTTTACAAGAAACGTATGGCTTTGTTTCGGGCCACTGATCTTACCTGGCAGTATGCATAACTGTGTAATCAATATGTTAAGTGATACATTAAAGACTGTTACAACTGTAGCTTAGCAATGCTAGGCAAGGTTCCTCTTGGTGTCTGGGAAAAATATTGCAAATTAGCATGTCTAACATCAGCTGGCATCTGAAAGAATTACCTTTCTTATGTACTTTGTTAGGAAAACTCATATATCTTTCCCACTGTCTAAATGCTTTGTTGGAAGGTTTTGTGATTGAATATGTATGCTAGTGTAGCATGCATTGTGATGTATAGTGTAGATTAGCCTGTGCTTTACATAACAATGCCATGCTCGCAAAGTCATTTATTAAGTGCTGCCTCGTGGCCTGTGCTGCGCCACAGCACTAAAGTCTGTATGTATAACGATTGATTGTAATAAAGGAGTTTTCAATAAAAAAAAAATTTGGATTATTTAATCTCAGGTGGAACAATAGCAAGAAGGTTGCTTTTTTTTGGCTTTGGCTGAGAATTGTCCCTGGTCTCATGGTTTGGGGAATAGTTTATGGGGAACTCTTCTCTTATGGAGAGGAGCTGCAATAATACGCATACTAATACACTTTTTGCATGAAATGAGGTGAAGAAAGCCCTTCAAGTTTATTTCCTTGGGCTTATAGAAATTACAATTGCAATTAGAAAATCTTGGACTTAATGTTCTAGACACTTTTTTCTGACTTGTTCAGCAAGGAGGGTAAAGAGCAATGTATGTGCATTAGCAACACAGAGTCTCGCCTTAAGGTGCATGAGTGTGCACCATCCCCTTAATTGTGTTGCAATGGAGCTCCATTTATGTGCATTGAGTCATGCTGCAGTTACCTGTACAGCTAGTAACTGGGAGCACTACAGTGCACAAAGAAACCCTATTTTAGTGCTGTGACCCCTTTAGTCTCAGGATCAGTGAGGTCTTGACAATTGAACCTCCACTGATCAGAAAGGCATGGCATACAGATGTGTCCACCCTTAACTGTCTGAGAATTTTTGTTAAGGACTCTAATTTCGCAGGGGATATATTCAATGTAAAACCCTCAACAGGCTGCAGTTCACATCACAACCAACGGTTGGCCACATACAGCATAAACAACTCCTGACAGAATATCACAAAATCATGTTTTCTCTTAACCCCTTCAACCCCGGGCCTGTCTTCACCTTCCTGCCCAGGCCATATTTTTGCAAATCTGACATGTGTCACTTTATGTGCTAATAACGTTAAAACACTTTTACTTATACAGGCCATTATGAGATTGTTTTCTCGGCACATATCGTACTTCATGACAGTGGTAAAAATGAGTTAAGAAAATCTTTTTTATTCATTAAAAAATACCAAATTTACCAAAATGTACATTTCCAAATTTCAATTTCTCTACTTTTATAATAGATAGCAATACCTCAGAAAATAGTAATTACTTTATATTCCCCATATGTCTACTTCATGTTTGGATCATTTTGAAAATGACATTTTATTTTTTGGGGACGTTAGAAGGCTTAGAAGTTTGGAAGCAAATCTCAAAACCCACTTTTTAAGGACCAGTTCAGGTCTGAAGTCACTTTTTATGAGGATTACATAACAGAAACCACCCACAAATGACCCCATTTTAGGAACTACACCCCTTAAGGTATACAAAACAGATTTTACAAACTTTGTTAACCCTTTAGGTGTTCCACAATAATTAATGGATAATGGAGATGAAATTTCAGAATTTCACTTTTTGGGCAAATTTTAAATTTTAATCCATTTTTTTCCAGTAGCAAAGTAGGGTTAACAGCCAAATAAAACTCAATATTGAGAACCCTGATTCTGTGGTTTATAGAAGCACCCCACATGTGATCGTAAACTGCTGTACGGGCACACGGCAGGGCGCAGTAGAAAAGGAACGCCATATGGTTTTTGCAAGGCATATTTAGCTGAACTGGTTTTTAGATGCCATGTGCCATTTGAAGCCCCCCTGATGCACCCCTACAGTAGAAACTGAAGAAAAGTGACCACATTTTGGAAACTACGGGATAAGGTGCCAGTTTTATTGGTACTATTTTGGGGTACATATGATTTTTAATTGCTCTATATTACGTTTTTTGTGAGGTAAGGTAACAAAGAAATTTATGTTTTGGCACCGTTTTTATTTTTACAGAGTTTAGCTGAGGGATTAGGTCATGTGACTTTTTTTATATAGCAGATCGTTATGGACGTGGCAATACCGAATATGTCTACTTTTTCCTATTTAAGTT
The DNA here is from genome assembly GCF_014858855.1 of Bufo gargarizans. Classification (NCBI taxonomy): domain Eukaryota; kingdom Metazoa; phylum Chordata; class Amphibia; order Anura; family Bufonidae; genus Bufo; species Bufo gargarizans. The sequence goes on along the minus strand of NC_058084.1, from coordinate 10,421,162 downwards.
TTACACAATAATAGCATTTTTGAAACCAAAATAATGATATTTTAGTGTAGCCATATGCTTGGAGCCATAGCTTTTTTATTTTTACCGATTCTCTAAAGTAGGGTCTCTTTTTTTTCGGAATGAGGTGACGGTCTGATTAGTACTATTTTGGGGGGCATACGCCATTTTGATTACTTACTGTTGCAATTTTTGTGATATGATTTGACAAAAATTGCTTATTCTTACACATTTTTTTTTTTTACTGTGTTCATCTGAGTGGTTAGGTCATGTGATATTTTTATAGAGCTGGTTGTTACGGATGTGGCGATACCTAATATGTATACATTTTTTTTTCACTAATAGCAGTTTTGAAGCAAAAAAATTATCATATTTTAGTGTCTCCATTGTCTGAGAGTGATAGCTTTTTTATTTTTTTAACCGATTCTCTTAGGTAGGGTCTCATTTTTTGTGGGATGAGGTGACGGTCTGACTGGTACTATTTTGAGGAGCATACGCCTTTTTGATCACTTGCTGTTGCAATTTTTGTGATGTAATGTGCTTTTTTTTTTACACAGTTTTTTTTTTTACGGTGTTCACCTGAGGGGTTAGGTCATGTGATATTTTTATAGAGCTGGTTGTAACGGATATAGCAATACCTAATATGTATATATTATTTTAATTATTTCACTTTAGCACAATAATAGCTGTTTTGAAACAAAAAAAACCCCCAATGTTTTAGTGTCTCCATGTTCTGAGAGCTATATTATTTTTTTTTGTTTTTGGGCGATTGTCTTAGGTAGGGGCTCATTTTTTGCAGGATGAGGTGACGGTTTTATTGATGCTATTTTCTGGGACATACACCTTTTTGATAGCTTGGTGTTGCACTTTTTGTGATGTGTACTTTGCTGGTGACACTGTTGGGGATTTATTCAGAATTGAAGGCATACTGAACCAGCATGGCTACCACAGCATCTTGCAGCGACATGCTATTCCATCCGGTTTGCGTTTAGTTGGACCATCATTTATTTTTCAACAGGACAATGACCCCAAACACACCTCCAGGCTGTGTAAGGGCTATTTGACCATGAAGGAGAGTGATGGGGTGCTGCGCCAGATGACCTGGCTGCCACTGTCACCAGACCTGAACCCAATCGAGATGGTTTGGGGTGAGATGGACTGCAGAGTGAAGGCAAAAGGGCCAACAAGTGCTAAGCATCTCTGGGAACTCCTTCAAGACTGTTGGAAGACTTCATCTTGAAGCTTCCTCTTGAAGCTCATCAAGAGAATGCCAAGAGTGTGCAAAGCAGTAATCAAAGCAAAAAGGTGGCTACTTTGAAGAACCTAGAATATGACATATTTTCAGTTGTTTCACACTTTTTTGTTATGTATATAATTCCACATGTGTTAATTCATAGTTTTGATGCCTTCAGTGTGAATCTACAATTTTCATAGTCATGAAAATAAAGAAAACTCTTTGAATGAGAAGGTGTGTCCAAACTTTTGGTCTGTACTGTATATATAGAGCCGGTCATTACTGACGTGGTGATACCTAATATGTGTGTTTTTTTTTTTTCTTATAAAATAAGGTGAAAGGGGCGTTTTTTTTTTTTTTCTCTTTTTTACTTCATAAATTTTATTACTTTATTAATTTTATTAAAAACACTTTTTCTAACTTTTTTTTCTTTACTATATTTATGATGTTCAGTTTTGGGGGTCTGATCCCCTCTGCAATGCATTACAATCCATCTGTATTGTATTGCATTGCCAGTTAGTGTATGACACTGAGTCATACACTAACCGGTTGCCTAGGAGACCCAGACTGAGGCTGGATCTCCTCGGCACCCGTAGAAGGCAGTTCCCGATGCTGTGCAAGGCATTGGGTAGCATCTGCACGGCATCAGGCTGCCTTGTGACGCATCGGGTCCCCGCCACAGCAGCGCGGGGATTCGATGTGATCGCTCACCAGACACAAACCCCTTCTGTGTCGCGGTCAGTGCAGACCGCGGCATAGAAAGGGGTTAATCCGCAGGCATCGGCTTTTACAGTGATGCCGGCGGATACAGCGGGGGCCCGGCTACCGCGGACTGCCGGGCCCCTGCAGTGATCACGCGCATACCGCGCGATCACTATGACGTACTACTACGTCAAATTGCGGGAACGTAGTGGTTCCCATGAAGCAGGGCCCCCGCTGTATTCACCGGCATCACTGTAAAAGCCGACGCCTGCGAATTAACGCCTTCTATGCCGCGGTCTGCACTGACAGCCTGATGCCGTGCAGATGCTACCCAATGCCTTGCACAGCATCGGGAACTGCCTTCTACGGGTGCCGAGGAGATCCAGCCTCAGTCTGGGTCTCCTAGGCAACCGGTTAGTGTATGACTCAGTGTCATACACTAACTAGCAATGCAATACAATACAGATGTATTGTAATGCATTGCAGAGGGGATCAGACCCTCAAAACTGAACATCATAAATATAGTAAAGAAAAAAAAGTGAAAAAATGTGTTTTTAATAAAATTAATAAAGTAATAACATTTATAAGGTAAATAAAAAAAATAAAAAAACAGGGTTAAATCTACCGTGCTCATCTCATGCCAATCATCTCGAGATGTGTCAAGTTAAGAGAGGAAAGTTAAATAAGGACACATGTTAAAAATTATGTCTAGAGATGAGCGAATCGAATCCCACAATGAGGAATTTGACCCAAATTTCAGGATAAATTCGATTCGCCTCAAAGCTGAATATCCTTGTGCTTCGTGTCAGCGAATCGATTTAACCTGAAATAGGTAAAAAAATAAAAAAATTCTAGCTTACCTCCTCCATTTGCTCGCGACGGGCCACCAGCCTCCATCTTGCTTGAAGATCTCGGCTGAAATACTGTGCTGCGCGAGATTACATCATCACTTCAGCGTGATGACATAATCTCACGCCGCACAGGATTTCGGCCGAGAGGTCACGAGCAAAATTCTGCCCCTACCCTCATTATAGTCAATAGGGACGGAGCGGCAGTCTGGGGGCACACGTGAACTAGCAGCAGGATGGATCCGAAAGGCTGCCGGAGTCCCCTGCAGCTAGTGTGAAACTTGCCTAACACTCAGATGCCGCAATCTTGTATGAACGTGGCATCTGAGGGTTACAATGACGGGGGCGGCGCTATCGCAGCTCCCTGTCATTGCACCCTCTACTTACAAAAAAATGCTTCGTGATGAAGTAATTTGTCACAAAGCAAATTTTTGGGTGAAATTCAGCGAATCAGCCAAATAGTATTTTTAAGAAATTCGCTCATCTCTAATTATGTCATCACTCCCTATAATGGGCATAACTAATATAAATTAAGGATATCCTTTGTAGGTTCTTTAACAACTGCCCAAAAAGACTTTCCTTGTATTTCATTTATTTTATGTTTTAACTTTCCTTTTTTTGTTTTTTGTTAAACAGTTACAAAAAAGGCTATTTTCATGGCTTGTCGCATCCAGATGAGATCATTTTCTGCCTTTGGCAAAAATTGTACTCCGATGCTTTGCAGCATAAATTAGTCGTTAGCTAGCAATATGTTGCCCGATCACAGTAAATTCGCGACTGCTGTCAAAAGCTTCCATCTTAATCATAAAAGTATTTTTATAGACAAATCTTTTGTCAAATGGCTCCATTGATCTTTAGAAATACTAATGGCTGGCGCATTTATTTAGAGGCTATTTAATTGCGCCAGCTGTTGTATAGCGTTTGCTTGGATTTAAATATGTGCTTTACATGCGCGGCCTATCTGCTGGGGCTGATGTACAACTATAATGGATCATCAGCTTAGTATGTCTCCAGTGATTTATCCCCGGCATGTAGGATTATCAGAGTTAGTTTGTTTCATGATGTATTTAAGTAATACATCAAGCCGGGTTTAGAACAGTGGCAGAAGAGAGGTGCGATATGAGAAACATTGCAGGCTGGAAGGCAACATGATGAGACTGATTTATAAGCGACGGAGGAAAGTTATTTTCTGAGAGGAACAGAAATGCACAAAATCAGATGTTCTAAAAGGCATCCAGAGGTTAATCCCCTCGGTGACAGGTAGCAAATGAACTCTACTGGCTCTAAAAAGAGATTTTGGAAGCTGCTTCTTATTTATTTGAAGGCATCAGCTATGTTTTAATACGTTCCTTCCACTTTTCAAGCATGTCTGCACTATATAATGGACTGTAGATTGGTTACTGGGCGGTTTTGATTAAAGTTCCTGAATTTGAAGATGAATGGTTTAGGTTACTTATAGGGGTTGTCCAGCTGTTAATATTGATGACCTATCGTCAGGATAGGTCATCAATATCTAATCAACAGGGGTCCGACACCCAGAACCCCAGCTGATCAGTTGTTTGACAAGGAGGCAGCGCTTCATGTGAGCTTTCTGTTCGTTACACATTGTCTTGGAAGTGCAGTGTAATACAAGTACTCGCACCATTCAAGGAGACAAGGCGTAGTCTAAAGACCAAGAAGCAGCGAATGCGTGGAGCGCCACCTCCTTGTCAAACAGCTGGTCGGCAGTGGTGCCGGGTGTCGGTTCTCCGCTGATCAGATATTGATCCTATCCTGACAATAAGCCATCAATCCCCTTTAAAGTGCAGTCACAGATGGGATCTCAAATAGTATCTTCATCTTTGTTGGAGGCTACGTATGATCAGTGACTTTAGCTTAGCTACATTATCTATTGGAGTCTTCTAAAATCTACCTTCTGTCTCTTGAAAGGATTAGATTACAGTTCTACCCCTCTCTCATATGTTGTACTGTAACTCTATCTGTTTTGATTGTCTGCTTTGTACAAGCACAAGCCCACCACAAGCTCAGTTCAAGGACAGAAGGACTATGAAGTACAAGTAACTATATCACAAGGGATGAATCGGATGCGATACATCTACTATGGTGAAACTTACAAATTTTCAGAAATCAAAAACACATATTCTTACTTTCACACCTTCATACAAAAACTCAAACCTGACCCTGCTGCTCCTCTACTGATACTTCTCTTTCCTCAATGGTCTCTATTTCCTTGTCCTTCTCCCCATAAAGGAAATGACCACTTAACTAATAACTTGCAGCAACTTTGACCCAGCCCATCCAGTGATTGGCTGCAGCGGTCACATGTTTATGGCTTGATGTTACCGTTGCAGCCAGGTAAATAGAGCCTAGCTGGAAGAACTAGAGCTTCTTCTATAAGACTGCTGTTGAAGGATGAGCCCTGTGCTCAGGAGAATAGAGTGGTGGTCACTAGGGATGAGCGAACTCGAACTGTATAGTTCGGGTTCGTACCGAATTTTGGGGTGTCCGTGACACGGACCCGAACCCGGACATTTTCGTAAAAGTCCGGGTTCGGGTTCGGTGTTCGTCGCTTTCTTCGCGCTTTTGTGACGCTTTCTTGGCGCTTTTTGAAAGGCTGCAAAGCAGCCAATCAACAAGCGTCATACTACTTGCCCCAAGAGGCCATCACAGCCATGCCTACTATTGGCATGGCTGTGATTGGCCAGAGCACCATGTGACCCAGCCTCTATTTAAGCTGGAGTCACATAGCGCCGCCCGTCACTCTGCTCTGATTAGCGTAGGGAGAGGTTGCGGCTGCGACAGTAGGGCGAGATTAGGCTGATTAACTCCTCCAAAAGACTTGATTAATTGATCGATCTGCAGCTGTGGATCATTGAGCTGCTGATACTCAATTGCTCAATGTTTTTAGGCTTCCCAGACCGTTTGTCAGTCACTTTTTTCTGGGGTGATCGGCGGCCATTTTGTGTCTTGTGGTGCGCCAGCACAAGCTGCGACCAAGTGCATTTAACCCTCAATGGTGTGGTTGTTTTTTGGCTAAAGCCTACATCAGGGTGAAGCTGTCACACCAAGTGCATTTAACCAGCAATAGTCTGTTTATTTTTTGGCCATATACTACATCAGGGGCAAGCTGCGCCTGTCACCAAGTGCATTTAACCCTCAATGGTGTGGTTGTTTTTTGGCTAAAGCCTACATCAGGGTGAAGCTGTCACACCAAGTGCATTTAACCAGCAATTGTCTGTTTATTTTTTGGCCATATACTACATCAGGGGCAAGCTGCGCCTGTCACCAAGTGCATTTAACCCTCAGTAGTGTGGTTGGTCAAGCTGTCACACCAAGTGCATTTAACCATCAATAGTGTGGTTATTTTTTGGCCATATCCTAGTCTAATTCTGTCAGTAAACGTATACCTGTCACCCAGCGCATAAATACTAGGCCTCAAGTTTATATCCAGCTAAATCTGTCGTTACTGGTGTGGCTGGTCAAGTTATTTAGTGTCCGTCAAAGCACATTTTTTGTTCTGGGTTGAAATACAATTCCCAATTTAGCAATTTCCTAATTTAGTGGTTTCTGCTGTATCAGGCCTACTTTAAATACATCCCTAAAAGGGTATATCAGAATCAAGGTGCTGATAGGGTCATTCTGAATAACTTCACACACACGCTACTGTGCATATCCCAGTCTAATTCTGTCAGTAAACCTATACCTGTCACCCAGCGCCTAAATACTAGGCCTCAAATTTATATCCTGCTAAATCTGTCGTTACTGCTGTACTGTTGTGGCTGGGCTAGTTATTTAATGTCCGTCAAAGCACAGTTTTTGTTCTGGGTTGAAATACAATTCCCAATTTAGGAATTTCCTAATTTAGTGGTTTCTGCTGTATCAGAGCTATTTGAAATCTATCCCTAATAGGGTATATAATATTCAAGGTGCACATAGGGTCATTCTGAATAACTTCACACACACGCTACTGTGCATTTCCAAATCTAATTCTGTCAGTAAATCTATACCTGTCACCCAGCGCCTAAATACTAGGCCTCAAATTTATATCCTGCTAAATCTGTCGTTACTGCTGTACTGTTGTGGCTGGTCAAGTTATTTTTAGAGTTGAGCGAACACCTGGATGTTCGGGTTCGAGAAGTTCGGCCGAACATCCCGGAAATGTTCGGGTTCGGGATCCGAACCCGATCCGAACTTCGTCCCGAACCCGAACCCCATTGAAGTCAATGGGGACCCGAACTTTTCGGCACTAAAAAGGCTGTAAAACAGCCCAGGAAAGAGCTAGAGGGCTGCAAAAGGCAGCAACATGTAGGTAAATCCCCTGCAAACAAATGTGGATAGGGAAATGAATTAAAATAAAAATTAAATAAATAAAAATTAACCAAAATCAATTGGAGAGAGGTTCCATAGCAGAGAATCTGGCTTCCCGTCACCCACCACTGGAACAGTCCATTCTCAGATATTTAGGCCCCGGCACCCAGGCAGAGGAGAGAGGTCCCGTAACAGACAATCTGTCTTCATGTCAGCAGAGAATTAGTCTGCATGTCATAGCAGAGAATGAGGCTTCACGTCAGCCACCACTGCAACAGTCCATTGGCATATATTTAGGCCCAGCACCCAGGCAGAGGAGAGAGGTCCCGTAACAGACAATCTGGCTTCATGTCAGCAGAGAATCAGTCTGCATGTCATAGCAGAGAATCAGGCTTCACGTCACCCACCACTGCAACAGTCCATTGTCATAAATTTAGGCCCAGCACTAGTGTTGAGCGGCATGTCCCATATTCGAATTCGCGAAATTTTGTGAATATTCGAAAGAATATTCGTAAAATATTCGCGATTATTCAAATTCGTTATTATTTCGCATATGCGATAATTCGAATTTTCGCATCGCATAATACATATATTTTATGCAAAATTCACATGTGCGCTAATGAAATCGCCTTACGAAGATTCGCAACTCAATTCAATCACTAATGTATGAATGCAATGCCCTTTGCCTCTGTTCTGGGACAAGTGTAGATATTCGCATGTGCGCTAATAAAATCGCCTTACGAAGATTCGCACCTCAATCACTTTCTAGGGAATGTGAGACTTTTGGGAATCAATCGAGATACAGTGGGGGGTGATGACAGTAGTTGACAGAGTACAGATCAATGTAATCTGTAAGGTGGAAAGTAAAATAAAAAATACGAATTTTCGTTAATCGAATTTTACGAAGTTCTACGTATTCGCGAATATGGTGCTATACTATATGAATGCACAGGCCTTTGCCTCTCTGTTCTGGGGACAAGTGTAGATATTTGCATTTGCGTTAATAAAATCGCCTTACGAAGATTCGCAGCTCAATTCAATCACTAATGTATGAATGCAAAGCCCTTTGCCTCTGTTCTGGGACAAGTGTAGATATTCGCATGTGCGCTAATAAAATCGCCTTACGAAGATTCGCAACTCAATTCACTAATGTATGAATGCAAAGCCCTTTGCCTCTGTTCTGGGACGTGCCGATATTCGCATGTGCGCTAATAAAATCGCCTTACGAAGATTCGCGCCTCAATCACTTTCTAGGCAATGTGAGTAAGATCTGAGCTGTTGGACCTTTGGGAAACAATCAATTATATGTGTACTGTAATTTTGTGGGGGGGGGGGGGGAAAACAAAAAACGAATATTCGTTTTTACGAATATATAGCACTATATTCGAAATATTCGCGAAATCGCGAAGTTGCGATATTCGCGAAAAAAATTCGCTTTTCGAATATTCGCGCTCAACACTACCCAGCACCCAGGCAGAGGAGAGAGGTCCCGTAACAGACAATCTGGCTTCATGTCAGCAGAGAATCAGTCTGCATGTCATAGCAGAGAATGAGGCTTCACGTCAGCCACCACTGCAACAGTCCATTGGCATATATTTAGGCCCAGCACCCAGGCAGAGGAGGGAGGTCCCGTAACAGAGAATCTGTCTTCATGTCAGCAGAGAATTAGTCTGCATGTCATAGCAGAGAATGAGGCTTCACGTCAGCCACCACTGCAACAGTCCATTGGCATATATTTAGGCCCAGCACACACAGGCAGAGGAGAGAGGTCCCGTAACAGAGAATCTGGCTTCATGTCAGCAGAGAATCAGTCTGCATGTCATAGCAGAGAATGAGGCTTCACGTCAGCCACCACTGCAACAGTCCATTGGCATATATTTAGGCCCAGCACACACACAGGCAGAGGAGAGAGGTCCCGTAACAGAGGAATCTGGCTTCATGTCAGCAGAGAATCAGTCTGCATGTCATAGCAGAGAATGAGGCTTCACGTCAGCCACCACTGCAACAGTCCATTGGCATATATTTAGGCCCAGCACCCAGGCAGAGGAGGGAGGTCCCGTAACAGAGAATCTGTCTTCATGTCAGCAGAGAATTAGTCTGCATGTCATAGCAGAGAATGAGGCTTCACGTCAGCCACCACTGCAACAGTCCATTGGCATATATTTAGGCCCAGCACACACACAGGCAGAGGAGAGAGGTCCCGTAACAGAGAATCTGGCTTCATGTCAGCAGAGAATCAGTCTGCATGTCATAGCAGAGAATGAGGCTTCACGTCAGCCACCACTGCAACAGTCCATTGGCATATATTTAGGCCCAGCACACACACAGGCAGAGGAGAGAGGTCCCGTAACAGAGGATCTGGCTTCATGTCAGCAGAGAATCAGTCTGCATGTCATAGCAGAGAATGAGGCTTCACGTCAGCCACCACTGCAACAGTCCATTGTCATAAATTTAGGCCCAGCACCCAGGCAGAGGAGAGAGGTCCCGTAAAAGAGGATCTGGCTTCATGTCAGCAGAGAATCAGTCTGCATGTCATAGCAGAGAATGAGGCTTCACGTCACCCACCACTGCAACAGTCCATTGGCATATATTTAGGCCTAGCACACAGGCAGAGCAGAGAGGTCCCGTAACAGACAATCTGGCTTCATGACAGCAGAGAATCAGTCTGCATGTCATAGCAGAGAATCAGGCTTCACGTCAGCCACCACTGCAACAGTCCATTGGCATATATTTAGGCCTAGCACACAGGCAGAGCAGAGAGGTCCCGTAACAGACAATCTGGCTTCATGTCAGCAGAGAATCAGTCTGCATGTCATAGCAGAGAATGAGGCTTCACGTCAGCCACCACTGCAACAGTCCATTGTCATAAATTTAGGCCCAGCACCCAGGCAGAGGAGAGAGGTCCCGTAACAGACAATCTGGCTTCATGTCAGCAGAGAATTAGTCTGCATGTCATAGCAGAGAATCAGGCTTCATGTCAGCCACCACTGCAACAGTCCATTGGCATATATTTAGGCCTAGCACACAGGCAGAGGAGAGGTTCATTCAACTTTGGGTAGCATCGCAATATAATGGTAAAATGAAAATAAAAATAGGATTGAATGAGGAAGTGCCCTGGAGTCCAATAATATATGGTTATGGGGAGGTAGTTAATGTCTAATCTGGACAAGGGACGGACAGGTCCTGTGGGATCCATGCCTGGTTCATTTTTATGAACGTCAGCTTGTCCACATTGGCTGTAGACAGGCGGCTGCGTTTGTCTGTAATGACGCCCCCTGCCGTGCTGAATACACGTTCAGACAAAACGCTGGCTGCCGGGCAGGCCAGCACCTCCAAGGCATAAAAGGCTAGCTCTGGCCACGTGGACAATTTAGAGACCCAGAAGTTGAATGGGGCCGAACCATCAGTCAGTACGTGGAGGGGTGTGCACACGTACTGTTCCACCATGTTAGTGAAATGTTGCCTCCTGCTAACACGTTGCGTATCAGGTGGTGGTGCAGTTAGCTGTGGCGTGTTGACAAAAGTTTTCCACATCTCTGCCATGCTAACCCTGCCCTCAGAGGAGCTGGCCGTGACACAGCTGCCTTGGCGACCTCTTGCTCCTCCTCTGCCTTGGCCTTGGGCTTCCACTTGTTCCCCTGTGACATTTGGGAATGCTCTCAGTAGCGCGTCTACCAACGTGCGCTTGTACTCGCGCATCTTCCTATCACGCTCCAGTGCAGGAAGTAAGGTGGGCACATTGTCTTTGTAGCGTGGATCCAGCAGGGTGGCAACCCAGTAGTCCGCACAGGTTAAAATGTGGGCAACTCTGCTGTCGTTGCGCAGGCACTGCAGCATGTAGTCGCTCATGTGTGCCAGGCTGCCCAGGGGTAAGGACAAGCTGTCCTCTGTGGGAGGCGTATCGTCATCGTCCTGCCTTTCCCCCCAGCCACGCACCAGTGATGGACCCGAGCTGCGTTGGGTGCCACCCCGCTGTGACCATGCTTCATCCTCATCCTCCTCCACCTCCTCCTCATCCTCGTCCTCCTCGTCCTCCAGTAGTGGGCCCTGGCTGGCCACATTTGTACCTGGCCTCTGCTGTTGCCAAAAAACCTCCCTCTGAGTCACTTCGAAGAGACTGGCCTGAAAGTGCTAAAAATGACCCCTCTTCCTCCTCCTCCTCCTCCTCCTCCTGGGCCACCTCCTCTTCCATCATCGCCCTAAGTGTTTTCTCAAGGAGACATAGAAGTGGTATTGTAACGCTGATAACGGTGTCATCGCCACTGGCCATGTTGGTGGAGTACTCGAAACAGCGCAACAGGGCACACAGGTCTCGCATGGAGGCCCAGTCATTGGTGGTGAAGTGGTGCTGTTCTGTAGTGCGACTGACCCGTGCGTGCTGCAGCTGAAACTCCACTATGGCCTGCTGCTGCTCGCACAGTCTGTCCAGCATGTGCAAGGTGGAGTTCCACCTGGTGGGCACGTCGCATATGAGGCGGTGAGCGGGAAGGCCGAAGTTACGCTGTAGCGCAGACAGGCGAGCAGCAGGCAGGATGTGAACGCCGGAAGCGCGAACAGACGGCCCGCACTTTATGCAGCAGCTCTGACATGTCGGGGTAGTTGTGAATGAACTTCTGCACCACCAAATTCAGCACATGCGCCAAGCAAGGGATGTGCGTCAAATTGGCTAGTCCCAGAGCTGCAACGAGATTTCGCCCATTATCACACACCACCAGGCCGGGCTTGAGGCTCACCGGCAGCAACCACTCGTCGGTCTGTTGTTCAATACCCCGCCACAACTCCTGTGCGGTGTGGGGCCTGTCCCCCAAACATATGAGTTTCAGAATGGCCTGCTGACGTTTACCCCGGGCTGTGCTGAAGTTGGTGGTGAAGGTGTGTGGCTGACTGGATGAGCAGGTGGAAGAAGAGGAGGAGGAAGCCGAGAAGGAGGAGGTGGCAACAGGAGGCAAAGAATGTTGCCCTGCGATCCTTGGCGGCGGAAGGACGTGCGCCAAACAGCTCTCCGCCTGGGGCCCAGCTGCCACTACATTTACCCAGTGTGCAGTTAGGGAGATATAGCGTCCCTGGCCGTGCTTACTGGTCCACGTATCTGTGGTTAGGTGGACCTTGCTACAGATGGCGTTGCGCAGTGCACACTTGATTTTATCGGATACTTGGTTGTGCAGGGAAGGCACGGCTCTCTTGGAGAAGTAGTGCCGGCTGGGAACAACATACTGTGGGACAGCAAGCGACATGAGCTGTTTGAAGCTGTCTGTGTCCACCAGCCTAAATGACAGCATTTCATAGGCCAGTAGTTTAGAAATGCTGGCATTCAGGGCCAGGGATCGAGGGTGGCTAGGTGGGAATTTACGCTTTCTATCAAATGTTTGTGAGATGGAGAGCTGAACGCTGGCGTGTGACATGGTTGAGACGCTTGGTGACGGAGGTGGTGGTGGTGGTGTTGGTGGTACATCCCCTGTTTGCTGGGCGGCAGGTGCCAACGTTCCTCCAGAGGCGGAGGAAGAGGCCGAGGCGGCAGCAGCAGAATAGGCCGAGGCGGCAGCAGCAGAAGAGGTAGCAGGGGGAGCCTGAGTGACTTCCTTGGTTTTAAGGTGTTTACTCCACTGCAGTTCATGCTTTGCATGCAGGTGCCTGGTCATGCAGGTTGTGCTCAGGTTCAGAACGTTAATGCCTCGCTTCAGGCTCTGATGGCACAGCGTGCAAACCACTCGGGTCTTGTCGTCAGCACATTGTTTGAAGAAGTGCCATGCCAGGGAACTCCTTGAAGCTGCCTTTGGGGTGCTCGGTCCCAGATGGCGGCGGTCAGTAGCAGGCGGAGTCTCTTGGCGGCGGGTGTTCTGCTTTTGCCCACTGCTCCCTCTTTTGCTACGCTGTTGGCTCGGTCTCACCACTGCCTCTTCCTCCGAACTGTGAAAGTCAGTGGCACGACCTTCATTCCATGTGGGGTCTAGGACCTCATCGTCCCCTGCATCGTCTTCCACCCAGTCTTGATCCCTGACCTCCTGTTCAGTCTGCACACTGCAGAAAGACGCAGCAGTTGGCACCTGTGTTTCGTCATCATCAGAGACATGCTGAGGTGGTATTCCCATGTCCTCATCATCAGGAAACATAAGTGGTTGTGCGTCAGTGCATTCTATGTCTTTCACCGCTGGGGAAGGGCTAGGTGGATGCCCTTGGGAAACCCTGCCAGCGGAGTCTTCAAACAGCATAAGAGACTGCTGCATAACTTGAGGCTGAGACAGTTTCCCTGGTATGCATGGGGGTGATGTGACAGACTGATGGGGTTGGTTTTCAGGCGCCATCTGTGCGCTTTCTGCAGAAGACTGGGTGGGAGATAATGTGAACGTGCTGGATCCACTGTCGGCCACCCAATTGACTAATGCCTGTACCTGCTCAGGCCTTACCATCCTTAGAACGGCATTGGGCCCCACCATATATCGCTGTAAATTCTGGCGGCTACTGGGACCTGAGGTAGTTGGTACACTAGGACGTGTGGATGTGGCAGAACGGCCACGTCCTCTCCCAGCACCAGAGGGTCCACTAACACCACCACGACCATGTCCACGTCCGCGTCCCTTACTAGATGTTTTTCTCATTGTTATGGTTCACCACAACAACAAATATATTATTTGGCCCAATGTATTGTATTCAAATTCAGCGGGATATAAATTTGAGGCCTAGTATTTAGGCGCTGGGTGACCGGTATGGATTTAGTGACAGAATTAGACTTGGAAATGCACAGAAGCGTGTGTGTGAAGTTATTCTGAATGACCCAATGTGCACCTTGAATATTATATACCCTTTTGGGATAGATTTCAAATAGCTCTGATATAGCAGGAACCACTAAATTATGAAATTGCTAAATTGGGAATTGTACTTCAACCCAGAACAAAAAATGTGCTTTGACGGGCACTAAATAACTTTCCCAGCTACAACAGGACAGCGGTAACGAGAGATTTAGAGGGATTTAAATTTGAGGCCTAGTATTTAGGCGCTGGGTCACCGGTATGGATTTAGTGACAGAATTAGACTTGGAAATGCACAGTAGCGGTGTGTGTGAAGTTATTCTGAATGACCCTATGTGCACCTTCAATATTATATACCCTTTTAGGGATAGATTTCAAATAGCTCTGATATAGCAGAAACCACTAAATTATGAAATTGCTAAATTGGGAATTGTACTTCAACCCAGAACAAAAAATGTGCTTTGACGGACACTAAATATCTTGCCCAGCAACAACAGTACAGCGGTGGGTAACGAGAGATTTAGAGGGATTTAAATTTGAGGCCTAGTATTTAGGCGCTGGGTCACCGGTATGGATTTAGTGACAGAATTAGACTTGGAAATGCACAGAAGCGTGTGTGTGAAGTTATTCTGAATGACCCTATGTGCACCTTCAATATTATATACCCTTTTAGGGATAGATTTCAAATAGCTCTGATATAGCAGAAACCACTAAATTATGAAATTGCTAAATTGGGAATTGTACTTCAACCCAGAACAAAAAATGTGCTTTGACGGACACTAAATATCTTGCCCAGCAACAACAGTACAGCGGTGGGTAACGAGAGATTTAGAGGGATTTAAATTTGAGGCCTAGTATTTAGGCGCTGGGTCACCGGTATGGATTTAGTGACAGAATTAGACTTGGAAATGCACAGTAAGCGGTGTGTGTGAAGTTATTCTGAATGACCCTATGTGCACCTTCAATATTATATACCCTTTTAGGGATAGATTTCAAATAGCTCTGATATAGCAGAAACCACTAAATTATGAAATTGCTAAATTGGGAATTGTACTTCAACCCAGAACAAAAAATGTGCTTTGACGGACACTAAATATCTTGCCCAGCAACAACAGTACAGCGGTGGGTAACGAGAGATTTAGAGGGATTTAAATTTGAGGCCTAGTATTTAGGCGCTGGGTCACCGGTATGGATTTAGTGACAGAATTAGACTTGGAAATGCACAGAAGCGGTGTGTGTGAAGTTATTCTGAATGACCCTATGTGCACCTTCAATATTATATACCCTTTTAGGGATAGATTTCAAATAGCTCTGATATAGCAGAAACCACTAAATTATGAAATTGCTAAATTGGGAATTGTACTTCAACCCAGAACAAAAAATGTGCTTTGACGGACACTAAATATCTTGCCCAGCAACAACAGTACAGCGGTGGGTAACGAGAGATTTAGAGGGATTTAAATTTGAGGCCTAGTATTTAGGCGCTGGGTCACCGGTATGGATTTAGTGACAGAATTAGACTTGGAAATGCACAGTAAGCGGTGTGTGTGAAGTTATTCTGAATGACCCTATGTGCACCTTCAATATTATATACCCTTTTAGGGATAGATTTCAAATAGCTCTGATATAGCAGAAACCACTAAATTATGAAATTGCTAAATTGGGAATTGTACTTCAACCCAGAACAAAAAATGTGCTTTGACGGACACTAAATATCTTGCCCAGCAACAACAGTACAGCGGTGGGTAACGAGAGATTTAGAGGGATTTAAATTTGAGGCCTAGTATTTAGGCGCTGGGTCACCGGTATGGATTTAGTGACAGAATTAGACTTGGAAATACACAGTAGCGGTGTGTGTGAAGTTATTCTGAATGACCCTATGTGCACCTTCAATATTATATACCCTTTTAGGGATAGATTTCAAATAGCTCTGATATAGCAGAAACCACTAAATTATGAAATTGCTAAATTGGGAATTGTACTTCAACCCAGAACAAAAAATGTGCTTTGACGGACACTAAATATCTTGCCCAGCAACAACAGTACAGCGGTGGGTAACGAGAGATTTAGAGGGATTTAAATTTGAGGCCTAGTATTTAGGCGCTGGGTGACAGGTATGGGATTTAGTGACAGAATTAGACTTGGAAATACACAGTAGCGGGTGTGTGTGAAGTTATTCTGAATGACCCTATGTGCACCTTCAATATTATATACCCTTTTAGGGATAGATTTCAAATAGCTCTGATATAGCAGGAACCACTAAATTATGAAATTGCTAAATTGGGAATTGTACTTCAACCCAGAACAAAAAATGTGCTTTGACGGACACTAAATATCTTGCCCAGCAACAACAGTACAGCGGTAACGAGAGATTTAGAGGGATTTAAATTTGAGGCCTAGTATTTAGGCGCTGGGTGACAGGTATGGGTTTAGTGACAGAATTAGACTTGGAAATACACAGTAGCGGGTGTGTGTGAAGTTATTCTGAATGACCCTATGTGCACCTTCAATATTATATACCCTTTTAGGGATAGATTTCAAATAGCTCTGATATAGCAGGAAACCACTAAATTATGAAATTGCTAAATTGGGAATTGTACTTCAACCCAGAACAAAAAATGTGCTTTGACGGACACTAAATATCTTGCCCAGCAACAACAGTACAGCGGGGTAACGAGAGATTTAGAGGGATTTAAATTTGAGGCCTAGTATTTAGGCGCTGGGTGACAGGTATGGGTTTAGTGACAGAATTAGACTTGGAAATACACAGTAGCGGGTGTGTGTGAAGTTATTCTGAATGACCCAATGTGCACCTTCAATATTATATACCCTTTTTGGGATAGATTTCAAATAGCTCTGATATAGCAGGAACCACTAAATTATGAAATTGCTAAATTGGGAATTGTATTTCAACCCAGAACAAGAAATGTGCTTGAACGGACACTAAATAACTCGCCCAGCTACAGCACTAGGGACAGATTTAGCTGGATATAAATTTGAGGCCTAGTATTTAGGCGCTGGGTGACCGGTATGGATTTAGTGACAGAATTAGACTGGGATATGGCCAAAAAATAAACAGACTATTGCTGGTTAAATGCACTTGGTGTGACAGCTTCACCCTGATGTAGGCTTTAGCCAAAAAACAACCACACCATTGAGGGTTAAATGCACTTGGTGACAGGCGCAGCTTGCCCCTGATTTTGTATATGGCCAAAAAATGAACAGACTATTGCTGGTTAAATGCACTTGGTGTGACAGCTTCACCCTGATGTAGGCTTTAGCCAAAAAACAACCACACCATTGAGGGTTAAATGCACTTGGTGACAGGCGCAGCTTGCCCCTGATTTTGTATATGGCCAAAAAATGAACAGACTATTGCTGGTTAAATGCACTTGGTGTGACAGCTTCACCCTGATGTAGGCTTTAGCCAAAAAACAACCACACCATTGAGGGTTAAATGCACTTGGTGACAGGCGCAGCTTGCCCCTGATTTTGTATATGGCCAAAAAATGAACAGACTATTGCTGGTTAAATGCACTTGGTGTGACAGCTTCACCCTGATGTAGGCTTTAGCCAAAAAACAACCACACCATTGAGGGTTAAATGCACTTGGTCGCAGCTTGTGCTGGCGCACCACAAGACACAAAATGGCCGCCGATCACCCCAGAAAAATGAGACTGACAAACGGTCTGTGCAGCCTAAAAACAGTGAGCAATTGAGGATCAGCAGCTCAATGATCCACAGCTGCAGATCGATCAGTTAATCAAGTCCTTTGGAGGAGTTAATCTGCCTAATCTCGCCCTACTGTCGCAGCCGCAACCTCTCCCTACGCTAATCAGAGCAGAGTGACGGGCGGCGCTATGTGACTCCAGCTTAAATAGAGGCTGGGTCACATGGTGCTCTGGCCAATCACAGCCATGCCAATAGTAGGCATGGCTGTGATGGCCTCTTGGGGCAAGTAGTATGACGCTTGTTGATTGGCTGCTTTGCAGCCTTTCAAAAAGCGCCAAGAAAGCGTCACAAAAGCGCGAAGAAAGCGACGAACACCGAACCCGAACCCGGACTTTTACGAAAATGTCCGGGTTCGGGTCCGTGTCACGGACACCCCAAAATTCGGTACGAACCCGAACTATACAGTTCGAGTTCGCTCATCCCTAGTTATTTTGTGTCCGTCAAAGCACATTTTTTGTTCTGGGTTGAAATACAATTCCCAATTTAGCAATTTCCTCATTTAGTGGTTTCTGCTGTATCAGAGCTATTTGAAATCTATCCCTAAAAGGGTATATAATATTCAAGGTGCACATAGGGTCATTTTGAATAACTTCACACACACGCTACAGTGCATTTCCAAGTCTAATTCTGTCAGTAAACCTAAACCTATCACTCAGCGCCTAAATAATAGGCCTCAAATTTATAGTCAGCTAAATCTGTGGTTACTGCTGTGCCTGTATTAGTGTAATACGGTACCTATATAGATAGCCAGATAGTGTTAGTTGTCTTTAAAAAAAGGCCTGAATTTGAATTCAATACATTGGGTCAAATAATATTTTTGTTGTTGTGGTGAACGATAACAATGAGGAAAACATCTAGTAAAGGACGCGGACGCGGACATGGTCGTGGTGGTGTTAGTGGACCCTCTGGTGCTGGGAGAGGACGTGGCCGTTCTGCCACAGCCACACGTCCTAGTGTACCAACTACCTCAGGTCCCAGTAGCCGCCATAATTTACAGCGATATTTGGTAAGGCCCAATGCCGTTCTAAGGATGGTAAGGCCTGAGCAGGTACAGGCATTAGTCAATTGGGTGGCCGACAGTGGATCCAGCACGTTCACATTATCTCCCACCCAGTCTTCTGCAGAAAGCGCACAGATGGCGCCTGAAAACCAAGCCCATCAGTCTGTCACATCACCCCCATGCATACCAGGGAAACTGTCTGAGCCTCAAGTTATGCAGCAGTCTCTTATGCTGTTTGAAGACTCCGCTGGCAGGGTTTCCCAAGGGCATCCACCCAGCCCTTCCCCAGCGGTGGAAGACATAGAATGCACTGACGCACAACCACTTATGTTTCCTGATGATGAGGACATGGGAATACCACCTCAGCATGTCTCTGATGATGAAACACAGGTGCCAACTGCTGCGTCTTTCTGCAGTGTGCAGACTGAACAGGAGGTCAGGGATCAAGACTGGGTGGAAGACGATGCAGGGGACGATGAGGTCCTAGACCCCACATGGAATGAAGGTCGTGCCACTGACTTTCACAGTTCGGAGGAAGAGGCAGTGGTGAGACCGAGCCAACAGCGTAGCAAAAGAGGGAGCAGTGGGCAAAAGCAGAACACCCGCCGCCAAGAGACTCCGCCTGCTACTGACCGCCGCCATCTGGGACCGAGCACCCCAAAGGCAGCTTCAAGGAGTTCCCTGGCATGGCACTTCTTCAAACAATGTGCTGACGACAAGACCCGAGTGGTTTGCACTCTGTGCCATCAGAGCCTGAAGCGAGGCATTAACGTTCTGAACCTTAGAACAACCTGCATGACCAGGCACCTGCATGCAAAGCATGAACTGCAGTGGAGTAAACACCTTAAAAACAAGGAAGTCACTCAGGCTCCCCCTGCTACCTCTTCTGCTGCTGCCGCCTCGGCCTCTTCCTCCGCCTCTGGAGGAACGTTGGCACCTGCCGCCCAGCAAACAGGGGATGTACCACCAACACCACCACCACCTCCGTCACCAAGCATCTCAACCATGTCACACGGCAGCGTTCAGCTCTCCATCTCACAAACATTTGAGAGAAAGCGTAAATTCCCACCTAGCCACCCTCGATCCCTGGCCCTTAATGCCAGCATTTCTAAACTACTGGCCTATGAAATGCTGTCATTTAGGCTGGTGGACACAGACAGCTTCAAACAGCTCATGTCGCTTTCTGTCCCAAAGTATGTTGTTCCTAGCCGGCACTACTTCTCCAAGAGAGCCGTGCCTTCCCTGCACAACCAAGTATCCAATAAAATCAAGTGTGCACTGCGCAACGCCATCTGTGGCAAGGTCCACCTAACCACAGATTCGTGGACCAGTAAGCACGGCCAGGGACGCTATATCTCCCTAACTGCACACTGGGTAAATGTAGTGGCAGCTTGGCCCCAGGCGGATAGCTGTTTGGCGCACGTCCTTCCGCCGCCAAGGATCGCAGGGCAACATTCTTTGCCTCCTGTTGCCACCTCCTCCTTCTCGGCTTCCTCCTCCTCTTCTTCCACCTGCTCATCCAGTCAGCCACACACCTTCACCACCAACTTCAGCACAGCCCGGGGTAAACGTCAGCAGGCCATTCTGAAACTCATATGTTTGGGGGACAGGCCCCACACCGCACAGGAGTTGTGGCGGGGTATAGAACAACAGACCGACGAGTGGTTGCTGCCGGTGAGCCTCAAGCCCGGCCTGCTGGTGTGCGATAATAGGCGAAATCTAGTTGCAGCTCTGGGACTAGCCGGTTTGACGCACATCCCTTGCTTGGCGCATGTGCTGAATTTGGTGGTGCAGAAGTTCATTCACAACTACCCCGACATGTCAGAGCTGCTGCATAAAGTGCGGGCCGTCTGTTCGCGCTTCCGGCGTTCACATCCTGCCGCTGCTCGCCTGTCTGCGCTACAGCGTAACTTCGGCCTTCCCGCTCACCGCCTCATATGCGTTGGCCCACCAGGTGGAACTCCACCTTGCACATGCTGGACAGACTGTGCGAGCAGCAGCAGGCCATAGTGGAGTTTCAGCTGCAGCACGCACGGGTCAGTCGCACTACGGAACAGCACCACTTCACCACCAATGACTGGGCCTCCATGCGAGACCTGTGTGCCCTGTTGCGCTGTTTCGAGTACTCCACCAACATGGCCAGTGGCGATGACGCCGTTATCAGTGTTACAATACCACTTCTATGTCTCCTTGAGAAAACACTTCGAGCGATGATGGAAGAGGAGGTGGCCCAGGAGGAGGAGGAGGAGGAAGAGGGGTCATTTTTAGCACTTTCAGGCCCAGTCTCCTCGAAGTGACTCAGAGGGAGGTTTTTTGCAACAGCAGAGGCCAGGTACAAATGTGGCCAGCCAGGGCCCACTACTGGAGGACGAGGAGGACGAGGATGAGGAGGAGGTGGAGGAGGATGAGGATGAAGCATGGTCACAGCGGGGTGGCACCCAACGCAGCTCGGGCCCATCACTGGTGCGTGGCTGGGGGGAAAGGCAGGACGATGACGATACGCCTCCCACAGAGGACAGCTTGTCCTTACCCCTGGGCAGCCTGGCACACATAAGCGACTACATGCTGCAGTGCCTGCGCAACGATAGCAGAGTTGCCCACATTTTAACGTGTGTGGACTACTGGGTTGCCACCCTGCTGGATCCACGGTACAAAGACAATGTGCCCACCTTACTTCCTGCACTGGAGCGTGATAGGAAGATGCGCGAGTACAAGCGCACGTTGGTAGACGCGCTACTGAGAGCATTCCCAAATGTCATAGGGGAACAAGTGGAAGCCCAAGGCCAAGGCAGAGGAGGAGCAAGAGGTCGCCAAGGCAGCTGTGTCACGGCCAGCTCCTCTGAGGGCAGGGTTAGCATGGCAGAGATGTGGAAAAGTTTTGTCAACACGCCACAGCTAACTGCACCACCACCTGATACGCAACGTGTTAGCAGGAGGCAACATTTCACTAACATGGTAGAACAGTACGTGTGCACACCCCTCCACGTACTGACTGATGGCTCGGCCCCATTCAACTTCTGGGTCTCTAAATTGTCCACGTGGCCAGAGCTAGCCTTTTATGCCTAGGAGGTGCTGGCCTGCCCGGCGGCCAGCGTTTTGTCTGAACGTGTATTCAGCACGGCATGGGGCGTCATTACAGACAAACGCAGCCGCCTGTCTACAGCCAATGTGGACAAGCTGACGTTCATAAAAATGAACCAGGCATGGATCCCATAGGATCTGTCCATCCCTTGTGCAGATTAGACATTAACTACCTCCCCTTAACCATATATTATTGTACTCCAGGGCACTTCCTCATTCAATCCTATTTTTATTTTCATTTTACCATTATATTGCGAGGCTACCCAAAGTTGAATGAACCTCTCCTCTGTCTGGGTGCCGGGGCCTAAATATATGCCAATGGACTGTTCCAATGTTGGGTGACGTGAAGCCTGATTATCTGCTGACATGAAACCAGATCCTCTGTTACGGGACCTCTCTCCTCTGCCTGGGTGCTGGGCCTAAATATATGCCAATGGACTGTTGCAGTGGTGGCTGACGTGAAGCCTGATTCTCTACTATGACATGCAGACTGAGTCTCTGCTGACATAAAGCCAGATTCTCTGTTACGGGACCTCTCTCCTCTGCCTGGGTGCTGGGCCTAAATATCTGACAATGGACTGTTGCAGTGGTGGCTGACGTGAAGCCTCATTCTCTGCTATGACATGCAGACTGATTCTCTGCTGACATGAAGCCAGATTCTCTGTTACGGGACCTCTCTCCTCTGCCTGGGTGCCTGGGCCTAAATATATGACAATGGACTGTTACAGTGGTGGCTGACGTGAAGCCTGATTCTCTGCTATGACATGCAGACTAATTCTCTGCTGACATGAAGACAGATTCTCTGTTACGGGACCTCTCTCCTCTGCCTGGGTGACTGGGCCTAAATATATGACAATGGACTGTTACAGTGGTGGGTGACGTGAAGCCTGATTCTCTGCTATGATTGGCAGACTGATTCGCTGCTGACATGAAGCCAGATCCTCTGTTACGGGACCTCTCTCCTCTGCCTGGGTGCTGGGCCTAAATATATGCCAATGGACTGTTGCAGTGGTGGCTGACGTGAAGCCTGATTCTCTGCTATGACATGCAGACTGATTCTCTGCTGACATGAAGCCAGATTCTCTGTTACGGGACCTCTCTCCTCTGCCTGTGTGCTGGGCCTAAATATATGTCAATGGACTGTTGCAGTGGTGGCTGACGTGAAGCCTGATTCTCTGCTATGACATGCAGACTGATTCTCTGCTGACATGAAGCCAGATCCTCTGTTAAGTTACCTCTCTCCTCTGCCTGGGTGCTGGGCCTAAATATCTGACAATGGACTGTTGCAGTGGTGGCTGACGTGAAGCCTGATTCTCTGCTATGACATGCAGATTGATTCTCTGCTGACATGAAGCCAGAGTCTCTGTTACGGGACCTCTCTCCTCTGCCTGGGTGCTGGGCCTAAAAATATGCCAATGGACTGTTGCAGTGGTGGCTGACGTGAAGCCTGATTCTCTGCTATGACATGCAGTCTGATTCTCTGCTGACATGAAGAGAGATTCTCTGTTACGGGACCTCTCTCCTCTGCCTGTGTGCTGGGCCTAAATATATGCCAATGGACTGTTGCAGTGGTGGCTGACGTGAAGCCTGATTCTCTGCTATGACATGCAGACTGATTCTCTGCTGACATGAAGCCAGATTCTCTGTTACGGGACCTCTCTCCTCTGCCTGTGTGCTGGGCCTAAATATATGCCAATGGACTGTTGCAGTGGTGGCTGACGTGAAGCCTGATTCTCTGCTATGACATGCAGACTGATTCTCTGCTGACATGAAGCCAGATCCTCTGTTACGGGACCTCTCTCCTCTGCCTGGGTGCTGGGCCTAAATATCTGACAATGGACTGTTGCAGTGGTGGCTGACGTGAAGCCTGATTCTCTGCTATGACATGCAGATTGATTCTCTGCTGACATGAAGCCAGAGTCTCTGTTACGGGACCTCTCTCCTCTGCCTGGGTGCTGGGCCTAAAAATATGCCAATGGACTGTTGCAGTGGTGGCTGACTTGAAGCCTGATTCTCTGCTATGACATGCAGTCTGATTCTCTGCTGACATGAAGAGAGATTCTCTGTTACGGGACCTCTCTCCTCTGCCTGTGTGCTGGGCCTAAATATATGCCAATGGACTGTTGCAGTGGTGGCTGACGTGAAGCCTGATTCTCTGCTATGACATGCAGACTGATTCTCTGCTGACATGAAGCCAGATTCTCTGTTACGGGACCTCTCTCCTCTGCCTGTGTGCTGGGCCTAAATATATGCCAATAGACTGTAGCAGTGGTGGCTGACGTGAAGCCTGATTCTCTGCTATGACATGCAGACTGATTCTCTGCTGACATGAAGCCAGAGTCTCTGTTACGGGACCTCTCTCCTCTGCCTGGGTGCTGGGCCTAAATATCTGACAATGGACTGTTGCAGTGGTGGCTGACGTGATGCCTGATTCTCTGCTATGACATGCAGACTGATTCTCTGCTGACATGAATCCAGAGTCTCTGTTACGGGACCTCTCTCCTCTGCCTGGGTGCCTGGGCCTAAATATATGCCAATGGACTGTTGCAGTGGTGGCTGACGTGAAGCATGATTCTCTGCTATGACATGAAGACTGATTCTCTGCTGACATGAAGCCAGATTCTCTGTTAAGGGACCTCTCTCCTCTGCCTGGGTGCCTGGGACTAAATATCTAACAATGGACTGTTACAGTGGTGGGTGACGTGAGGCCAGATTCTCTGCTATGGGACCTCTCTTTAATTGATATTGGTTAATTTTTATTTATTTTATTTTTATTTTTATTCATTTCCATATCCACATTTATTTTATTTTTATTTTTTTATTTTTTTAATTTTCAAAATACTTTATTGTTGTAATACAAAACTTTATATCCATATTACTTTGCAATATTATAAAATTCATAAGCCCGTCAGTTCTAGTCTATGAACATGAGTGACATTGATTTCATATCAATGTCGAGAATTATTTAAACCTAGAAGAAAAACAAAAACAAGTGGAGATCTCTTGCTGGTAAGATCGATAGGATCTGCCCGACATCCTGAGCTTAATAAAGCGGATGAGCTAAGCATCCTCTTAGATTTTTTTTTTTTTCCATTATTTAATGCCGGGGGGTCCTGCCATCCTCCAATGTTCCTAGAGATGCTCCAATATGACTTCATATTCTACTCCAGTGCAGTGCACATAGAGGAGACCAGACTTCACCAACCCCCCACCCAACCCCACCTTGCAGGAAGGAAGAAGAAAAAAAAAAAAAAAAAAAAGAAAAGAAAAAAGAAAACCCTTCATAAAGCCTAGGGGGGAAAAAGGTTCTGATTAGTTAACCCTATTCCAATCTTTCCAGAGTTTATTCCACTTCAAGTAAGATCCTCTTTGTTTGTACAGAATCTTTTCATAGGTTTTCACTTTCTCGACCAGGCCCAGCCAGTTGTTGCACTCTGGAGCGGAAGGGGAAAACCATAATCTAGTGATCAGGAGCCTAGCCAAGAACATAACCTTGATCAACAGTTGGCGTTTTGTAGGCTGACAGTTGAGCTCCGATAAGTCCCCCAGGACCCATATCCTGGGGGACAAAGGGACAGAGATGTTAAGTTTATGAGCCAGATTATTTTGGACCAGGCTCCAGTATCTGCTCACCATTGGGCAGTCCATATCCACATTTGTTTGCAGGGGATTTACCTACATGTTGCTGCCTTATGCAGCCCTCTAGCTCTTTCCTGGGCTTTTTTACAGCCTTTTTAGTGGCGAAAAGTTCGGGTCCCCATTGACTTCAATGGGGTTCGGGTTCGGGTTCGGGACGAAGTTCGGATCGGGTTCGGATCCCGAACCCAAACATTTCCGGGAAGTTCGGCCGAACTTCTCGAACCCAAACATCCAGGTGTTCGCTCAACTCTAGTGGTCACACATGCATGCCATGGTATCCTAAAAATGTCAACGTGTGTAGGTATGTGCGGTCTGTACAAAAGGTCCACAAATGTAAGCAATCCCTTTAAGGTGGGCAGCATGGTGGCTCACTGCCTTGCAGCGCTGGGGTCCTAGGTTCGAATCCGACCAAGGACGACATCTGCATGGAGTTTGTATGCTCTCCCAGTGTTTGCGTGGGTTTCCTCCAGGTACTCCGGTTTCCTCCCACACTCTGAAGATATACTGATAGGGACCTTACATTGTGAGCCCCATTGGGGACAGTTGGATGATAATATCTGTAAAGTGCTGCGGAATATAGTAGCGCTATATAAGTGCATAAAATAAATAAGGAGATGACTACTGGTTGTGGCAAGTGCACTGGTTCTGGTAACTATATAGTAGCTGTAAGATCCTCACCTGTCTCGCACTCCAGTGTGACCAAAAAGGGTCCTCATGGAGCTGCAGGACAGGTTACGTGTGTCTCCATTGATACACTAGCTCCAACCCCTTTGCGAACCGACGCAGGGTTGCGTTCGCATACGCGCCGGAGGGGAAGACCGCATGGCTTTTGGGGACAGCTTGGCCAGGCTAGTGGCATTACGCCGTGGCTGAGGTTGTCTTCGGTGCCTGTTGCGGATTCCATTCTGGTCTCCATGTTGACGCACTCCCGCAGAGCCTGTTGTGCATTTACATTTGAAAACGGGTTTGCAAGGGGATATGCGGTCGCACTTACGCGCTTCTTCTGCGCTTCGCCGACCAAGCGAAGGTATAGCACCTGGCTGCAAGTTCAAAGCAGATTAGGGGGCTGGCATTGGTCTAATTGACTAATGACTGACCAAAGCCTTGTACACAGGTGTAGGGCAGGATCATGACCTATGAGGAGTGGACACTTGGCACCCTGGGATTTGTTAGCAGGCACATAAAAGGTCGGTCAGTGCCCATTGTTATCCTTCCTTATCCAGGTGCAGGTCAGTACTGCTAGCTACTGACTGAAGATTACTGGGACTCTGTCCGTTCCAGTGGGACCCAGGAACCGGGACTTTCCGTTTACTTGGCAAGTTGCACAGAGACTTATGCACGGATCGGGACTACTCTTGGCTTTCCTTTGTTTGCCTGATGTTTGCCCAGTGAAGTTTACCTGGACTTTGTTTATTTTGTTAATAAACCCCTTTACTTGGTGCCTTGCATTACAGTAAGGGTCCATTCACACGTCCGTTTTTTCTTTCCTGATCTGTTCCGTTTTTTGCGGAACAGATCAGGACCAGATCAGGACCCATTCATTTTCAATGGGTCCTGGAAAAAATCGAACAGCACAATGTGTGCTGTCCGTTTCCGTTGTTCCGTTCCGCATGTCCGTTTAAATATAAAACATGTCCTATTATGTTCCTGAAAAATCGGATCCTGGTACAATGCAAAGTCAATGGTTCCGCAAAAAACGGAAGACATTCGGATGTCATTCCGTATGTCTTCCGTTTTTTGCGGAATCCGTTCCTGGAAACACACAGCAAATATTATTATATTTTTTTTTTATTTATTTATTTTTTTAAAGAAATCCAAACAACTTTATTTGATTATTGAAATGTATACATGTTTCCGTTTTTTGCGGATCCGCAAAAAACGGATGACATACGGAAACATTTTCAGGAACAACGGATCCGCAAAAAACTGACCGAAATTCGGATTATAGAAAAATACTGACGTGTGAATGTAGCCTAAGGTTGAGCTTACATTGATTGTGATACCTTCATCACATGACCTGAAAGGAGAGTTCTGATTAGCTTAAATCTTTCACAATTAGTTTAAAATCTCTTAACTGACCAGATATTGCCATGCACCTCGAGAGATTTGAAATGGTTCATTGAACTATTTATTTCTTTTTGGTGGCAAAAAAAAAAAAAAGTTTGTGCATTGTAATCTGGGTGACCGCATATGGCACTCATCCATCTCTATTATAAGAAAGAACGTAAATAAATAGACCCCAAAATAATATACTGCACTGGAGAAGCGGAATGAGATAAAGTTCTGGGCGGCAGCCTTCATTTTTGGATGTAGTTAAATAATTAAAGAAATCTAAGGATATTTCCAAGGACATTTTTTTTTTAAACTTCAATTTCGTCTGAATAAATATAAAATAGTATTGGTCTACGGAGAAATTAAACAAATTATTTATATGGCAGGCTATTGCTGGATTTACTCAAACATGAATATTTGAATTAATGCAACCTATCATTATGAAAAATAGATCAGCCTTTCATCTGCAATTCCCCCAATAAAAATGTTCTTTCCTCTTTCCAAACTTGTTTTTTTCTTTTTCAGATCAACTTAAATTTATGGACATGAAGCTCAAGTCCTTTAATTTTCTCATCAGAACAATGAAGTGTGTAGAAAGCACCCAGGGGTGAAACATACAGCGAGTGCACTGCAAATGCGTGACTTGAGTTATACAGCCTGTATTATACTCCAGAGCTTCATTCACAATTCTGCTGTTTTCAGAGGTGAAATATTCCAGCATCTCATGTTTTTCAGTGTGTGCACAGAGATTACTCGGTGGATTTGCATCCTAGGTGTCTTTATACACTTTCGCTCTGCAAACGTATGCCTACCATTGAGGAAAACCATACAGCTGCTACTGGAACAGGACGCTTCAGCTCTGCTGGGTCAGATCTTCTTTGCTACTGGCTGCTGAATAACATTCAGAAACTGCATACGTGAATGATGAAAAGGCGAACCACTCTGCATCTGTCACGACCGCTATCCCAGCAGCAGTCGTGTCGTACCAGACGGAGGGGAAGGGGGACCCTTATCTATGGATGGGAGATAGAACGGCCACCCCTGACTAACCCTAAGCTGGCACCTGTCTGCCCTGATACCCTAGACGGGGTGTGAACCCGTGTGGCGAGCAGGATGCCTAAACCCTCAGTCACCCTAGCAAGACAAGACTGGGGAAAGGCAGATGGGAGTACTAGTCACCATCACTCATGTCTAGGAGAACAACAGGGGAAGACAGCAACAAACAAACAATCTATAACAGAGATAGACTTATCCAGTCACGAGCAGAGAAGGTGATCCCAATAACGACAGTCCACGCCAGACAAGAGCTCCACAGCAATACCGTCAAACGATCTCCTTCAAAGGTCAGAGTAGCACTGGAAGTAAGGACTATATCTGGCAATGACTGCAAGTGAAACTGAAACTAATATAGTAGCTGGGAGTGGCAGACAGGACTCACCTGAGAAGGATGCCTACAAACTCCCAGTCAGGACAAAAAGGTTCACAAGGCAAAACCCGGATGACATACCCTGAACCACGGAGCAAACTCACAAGCTATCGCGAGTAGCAAGTCGCTGCGACCTTCTCCTCCCAGACCTGTCTGGATCAGTCACAGTCGTGACAGCATCTGACAGCTATCATCAGGGTAACATGGCTGAGACTGTCATCTGGAGCCCGGCAAAAAGAGAAAAAAAGGGGCTACCCATCAGCCATTGCCTACTGAATCTCCACCGCAGGTCTATATAATGTTACCTTGCTGAGCAGAACAGACCCTATTATGTTGCAGGGTCACTTCATTTCTCTGAAATTTACTATGAGTGTAGTGTCCCACTACGTAAAGGTGGGCACTACTAAGGGTCAATTGGGTCATGTTGTTCCCCACCTCCTGTGGGAGATTGCTTATTGTATTTTGTATTGTATGACTGCATATTTCCCTGTTATTTCCTGTGTACCAGGCCTTCTAGGGGTGTAGTTTCTCCTCCGGAGCTGTAGAGGGAGCTAGGAAACCCCCTGGTAGATATAGTTAGGCCCAGACAGGAAGTGGGAGTTCAGTCTAGTCCAGGAGGCTAAGCAAGTTCAGTCTAGCCTGCCTGAAGTCCTGAGTAAGTGAAGCTCAGAGGTTAATCCAGGAGAGGAGTTTCCTCCTGAAGTTATCCTGCACCCTGCAGAGTCCAGAGCAGTGCTGATCCTATCCAGCCAAGTGGAAAGCTGAGAGGCAGAAGTTTATTGTCAGCAAGAGAATGTATGCCAGAGGAGGTTTCCCTACCCAAGGATAAAGCCAGCTATTAGGCATACGGGCCTTGGAGAATGCCAGACAGGATCTTCAGAAAGTACAGCCTGATCTGTGAGTTTTAATTCCCTCTGAGTCACCTTGCTAGGATTCTACCTGCCACCTATGTAAAGCCTGCTTGTTGCTAATATTCTTCATATGGAACTGTTTGGAGTGTGTACATAGTTTTAACTGTTCAGTAAAGAAGAATTCTAGTTCCCTGCAATCGTGTGTACCTCCATTATTCCTCCTAAATATCGGTGTGCCACCGTTACCAGCACTGGCGTCACGAACTGTAAGGGATCTTGCCACAGGCACGCTAAACCTTCATCACCCAGGGCACCTCACCTATCACCCAGCCTGGTCCCTATATCTAGAGAGTGCCCCAGAGGATCTACGTGCCAGCCTCTTAATCACTCACTGTATGTCTGCCCAGGGTATACTAAAAACTGTGAGTACTAAGAGCAACCCTTGGTCTGTCTACTGACCCCCGTGACCTCACACTCGCTCACCCTGAAGGACTGACATACTGCATTAGGGCCTTGAGAGTCCAGAGAGCTGTCCCCTCTTCTCTGGTCCCCCTCACAACATAACTGTGTACTGTGGGAGGAAGAGGTGAAGGCGTCTTCCAGGTAGGCCTGGGTGGCTGGACATGTTACAGTTGTCTTGTTGGATGCAGAAGTAGCAAACAACGCTGCAGGAACAGCACAAGCATGGTCTTCTCATGGTGAGTGACTGTGGGAAGGAGGTTCGGAAGTTATCCCTAACCTTTTACTACCTGCCTTCCTGTAGCCACCTTTTTTTTTTTTAACCCCATTTACAATATGGGATACATTTTATTTTCATTTTGAGAAAGAAAGAGTGATATTTTGTCATTTTTTAAACATATTTTTTTAAAAACATTTAAAACTTAATTTTAGGCCCCCAAGGGCCTTAGAATACAAAGTTTAGTATATTCCAATGCACTGTTGTCATCTGTAGGCCTGTATTGGAATTTACCATTAACAGGCCTAGAAGCCTTTACAGGCTCTGGCCTATTACCACTAAGGAATGTCTTCCTCAATCTCAGGCAGGGGAAGGCGTTTCTTCCTCGGAAGCTCTTGTTCTTGGGTTTTTTACCTTTCAGATATCGTGGTCACATTGGACCATGGCATCTTAGGAGTTAAACGTTTACGATTGGCATTATTGCAGATCGCAGACATTAACTCTAGATGTCTGCTATGTAAAACAACAGACACCAGAAACATAGAAACATAGAATGTGTCGGCAGATAAGAACCATTTGGCCCATCTAGTCTGACCAATATACTGAATACTATGGATAGCCCTTGGCCCTATCTTATATGGAGGATGGCCTTATGCCTATCCCATGCATGCTTAAACTCCTTCACTGTACTTGCAGCTACCACTTCTGCAGGAAGGCTATTCCATGCATCCATTACTTTCTCAGTAAAGTGATACTTCCTGATATTACTTTTAAACCTTGGCCCCTCTAATTTAAAACTGTCCTCTTGTAGCAGTTTTTCTTCTTTTAAATATTCTCTCCTCTTTTACCTTGTTGATTCCCTTTATGTATTAGAACGTTTCTATCATATCCCCTCTGTCTCGTCTTTCTTCCAAGATTTACATGTTAAGGTCCTTTAATCTTTCCTGGTAAGTTTTGTCCTGCAATCCATGTACTAGTTTAGTAGCTCTTCTCTGAACTCTCTCCAAAGTATCAATATCCTTCTGGAGATATGGTCTCCAGTACTGAGAACAATACTCCAGATGAGGTCTCACTAGTGCTCTGTAGAGCGGCATGAGCACCTCCCGCTTTCTACTGATAATGCCTCTCCCTATACACCCAAGCATTCTGCTAGCATTTCCTGCTGCTCTATGACATTGTCTGCCTACCTTTAAGTCTTCTGAAATAATGACCGCTAAATCCCTTTCCTCAGATACTGAGGTTAGGACTGTATCACTGATTTTATATTCTGCTCTTGGGTTTTTACGCCCTAGGTGCATTATCTTGCACTTATCAACATAAAATTTTAGTTGCCAGATTTTTGACCATTCCTCTAGTTTTCGTAAATCCTTTTCCATTTGGTGTATCCCTGCAGGAACATCAACCCTGTTACAAATCTTTATGTCATCAGCAAAAAGACACACATTACCATTGAGGCCCTCTGCAATTTCGCTGATAAAGATATTTAACAATATGGGTCCTAGAACAGATTCCTGAGGTACCCCACTGGTAACAAGACCATGGTCTGAATATACTCCATTGACTACAACCCTCTGTTGGCTATCCCTCAGCCACTGCCTAATCTATTCAACAATATGTGGGTCCAAGCACAAAGACTGCAATTTATTGATAAGCCTTCTATATGGGACAGTATCAAAAGCCTTACTAAAGTCCAGATAAGCGATATCTACTGCACCTCTGCCATCTATTATTTTAGTCACCCAATCAAAAAAATCTATAAGATTAGTTTGACATGATCTCCCTGAAGTAAACCCATGCTGTTTTTCATCTTTCAATCCATGGGATTTTAGATGTTCCACAATCCTCTCCTTAAGTATGGTTTCCATTAATTTCCCCACTATTGATGTCAGGCTTACTGGCCTATAGTTGCCCGATTCCTCCCTACTACCTTTCTTGTGAATGGGCACAACATTTGCCTTATTTTCCAATCTTCTGGGACGACTCCTGTTGCCAGTGATTGGTTAAATAAATCTGTTAATGGTTTTGCTAGTTCACCGCTGAGCTCTTTTAATAGCTTTGGGTGTATCCCATCAGGCCCCTGTGACTTATTTGTATTAATTTTAGACAGCTGACTTAGAAGCTCTTCCTCTGTAAATACACATGCATAAAAAGATTCATTAGTCTTATTTCCTAACCAAGGTCCTTTTCCTTCATTTTCCTTTGTACAAACTGAACAGAAGTGTTTATTGAGGTAGTCAGCTAGTTCTTTATCTTCTTCCATATACCTTCCTTCTTTTGTTTTTAATTTGGTAATTCCTTGTTTTAGTTTCCTTTTTTCATTAATGTATCTGAAGAATGTCTTATCGCCTTTTTTCACTCACTGAGCTAATTTCTCTTCTGCCTGTTCTTTAGCTTGCATTAGTGGGGAAAAAAGGGCTTATTGGCTGTTGTGTGGTGAAGTGAGAAAGTTACAGCCCTTTTTGACGTGTATTAGTGGCAAAAGTAAAATATATTTGCCGTTCAGCGGTGCAATTATATGTTCATTGATGTCAACATAAACTTAATGCTGACACCCTCTCCACTCTGTCGGGGGGGCTCTGTTTGTATACGCATTTATTAGAACAGGTTATGTAGACATCTACGTGGAATCGACGGTGTAAAAGGAGTGCACTTCTTCTTGGCGCTAACATCGACCTGTAAGGCTGAGTTCATAATTGATTTATTTGGTTAGTTTTGGCCCCGTGACTGCCCAAATAAGTGAAGTGTGCAGTGATTCTAAGAGCGACGCCTGTCATCTGCATGTCATACGGACTCACAGTATTATTTCACTACCACAGCAGACTCCCTATGCTTGTTACTGCAAGGCATAATGTTCTACACCAGTACAAAGGCTCTCTGCAGACAGGAAATAGCAGTTCTATTAACGTGATTTGCCGCAAATAAATTCGTATTGAGACAAATTTTGTAAAAGTATTCAGAGAAATGGTCAAATCGAATTTTTGAAAAATTCGCTCATTTCTAATTAAGACCTTTAGCCCATCATACTGTGGTCTAGTCCAGAGAAGTGTTGACCCACAGTTGTATTTAGTTTCTGTCACCAGCAGACATCTGAGAAGCTCTGACAGACGTCCTTCAGAACCTCCTCCTTGAGCTTCCTTTTGTTTTGCTTTCATTTTCTCATCTTGTTGGCCTCTCTCAGCTGTCATGTAGTTGCACTGATTGCATCCCTTTAAATCCCTTCCCATACTAGCATCACTTTGCGATTTATATTCCTTCCGGGAGTGTGTGCATGCTGATCCTACTACTGAGTCTTCTACAGATACGTTTTGTTCAGTTCATTTGGATCTTCATTTTGTGTCTTCTAGTTTTCTGTACACCTTCCGTGACATTATAAACCGCCAAAACCGTCTTAAGCATGAATCCGGTTTCAACCTTGATTGACCGCATGCAGGGTCAATCTCCGGAAAACTGTCTCTCAGTTTGAGGTGACCGTTTCTGCTTGCGTTCATGGAATTTGTTCTGAGCCTAAAATCTCGCTTCCGGATACGTTCTCCGGGGGTAGTGAGAATTTTGTTCGTTTTAGAGAGGCTTGCAAACTCCATTTTCGCCTACTTCCCCATTCCTCTGGTGATGAGGAGCGGAGGGTGGGGATCATCATATCGCTGCTCAGGGATAACGCTCAGTCCTGGGCCTTTTCGCTGCCGGTGGGGGCACGGCCCCTCCGCTCAGTGGATGAATTTTTTTTAGCCCTGGGTCAGATATATGATGATCCGGATCGTAATGCTTTGGCTGAGTCTAGACTACATCTTTTATGCCAGGGTAAACAGTCCGCAGAGATATACTGTTCAGAATTTCGGAGATGGGCAGCTGATACTGGTTGGAATGATGCTGCACTCCTGAAAGATGCATTTGCCTTTCATGAGAGACCTACCTCCTTGGACTCTGCCATGTCTCGAGCCGTTTGTATTGACAAGCGTCTTAGAGAGAGAGGAGAGATCACTCCTTCCTGTCATACTCAGTCCAAGGACAGTGCGGAGGTCTCATTCAGTGCACAGGGGTCTCAGTCGCTCTCAATCCCTTCTGAGCAGGAGCCCATGCAGCTGGGTTTTGATTGCCTCTGACAATAGAAGATTCAGCCCTCATGGGGAGGTTTGTTTCTGTTGTGGGGGTATAAATCATTTGGCAAATGTTTGTCCCTCTAGGAGATTCAGGAAGTTTTTTGAGGGTAATAAAGTAACAAAAAGAAAAAAAATCCTCTAAAAACGTTCCATCTGTTACTATTGGCAAGGTTGATGCGGAAATTGAAGGTTTTCCGTTTGCTTGTAGTTCCCGTTTTGTCCTACCTGCCAGGGTGGCGCTAGAGAGCAAGAACATTTTTTGTGAGATTTTTGTAGATAGTGGAGCAGCTGTCAATCTCATTGATAGTCAATTTGCTATAACTCATGGTTTCCAGGTATGCACTTTGGGAAAGGTTATACCTGTTTATCTATTGATTCCGTTCCACTTTCTCAGAAATCGTTAAAGGGCATAGTTCACAATATCCGTTTGATTGTGAGTGATACTCATGTTGAGGATGTGTCATGTTTCATCCTAAGCGGGTTGCCTACTCCTCTAGTGTTGGGGCTACCCTGGTTCACTAAACATAACCCCACCATTGATTGGCAAGCGAGGCAAATAAATGGTTGGAGTGACTTTTGCAGAGAAAATTGCCTCACAACATCTGTTTCTGAGGTTTCTACTAAGACTGTACCATCTTTTCTCTCTGAATTTTCGGATGTGTTTTCGGAGAGTGGTGTTCAGGACTTGCCCCCTCACAGGGAGTACGATTGCCCTATTAATCTCACCCCAGGCGCCAAGCTGCCTAAATCTTGTTTATACAATCTCTCCCAACCTGAAAGGGTCGCTATGCGTGCTTATATCTCTGAGAGTCTGAGAAAGGGACACATACGACCCTCGAAGTCACCTGTTGCCGCTGGTTTTTTCTTTGTTAAGAAAAAAGATGGTTCTTTAAGACCATGTCTGGATTTCAGGGAGCTGAACAGTATCACAATTCGTGACCCTTATCCGCTTCCTCTGATCCCGGACCTGTTTAACCAGATTGTTGGGGCTAAAGTTTTTTCCAAGTTGGATCTAAGAGGGGGCATATAACCTGGTCAGGGTCAGAGAAGGAGACGAATGGAAGACGGCCTTCAATACCCCTGAGGGCCATTTTGAGAATTTGGTTATGCCTTTTGGTTTGATGAATGCTCCAGCCGTCTTTCAGCATTTTGTGAACAGCATTTTTTATCATTTAATGGGGAAATTTATATTAGGGTATCTAGATGACATTTAGATTTTTTCTCCTGATTTCAAAACTCATAAGGAACACTTACGTCAGGTCTTGCTCATCCTGCGGGAGAATACATTTTATGCTAAACTGGAAAAATGTGTGTTTGCGGTTCCAGAAATTCAATTTCTGGAGTTTCTTCTCTCCGCTTCTGGTTTTCGCATGGACCCCGAGAAGGTCCGCGCTGTGCCTGAGTGGGAGCTTCCTGAGAATCAGAAGGCGCTGATGCGTTTTTTTGGGTTTTGCCAATTATTACAGGAAGTTTATTTTGAATTATTCCTCTGTTGTTAAACCACTCACTAATATGACTAGAAAGGGGGTAGATTTTTCCTCTTGGTCGGTAGAGGCGCGTAAGGCCTTTTCTAATATCAGGGAGAGTTTTGCTTCCGCTCCCATCTTGGTACATCCTGATATTTCTCTACCCTTCATAGTTGAGGTTGATGCTTCTGAGGTGGGTGTGGGTGCGGTCTTGTCTCAGGGTCCCTCTCCTGCCAAATGGCGACCGTGTGCCTTTTTCTCGAAGAAACTCTCCTCTGCAGAGAGAAATTACGATGTGGGAGATAGGGAGTTGTTGGCCATCAAGTTGGCTTTTGAGGAGTGGCGCCATTGGCTAGAGGGAGCCAGACACCCTATTACCGTGTTTACCGACCATAAAAATCTGGCCTACTTGGTGTCAGCCAAGCGTCTGAACCCGAGACAGGCCAGATGGTCTTTGTTCTTTTCAAGGTTTAATTTTGTTGTCACGTTCCGCCCTGGCGTTAAGAATGTGAAGGCGGATGCCCTGTCACGTTGTTTTCCAGGAGGTGGGAATTTTGAAGACCCGGGTCCCATTTTGGCTGAAGGTGTGGTGGTCTCTGCTCTTTATCCTGAATTGGAGGCAGAGGTTCAGGTAGCCCAGTCAGAGGCTCCTGATCTTTGTCCTCCTGGGAGGTTGTTTGTGCCTCTCGCTTTAAGACACAAGATTTTTAAGGAACACCACGATACTGTCCTTGCTGGGCACCCGGGGGCAAGAGCCACAGTGGATCTCATCGCTCGGAGATTCTGGTGGCCGGCGCTTCGTAAGTCGGTTGAGGGTTTTGTGGCAGCCTGCGAGACCTGCGCTCGTGCCAAAGTCCCTCATTCATGGCCATCAGGTCCTCTCCTTCCGTTACCCATTCCTTCCCGTCCTTGGACACATTTGTCCATGGACTTCATTACGGACCTGCCTCGTTCCTCGGGGAAGACTGTGATTCTGGTGGTGGTGGACCGTTTTAGCAAAATGGTGCATTTCATTCCTTTTCCTGGCTTGCCCAATGCTAAGACGCTGGCGCAGGCATTTATTGATCACATTGTCAAATTGCATGTTATCCCTTCAGACATAGTCTCTGATAGGGGCACACAGTTTGTTTCCAGATTCTGGAAGGCTTTCTGTTCTCGCTTGGGGGTTCGGTTGTCATTCTCTTCTGCTTTCCACCCGCAGTCGAATGTTCAGACAGAGCGCGTCAATCAGAATCTGGAGACATATCTGCGGTGTTTTGTGGCGGAGAATCAGGAGGATTGGTGTTCTTTTTTGTCCCTTGCTGAGTTTGCTTTAAATAACCGTCGTCAGGAGTCCTCTGATAAGTCACCATTTTTTGGTGCATATGGGTTTCATCCGCAGTTTGGGACATTCTCTGGAGAGGGGTCTTCTGGTTTACCTGATGAGGACAGATTCTCCTCGTCTTTGTCATCTATTTGGCAAAAGATTCAGGATAATCTAAAGAGCATGAGTGAGAGATATAAGCGTGTGGCGGATAAGAGACGTGTGCCTGGTCCGGACCTGAATGTTGGTGATCTGGTGTGGTTGTCTACTAAGAATATCAAATTGAAGGTTCCCTCCTGGAAGTTGGGTCCTAAGTTTATTGGGCCTTACAAAATCTTGTCCGTCATCAATTTAGTTGCCTACCGTCTTGATCTTCCTCAGACTTGGAAAATCCATAATGTTTTTCATAAGTCCTTATTAAAACCTTATGTCCAACCCATTGTACCCTCGTCTTTGCCTCCTCCTCCGATTGTGGTTGATGGTAATCTTGAATTTCAGGTCTCTAGGATTGTGGATTCTCGTGTTGTCCGCGGTTCTCTCCAGTACCTCGTTCATTGGGAGGGTTATGGTCCTGAGGAGAGAATGTGGGTCCCAGTGACGGACATTAAGGCCACTCGTCTCATCAGGGCTTTCCATAGGTCCCATCCTGAGAAGGTGGGCTCTGAGTGTCCGGAGTCCACTCGTAGAAGGAGGGGTACTGTCACCACCAGACATCTGAGAAGCTCTGACAGACGTCCTTCAGAACCTCCTCCTTGAGCTTCCTTTTGTTTTGCTTTCATTTTCTCATCTCGTTAGCCTCTCTCAGCTGTCATGTAGTTGCACTGATTGCATCCCTTTAAATCCCTTCCCATACTGCATCACTTTGCGGTTTATATTCCTTCCTGGAGTGTGTGCATGCTGATCCTACTACTGAGTCTTCTACAGATAATTTTTGTTCGTTCATTTGTGTTTTCCTGTTTGCTGGATCCCAGGTGACCCTGACTCCCTCCGTATCTAGTGTAGGGAGCCGGTGGTCGTGTCCCCTCACTATTATAGGGTGTTCAAGTGTTATACAGTCGAGGTACGAGGATATGCGATCATCTACCATTGGAATTATTATTCATCAATGATTATATAGTTCCATTGTGTGCTGTCTATGTGGACTGTGTCTGTTGATAAGAAGTGGGTACAGGTTTTGCATTTCTCAAGGGAATGTGCATGTCTCTAGTGGTGATGACAGGGCACTTGTGATGAGGATATTCCTAAAGTTTCGAGGTTGTTCATAGAACAAGATTGATAGATCTTAGAAAATGTTTTTCAGTTAATCGTCTTTGTGCAATATGGGCTGGAGATTGGCAGCAGTATTTTTGGGGGTTGTAGGTGACAACGAGTGGTACCCTGCTGTTGTCTTTCTGTTTGAAATTAAAAGACTTTCTTTTGGACTCCTTGTAGCTCTGTGGATCTGCTCGTCTATAATCAGGGGGTAACATCTCAGTGTTAACATGTGTTGTTTTCTGTCTTCATTGTCTGAACAGATACAATATACATA
This sequence comes from Bufo gargarizans, assembly GCF_014858855.1. NCBI lineage: Eukaryota > Metazoa > Chordata > Amphibia > Anura > Bufonidae > Bufo > Bufo gargarizans. The sequence continues at coordinate 10,382,476 of NC_058084.1, read as the reverse complement.
TACTCTACTAGCCATGGCACTTCTCAGGCATTGCAGGTATATATCATTCCAAATTAAAAGGAATTGTGATAGAGCAGATAATTAGGGTTGAGCGAACCAGAACTGCAAAGTACGGGTTCGGTGTTCAGGTGATTTTATTATTTTCCATTATAACATGGTTATAACGGAAAATAATAGCATTCTTAAGACAGAATTCAAAATAAAATGGCAATTAAGGGGTTAAAAATACATTTAAAAAACTTACCTCATCCACTTGATTGCACAGCCGGTATCCTCTTCTTTCTTCTTTCTGCAGGACCTGCAAAAGGACCTGCGGTGACATCACTGTGCTCACCGTGTGGTGAGCGCGGTGACATAATTACAGGTCCTGCTGAATGAAGATAGAAGGACCTGTGGTGACGTCACCACTCTCACCACTTGACATATACCGGCAATGCCTGAGAAGTGCCATGGCTAGTAGAGAACTTTGACCTGAAGATTGGCCGAATCGGGCAAACCTGAACTTCACCGGGTTCGCTCATCCCTACAAATAACCTATGAGTTGTAAGGCTGGCACTGTGGATATAATATTGTTTTGAAGAAAGTGTTGTCATATGGAAATGCCAACTTTGTGGGGGATGTTGAAGTACAGAGACAACATCCATGACTGCCAACATTGTATCCTCTGGTAGCGGATCTAGGGTTCAGATTTTGTAGAGAATGTCCATGGTGCCCTGATTCTAGCTGGGTGTACTCTTCACTAAAGGTTTTAGAACATTTTCTACACAACCAAAATTATTCTCAATTACTGTATCAATGGCAGAAATGATTGTTCTCACTGGATAACCTTCTTTATTTATTTTTGGTAACATGTAATAGGTACCCATTTTGGGATTCTCCAGTATAACAGAAGCTGATTCAGGTTTAAACATATTTATGATATGTACAAGTTTCTCTGTGTATTGTTTGGTGAGGTGTTCTTGAACCAGATTGCAGTATGTAGTATCCGAGAATTCTTGGTATGCTTCCTGGATGTCACTTGATGAATTCACATTTACAACAGTTCATCTGCTGGTTTGATGATGATGCCTTTATTATTCTTTAGTGATTTTATGGCTTTGTTTTTTTTCCACCAAGAGATTGTGTGTTAATCTATAGGTGGATTGTGTCCACATTTCGGGATTCAATTTGTACTCTTTTTTCTTCCTTGAAGTCGTCATTCTTGATGTCAATTTGTGATGGCATATCAGTTTTGTCATAAAAAATATCACTACAAAACTGAGCTGTGTCAAGTGGTTTTGTGGAAAAGAATGTTAGTCCTCTAGATAGCACATTGATCCCTGCTGAGTTTGGCTCATACTGTGAGAGGTTTACTACAGAGGACGGTATATCCAAGTTACTATGTGGATTTTGTCTTTCTTCTGTTACTTTGAGAGCCTCTCTCAACCCCTAGTCTAAGTTTCTTTTTCTTTATATTTAATAATAAAATTACATGACTTACTGTAGAACCCATGCAGTCATTTCTTTGTTAGGCATGAGCCAGGTTCTTGTAATGTGTCATTTATTGTCATCTTATCCTGGATGGAGAGCTATTCAGGATATGATTAATTCACTAAATGACAGGTAGGTCCTTTTTTATCAGCTTTCCTACAGTTTTCACAAGAAATGAAAATAACTTGGACAACCCCTTTAAATGTCTGATTTGCATAAAAATAATTTCTAGAGATGAGTGAATTTCTTAAAAGTTGGATTCAGCTGATTCTTCAAATTTCACTAAAAAATTTACTTTGTGATAAATTACTTTGTCACAAAGCACTTTTTTTTTGTAAGTAGTGGGTGCGATGACAGGGAGATGTGATAGCGCTGCCCCCGTCATTGAACCCCTCAGATCCCGCGTTCATACATTATCACGCCATCTGAGTGTAAAATTAACAATAAAATAAAAAAAATTAAATCAAACTTACCTCCTCTATTTGCTCGCGACAGGCCGGTCGGCGTCATCTTGCTTGAAGATCTCGGCCGAAATCCTAGTGCGGCGCAAGATTACGTTATCAGGCCAACTGGCGTGGTGACGTATGACGTCATCACGCCTGCTTGCGTGATGATGTAATCTCGCGCTGCACAGGATTTCGTCCGAGAGCTTCAAGCAAGATAAAGGCTGGTGACCCGTCGCAAGCAAATGGAACAGGGTGAGTTTGAATTTTTTAGTTTTTTATACTATTTCAGGTTAAATCGATTTGCTGACACGAAGAATTCGGCTTCTAGGCGAATGAAATTTACAGTTGCAAGAAAAAGTATGTGAACCCTTTGGAATGATATGGATTTCTGCACAAATTGGTCAAAAAATGTGATCTGATTTTCATCAAAGTCACAACAATAGACAATCACAGTCTGCTTAAACTAATAACTTAAGCAATTGTTTTTGTAATACAGTATTAAATGTTTTTTTTTCTGATTTCTTCATTGACACAATTATTCAACCCCTTAAAGACTACCACTCTTAAGAACAAAGGTTCATTCAAGTGTTTTCGATCAGGTATTGAAAACACCTGTGGATGTCAAGGAACAGCAATCAAGCATAATAAGCACCAATTAGGCAGATTTAAAAGGACTGTGATACTCAGCTCCTTCTAGACATTTACTGGTGTGTTTACAAACATGGTGAAGTCAAGAGAATGATTCAGGAAGACAACAGAAGAAGTGATTTCTCTTCACAGGAAGGGCATGGGCTATATGAAGATTGCAAAGATGTTAAACATACCAAGAGCGACCATAGGAAGTATCATTCGCAAATTCAAGGCAAAGGGCACTGTTGAAACGCTACCAGGTCGTGGCAGAAAGAAGATGCTGACTTCGACTGCTGTGCGCTACCTGAAGCACAAAGTGGAGACAAGTCCCCGTGTGACTGCTGAGAAACTGAAAAAAGATTTGTCAGATGTGGGTACTGAAGTTTCAGCTCAGACAATAAGGCGCACACTGCGTAATGAAGGCCTCCATGCCAGAACTCCCAGGCGCACCCCCTTGCTGTCTCCAAAGAATAAGAAGAGTCGACTGCAGTATGCCAAAAGTCATGTCGACAAACCACAAAAGCTTTGGGATAGTGTTCTGTGGACTGATGAAACAAAATTAGAACTGTTTGGGCCCATGGATCAACGCTATGTTTGGAGGAGGAAGAACAAGGCCTATGAAGAAAAGAACACCTTGCCTACTGTGAAGCATGGCGGGGGGTCAATCATGCTTTAGGGCTGTTTTGCTTCTACAGGTACAGGGAAGCTTCAGTGTGTGCAAGGTACCATGAATTCTCTTCAGTACCAGGAGATATTGGATGAAAATTTGATGCAGTCCGTCACAAACCTGAGGCTTGGGAGATGTTGGACCTTTCAACAGGACAATGATCCCAAGCATACCTCCAAGTCCACTAGAGCATGGTTGCAGATTAAAGGCTGGAACATTTTGAAGTGGCCATCGCAGTCACCAGACTTAAATCCGATTGAGAACCTCTGGTGGGACTTAAAGAAAGCAGTTGCAGCGTGCAAGCCTAAGAATGTGACTGAACTGGAGGCTTTTGCCCATGAAAAATGGGCGAAGATACCCGTAGATCGCTGCAAGACACTTGTGTCAGGCTATGCTTCACGTTTAAAAGCTGTTATAACTGGAAAAGGATGTTGTACTAAGATTGAATGTCACTTGGGGGTTGAATAACACTTATAATGATGTGAGCACAGAAAAGACATTTGTGGTTATTTCATTATAAATGTTATGTTATATTTGTCTGACTTACAAGGGCCTCTTTGATTTAATTGTAAACAAGTTGACTGAAATGATCAAAATCAATGTCAAACTGGCCAAAACACTCAATTTCAGTGGGGGTTGAATAATTTTGAACACAACTGTAAATGTTACCATGTTTTTATTGAACACACCATGTAAACATTCACAGTGCAAGTGGAAAAAGTATGTGAACCTTTGGATTTAATAACTGGTTGAACCTCCTTTGGCAGCAATAACTTCAACCAGACGTTTCTTGTAGTTGCAGATCAGACGTGCACAACGGTCAGGAGTAATTCTTGACCATTTCTCTTTATAGAACTGTTTCAGTTCAGCAATATTCTTGGGATGTCTGGTGTGAATCGCTTTCTTGAGGTCATGCAACAGCATCTCAATCGGGTTGAGGTCAGGACTCTGACTGGGCCACTCCAGAAGGTGTATTTTCTTCTGTTTATGCCATTCTGTCGTTGATTTACTTCTATGCTTTGGGCCGTTGTCCTGTTGCAACATCCATCTTCTGTTGAGCTTCAGCTGGTCGACAGATGGCCTTAAATTCTCCTGCAAAATGTCTTCATAAACTTGGGAATTCATTTTTCCTTCGATGATAGCAATCCGTCCAGGCCCTGATGCAGCAAAGCAGCCCCAAACAATGATGCCCCCACCACCATACTTCACAGTTGAGATGAGGTTTTGATGTTGGTGTGCTGTGCCTCTTTTTCTCCACACATAGTGTTGTATGTTTCTTCCAAACAAATCAACTTTGGTTTCATCTTTCCACAGAATATTTTGCCAGTACCGCTGTGGAACATCCAGGTGCTCTTGTGCAAACTGTAAATGTGCAGCAATGTTTTTTTTGAACAGCGGTGGCTTCCTCTGTGGTATCCTCCAAAGAAATCCATTATTGTTTAGTGTTTTACGTATCGTAGATTCGCTTACAGGGATGTTAACACATGCCAGAGACTTTTGTAAGTCTTTAGCTGACACTCTAGGATTCTTCTTCACCTCATTGAGCAGTCTGCGCTGTGCTCTTGCAGTCATCTTTACAGGACGGCCACTCCAAGGGAGAGTAGCAGCAGTGCTGAACTTTCTCCATTTATAGACAATTTGTATTACCGTGGACTGATGAACAGCAAGGCTTTTGGAGATACTTTTCTAACCCTTTCCAGCTTTATGCAAGTCAACAATTCTTAATCGTTGGTCTTCTGAGAGCTTTTTTGTGCGACACCAACACCTCCAATCTCATCTCATTGATTGGACTCCAGTTGGCTGACACCTCACTTCAATTAGCTCTTGGAGATGTCATTAGTCTAGGGGTTCACATACTTTTTCCACTTGCACTGTGAATGTTTACATGGTGTGTTCAATAAAAACATGGTAACATATAATTCTCTGTGTGTTATTAGGTTAAGCAGACTGTGATTGTCTATTGTTGTGACTTAGATGAAGATCAGATCACATTTTATGACCAATTTGTGCAGAAATCCATATAATTCCACTGTATTTATTTATTTGTATTTTTTTATTTATCCATTTATTTTTATTTATTTTTTTGCAGTATCAGGAGACAGAATCTGTAGTCAATCAAGTAGAAGTTCAGGGCTAACAAAGTGAAAGGCAAGTGGCAGAAGTACAAACTCTGTGGTGATTAAAGTAAATTCAAACACTACAGAAACTACATAGCAAACCTATTCTTTAGGCAATAAGCAATAGAGGATGAGTCCTTCAATAGTAATAGAGCTCCATGCAGAAAGAGTTAAAGGGGTCGTCTCACTTCAACAAATAGCATTTATCATGTAGAGAAAGTTAATACAAGCCACTTACTAATGTATTGTTATTATCCATATTGCTTCCTTTGCTGGCTGGAATTATTTTTCCATCACATTATACACTGCTCATTTCCATGGTTACAGACCACCCTGCAATCCTTCAGTTGTGGTCGTGCTTGCACACTATAGGAAAAAGCATCAGCCTCTCTGGTGGCCAGGACCATGGGAGCGCACATAGGCTAGTGTTTTTTCCTATATTGTGCAAGCATGACCACCCATCACCAATGCTGGATTGCAGGGTGGTCTGTAACAATGGAAACGAGCAGTCTTATTGTGATAGAAAAATTATCCAGCCAGCAAAGGAAGCAATATAGAGAATAACAATATATTAGTAAGTGGCTTGTATTAACTTCCTCTACATGATAAATGCCACTTACTGAAGTGAGACATCCCCTTTAAGGACTGTTTAGTTGTTGATCTTGTGTTCATGGAACATAGTATGGCATCCTGTCAACAGCAATCAATGTATTAGATAGAGTATATACTGGCCACTTGACCTAAAATATGTTAAGACTTCCTGTCTTTTGAGATAAGCTACATGGGTCAGGAGGGGACTCCATTGACTTCTATGGGAGAGTTTTTGAGGCATGCTATGTGACCTGTGCAGAGGTCAGGGGGGAGCTGATAATCACCTATCTATGCATGGTGTTCCTCTTCATTGTAATTCTGCCTGTGGTGGTGATGATAATGGCTACTGAAAACAGGACATTATGACATTATTAGAACTAGTGGCCAGTGGGAAAATTACAGGATTATATACATTTTAGCTATAAAAATATGGTGATATGGAATAAAAATAAAAATCTCACCAAACAATTAAAAAAATAATAATAATAACAATTAACACAAGAACATGACTTAAACAATAGGTCACTTTCTGATCGCACATACCCTTTAAAGTCTGTTCCAATGACATGTTTGTCAGCTGATCGATATGTATTCTGTTGGCCGATCAGTTCTACTGATACAACCACTTGGAATTAATGAATACGATAATATAATGAGATAAGCTACTTGTTTAGTACAGGCACCCTCCACATTGACGCACAGCTCTCTTCTTCTTTGAACCTTTTGCATATGACTTCAGGTAGAGATGTAGCCATCACTAAAGTCATACCCAGTGCCTCTAACACTAGTTTATCGTGTTGGCTTAGTTTAACTATGTGCAAAGCTTAAAAGTAGTGTAGCTACACTGTTGGGATGGCACGCTATCCCACTGATTTTGGTGCTGGCTACATCTATCCATATTTTAAAAAGCCATCACATACTGTAATAACAAAGTCATAAGTAATAATTCTGGCCAATGCAAGATATAAAGTAGCCATCATGTGGTCTTCACTGTGAATTCAAGTCTCTTACAAGCTGCTGTTTTGTCTTCAGTCAGTCCCAAAATTCCTTAAAGGTTTAATTTCATGAGGGAAACTCCAGAAGCATCCACTTTATGAGACAGCATGAAAAGCCATCAAGACAACACCTTTTAAAATGCAAAATGTTGCCAGCTCCAGATTCTCCAATGCAGTGTCTCAGTCTCTCTGCTGCCCATGTTGGTCATCAGGCTTGCTCTAATTGGCACTTTTTAAGGCAGTTTTCTCTTGAAAGACATATCCACTAAGAGTGTTACAATGCCCCGTCCCATGTAGATGAGTCGTTATGTAAACTATACAGCTATTGTGACAGGATTATGCTTTAATGTAAGTCCTCAAAAATAAATATCCTTATTTTCTACATATTATAAGCCCTTCTTTATCATTTTCATAAACCAAACATAATGCAATAAAAACATTGAATATATGAACTAATGTTATATTCCCTAAATAAATGAATGGTATGCTTAGTAAATATTTTTTTTTTGTATAAACAATTTTTATTGTTTTTTAAATATTAATAGATTGTACATTGCAATAGAGGTACATCATGGAGCAATAGAAATAATAATAATGTACAATTTTTGGTTATAAACATTACATTTGTATATAGACAAAGTATTATTATCATTAACATATAATGTTATGTGCATAAAGTCAGAACCTGAGTGTTGAACGACGGAATACCTAGATTGAGAACACGAACATGCATAGTTAAGTGAAGTTCCTGTATTTTTTCTAGGAAGACCATATATTGAGAAATGTATTTCTGGTTTTCAATTCCCAATGAGAGAGCTCCTCCAGGCGATAAAATTGATCGACTTTAGCTATCCAGTGATCTATAGTGGGGATGTCTGGGCTACGCCAGTTCATGGGGATAAGTAAACGTGCCGCCGATATCAGAAAGGAGAAGAGGGTTTTTTTGTGCTTGACTACCCCTTGTATACCCAAAGAAAGTAACGCTATCTCGGGGGAGGTAGGGAAATTGGTGTCGCATATGATGTTACTCAAGTTAAAGATTTTCCCCCACCAGGGTTTTAGCAGGGGGCACTCCCACCAGATATGGAAATAAGAACCCTTATTCTTTTCGCATCTCCAACAATTGTCTGGGATGTTGGGGTAGTATGAGGAGATCTTGTCTGGGGTTCTATACCATCTGGCTAAAACTTTGTAGCCGTTCTCTTGCACTCGGACACATCTTGAAAGTTTGTGTGGAGTGATGAAGAGTTTGGTTATTTCGGGTTGGGAGAATTGTCTTCCCAGGTCTTTTTCCCATAGTGCTATTACTGCTGGTTTGACATTCAAGACGGGAAGGGTCAGCTTCTTATAAAGAACAGAAATCAACTTAGAAGGATAGGTATTGGACTTCAACATATTTTCAAACCAGTCCAGGGGTTTTTGTAGGTTTAAGGATTTGGCTCTAACGGCAATTTCCTTACTAATATAAGTGAGGAGTAGGGTGTGTGCGGAAGTGATTCCCAGTTTGTTTAAAAGGCACTCTCCAGAGAGGACACATCCGTCTCCGTCCAATAGGTCCGTTACTAGCTTATTGGAAGATCTGATCCCTAAAGGGCATGTGTCTCTCAGCTCTTTTGGAGCTAACGAGATAATATCCCCTACCTGGAGGAGAGGGGAGGGCAGGGGTAGGGCAGAGCGATTGGAGGAGAACCACTTCCAAACCTTCAAAGAAGTGCGAACTATAGGGTTCGGGATAGAGGAAAGGGTAGGAAGGTGGGCTGTCCGACAACAACAGGGCCCTAATGGTAGAGGGAAATAAAATATTTTCTAGCGGTAGCCACTGTTTGTGACCAGAGGGTCGAAGCCAGTCAATCACTCTGTTTAAGTGTATAGCCTTCATATAAAGTTCCGGGTCAGGCAAACCTATCCCCCCAAGGTGTTTGGGTTTTGTCAAAGTAGAGAAGGAGATTCTGGGTTTTTTACCCTGCCATATAAATTTTCGGATCTGGGCATTTAAAGACCTAAAAAAGGACCTAGGGATAGCAATAGGAAGGACTTGCAGGAGATAAGTGAGTCTTGGAATTACCAGGGACATTACTAGGTTTTTTCTTCCGAACCAAGACAGGTAAGGAAGGTCCAGAGAATCCAGCTGAGCAACAATGGCCTTCAAAAGGGGGGTATAGTTGAGCTGAAACAATTCAGAAAGATGAGAAGTTAATTTGACGCCCAAGTAGGTTAAATGTCTATTGGACCAGTTAAAAGGCGAGTTTAATTGGAGGGCTGAAATTTGAATAGAGGATAAACCTAAATGAAGAATTTGGGATTTTTGGGGGTTGATTTTGAAATTTGAAAGAAGACCGAATCTATTTAAAAGGGATAGTATTAGAGGAATGGACCTTATGGGATTTGTTGTAAGAATAAGCAGATCGTCTGCGAAAGCCGCTAGCTTAAATTCTTTTGGGCCTAATTTTAGTCCACTGATGCCCTCTTCTTGTCTCAAGGCCTGCAGAAGGGTTTCCATCACTAAAACAAATATAAGGGGGGATAGGGGGCATCCTTGACGAGTTCCATTTTTGATCAAAAACCGGGCAGAGATGAGATTATTGACCAAGACTGAAGCAGATGAATTTGTGTACATTGCAAAAACCGCATTAATATATGGGGTGGGAAATTGGAATTCAAATAGGGTATGTCTTATGTAAGACCAGTCTATTCGATCAAATGCTTTTTCAGCATCGGTGCCTAATAGAACCAAGGGCCTTTTTTTGTGAGAGGCATAGAAGAGGGCATCAAGAACTTTCGTAGTATTGTCTTTCCCCTCTCGACCCTTAACAAATCCCACTTGATCAGAGTGGATTAAGTTAGGGAGGAAGGATTGGAGTCTAGTGGCCAACATTTTTGCTAAGATTTTCAAGTCTGTATTCAATAAGGATATAGGTCGATAGTTAGCGCAGGAGGAGGGGTCTTTACCCTCTTTAGGTATGATAGTAATAAGGGCAGTAGTCATATCGGCTGATAAAGGTTTATTACCAAGGGAAGAGTTACAGACTGGGAGAAAATAAGGGATTAAAGAGTCTTGGAAGGAGGTGTAGTAAGCGGTTGGAAAGCCGTCCGGGCCCGGGCATTTATCTTTTGGGGAGGATTTAAGAGCTGCAGCCAATTCGGTTGCCGTGAAAGGCTTTTGTAGGGTATCTTGCTGGTCTGGGGATAGTTTAGGTAGGTTTAGCGTTGCCAGAAAGGCCTTAACTGACGAGTCTCTATTTTGAGCATGAGGGACCTCTGAAGGGGGAGGTAAGTTGTACAGGGCTTCGTAAAAAAGCTTAAATTGTTCGGCTATAGTCTCCGAGGAGAAGAGCTGTTGGCCCTGGGGAGTTTTAATGGAAGAAACATGCCTAGCTAATTTCCTACGTTTAATACGCTGCATCATGAACTTTGAGGCTTTGTTGCCATGTGCAAAAAACTTGTGCTGGGAGGATAAGTAGTATTTAGCGGCTTTAGCATTTAAGAGGTTTTTGAGCTCTGTTCTAAGAGCTGTAAGATCCGATAAATGTTGGGCGGCTAGGGATCTCTTGTGGAGAGATTCCAACACATGAATCTGGTCCAGAAGAGAGGTAAGCTGTTTATCTGCTTGTTTCTTCAGATAGGAGCATTTACTAATGAAGTGGCCTCTCATAAAAACTTTATGGGCATCCCAGAGGGTATGGGGGGAAATATCTGGGGTATTATTAAGAGAGAAGTACTCTTCTAAGAGGGACTTGAAATGTTTTCTAAGGCCATCGCTGCTCAGCACGGATTCGTTAAGTCTCCAAACAGGAGTCCTACCTGATTCTGAGGGTGGCCGGATAGTGCAGAAGATCGGGGCGTGATCTGATATGGTGATGTTGCCAATTTTTGCATCCAAGAAAGTAGGTATCTGATCCTTTGGAACGAGTATATAATCTATCCTGCTATAGGAGTGACCTGGAGCGGAATAAAAGGAATAGTCAGTGTAGCTTGGGTTAAGGCAACGCCATATGTCTATAAGTCCTAGATCGTATAATCTGGAGTTCAGTTTTTTAAGAGATTTAGCAGAAAAAGAGGATTTCTTAGTGGACGTATCAACAAGGGGCTGTAAGGCGACATTGAAGTCACCTGCCAAGACTAGGGTACCTTCCTGCAAGTCCTCCACCAGAGTTAGAAGAGACAGAAGCCAGTCTATCTGGTCAGTGTTTGGGGCGTAAATGTTGACAAATGTGTACATTTTGCGACCAATAGTACCCTTAAGAATGATATATCTGCCTTCTGGGTCCTGTGTATGTGCAGAATAAGTGAAGGGAACATTACCTTTGAAACCTATACTCACTCCTCTAGAGGCCGCTCCTCCCGCACCGCAGTGATACCAAATAGGATATTTGGAGAATGAGAGGTCCGGGTAGTTGCCATGTTTATAGTGGGTTTCCTGTAAAAACAAGATTGAGCATCTTTCCTTCCAAAGGAGGGAAAAAATTTGGGATCTCTTAGATGGAGATCTGAGGCCCTTCACATTAAAGGACGCTAATTTAAGGTCATTCATGGCTAAATGATTGGACCGTACTGGCGGCCCCTAGAGAAGCGAGCACATTCCCTCCACCCAACATATATAGGCACAACCGATATCCAGGTATTCCGTAACTGAAAAAACGTAAAAGAAAAACATAAACAATGGTAAAACAGTAATGCGGCATGGAAAAATCAAGTTGCCGCTTTAAGAACAACATGAAGCTTAAAGGCTTCTTCAGAGAGGGGGGGTAGTGGGGTTAACCCAAATATATGGCCCTGCTAATAATGGGAACATTTTAAGCTTTTAGTCATGTACTCCAGACAAAAGAAGGGGGAAAGTAGAGGAGGGGTGGGGAGAGATGTAGGGGTACAGATGAAGAAAGACATGGTAGGAGAAGAGATTAAGAGAAAGCTAGGAAGGTGAATTTAGTGGGAAATGGAGATATATATATAGCTTACAACATGCCCACAGGATTAGAGAGAAAGAGATCTAAGACACAGTCCCAGTTATTCTCCTTGGAGTCAGGTTGCCACTGCGGTTCTTCATACGCTGTCTTTTAGGAGTAGAGGCCTTCTCCCAGGGGGTCAGCTTCGGAAGGTCAGGCAGAGCGGAGATCTCGGTCACTGCATCCCAGCATGCTATGTCCATTGGTGGAATGTCCACAGAAGAAAATGCTTCTTGAAGATCCATATGGGAGGAAATCTTCATCTGTTTTCCTGCGTATTTAAATGACAGGCCAAATGGGAAGGTCCATCTGTATAAGATATTCTTGCTGCGCAAATGGTCTGTAAGGGGTTTCAGGATTTTCCTCTTATTCAAGGTGACAGGGGAGAGATCTTGAAATATCTTGATGGTAAAGTCCCCAAAAGAGATGGAGTTAGAGGCTCTGGCTGCATTAAAGATCTTTTCTTTGTCTGCATAATTTAAAAAACGGCAGATAATGTCCCTGGGAGGTTCTGTATCTTTTGGTTTCTGTCTGAGGGCCCTGTGAGCTCTTTCAATAGTCATATCAGACAAATCATCATTCCCCAGGAGTTTTGCAGCTATCTGTCTAATGGTGGACATTAGTTCCTCACTAGGCACAGCTTCTGGTATGCCCCTGAATCGGAGGTTATTCCTCCTGCCCCTGTTTTCTTGGTCCTCCATTGCTGCATGTAGATGATTGATATGCTGTTGACAGGAGGAAAGGGAGCGAGAGACAGCGGTGCTATGTTCCAGGGTGGCCTGAGTGATAGTCTCCAGAGACTCTACCCTGTGACCGATGTGCTGGATCTCCTGTGTGAGTACGGAGATTTCTTGCATCAGGGGTGAGAGGGCTTCAGCAAGAGCCTGCTTGATAAAACGCCTGGACACAGGTCGGGAGCGGGAGGTTATAGACTCACCACCATCGCTTTCTCCCTCAGACGTGCCTCCTTCAGCGCCTGCTTCAGAGCGCTCGTCTGCCAGCGCCATCTTGGATTCTTTAGCAGCAGGAGAAGCGGTTTGTTTCTTCAGGTATTTCGCCATTCCTGTACCCGGACTAGGGCATTTCGGGATCACAGCTTGGTCAGTGTTCTTTTGTCCTCCTATTTTCACCATTTTGGAGTACAAAGGCAATCGTAATCAAGTCCCTTTAGCAGGAGAGTAAACGGAGCTCAGCAAAGCATGTCCTCACAGCTCAGCCGTTGGCTCCGCCCCCCGCTTAGTAAATATATTTTGATAAAAATCATTTGTGCCCATCTACGACTGCAATATAACCTCTTTTAGATGGAACCTTACTCTATTATGATATCTCTCTTTGTACCTACTGGGCTCAAATGAATTCAGGGAGAACAGGCTCAAACTGTATACTGAACCTAATTAAAAACAGACTGTGGGAAAGATGGGTTTATTAGGAGTACAAATACAACATGGAGGCAGTCACACCTCCAAATGCATGATGCTAAAAAATACAAGGTTAGTCAGCACATTCCATACAATAAAATAAGTGTGCAGGTGCGCATCACCATGGCTGAAACTACAAAAGCCAAATACGATGCAACAGCACTATGCAAGCATTGAATATATGAACTAATGATATTCACTATATAAAGGTGGATCTTAGCAAATATATTTTTTATCAAAATCCTTTGTGCCCATCCACCATGGCAAGGTGACCTCTTTTAGATAAGACCTACTCTATAATGATACCTCTCTATTTGTGAACTGCTCTTCCTAAATTAATTTGATGCTAGTTGGCGGAAGGAGAGGAGTCATTATAGAGTGAGATCACATCGAAAGGTGGGTAACTTGGCATGGCTGATGGGCACAAATGACTTTGATTAAAATATATTTGCTAAGTAACTTATATTCATTTTGCATAGCCAATATAGCCATTGGTTCACATGTTTTATGTTTGTGCTGTTGCATTGTGTTTTTGTCTTTGTAGTTTCAGCTATGGGGACAAACATCTATACATTTTATTCAACTTACCAGAGGTGCTGACTTTGTGGGGTTTTTTTTATTATTATTTTCATGTGTGTCCCTTAATTAGCTGTAGCAGACTATTTTCTATATGGCATTTATCAGTAAGACTAATTGTACTTTAAATTCAAGGTTACAGCATCCTTCAAATATATGTCACATTACCAGACAAGCATTAGCATTGTTAAATGTCTCTGCGCCTTCTCCATTATTGTCACTCCGATGTGTTCATTCTAATAACGCGCTCCTAATTTAATTAAGTATTTGATTCACAATTGTAATTGGTATAATAATTCCTAAATAAAGCAAATGCTTTCTAAAGTTTTAAGAAAAGAAAAAAAGATAATTGAAAAGTTTGAGATAATTCTAAATTACAGAGTTTTAACAAACTGGGTGACACTTTGATCCATACACATCTATGTAATAAAAAATAAATTATAAAGATGAAGAAAGAAGCTGTAAGATCAGTGAGATGAGTAAGGGGATGGAAACATAATGATGTTGACTTCTCTCTTCTCTAGCTCCGGTTATGCACGAGTTAGCTGAAATTAAGAGCAAAGTAAAGCATACTGGGCACAGGGTGGAAGCCCTAGAAAACAACCAGAACAACATTCTCTCCTATAATTTAGGGACAACATTGGAGCACATCCATAGGTCCCTGAGGCCAAAGCTGGAGGATGGTGAGCCTCAGAGAGATGTAGTCTTTGGACTCCTTAGCTACTTAGACACCACGGATCTCCTCAAAGCTGCCAGAGAGAAGACAGAGGTGCACTTTGCGGGTGCAAAAATCCTCTTATTTCAGGAGTTGGTGTCATAAACCCCCAACAAATGGCGTATCCTTTGTCCCTTGATGGATTACCTCAGATTACGTTCAAGTGGTTGTTTCCTTTTGGACTCACCTTTGTTAAAACTGTCAGACAGTGCATGATCCGTATGCATGGTGAACTTTCAGCAGCATGTTGCAAATTCCGTCATAGAGATCCCTTCTTGAATGCCTGTTGTAATGCTACATACCTCATTGCCTGCTTTATCGGAGGCTGCTGGGTGAAAGTCAGGCAGAAGAAAAAATCATGTCTCAAAGAACCAGGATGCTGGATAGCTAAGTACTATTACATTTGTTCAACAATGAGCGAAACTCTGTGGGCAGGCGCAGTGCCTACGCTCACTTATGAGGGCAGGGGAGTCTCTGTTAAGGGACTTTGGTGTGCTCTGTCTTCCTGCTGATAGTCGCCTACTGGGGACACTTTAAGAACAAGGGTACCTCAAGTTTGGAGTTAACCTTTTGATCTCTGTTACTCTTTTTATTTATTTCTATTTATTTTGCTAATATTTTGTATTTCATATATTTGGTGCACCATTGCCTATTCATGAGGTCATGGTATAGGGTACTTATTACCCTGCTGGCCTTATGGAGTGATAATATCAGGTGAAGCCATTACCATTGTTTGAAATGTCTTCTGTTCCTACAGGTTGTGTGTCTACATGTTAGGACTTATATTAACATCTAGTTCTCCCCCCTACTGGAGACAGATGGCTTACAGCCACTTGTCCAAGCTGAGATCTCTTCTCATGCTGCTACTGTACATCACAAATGTCTGAGTATTCAGATGAGTGGTTTTGTTTGTTTTTGTTTTTCGTTTGGTCTTTTGGCTCTTTATACTGTTATACAGTATCACAAGCCCTCCTGCCTTCCTCAGATTGGCGCACATTCCTCTATTTTTGGGTAAAGTGGAATATCCACTCTATTATTATAGCCACTAGTGTGCTACATTCAATGTCCACGACTTGAATACCACACAGAAAAGTCTCTTGAAGAGAACGCGGGCAGATGTCTGTTTTTTCCAGGAGACTCATTTCAAAGTGGGCCGTGTTCCCTCACTGCCTTCTTATTTTCAGTGCTGGTATCACAGCTCCTATATAAAGGCATCTCGCGGTGTGGGCATATCAATTGCCAAGCATATTCCCTTTACACATACACTTACTCAAAATGACCCTGAAGGTCGGTATATCTTTGTGAAGGGGAAGATCGAGGGAAATATTGTTACTCGGGTCAGCCTATATAGTCCTAGTAGAGGCCAACAACAATAGCTCAAAAGCACATTAACTTGCTTTAATCAGTTTGCCGAGGGCATCAGATTGGTCTCTTGTTTGATCATGGATGATTTACTTCACAAACTACAGTTGCCATGCTTATCCTCAGTCGATGCAGAGGCCCTTCTCTACATTACGGAAGTGGGGCTAGAGAAGATTATCAAATTATGCCGTTGGGGAAGAGTCCAGGTCCTGATGGCTTTCTAGTGGGATATTACAAGAGGTTTTTGCCCACCTTATTGTCTCAGCTTACTAACTGGTGTAGAGCTCTCTTTTCTGGTTCTTCCCTCCATAAACAATCCCTTGAAGCAATAGTCACTATTGTACCTAAAGAGGGGAAGGACCTGCAACATTGTGGGAGCTACAGACCTATCTCACTTCTAAATGTTGATGTGAAAATATGAAGAAAGCTGTTAGCTAAGCGACTTAGTACCTTCCTTAGTACCTAACCTCATACACACTGGTCAGGTTTTGTTCCAGGTAGGGAAGGGAACCACAATTCTTGTAGGTTTATCACAGCACTTCAGCTGGCTAAGAGGACACTTCAACCACTAGTACTTCACAAAATAGATGCAGGGAAGGCCTTTGACAGGGTCAAATTGGTCTTATCTGCAGAAGACACTGTTGCGCTTTGGTATGCCAGAAAGATTTTTTCAGGCAGTCATGACCCTATATAGTGACCTGAGTGCAAGAGTCAATCGTACTCCGTCCCGCTCTTTCCCAATTAGGAATGGCACAAGACAGGGGTGTCCCCTTTCCCCTACCCTTCTTCAAGCTATTAGAGACCAGCTCCATATTCTGGGACTACAGGTAGATGATCATCAGACTTACTACACCGATGCAGAATTTGCTGATGATCTGCTTATTATGATCACTAACCCTGCCAGGGCCTTCCCACACCTGTTAGAATTGTTTGACCAGTTCAGCTCCCTTTCCAACTTACCAATAAACCACTCTAAGTCTGAAGCCCTCAATATTTTGACCCCCCCCCACAAACACACAAACACACAAACACACGAACACACACACACACTATAGTGACAGCTTTAAGGATGTCCACCTTCTTGAAGTGGCAGAAGTCTCACATCACCTATCTTGGAGTTAAAATCTGATCCCAACTTGGAAGACTGTATCATTTCAATTATGTCCCTTTAAGGTATTCAGTCACACTTGCAGTCCCTCAGGATGTCCTATGTATCATTGATGGGTTGTAAAAAACTCTCAAAAACCTTCATTATGCCCAAGATTCTCTATGTCCTACAAATGCTCCCTATTTTTTATCCCCACCTCATTTTTCTCACATGTCCCTACTAGTGATGAGCAGGAGGTGCCATATTCGATTTTGCGATATTTAGCGATTGAATATTCGTCTTATATTCGTCAAAATCGAATATTCGTCATTATGCTATTTATCGCAAATAATATGCGATTTAATTAATTGCGTATTGCGATTTTGTGTATTTTAAGAATATTCACCATATATTCTTGTTTTAGAATATGACGAATATTCTAAAAAACGAAGTTATAGCAATATAGCGAATATTTCTGAATCAGAAAGAGACAAAAAAAATTAGCCCAAAAAAAAAGATTATAGCACTACATTAGTGAAATTGCAGTCTATATGTGTAATTTACGAATTTTCGCTATGTTGCTAAATATTCGTTTTACAATATGACGTATATTCTGAAAAACAAATACATAGCACTATATCACATATATTAGTTTTTTAGAATATAATTTCCCCCCCCCCCCAATTAGTACAGTTATTGATCTTCTGCATACTCCTCCCCGACAAGCGTCCCCGTCACCATGGGACCGCCTGGTGGTTAGAATATACCATTCAGATCTGAGTTTTCACAATCTAACTCAGATCCGATGGTATATTCTAACCACCAAGCGTTCCCATGGTGATGAGGATGCTTGAAGTTAGAATATACCGCCAGGGCGCTGTGATCCGCGCAATTAATCTCTCAGGTGCGGGTTAATTGCGCGGATCACAGCACCCTGTGCCCCCTCCCCCCAGTATTAAAATAATTGGTAGCCAGTGCGCCCTAACCCGTCATTGGTGGCAGCAGGCAGTTCCGATCGAGTCCCAGTGTAATTGCCAGGCTTCGATCGGTTACCATGGCAGCCAGGACGCTACTGAAGTCCTGGCTGCCATGGTTAGTTAATCACTCAGCAGCATTTACTTACCTGCGGGGCTCTCCTCCTTCTGAGAACTCACAGGTCTATGTGGCGCATTGCTGAAGGCATATGCGGCGCATAGACCTGTGAGTTCTCAGAAGGAGGACAGCCCCGCAGGTAAGTAAATGCTGCTGAGTAAAACTGCCTGCTGCCACCAATGACAGGGGGGAGGAAGGGGTACCCTGTAGCCACTGCCAGGGGGGGAGGGGGACCCTGTGGCCACTACCACCAATGATTTTAATACTAGGGGGAGGGGGGTTAGTGCGCACTGGCCACCAATTATTTTAATACTGGGGAGGGGGGGCGCACTGGCCACCAATTATTTTAATACTGGGAGGGGGGGCGTCCTGGCTGCCATGAGTCATTGGCCGACAAGCATTTTAAGCAGGAAGGAATCATGTGTTCAGATGGAGAAAATGACGAATATTCAATATAGCGAATATATAGCACTATTTTCTCAATATTCACGAATTATCGACGTTTGCGTATTCGCGATTAATATTCGCTATGCGAGTATTCGCGCTCAACACTAGTCCCTACCCCATTTCTCTCCCAGGTAAAATCTCCCTTTGCAAATTTACTGTGGAATGGGAAGAAGTCCAGGTTACCCTATAACAGGTCTCTAAGATGTGCTCACTTACTATAAGGCAGTTCACTTGAAAAGATGGCTCCAAATCCAGGTCCCTAGCTACAGGGTTCTTAGGAATGATCTGGAATTAGCACTTCTTACATCTGAACAGAGAGCGGTCTTGTGATGCCTCACTGCTGCCTCCCTAGTAGACAGCCCCCTTCTTCAGAGGAACAATCTCAGTCTTACGATGCCTAAATAAGGACTGTGATTTGCTTGGCAACCCATCCCCTATGATGCCAGCATATTTAATCCCCTGTCTAGCATGCTCAGGGGTGACGGATCTTGCACCGGTGTGGGATACATTCCATAGTCAAACACTGGAAGATTTTCTTGAAAAGATACCTGACCCAGAGAAAGATCCTTAATCTGCATATAGTTAATTGCATAATTAATACGGTTGAAAGAAGACATAAGTCCATCAAGTTCATTCAAGGAATAGGTGGGGACGCGAATCCCAGAAGGATATTAACTAAGATTTGTACATATTTTCATAAGCATTAATGTTGTTTACTTTTAAGAATTCATCTAAACCCTTTTTAAAACTGTCCACTGTTCCTGCTGTGACCACGTCCTGAGAAAATCTATTTCAAAGATTTACAGTTCACACAGTAAAGAAGTTTTGACGTTTCTGGAGACTGAACTTTTTCTTCTCCAGTTGGAGGCAGTGCCCCCTTGTCTTTTGAGGGCATTTTATATGGAAGTTTTTCACCGTATTTTTTGTATGGCCCATTTATATACTTGTACAGGTTAATCATGTCCCTCCTTAGACATCTCTTCTCAAGACTAAATAAATGCAATTCTTTTAATATTTCTTCATAACTAAGACCCTCCATGCCCCTTATCAGTTTAGTCGCTCTTCTCTGTACCTTTTCCAGCTGCAGTGCGTCCTTTCTATGGACTGGTGCCCAGAACTGAACTCAATATTCCAGATGAGGCCGCACCAGCGCTTTGTAAAAGGCAAGATATGGTTTGAAGAATTACTACATAGAAATGCTATCCCCCCTAAACTGATTTTGCTCCTGTATCACTCCCTGTTGACCCCAAGGAATAAGGAGACCTCTCATTATATACAGACTTAGGTTACAGAATTGAAAATAGATCTTTCTGAAATAGACATACTACGTATTCACTCTCATTCCCATGGATTCTCCAGATGTATATGGATCCAGGAACTGTACTGACACAATAGTATAAAAACCCCAAGCAGTTATACTCTAAAGGTTTGCAGAACTTCGATGCATGCTGGAGATGTGGGACTGGGGAGGGCTCTCTAAGCCATATTTTGGGGTTTTGTCCAGGGATACAGAATTTCTGGAAGAAGATTGCCTGACTAATTAATATTATATCCCCCTCCCCAGTTGCTTTGACCCTGGAGGCTATTCTTCTTTGGTTACCCACAATTACCTGCCAGCCATCTAAAGGGAATCTGACCACTCATTTAGTTCAAGCAGCGTGGCTATTAATTCCATTGAAATGGTTGAGTAAGGACCTGCCTACCATACCATAGAACTTTGGAGGGATAAAGTAGATCAGATATGCTGTCTAGAAGAGTTGGTGAGTTGGGAGGAAAGAAAACATTACAAGTTCCTAAAGTTATGGAATTCCTGGCGGGACTATAGTGTTAACAGCTCCCTTCGTTGACCTCTACCACAGAACAGTGGGTTTCTATAACATCTTACTACCCACACAGTGAGATGTGACTTTTCAAGTTTGCTCATAGGTGGCACTAATTTTGCCCAGACATCTGCATATTTTGACAATTACTGTGTGTCCACCCAGGGGTGAATTGGCCTCCTCTGACTTCCGCCTTCCTTCCAACCTATCCCCCCACCCCCCTTACCCATCACGGATCACACTGCTATTTGATTTTGTTTATGATACCTTATTTACATTTTAATACCGTGAACAGTATCCTGTTTCTTAGATGGCCATGTCAATTTTGGATCCTATATATTTCATACATATTTTACTTAATAAAAATAATACATTTTAAAGAAAATAAGGGATCACAACATTGACATGTAAAACAATTAGTATTAGACAGACAAAGATAGATAGATAGTGTAGGAAGGCACAAGAGGCCGTCATTGATAGAAGCTATGTGTCACTGAGATTCCTGGCCTCGGTGAGGTAAGAGCCGGTAGTTTTAAGTGTCAGCGGCAGCTAGTGCTGACTGACACTGTTTGTTGTTAGTATGGCTGTAAAGCCAATCCGGGCCGGCTCTTACTGGGAGTAGCCAAAGTCCTCGGTGGGTGGCTGCTCCCCACGCTCCAGGCTGGGTCTTTTTTGCCCTATATATAAAACCCAGCCAGCAGTCTCAGCTGGGTGTGGTTTATCCTCCATCTGACAGAGAAGTTGGGGAGTCTCTGTGTTTTAGGACCTTTGAATTTGTGCCTTGCTTAAGGACTGAGAGCCACATGCCGGGGAACAGGCCCCTAAAGCCTGCTGTGGACTGCGGGTGGAAAACTGCAAACCAGGTGAAAAAAAATTCTATGGACATTGCATAGTGTGAACAAACACTAAGACTGTGAACGGTCATTTTTGTTTTCCCTTATGTGTGAATAAACACCGAATTGTTTAAGTTAAAGACTTTGTGGTTGCCTCTGTACTGCGTCCGCTAGCCTGTCTACCAGATAAATACCCCACAATAGATAGATAGATAGATATGAGATGTAGGAGAGGTAGGTAAATCGGTAATAAATGTTTAAATAGTTGTTGTTCTCTACCACAGAGATGAGAAAACTTCTTGCAAAGTTGGGATGGTTTCCCCAAACTATTTTCCATAACCATCAGATTTTATCTTTATGTAGCTTTCAGAATTATGATAAACAGGTATTAAATAAAAGTTTCAGTAAGTGCATGAAGCAAAAACTTGATAACAGGAAAATACTTTTTAAAATATTTATAAGTATTTCAAAATTCCTGTTAAAATATGAAGTGTGTCTGATGTAAGTGAAGTGGCATATGCTTTTAATGCCACCTCACATGTTCTACCGCAGTCAGGGGTCCATCAACAACGTTGTGTCACATTTAACTCAGAAAGTTAGTAATATTCTTCAGGAGATTTTCAATATAAATTTACTAGAACATTGCTGTACAACTAAATATAGATGAGAAGATGTGAGATAGGGAGACAAATATACATGACATAGAAAGACAGACCGATGGGTAATAGATATTAGAGATGATAGATAGATAGATAGATAGATATATATGAGATAGATAGATAGATAGATAGATAGATAGATAGATAGATAGATATTGGTGGATAGGTGAAAGGGACAACACAGCTCCTACTAACATTTTCCCATAGAATAAATCATTTTTGACTTATTTTTCTCATGTCCACACGCTCTCCATGCCGAATGTAACGCCAATCTCTAGGACCCGAGCATGATGGCTGTGGAAAAAATATTATAATTTTTCTTCCAGTTTCACTAATCCCCCCAATTTCTTATAATACAAATTCAAGATTCAAAACCCTCAGCAGACTGCAATCACATCACAACCACTGGGTGGCTACACATAGAAATGCAAGCATAGACATCTTGTGTCAGAGTATTGTAAAACCATGTCTGGTCATCTCGCGCTACACTTCTCGGGATAAGCTGAGCCAATAGGAATTGTAACGCCCCTTGCAGACGAGCATGTCCAGATTAGGTCCGGATGCGTTGCGGATGCTCTCAGTGATAACTGCGCGATTTTGCAGGTAAAGTCATTGAGTTTTGCCTGCGATCGCGTTCAGTTGTTCAGTTTTTATTGCGCTGGTGCAATGCGATTTAATGTGTTTTGCACCTGCGTGATAAAAAACTGAATGTATACAAACATACAAACAACATCTCTTAGCAACCATGTGTGAAAAACGCATTGCATCTGCACTTGCTTGCGGATTCGGTGCGACTTTCACTCAGCTCCGTTCACTTCTGTGGGGCCAGCATTGCGTGAAAATCGCAGACTAATAGAACATGCTGCGATTTTCACGCAACACACAAGTGATGCGTGAAAACCAACGCACATGTACATAGCCCCATTGAAATGAATGGGTTCTGATTACGTGCGGGCGCAATGTGTTCGCATCATGCATTCCTGCGCGGAATACTCGCTCGTGTGAAAGGGGCCTAAGAAAGCACACATCCGTATATGGCAGTGAAGAGCATATGATGACCCAAAAGGCTAGAAATGCCAGTTTTCCATTCTTTTCAATGATGGCAGAGGTTGCTAATAAAATAAGCTATGAAATATATAAACAGCTACTATAAAAAAAAGTAAAACTATCTAGAAATTTTAGTTGTTGACCGCCATAAGTCCCAGAACCCATTATTCCAAATAATTTGCCCATGTAATTGCTTTCTGATTGAGAAGTAAACAATTTACTCTAATCATTCAGAGATATTTTTTTCTTTGAGAGATTAAGAATGAGCAGTGAGGATCTTTTAATGAATGCATCCCCGCGGAGAGAAACATAATGAATAATAAATTATAAAATATATAGATAAAACAGATGCATCCTGTAGCAAATCAACTGTTCTTTTCCAGCGCACAGTAAATCTTTATGTTCTTATTGTCTTCCTAAATCATAAGAATCCGGGGGATTTGAATAAGGAATGACGTGAAGTAAATCTGTCTTAACCGTGCTGTGTCAGAGCCATTGGATGATGCTTTTATACAGATAATTTGCTTATACAATCCAAACATTACTTTCAATGGTGGATTAACATACCGGCATTGCAGGGGGGCCCAACACCGACCAAATCACATACATACTGTGGGGGGGCACTGGGAGCGCATAGTTCTTTGCCCCGTCGCTGAACACCGCCATATGCTTTAGGCCTAGTAGGCCTGAGGCCTATGTGGTAGTATAATCACAGCGCAGGCATGTGTGATGACTTTATTGCGTGCCTGAGCCGGGAAGCAGGACCATGAAGTATGCGTCTGTGGCCTGCCTGTCACCGCCAGTTCTGCTGAGAAGGTCTGTCAGAGGTCCTTCTCTACCTCTTGCATGACTTTCTTTGTTTTGGTTTCACTTTGTCATCTCCTTTCCTTCTCCCAGGTGTCACCTATTTAGACTAATCGTCTCCCTTTATATTCCCTCCCATACTGCCTCACTTTGCGGTTTATACTACTTCCTGGATGAAGTGTTCACTGCTGGAGGTTGCTGCTGCTGTTTGTTCAGATAAATCTTTTAATGTATTGTGTTTCCTTGCTGGCTTGATTCTAGGTGATCCTAACTCCATCTGTATTAAGTGCAGGGAGCAGGTGGTCGTGTCCCCTCACTATTATAGGGTTTTGAAGGTGTCACACAGTCATAGGTACGTGGGCATGCAATCGTCTACCATTGAGACCCTTGCATGGGCATAGCAGTCAGGGAGAGCTCTTAGGGTTTTATAGGGCTCACCTATATGCTCCTTAGTTTGGGATCAAGCCAGTCGGACGTTTATTCATAAGTTTCAGCTATCTGCAACATTATCCGTGACATTATCAACGCCGTAACCGTCTTAAGCATGGATCCGGTTTCAGCCTTGATTGACCACATGCAAGGTCTTTCGCTGGAGGTAGCAGATCTCTGTAAAACTGTGTCTCAGTTTCAGGTGACCGGTTCTGCTGGCGTTCATGGAGTTTTTTCTGAGCCTAAGATCTCACTTCTGGATACGTTCTCCGAGGGTAGTGAGAATTTTGTTTGCTTTAGAGAGGCTTGCAAACTCAATTTTCGCCTACTTCCCCATTTCTCTGGTGATGAGGAGCAGAGAGTGGGGATCATCATCTCGCTGCTCAGGGATAATGCTCAGTCTTGGGCCTTTTCGCTGCCGGTGGGGGCACGGTCCCTCCGATCGGTGGATGAATTTTTAGTAGCCCTGGGGCAGATATATGATGACCCAGATCGTATTGCTCTGGCTGAATCTAAACTGCGTCTTTTATGCCAGGGTAAACAGTCCGCAGAGATATATTGTTCTGAATTTCGGAGATGGGCAGCTGATACTGGTTGGAATGAAGCTGCACTCCAAAGTCAATTTTGCCATGGGAAGATTGAAAGATGCATTTGCTTTTCATGAGAGACCAGCCTCGTTAGAATCTGCCATGTCTCTAGCTGTTCGTATTGACAGGCGTCTTAGAGAGAGAGAGGAGACTACTCCTTCCTGTCATATTCAGCCCAAGGACAGTGGTGCTGTCTCATTCAGTGCGCAGGGGTCTCAGTCTCAATCCCCTCTGAGGAGGAGGCCATGCAGCTGGGTTTGCTTGCCTCTGATAGTAGAGGATTCAGCTCTCAGAGGAGGGTTTGTTTCTGTTGTGGGGGTACACAACAGTTAGCCCAGCCAGTAGATAAATTACACATATAGGGCACATTTATCAAGACTGGCATTCTAGATGCCGGTCTTAATAAACCCCTAAGCTGGCGGTGGTTCTGCCGAAGTTATGAAGAGACGTCGGCCTCTTCATATCTTCAACAGATCCTCCACCAGTTATAAATATAAGACCGCTTCCTGAAACAGGTGTGGAAAATGGTAAATAAAACGGGCCTGCCGGCCAATTTTTTAGACCTGGCGTAAGCTGGGAGAACTTGCAGATTGTGGCGCAACTAGCTGCTTGCACCGCAATATGCGCCTGAAATATGCCTGATATAGGCATATTTCAGCTTAATAATTGACCCACATAGTGTCTGTTTTCAAAGTAAAAACATATGCTAATGGTTTAGGAATGTTTAGTTTTGAAATCTTTTGTAACAGAGAAAGAAATCTGTCATCTATAATATGAAATAAATTTAGGCTGGCTCAGAAATTAAACAGTTATTTGTAGTAAGATAAGCCCATTGCTAAAACTGAAAAAATTGGCTGGTAAGGAAAGGGGGTGGGGGTGGGGGGTAAATACTCTAGTAATGAAGTGTTTAAGATTGCTGCCTCTGCAATCATGTAAAGAAAACAGAATAATGAATAATGTATATAGAAAATAGTGTGTATGGTGTTTTCATGCTGTGAAGGAAAGAGGAGTCAATAAATACAAAATCAGTGGAGGAGTCTCTTCATTCCCAGCATCGGTGGGGGTCCTGGAGGTTGTACTTCTATAGATAATGAAATACATTTTAATATTTGTTTTTTGTGTTGGTATAAATACAAATTTTAAAATGATAATCCATGTACTATTTGTCACGAGACTTTTTTTTTAACGAAATATGGTGAAACATAAACCTCAAAGATATTGTTACAACGTTACAAGAAATATTTTGTAAACATGACAAAAAAAATTCCCGGAACACATTAGTAAAGGGGATGAACAGTTTTGCCTTAAAATACATATAAAAACATTTCCCGTGAAATCCATACTCATGACGGGATTCATTTCAAAGTATTCCATTATATGATAACCTTAAAACTAGACGGATATCTGGTTGCAGTCTGTAAGCCACGCTGTAAGCAATGTGTCTGCTGCAGCTAGGCTGGAAAATAAAGGACGTGAAGGAAGAATCTTGTTAGCTAGGATGACACGGTTAAAAGGATTGTAACTAATTTTGGAATTGACTGCATAGCTGGAGACCGGTGCATTACCGGAAAGAGACCCTAGGCAAGAAAACAAAGCACTGTGTGAATTTAATCACAATTTTCTACCATGGACAACAGTGGGAGCCGAGAAAGATACCGAATAAATGTGAAAAATAAGCCCGCTCCGATAATGCTAATCTTCTCAAATGAAGGTCATCTTCATACCTGCAGTCAGGAATAAATATTCTGCTTGTCCTCATACTTAGTGTACAAGATGCTGCATATTTTCTGCAATCTGTACAAGACCTGTGAGCCCAGCGTAAGTACATAAAATGCTGAATGTAACCTCATGCTGTAATCTGCCATGAGTACTTTGCTTGTTAGGGGATTCTGTTCAGAATTCTCATCTTCTGGCCACAATGGAGCAGTTACCAAGATCATCTCTCTCTGTAGGTCCTGTCCTACATTAAAGAGTCAACCCACTGATTTGAATGGACACCGACTGTGTAATGCATCATTTCCCCTGTGGTGGCGCTGTAGGGAAAATAAACACTTAATGTCAGGTTTCCTCATAGATTACCGCTGATCACTGGGCGTTTCAGGCAGCGTCATACTTTGCAATCTGATTATTGTCATGGGTTCCTTGAGATGCCAAAGTCTGCAACCCCTTTAAAGTGAATCCCGACGGCGGCCAGGAATCGCCATTGTAACAGGTAATAAACACTAAGGGGGTTATTTACTAACAGAAATATGTCTATATTAGGTATATTTTTGGCTTAGATTTTGGCCCAAAGGTTCCGCGACTTTTCACCGGCTTGGCATGGGCAGGAGAAGGGGGCGCTCTGCCATGTCCGTCTCATTCATCAGTTTCTACGTCTGTTTTAGGCATAGAAAATGGTCTAAATCTACGCCAGCAAGGAAGCTGGTGTAGATTTAGAAGCGGCGGTGTATCTGCCGATGTAGAGGCCAGCACCATAGCAGGGCTTATTAAAACCAGTCTTAATGAATGACCCCCCCCCCCTCCCCAAGTACCAGGAAAACCCCTTGAGACTTGTCATTTTGGAGATTTTCTCACTCCACTTGCCCATGTCTTCTGCTTCCAACACATCTTCTTCAAGAACTGATTGTTCCCTTGCTGCCTAAACTATCCCAGCCCTTGATAGGAGCCATTATCACGAGATAATCAATGGCATTCTCTTCATCCATCAGTAATGTCAAAGGGCACCTATCAGCAGGATGAACCCTATTAATCCAGGCATACTGACAGGTAGCGGTAATGCTGCTGATACCGTTCTTGTTAAGATTTGTGGCGCTGTTCATGAGAAATCATTATGCTAATGAGGACTTCCAAGCATTTAGGGGGGCCGTAGCCCTTCAGAGCTCTTCAGCTCACTGACAACTGGTTAATAAATGACCCCCTTTGTCTTTTTTGCTTTTTTCTATTCCTTTACAGTGGTGAATACTTCCCATGCTGCTGCCTCAATCTTTTCTATATGATTCTTGCTGACAAAATGATGACCCCCTCTAGAAAATGACATCATCAACCAATGGTGGTCACTCAGGCTCCACGTACAGCATTCTGCACATGTGAACAGAGCAGTAACTTCTGACTCCTCATCGGATCCTCCTACATCTGATGAGGGATGAGCAATCGCTCTTGGACCTGATATCATTACTATTTCTAGTAAATATGGAGATTTTATTTATTTATTTATTTATTTTTCGGAAGGAATCTTCAGCTCATTGCTAAATCATGTGAAGTTCCGTGTGCTGTGTTTTCCTTATTGATCTGCAAATATAATCTTATTTTCCAGAGTGGAAATAATGCAAGGAAGGGAAATATTGATGGAGCTGAGTAAATTTATTTTGCAGAAAACAGACGACCTTAGTTAATGAAAACGCCAAGTCGTGCTGCTGTACAATGCACAGTATTGATTATTATTTTTGTTATAATGTCAAGGGGTTAATCTCTACAATAAAGATGTGGAATGAATATAGAATATTTTAACATTACTACTAGCTCAATAATAGTGCACCAAAAACCTTAACGACCAGGCCTTTTTGAAACTTTAAGGCAGGGACGCTCAACCTGCGGCCCTCCAGCTGTTGTAAAACTACAACTCCCACCATGCCCTGCTGTAGGCTGATAGCTGTAAGCTGTCCAGGCATGCTGGGAGTTGTAGTTTTGCAACAGCTGGAGGGCCACAGGTTGAGCATCCCTGCTTTAAGGGATTTTCCAGTTTGCGTTAACATCCTATAAAATACTCAATTTTGAAGGTCATTGTAATTTTGTAATGTATTTCTTTAACTGATTGCACTTATCTCCTGTCCTTGGCTGTGGTCACATGACTATGTCCTTACAGCTCTCAGTGATAGGGGAGTGTCTATGTAACTAGCTGGTGGTGCTGGAGCTGTGCCAGAAGAAGAAGTGCATCATGGGTTTGGTTTGAAACAGAAAGTTCAACATACAGGATGGAAGCAAGTCAGAGTGATTGCAAACCGGTCAGGAGGGTCCAATTTGGAAAAGCAGCCAATGACAATGCTGTTCTAACACCTCTCCTGAGGCAGTTTAATCACACCCAATAGCTTCAGTCATGCAAATACAATCAACACATTCATGCCTGAAGCACAAATCAGTAGTATTTAATGTTGAAGATGTCTTGTGCAAGACATTCTAATACAGAGAGCTAGTTGGATGACTAGACAAACAACTTCAGAATAAAAAATATTACAAGTTCAGTTGCTCTGACTTATTAATAATGGAATTACTTTATATTCAGTTCCATTTTTTTTTTCAGAGAAAAGGTAAATTTGATGTTTATTTTTATTTTTTTTCGTTACGACATTCACAGTGCATGACAAATATAATTATATTTTAATAGTTTGTTTAGTTTGTGTAAAATTGTAAAAGGGGAATTATTAGAATGTTAGTTTTTTTTATAGTTTTAAAAAAAAATGTACTGCATTTTTGGTCCCCTTAGGGGACTTATACATGTGATCTTATAATTACTTGTCCCATAGACTGCAAGACTATTGCAGACTATGAGATTTCAATAGGCTGCTTGTCAGGCTGTAACTTGGGTAATGCTTTATAGGCAGCTCAGTATGACAACACTGGTTGTCATAGCAACTAATCGGAGCCCTGCAATTTCGATGCAGGGGCATAGGTTGGAAGATAGAGGGAACTCCCTGCTGCTCTCTAACCACTCAGATGTAGTCACTATTGACAGTGGCATCTGACAAGTTAAATGGCTCAGGTCGGAGTCGTACCCAATTCCGCTCAGGTAACTGCTGTATTATACAGATGGCACCTGCCGTATATGAATCACCTTGTGAGCCCACCCACACAAAATAGATATATCCATTATGGGACATTAAGATGTTAAAGTGTAAATGTAAAAATGTATTAGAAAACTGAATGTGAAGCCATGTGCAATTCTCTGATTGTGTTTTTATTGAATAATCCGTCTTCAGCATCTACTGAGCAATAAAGATGGCAAACTGTAGTATGCAGGGCAGGCTTCTCAGCCTACTTCTTCTCTCCATGTCTGCTAGTGTTATATATATATATATATATATATATATATACCAAAAAAATTATATATATATATATATATATATATATGTATATAGAGCTAAATTTCCTGCCAATTTGATCTGCCGACAGTGCTTGTTGCTTACAGCCGCGCTCCACTCTATCTACCCTTTGTATATTGGGTGGTGATCGACTTGTGCTTACTGTCTAAAAATCACATTCTAAAAGAGGTTGTCCAGCTCAAAAAATTATCTGTAAATGACAAGATAAAAAACAAACTCATTCTATTCAGTTAGCAAAGCTGTCTTAGTCTCCCCCTGTCAGCACAGGTCCTAGGTCCCATAGTGTCACGGCCTTTGGTGTGCGTAGTGACATTTTCCTTCACTTGGTTGCCCGTGACTACGTTTAGTGTTGTATGCATGTGGTGGCAGTGTCTCGGCCTTCTGGCTGATCCCCAGGACATGGTTGCCACGCATGCCGTTGCCCGCGGCAACAGGTGAAGTGTGTAGTTATGTGTGCACTTTCCCCTTTAAGTGGCCGTCTTCCCTTGCCTTGTGTTGGAAGGGCTAAATCCCTTCTGTGTGTGTGAACACTGGGTGTGTCTGTGTGTGGGTGTGGCTACTTCGGCCTATAAAGCCTCAGTTAAGATCACTAGTCTGAGGGGTACTTCAGCCATGGCTAGCTGGAGTCAACCTCCTGTGTTATACCATCTGCCAGTGGGGGCCACCCTTGTGGTCATAGGTTCATGTATGGTGTTGTGAAAATTTTGCTTTGGTCTCTTTATTTATTGCAGCGTATGGTTTCCTGGGTTCCTGTGTGGTGTGTGCTGTGTCTCTTGTGTTGTTGTGGACAGCAGAACTTATACATGGGTTCCAGGCTCTGTGTCTGTGACAGGTAGGTGTGGTTCTAGTTGCACTTACCTGCCATTGCCATATGTCTGTTTCTGTTTCCCCTTTCTTTATAGCTTGGCCAGTGAGATTCCTGTTCATCCGTATCTAGGAGTAACAGGTAGTCTTACACAGCTCCTAGTCCAGGGCCACCCTGAGGGCTAGCAGGAATATCAGGTTCCGGAGTATGAGCCCTCCTACCATCAGGGTCGGCTCATACGGCTAGGAGACAGGGTCAGAATTAGGGATTGATAGGAGGTGACCTGCTCCCTGATTCCTGTCCTGGCCTTGCATCGACCATCCATCTTCTGGCATCGCACAGCTGAGGGTTTTCCCCATCCTCAGCCGTGACACATAGCTTCACTTCTGGCTTGTGCTCCACATAGAAAACCATTTCCTGTACCACCATAGGACCCCTGCTGTGTGAAGGGGGTTGACGACTGGCTTATTTTAATAGCTAAGCCAGCCCCCTTTCTCTATGCTTAGGCCATGATGAGAAGGAGACTGGTTTAGATATTACATTGTGATAGCCATCTTGCTCCCATCGGAAATGAAGCTCAGCTGAAACACGAAGTGGAGCTGCGGGATCCAGGATCGGAATTAGCAGTGGATGACCTGGACACCTTTGTTAATTGAAGAGAAAGTTATATACAGTATCTTGGTATGAGTAGCCAAAATTTAAGACGGAATGTCTATATGAACTCCTCCAGTTAACAGACATCTAGTGGAGAAGAAGAAAAATTACAACTACTCCACACAGCCAAATATATTGTCAGGGTAAGTGTTACATTAGTGTGAGGGGAACCAAGAGTAAACATTGTGTCAACCGACCATTATTCATTATCATGTCACTTCAACTGCTGTTCTCTTACTCTCTCCATATGTCTTCACAAAAAATTTCCCATCAAGCTGCCTGGTTACCATAGAAACTATTTAAGATCTTCTCACAAGACAATGCCACACAGCATTTCATTGCTCAATCACATGTACACAGAGAACAATCTGTATATATATCTTGGAGGAGCTCATGTAAAACAAAACATTGATGTAGTGTATCAAAATGTATAGTTTGCATACTGCTGAAATAGCATCTATGGTACCCTAAGAAGGTCTCTTTTGCAGCAGCTACTTCAATCCTGTTGGTGTGCGTTTAGAAAGAACCTTCTAGTTTATAAAGCACTTTGATTACAGCAGCCTCAGCACTGTATCAAGCATTATGTAAGTATGAGTTTAATAATTAAAAAGCGAAAATTGACAAGTGTTATGTGAGCTATCCGACTTGTAGAGTCAGTGACCGGAGATCGGGCTGCAGCTCCACTATAATTGTGACAAGGCAGACAATGATAATTTCTTCTTTGTAAGGAGCGCTCTACATCAGAAACAACTGATCTTTAAGCTCTACAAAGATTCCCTACTTAAGGATCACAGCACTATGAAGTTACTTGTCACTGTAGGTATACTTTTAGTTTTATTTCTGCATTATCCTGATACTGAAAGGTGATAACAGGCACTAAAGTGCAGTAGTCTTTCACATGTCAGGTTGCATCAGGGAAGAAGTTAGGAGAGGGTCTTTAGGATTAAAATGTATGGTCAGAAATGGCTACAATATGAACATGTTGATTTTAATCTGCGGACCCCTGGTGTCAATTGTTAACATGCACTCTTGTCTCTTAGTAACTATGGTAGATCCTTGGCTATCCATCAGCCAGAAATGAGATCTAAACAGGCTAGAATCTGTCTTACAGTTCAAGTATAATTTATTCCAGTTTTCTGGTGTAAATTATAAAAATTGTGTCAGGTCAGTTAGGCTCTACCCCATCCCACCCAAAAAGTCACATATTTTTTGTACAAAAGGTATTTTTATATTCCAGAAAAAATAAGGGGTTTGATAAACTTAAAAAAATAAATAAAATGAAAATACTGTGGCAAGTATGGTGTTTCTTTTCAAAATGCAGGGTCTATGGTGTTTCTTTTCAAAATGCAGCATACTCTAGTTATGGTGGGGGGGGGGGGGTTAAGTCACGTTTCCGTAGACTTCTTTTTAAGAAATAAATAAAATAAATGCACTGCATTTCTTGGGATTCGTTTTAAAAAACCCCAAAAATGCAATAAAAAAGACTATGGGGCATATTTACCAATCCTGTAGACGATATAACCTTAAACTGGCTGTCTAGATGTGCACTTCATTTTTCACACTGGCTCAGGCTGAATGATTAATCTGGTGCAGGGATGGACACTTTGTCTAACTATATGCCAACTACTGGTTGGCATGCTCTGTGGCATAATTGTCTAGGTGCCCTTATATTCGTATATGTAAAGAAAGTCTAAAGCGGTTGTTCAAGATATTCCATTCCCATAGCCATATGAGGGATAGTTTTTTTCTGGGACAAATTGTATTTTTTATTCGCACCATTTAATTTACCATATTTTGTGTTAAAAAATGGAGAAACAAAATCATTATGGGGTAAAATTGAAAAAAGTGCAATTCTACCATAGTTTTTTGGAGTGTTGTTTAAACGTCGTTCACTCAAAATGGCAGGATGACTATAATCTGTGGGTCAGTATGTGTACAGCAATACCATTTTTTTTTATAATTTCTTTTTAAATTAATGTTTATTACTAAAAATAAAAAATAAATTTGAACACATGTAAATTTAATTTGTATCACCCTATTCTACCACCCATAATTTTTTTATATTTCTTTCTACACAGTTGTGTGAGTTCTATATTTCTTTGCAGAGCAAGCTGTAGTTTGTAATAGTACAGTCTAGGGTATATACAACTTTTTGATCAATTTTTTGTCAATTTTTTTCTTTGAGGAGGGGGAAAGGTGACCAAAAACAGCAATTCAGCCGTTTAGATTTATTTTTCAACTATGGCATTTATATTGTAGGATAAATGCTTCTATATTCTAATAGCTTGGACATTTTCATCCATCTGGGAGGCAAAGGGGTTAAATGTTAAAATTTTGCAACTGCCAAGAAAAGGAGCTTACCATATGCAAATTTATACAGCTCTTATTGAACTCAATAATAAATCAATGTGTATTAGTAAGCTCATAAGCTTCCCCTAGAGTTAGCCGCTGGCAGCAGGAATTATTTTCCATTAAACTCTATGGTTGTGTGAAGAAAAGGACACTATATAATAAAAAGCTTACTGCATATTGCATTGAGCTCAAAAATATTATTGTATACAGAAAGCTCCCTCTAGTGGTGGTTTCAAGCAGCTACAGTTCTATATTTTAACTCTATATCTAAGAAAAAAGGAGCGCTGGCCATTATGAATATATACTGTATTGTAGAATTAAACAGCACATAACTTAGAACTTAAAATAAAGGCAAAACTGTTTTAAAGGGTATTCCAGCAGCAGAATATTGATTGCCTATCTGCAGGGTTAGTCAGTAGTGATGGATGAACATCCGCCGGTAAGTTTCGCAAACGCGCACACGTGATCAAATGTTTGTGAACCGCAAGTTTGCGGTGGACCCCATTCACTTTAATTTGCAGCCACCAAATACTTACTAGAAGTGCACAAATAGTCTCACAACATGGACAGTAACATACCAGAGGGGAATCAATGGCAAAAATTTCCACAAAAAATATGTATTTTAATCAGGGGCCATTTTTATGCGTCTTAAAGGGAAACTCTCAAAAATGTGCCCTGCTGGAGCATAGAAAATTTTAATTTAAGGCTGCGGGGGTACAGGCCCCAAAAATTAGGCATAAGTGATTATGTGGCTGGAGGTATATTAGACGGTCAGTGGATAACAATTTTACTGTAGGCCACTGGAGTACAGGCCCCAAACATTAGACATTCACCGGACAGAAAAGAACAAGTGATTATGTGGCTGGAGGTATATTAGATGTCAGTGGATAACAATTATACTGCAGGCAAGTGGAGTAGAGGCCCCAAACATTAGGCATTCGCCTGACAGAAAAGAACAAGTGATTATCTGGCTGGAGGTATATTAGGCGGTCAGTGGATAACAATTTTACTGCAGGCCAGAATTTTACCGTAGGCCAGTACAGGACCCAAAAATGAGGCATTCACCTACAGAAAAGAACAAGTGATTATGTGGCTGGAGGTATATTAGATGGTCAGTGGATAACAATTTTACTGTAGGACAGAATTTTACCGTAGGCCAGTACAGGCCCCAAAAAATAGGCATTCACCTGACAGAAAAGAACAAGTAATTATGTGGCTGGAGGTACATTAGGCAGTCACTGAATAACAATTTTACTGTAGGCCACTGGAGTAAAGGCCACAAAAATTAAGCATTCACTTCACAGAAAAGAACAAGTAATTATGTGGCTGGAGGTATATTAGACAGTCAGTGGGTAACAATTTTATTGTAGGCCAGTACAGGCCCAAAAATTAGGCATTCATCTGACAGAAAAGAACTTGTGATGATGTGGCTTGAGGTACATTAGGCGGTGACTGGCTAAAATTTTTACTGCAGGCCAGTACAGGCTTCAAAAATTAGGCGTTTACCTGACAGAAAAGGCCTTTTATATATAAAAGGCCAGCTGTATATACATAAGACAAGGACCATTCTTTGTTCTTCGTGGTGGTGGATATGTGTGGGCTGGCATGAGGAAATTCAATTACACGTGGTTGTCACAGGTGTTGAATTCCTCCGAGATCAATGCCTCATTCATTTTTAGAAATGAGCTAGGTGAGTGCGCTTATCAGTCACGATCCCCCCTGCTACGCTGAACGTCCTTTCGGACAGGACACTCAACATGGGACAAGCTAAGAGTTCCATGGCAAATTGTGCCAGCTCTAGCCATATATCAAGCCTGCACACCCAGTAGTTCAGGGGTTCCTCGCTTCTCAGAGCATCCACATCAGCCGGTAACCCGATGTAGTCGGACACAAGTCGGTCTAGACGTTCCCTGAGGCTGGATCCGGAGGACTGCTCTCGATGGGTTGGCTGAAAGAATTATCTCATATCCGAAGTGACCAACATATCTTCAAACAGCCCTCTTCTTGCAGGCGTGGTAGGATTGGTACCCACACCTGTTTAGCTGTGGGTGGAAATTCCTCTGCCAGTGCCCGCAACAGAAGAATGCAGCATCTCTAGCAGCAAGGCCTGGAAATGCTGCATTCTGACAGACCTCTGTGATGCTGGTAACATGTCCGCCATTTTGTGTTTGTAACGGGGGTCTAAGTACGTTGCAACCCAGTACTGGTTCTTTCCCCTTTTTTACGGGGGTCCCTCTTCAAACACTGGAGCATAAAGGCCCCCATTTGCACAAAATTGGAAGTGGTGGAGTGCCTTGGCTCCTGCTCATCGCCCAGGAGAATGTTGTCCTCGGTCTCCTCCCCCCAGCCACGGACAACACCAGGGATCCCCGAAAAGATTAAAGTCCCCCTCAAAGATTGCTCTTCTTGCTCCTCCTCCTCCCCCCAGCCACCTTCCTGCACTGACTCCTCTTCACACTCCTGCTGACTTGTCTCAGATGGAGTAGCCCCCCTAGGGATTCATCCAGCATTGCGACTTCTTCGTCTTCCTGCTCCTCGATGGCTTGATCAATGACACGACGCAATGCATGCTCCAGAAAGAAGGCGTAAGGTACGATGTCACTGATGGTGCCCTGGCTGCAACTGATCAGTTTGGTGATCTCATGAAATGGCCACAGAAGTCTGCATTCATTGCACATGAGCAGCCACTGGCGCTGTGAAAAGTAACCAAGCTCCCCAGAACCTGTCCTGCTGCAGAGTTCGTACAGGTAGTCGTTAACGGCATGTTGCTGCTGGAGCAGCCTATCAAGCATATACAAGGTGCAGTTCCAGCGCGGCGGGCTGTCACAAATCAGACATCTGACGGGCAGGTGGTATCGCCGCTGAACGTCAGCAAGGCGAGCCATGGGTGTGTAAGATTTTCTAAAATGGCCAGAGATTCTCCTGGCTGGCCACAAGACATCCTAGACCCTGGGGTTTTTGGTAACAAATCGCTGCACGACTAAGTTTAGGATGTGTGCCATGCACGGCACGTGTGTCATTTTGCTCTGTTTCAGCACGCTCAGCAGATTGGCACCGTTGTCGCACACCACTTTACCAACTGTCAAATTGAGCAGGGGTTAGCCACTGATTGTCCTGTGACCACAGAGCTGAAAGCAGTGCAGGACCGGTGTGGTTCTTGGCATCCAGACACAACAGCCGCAGCACAGCATGGCAACATCTCACTTGGCATGTCAAATAGGTTCTGGGGATCTTGGGGGGTGCAGCGGAAGAGGCAGTAGCAGTGTAAAAGGAGGAGTCAGCTGAGGAGGAGACGGAGGATGAAGTAAGAGGAGGCGAAGAAGAGGAAGTCCTGCATGCAATCCAGTGGAGGTAACACCAAATTGCACACAGGTGCCACGGGTTACATGCTTGACAGCGGTCAGAAGGTTCACCCAGTGGGCAGTAAATGTTATGTACCTTTCCTGACCGTGTTTGCTAGACCACGTGTCTGTGGTCAGATGTATCATGGCACTGACACTGTGTGCCAGAGATATATTCAATTGCTGCTGAACGTGGCCATATAGCTCTGGGATGCCCTTCTGGGAGTAAATATTTCCTTCCGGGAATCTTCCATTGCAGTGTGCCAATGGCCACAAATTTTCTAAAGGCCTCCGAGTCCAGCAGTTTATATGGCATAGTTGGCGGGCTAGCCGTTGGGCAAGAGGATTATTCGGTGTCATCAACTATTTACACTCGATTTGGGCCACGGAAGCCTGCCTTCTGCCAGATGAATGCAACGACGGCACGGTGGAAGGTGGAGTGGAGGACAATTTGGAGGAGAGAGGAGAAGGAAAAGAGGCAGGACGTGGAGCACCGGGAGTGTGGCTTTGTGGGTTGTGACTAGTGATGGACGAACATCTGCCGGGACGGTGCGCAAACGCGATCAAATGTTCTCAAACCGCAAGTTCGCGGCGGGTCCCATTCATTTTAATGGCAGGTGAACCTGAAAAACCTTCAGCTCATATTTGCAGCCAAGAAATAATTACTAGAAGTGCACAAATA
The DNA here is from genome assembly GCF_014858855.1 of Bufo gargarizans. NCBI lineage: Eukaryota > Metazoa > Chordata > Amphibia > Anura > Bufonidae > Bufo > Bufo gargarizans. The sequence continues at coordinate 10,344,811 of NC_058084.1, read as the reverse complement.
GTCCCACAACATGGACAGTGACATACTAGATGTATTATTAGAATTTGCGATCTCCATAATTTTTTTTTTTATGCGGAATATCGGCAATATAGTTTTTCGCGTACGCGCATGTGCAAATGCACTATACAGTACCCAAATGCACTATAAAGAAAGTATATTGGTATATAACACCCAGCTTCAATCAGTTTTTGGGGGGGGCAACAGGTATATCACACCAGTAGAAATTATTTGTTCCAATAACGCTTGTCCCTCGATATACCTGCAGTATCGCAGCAGAACCGCACACAACTGCTGCACAATACAAATGCACTATAATATACTTTCTTTTTTTTTTTTTTTTTTCATTTTTAAAAGTTTTTATTTTACTTTCAGGAAAACATACATTGTAACAGTACACCAACAGTGGTGTAAATCGGTACCATACACATTATCACAGAAGCACAATGTCGTACATAACGGACTTAAGATAGAAATCCTTACAGAAAATGAAAGAGGTACTCCATAAATATGACTTGTATACTGTAGGTTAGTGCATACGGGACAGTATCCAGGTATTGCTGCTCAGAAGAAGTGTCAATGTAGCTGAAGAGAAACACAATATGATCCCACACAACTTAGTGACCTCATACCCACTCTAAATTTGTAAGTGTTATATACGGTGTGCACCCGGGAGAGGACAAGCATCACCCACTACCAGTAAATTATTAAGCAGATTGGCCATGATCTAAATTGCTGGCAATACTCGCCTAACATATGGAACAAGGTCGAAAGGTGGCTATGGGTTGGCGTTGGGTAGACTAATGCTGAAGAAATCTGTATTTTGTCCAGGGGGCCCACTTTTTCAAGAAAATTGGGTGTGACCGTGACTCCCAGGAGGCCATTTCCTCAAAACGGTAGATTTGATCTACTTTAAGTCTCCATTGCTCCATTGAGGGTAAGCTAGCTTGTAGCCAATGTTTAGGAACCAGGAGACGGGCTGCCAATAAAAGTTGCTTGAAGAGGAACGTGGGGGGAGGTGACGTTTTGTCATTAAAAAAAGAGAGCAAGGCACCATAAGGGGACAGAGCTATATTTGAGGAGCAGATTAGGTTACTGATCTGGAAGATTTCCGCCCACCATTTGTTGATACCAGAGCACGACCACCAAATATGTAAGAAGGTACCTTTCTCCCTTTGGCATCTCCAACATACTGTAGACGTAGATCTGGTGAAATGTGAGGATTTAACCGGGGTGATGTACCATTGTGAGAGAATTTTGTATCCATTCTCCTGTGCTCTAACACATCCAGAAGACTTATGCGGGGTCTCAAATAGTGTAGGTAAAGTTTGAAGGGAGATCCACACCCGTTTCCAGTTACCAGGATCGAATGAAAGCTGGCTTAATAATTAGGGGGGGAGATCTTAGTTTGTTATATATAAGAGAGATAGTTTTTTTTAGAGGGATTGGGGTTAGTTATTAAAGCCTCAAACCATGTAAGGGGGCGAAGGAGTTCACCATTCATGTTGTTTTTATTAACAAATGATTTGATAAGTGGGATGAGGCTAAAATCACATGGTTGTGGGTTGAGAAGAGTTTTAATGGTATCATTTGTTGGGACTAAGCCCTGGGGTTCCAGGAGGAGGGATAATGGCATAGAGGAGGAACCAATTAATTTAGAGGAGGAACTTCTAGGCCCGCCCGTGGATGGCCCTAGAATATCACTAATTGTAACCAGAGGGGATGGGAAGGGAATTGAGCAATGAGAAAGATTCCACCATTTCCATGCTTCCACTGTGGCCTTGATGATTGGGAAGGGTTGCAAGTTAATTTGGGGAGGTATGTGATGACCCAAACATAGGGCTCGAGTTGGTAGACCCATAATGCTCTGTTCCATGGCCACCCAGGACTTGCTACCAGAGTTTCTCAGCCAATCAATGACTCGGGACATAAGGATAGCCTTCCCATATAGTTCAGGGTCTGGGAGTCCTATACCACCCGATGAACGTGACCTAGATCAGAATGAGTAGGATATTCTCGCTCTCCTGCCATTCCATACGAACATTCTGAACCTTTGTTTCAGGGCGGAGTAATAAGACTTTGGGACGGGAATTGGGAGCACTTGTTGGAGGTATGTGAGACAGGGGATAATAAGAGCAGAGAGGATGTTTTTCCTTCCAAACCAAGATAGGGTTGGCGCTGTTTTAGTGAGTTTTTCAAGGGCTAAGAATAAAGCGGCCTTTAAAGGGACGTAATTGAGTGTGAATAGGTCTGAAATGGTAGGGCTAATTTTCACTCCTAGGTAGGTAATAGTTGGAGAGGACCAATTGAAATGAGAATCTTTCATTAAAGAGAGCTTGAGTTGTGGTGAAATTCCTGTGCAAATGATGGTGGATTTGCTCTCGTTGATCTTAAAATCTGAAACTACACTGTAGTTCTTTAAATGTTTCTGAATTAGGGGGAGGGAGGTTTTAGGGTTTGATGTCATAATCATGACATCGTCTGCAAATGCCGCAATCTTGTGGGTCCTACCCCCTAGAAACAGACCTTTAATCTCAGTATCCATTCTAAGCCTAGATAGAAGGGGCTCCATGGCTAGGATGAATAACAGGGGGGATAGGGGGCAACCCTGACGAGTTCCGTTTTGGATTTGAAAGGGAGATGATAGGTCACCGTTGACCATCACTCGGGCGGTAGCCTGGTTATACATAGCAAATACAGCCTTGATATATGGATCAGGTAGGCCGAAGAAGGTTAGAACATGTCGTAGATAATTCCAATTTATGCGGTCAAACGCTTTTTCAGCGTCTGTGCTAAGAAGTAAAAGAGGAGTAGAAGTATGTCTGGCATAGCAGAGAGCGTTGATGACTCTAGTGGTATTATCTCTACCTTCCCTATTACGCACGAAGCCCACCTGATCCATATGTACCAGCAGAGGGAGAAGGACTGCAAGGCGATTGGGCAGTAATTTCGCGAGTATTTTAAGATCAATATTCAGGAGAGAAATTGGCCTATAGTTTGCACATTGCTTGGAGTCCTTCCCCTCCTTTGGAATCAAGGCTATATGAGCAGATGCCATGTCCCTAGATAAGGGGACACCCTGTAGGGACTGGTTGCAGACCGTAAGTAGATGCGGCAGGAGCTGTTTTTTGAATGCTTTGTAATAGAATGCCGGCAGGCCGTCTGGGCCCGGACTTTTCCCCTGGGGCATTTGGGCCAGAGCAAGAGAAATCTCATCCAGGGTAAATGGGGCTTCAAGCGATTGCTTTTGGTCTACCGATAATGTTGGGCAGGTAGTTGACTTAAGATACGCATCCACTAATGTGGAGTGAGATGTTGGGAGTACGGTGGAAGGGAGGTTGTACAGAGCTTCATAGAAGTCCCTAAATTGTTTGGCAATCCTGAAGGAATCAAATATCGGGTCGCCCTTAGAAGAAGACAATTGGTGAATGTAATTGTCTGCTTTTCTAGATTTAATTCTATTCATAAGAAATTTAGTGACCTTATCCCCATGAGCAAAAAACTTGTATTGGGAATTGAGGTAGTATTTAGCTGAATTGTTGTTTAACAGGGCTTTTAATTCAGCTCTTGCTTTGGAGAGCTCTTGAAGTTGGGATTCAGAGGAGGTGCTCTTATGAGTAGATTCTAATTTGTTAACCTTGGAGAGGAGATTATTAATATTACTTTCCCTGATTTTCTTTAAATGTGAACCTAGACTGATGAACTCACCTCTGATAAAAGGTTTATGAGCATCCCAGATGGTTTGGGGCGAGATTTCTGGCAGAGAGTTTAGTTTAAAGTATTCGTCCAGTAGTGACGCAATTTTCTTTATGGAATCTGGGTTCCCAAGGATAAATTCATTTAGTCTCCAATTAAAGTTCTTCGGTTTGCGAGTAGGGGAGGAAATCTTTATAAAAATTGGGGCATGGTCAGACAGATGTATGGACCCAATTTTGGCCATTGGACATAGCTGAAGGTGTTCTTTTGAAATAAAAAGGTAGTCTATGCGGTGATAATTATTGTGAACATGGGAATAAAAGGTATAGTCTAGAGTGTTAGGCCCCTTTCACACGGGCGAGTTTTCCGTGCGGGTGCGATGCGTGCGGTGAACGCACTGCACCCGCACTGAATCCTGACCCATTCATTTCTAAGGGACTGTGCACACGAGCGGTGATTTTCACGCATCACTTGTGCGTTGCGTGAAAATCGCAGCATGCTTCTCTTTGTGCATTTTTCACGTAATGCAGGCCCTATAGAAATGAATGGGGTTGCGTGAAAATCGCATGCATCCGCAAGCAAGTGCGGATGCGGTGCGATTTTCACGCATGGGTTCTAGGTGACAGTCTATTCACTGTATTAATTTTCCCTTATAACATGGTTATAAGGGAAAATAATAGCATTCTGACTACAGAATGCAGAGTATAATAGTGCTGGAAGGGTTAAAAATAATAAAAAAGTTAACTCACCTTCTCCTCTTGTTCGGGTAGATGCCGGTCTGTTCTTTAGCTGTGGGCTGAAGGACCTGTGGTGATGTCAGATCACATGCTCCATCACCATGGTGATGGACCATGTGATTGGAGCATGTGATCTGACGTCACCTCAGGTCATTCAGCCCACAGCTAAAGAACAGACCGGCATCTACCCGAACAAGAGGAGAAGGTGAGTTAACAACTTTTTTATTATTTTTAACCCTTCCAGCACTATTATACTAAGCATTCAGTATTCAGAATGCTATTATTTTCCCTTATAACCATGTTATAAGGGAAAATAATACAATCTTCAGAACATCAATCCCAAGCCCGAACTTCTGTGAAGAAGTTCGGGTTTGGGTACCAAACATGCGCGATTTTTCTCACGCGAGTGCAAAACGCATGACAATGTTTTGCACTCGCGCGGAAAAATCGCGCATTTTCCCGCAACGCACCCGCCTCTTATCCGGGCAAAAAACATGACGCCCGTGTGAAAGAGGCCTTAGGGTTATGGGTGCGCCATACGTTTATTAAGTGGAGATCCCAGAGAGTGTTTTTAATAAGCTTTAAGGAGCTTTTTGAGTGGGAGGTTTTCCTTGCTGACGAATCTATTTGGGGCATCAAAGCTATATTGAGATCCCCACCCAGTATCACAATACCCTCCTTGAAAGACTTAATAATTGGGGATATGGATGACAGCCAACCAGCTTGTTTGGTGTTAGGGGCGTATAAGTTTATAAAGGTATACTTTTGGATCCCTATATTCCCTTTAAGCATAATAAACCTACCCTCAGGGTCCTGTATATGGTTAATGTATTTGAAAGGCACTTTCCTCTTGAATCCTATACTCACTCCCCCAGACGAAGCAGAACACCCCCCGCAATGGAACCAGAGTGGATAGTGAGAAAATTCCAAATTGGGATAATGATTAAACCTGAAATGCGTCTCCTGGAGAAGCAGCACATCCGAGCCCTCTTTACGTAGGATAGTAAAGATCTGACTTCTTTTGGAGGGTGAATTGAAGCCCTTTACATTGTAAGAAGCTACATGAATGTCAGCCATGGACAAAGGATGTTGTGATCGGGAAGGTGCAAGGTGTGCTAGTCCTCCAGGAGAGGACACTCACGATTTTAGGTGATGCTACCCCGTCCAGGAGAGAAGCCGGATCCGTCAGATCTTGATTATCCCTCAGGGGATTCAGATAATTGTGTGTCAGGTACCTAGAACTGAACAAAGGGAAAGGGGAAAAGGGAAAAACAAAACATAAAACCATGAAAAAACCAGGTCTGTGGGGTGACCCACTAGTGTAAAGCATGGGGGAAAAATTGGTCAAAGACCGGTTAACAAACCGTTCTGCACATAAAATTGCAGCTTGGAAGTGATCTTATGTTAGACTAAGCTATCATCGGGAATTCAACGGACAGGAGGAAACTGGCCCCAACCTCCCAGGAAAATTAAGAAGGGGAAGTAAAGGTTAAGGGAGGGGGGGAGGAGAGGGATTCAGGCATAAGAAATATGACTTATTAGTTACAGAGGCAATATGCTATTGGGCTGGACTCATTCCTGGATCTACTAGCAGAAATTAGAGCTAACCATGCATATTATTGCAAAAGTCCCACATAAGGAAGAAGCAAATTATCTGGATAGATCTCAGTGAGTCCAGAAAAGGAAAAAGAAAGTGTAATGCCTCTGAGTAGGAGACTTGTGACAGGATGGATCCTAGGATTAATCTTGAGCCAGTCTCTTCGGTGTTAACTGCCGACTTCTCTTCCCCGCTTTGTGATTCTTTGGAGTGTGCTGTAAGGTGAAGGCCTCCACCGCAGGAACTTCAGGCAGAGCACCAAGATCTTGGAATAAGTCCCAGTTTTCGATCTGCATGGGCGGAATTTGTAGGTGATCATAAACCGCCTCTAAGTCGGCAAAAGTGGTAATATTCATGCGACGACCTCCTTGAAGAAAGGAAAGTCCAAAGGGAAAGTTCCATTTATAAAGGATCCTGTTCGCCCTTAGCCATTCCGTCAGCGGCTTAAGAAATTTGCGTTTCCTCAAGGTGGAGGGAGCCAGATCTTGATAGATTGAGATTTGTGAGCCTTCAAATAGTATATCTTGTCTGTTTCTAGCAGCATCTTGAACAGCAGATTTCACTTGAAAGTTTAGGAACTTACAAATAACATCTCTTGGGGGATCTTCTGCTTTGGGTTTAGGACGCAGTGCCCTGTGTGCCCTTTCCAGCACAATCTCCAGAGCGAACTCAGGGCCCAGGAGTGAAGAGCAGAGGGAGATGACTGCAGCCGGGATGTCACCAGGAAGCACAGCCTCAGGGATCCCTCTGATACGCAAGGTTGTTTCTGCGGCCTCTATTCTCTTGGTCTTCAAGAGCACTCTGCATCTGGTTAAGGTAAGACCCACACTTCTGGAGTGAGTTTGAGGTGGCCCTCTGGTGATCCATTACCTGGGCCTGCTGACTCTCCAGGGCCTCAACTCTGTCCCCTATATGGCGCATATCCTGGCGCATGGCGGCAAACTCGCTCAGGAGGGGTTCGAGGGCTTTACCCAGCGTGTTCTTTAGGTAATGTCTGGTAATCGGGAGGGCTCCCTTACCTTGCGGTTCTTCGCCATCGCTCTCTTCCTCCGATCTTGCTTTCTGGGACTGAGCGGGCGCCATTTTAGAATCGCGGGCCACATATGAAGCGGCCGCTTTCTTCAGGAATTTATCCATATCTCCTCCTGCCACTTGACTTTTGTTGGTACTGGGGTGCTCCCCGGCTTTAGGGTTCCCGATCTTGACCATTTTTCAAGCGGTATGCTTAAGATAGCTAGTGCAGTAGACGGTTTGCAGTGCAGAGCTCAGAAACAAGCGGCCATCACAGACCGGCGCTAGCTCCGCCCCGATAATATACTTTCTAACATAGAAAGTATATTATAAAATTGTGCAAGGAAGGCAATCCATTAGAACATATATATAAAGATAACTTAATAATTTTACTATGAGGGTCCATTCACAGGTCTGAAAGTGTTTTGCGGATCCGCAAAACACGGAGACCGGCAATGTGCATTCAGCAATTTGTGGACCTGCACATCGCCAGCACTATAATAGAAAATGCCTAATCTTGTCTGCAATTGCAGACAAGAATAGGACATGTTCAATTTTTTTGCGGAAACGGCAGCACGGATGTGGAAGTGTGGATCCGCAAATGCGGATGTGGATCTGCAAAGGCGGATGCGGACAGCACATTCCGGCCCCATTGAAAATTGCGGAACGGATGCGGACCCATTTTGCGGACGTGTGAATGGAAAAGATATTCCTCAAAATGAAAATAAATGTAATTATTAAAGTTAAGAAAAAAGCATAGATGTGGTAGGCAATAACAAGTGCTCGGCGGCACTAAATAAGGTGCTCGGCGGCACCAAATGAGAAACCATATGTCCTACCAGAATCCGGGGGGTTCCAGTGCACATCGATGAATCCAGGAGGGAAAGCAAAAAAACATCCATCCCTGGGCTAGATGATATGTGGTATTGAAGGACAGGGTGGGCAAAGAACTGTCCCTGATATTGCCCTACATGGGGGCTGCTATTCTGGCCCTAATAGCCTAACCACAGATCACCCCATATAAAAATGGCCCTAGTAAGCCCCTAGCCCCTAGGCCCCTGACTTCCAGGTGATCACTATATAGATCTATGTGTTTTTGACTCATTATCCAGATACATTTGCAGTCTGCTTTTTGCCTCCTGTGCACTGTAAGTTCTGCCTGCTTCTCCTCCTTCTCCTCCCTATCTGCTGCTCTGTCTCTCTTTCTGAACTCTCCTCCTCCTTCTCAACTTCCCACTTAGGCTCCGGCCTGGTGCACCTGCGAGACCTCTACCACCCCTGCAGAACGGCCTGCCTCTTCCTCTGCCTGTCATTTTCAAAATGACCCAGTGCCAAAGTCCCTAGAGAACAGCTGTATTTTGTAGAAGCTGGTATATCACACACCTCAATCAGTATTTTGTGGAAGCAGGTACATTAAACCCCTCAATTAGTATTATGTGGAAGCAGGTATATCGCAGCCTAAAGGGTTTTGTGGGTCATTTGCTGCCAGCCAAGAAGAGGGGTAGTGGACCCCTCCCTGAGGCCGGAGGGGAGTGGCCGGTAACAGGTTTAAAGGCTTGTGCCAGCAAGCGGGGTGTCTTTTCTGAAGGGGGTCACATCGTGCCAATGTGTTTGGAGAGACCAGGAACCAGCTGACCTCACTGCCCCCGTGACTGCAGCTAAGGACGATTCCACCATCATAGACCTTTCAACTACCCGGTAACTGACTTTTACTCTGCTTAACCCTTTTGTACCCATATAATCCGTATCTGTATCCTCAGACCACTGTATATATTCTCTGTGTATATTGTGCTGTATCTAGTGTGCCCCTACGGCGATTAAAAATATAATTTAATCTTGTGCTATCTTGTATCTCGATCACGAATCTCCACGTCCGTGTTTTGGCCTAGTTATAAGCTACCGGGCTTATATTAAACGGGAAGCTGGTGGCAGATTTCCCAGGCTGAGACAGCGCTGTTTTCACTGGGGCAGTGAAAAGGCGCTTTCAGCTTGTTGCCTCTCTGTGCCCACGTGGACAGGAGGTGTCTGTGAAAACTGTACCAAGACTGACCTTACCTGCTCCTCATGGAGGGTGTAACATCACGTTTTTGGTATCCAGGGCAAATACAGCGTCTCGTGAGCTCGACGTAGGCGACGTCGAGCGGCACGAGGTGTGGTATTCGTCACAGAAGGTATATAGAACCCCTTAATCAGTATTTTGTAGAAGCAGGTATATCGCACCCCTCAATTAGTATTTTATGGAAACAGGCATATCAAACCCCTTAATCAGCATTTTGTGTAAGCAGGTATATCGCACCCCTCAATCAGTATTTTGTGGAAGCAGGTGTATAGAACCCCTTAATCAGTATTTTGTAGAAGCAAGTATAGTGCACCCCTCAATCAGTGTTTTGTGGAAACAGGTATATAGAACACCTGAATCAATATTTGGTGGAAGCACGTATATCACACCCCTCAATCAGTATTTTGTGGAAGCCGGTGTATTGCAGGCCTCAATCAATATCTGGTGGAAGCAGGTATATAGCACCTCAATTATATTTTGTGGAATCAGGTATACAGGGAGTGCTGAATTATTAGGCAAATGAGTATTTTGACCACATCATCCTCTTTATGCATGTTGTCTTACTCCAAGCTGTATAGGCTCGAAAGCCTACTACCAATTAAGCATATTAGGTGATGTGCATCTCTGTAATGGGAAGGGGTGTGGTCTAATGACATCAACACCCTATATCAGGTGCCCTTTGGCAAAATGGGTCAAAAGAAGGACTTGACAGGCTCAGAAAAGTCAAAAATAGTGAGATATCTTGCAGAGGGATGCAGCACTCTTAAAATTGCAAAGCTTCTGAAGCGTGATCATCGAACAATCAAGCGTTTCATTCAAAATAGTCAACAGGGTCGCAAGAAGCGTGTGGAAAAACCAAGGCGCAAAATAACTACCCATGAACTGAGAAAAGTCAAGCGTGCAGCTGCCAAGATGCCACTTGCCACCAGTTTGGCCATATTTCAGAGCTGCAACATCACTGGAGTGCCCAAAAGCACAAGGTGTGCAATACTCAGAGACATGGCCAAGGTAAGAAAGGATGAAAGACGACCACCACTGAACAAGACACACAAGCTGAAACGTCAAGACTGGGCCAAGAAATATCTCAAGACTGATTTTTCTAAGGTTTTATGGACTGATGAAATGAGAGTGAGTCTTGATGGGCCAGATGGATGGGCCCGTGGCTGGATTGGTAAAGGGCAGAGAGCTCCAGTCCGACTCAGACGTCAGCAAGGTGGAGGTGGAGTACTGGTTTGGGCTGGTATCATCAAAGATGAGCTTGTGGGGCCTTTTCGGGTTGAGGATGGAGTCAAGCTCAACTCCCAGTCCTACTGCCAGTTTCTGGAAGACACCTTCTTCAAGCAGTGGTACAGGAAGAAGTCTGCATCCTTCAAGAAAAACATGATTTTCATGCAGGACAATGCTCCATCACACGCGTCCAAGTACTCCACAGCGTGGCTGACAAGAAAGGGTATAAAAGAAGAAAATCTAATGACATGGCCTCCTTGTTCATCTGATCTGAACCCCATTGAGAACCTGTGGTCCATCATCAAATGTGAGATTTACAAGGAGGGAAAACAGTACACCTCTCTGAACAGTGTCTGGGAGGCTGTGGTTGCTGCTGCACGCAATGTTGATGGTGAACAGATCAAAACACTGACAGAATCCATGGATGGCAGGCTTTTGAGTGTCCTTGCAAAGAAAGGTGGCTATATTGGTCACTGATTTGTTTTTGTTTTGTTTTTGAATGTCAGAAATGTATATTTGTGAATGTTGAGATGTTATATTGGTTTCACTGGTAAAAATAAATAATTGAAATGGGTATATATTTGTTTTTTGTTAATTTGCCTAATAATTATGCACAGTAATAGTCACCTGCACACACAGATATCCCCCTAAAATAGCTAAAACTAAAAACAAACTAAAAACTACTTCCAAAAATATTCAGCTTTGATATTAATGAGTTTTTTGGGTTCATTGAGAACATGGTTGTTGTTCAATAATAAAATTAATCCTCAAAAATACAACTTGCCTAATAATTCTGCACTCCCTGTATAAAATCCCTTAATCAGTATTTTGTAGAAGCAGGTATATTTTACCCCTCAATCAGTATTTTGAGGAAACAGGTATATAGAACACCTGAATCAATATCTGGTGGAAGCAGGTATATCGCACTTCTTTCCCTTAAAAAAAGGTTGCTTTTGCAGTATGCTTTGGGTCATTGTGAAGCACCGTCCAATGAGTTCTGAAGCATTTGGCTGAATATCAGCAGATAATATTGCCCGAAACACTTCAGAATTCATCCTGCGGCTTTTGTCAGCAGTCACATCATCAATAAATACAAGAGAACCAGTTCCATTGGCAGCCATACATGCCCACGCCATGACACTACCGCCACCATGCTTTACTGATGAGGTGGTATGCTTATGATCATGAGCAGTTCCTTTCCTTCTCCATACACTTCTCTTCCCATCACTCTGGTACAAGTTGATCTTGGTCTCATCTGTCCATAGGATGTTGTTCCAGAACTGTGAAGGCTTTTTTAGATGTCGTTTGGCAAACTCTAATCTGGCCTTCCTGTTTTTGAGGCTCACCAATGGTTTACATCTTGTGGTGAACCCTCTGTATTCACTCTGGTGAAGTCTTCTCTTGATGGTTGACTTTGACACACATACACCTACCTCCTGGAGAGTGTTCTTGATCTGGCCAACTGTTGTGAAGGGTGTTTTCTTCACCAGGGAAATAATTCTTCGGTCATCCACCACAGTTGTTTTCCGTGGTCTTCCGGGTCTTTTGGTGTTGCTAAGTTCACCAGTGCGTTCCATCTTTTTAAAAATGTTCCAAACTGTTGTTTTGGCCACGCCTAATGTTTTTGCTATCTCTCTGATGGGTTTGTTTTGTTTTTTCAGCCTAATGATGGCTTCACTGATAGTGACAGCTCTTTGGATCTCATCTTGAGAGTTGACAGCAACAGATTCCAAATGCAAATAGAACACTTGAAATGAACTCTGGACCTTTTATCTGCTCATTGTAATTGGGATAATAAGGGAATAACACACACCTGGCCATGGAACAGCTGAGAAGCCAAGTGTCCCATTACTTTTGGTCCCTTAACAAGTGGGAGTCACATATGCAAACTGTTGTAATTCCTACACCGTTCACCTGATTTGGATTTAAATACCCTCAAATTAAAGCTGACAGTCTGCAGTTAAAGCACATCTTGTTCGTTTAATTTCAAATCCATTGTGGTGGTGTATAGAGCCAAAAATGTTAGACTCGTGTCGATGTCCCAATATTTATGGACCTGACTGTATATAGAACACCTGAATCAATATTTGGTGGAAGCAGGTATATTGCACCCCTCCATCTGTGTTTTGTGGAAGCAGATATATCGCACCCCTCAATCAGTATATTGTAGAAGCTGGTATATAGAACCCCTTAAGAATATTTTGTAGAAGCAGGTATATCTCACCCCTCAATCAGTATTTTTTGGGGGACAGGTATATAGAACCCCTGAATCAATATTTGGTGAAAGCAGGTATATCGCACCGCTCAATCTGTATTTTGTGGAAGCAGGTATATCGCACCCCTCAATCAGTATTTTGTGGAAACAGGTATATAGAACCCCTGAATCATTTTTTTTCAATGACGCTTGTCCCTCTATATATCTGCGGTATTGCAGAAGAACCGCACACAACTGCTGTACAATACAAATGCACTATAATATACTTTCTATGTTAGAAAGTATACTGTAAGCATATCACACCCCTCAGTTATATCACACCTATCGATAGCACTACCTATACCAGTCATTAAAAATACTTATGTGGCCCTATTAGCTAGCGTTTGGTGTCCCTAACAGCCTGTCCCTGCTCCACAAAGCAACCTCTCCCTACACTGGCAAAACACAGAATGTAAAATGGCTGATCGGGTTCTGTTATAGGGTGGGGGGGTGTCCATGTGCTAAAACGTTTCAATTGGCTGTCCTGTACCACCTGATGGATGTGTCATGGGTCAAAGTTCGGCGCAAAGCAAGAGAATATGGCGCATGCGAACATCGCCATATGTTCGCATGTTCGCCGAATCGAGAACGAGCAAAGTTCGCTGTGAAACGACCTCCGGGCGAACCGCAAGGCCATCTCTATCGGTCAGCATTATCTGATTGGTGGCGGTCCACTCTTGGCACATCCACTAATCAGCTGTTTGAAGAAGCTGTGGTGCACCTTTGAGTGCTGCAGCCTCCTCACAGCATTGCAAGCACAGTGCCGTACATTGTATAGTGGATGTGTTTGTTATTGCAACCTCGGACCATTCCCTTGAATGGGACTAAGCTACACATAGGCCACGTGACCAATGAATGTGACATCATTGGTTTAAGAAGAAGCTGCAGCAGTCTCTGGAGTACTCCTTCAAACAGCTGATTGCAGGGGGTGCCTGGAGTCGGACCCCCACCTGCAGGATAGGTCACCAATATCCCATTCTTGGAGAATCCCCAAATACATTAATTTTAATATCTCAATATCCATGCAGTCATTAGACAATACTGATGCAGGAAGACATATGTACAAGAGGTGGCCAAAGGTGACAACTCACAGGAGAATTATTTAGAAATTATCATCCATGGGCGACTGTACCCAAAATTACACTGCAACAAAATAGATTGCGGTATGTAAATTTCTGTTTAATGAAACAGTTGAATCATTTGAATGCGGCACAATAGCTCTGAGGTCTCCATAAAACATAATCTCTCCAACAGATGAAATCTGACACAGCCAGGGAATGCCGATTCGGAGGCGGTCAAGAATAAAAATCCACATCAATCCCAAACTGAGCAGCAATTTAAGGAAAATTGAGCTTTTAACTAGATTTGACCAATTTGTTCTGCTGTGATCTAGGTGGGGATCTACATTGCTCAGTGTGTGTGTTTTAAAGAACTGTAAAGAGCAACTCCCACGACTTTCTCCTCAAAAATAAAGAAGAAAAAAAGAAGAAAATATATCAGTCATTTCCCCTCTTAGTGTTTGAAGAGGATCCTTACCATGAAAGCCCCTTTTTGGGTTGATGCTAGCCCTGGTGATTAGCTAATTGCCACCGGTTTGACTTCTCCAAATATAAAAAAGTTTGGTTGGGAAAGATGCACTTGATTATATGCCGACTGCAAGGAGATGCAGTTTTAAATGGGGGCCATTGAAAAGATTGGTTGTCCATTTAGTACAAGGTGGGACTGGGTCTTCCAGAATGGAATATACCACCTGAAGTACAAAAATTAAGCTCCCCTCCTATAACAGAGGTCATATAGATATCTCCGTGTTGGGCCAGTGAGAGGCTGTCACTAGAGATGAGCGAAGTTCTCTAATGCGATTTAGCTGCTTCAACAAATTTTGCAAATGGTAAATAGTGGATGCAATGACAGGGAATGACGATTGTGCCGTTCCCCTGTCATTGAAGCTTTCAGATGCTGCGTTCATCATTGATTGTGGCATCTGAGATCGATATTAAAGCATTTTAATAATTGCAATTTAAAAAAATAATAATAATTGTGTTTACCTCATCCATTTGGTCGCGAAAAGGGCCGCAGCGCAGTGCATGGTGATGTCATCACATCGGCCAGCAAGGTTACACCATATGTCATCACACACTAGATTTTGCATGGGATCTTCAAGCAAGATGGTCATGGCGGCCTCTTCATGCTCAAATGGATGAGGTAAGTATCCTTTCTCCTAACACAAAGCCATTCGCATTCCTGGACAAAGGTAACACATCAACCTCCACGTGTGCGCTTCTCTCTTCCAACTAGCACTCCTGTGGGATATCGAGAGATCGCGCAAATAGTGAAGCACTGATTACTCATGTCAGATAAAATGGTTTATTGTACTCACAAACGTATTCTTGTTAAAAGCATATCAAAACAGTGGAGCAATCTTCGTACTATTGCCCGACAATTGGCCCCTCTGCCTATCCCTTCCCTGGCTCCCCATTGCCCAGCAAATTCAGTTCAAAATACTTACAAATACATACAAGGCCGTCCACAACCTGTCCCCTCCCTACATCTCTGAGCTACTTTCCCGATACACCCCCACACGCACTCTCCGATCCTCACAAGACCTCCTTCTCTCCTCTCCTCTTATCGCCTCTTCCCACAATCTCCTCCAGGATTTCTCCCGTGCATCCCCCATACTCTGGAACTCGCTGCCCCAACATATCATCAGACTCTCACCTACAGTGGAATCTTTCAAAAGAAACCTGAAAACCCACCTCTTCAGACAAGCCTACAACCAGTGACCCTGCTGCCTCTATACCGCCATGACCAACTTAACCCGCACCTACTGTGTCCTTCTCCCAGACCATGTAGATTGTAAGCCCTCACGGGCAGGGCCCTCTCTCCTTCTGTAACTCGTCTTGTTTATGCTTAGTGCAATTGTCTGTATTATGTATGTGACCCCTTATCAACTGTACAGCACCTTGGAATGAATGGCGCTTTAATAATAAATAATAATAATAATAATAAAGGGGTTTTCTCACTTCAGCAATTGGTATTTATCATGTAGAGAAAGTTAATACAAGGCACTTACTAATGTATTGTGAGTCTCCATATTTCCTCCTCTCCATCACATTATACACAGCACGTATCCATGGTTTTGACCACTCTGCAATCCAGCAGCGGTGGCCGTGCTTGCACGCTATAGGTAAAGGTGTTGGCCTGTGAGCACTTCCAGCCTTTCCCTATAGTGTGTAAGCATGGCCACCGCTGCTGGAAAACACGGCGGTCATAACCATGGATACGTGCTGTGTATAATGTGATGGAAAGGAGTGAATATGGAGTATCTGCTGGGACACCCACTGATCAGGAAAAAGGGGTCCTGAGACATTCAATTACATTACCGCCAATCTATGTACACAAGGGTCTTAAGAGCACGTTCCCTTGATCATGGGGGTCCCAGCAGTCAGACCCTCATCAATCAGACACTTATCACCTGTCGTGTCATAGCTGTTGTACCTTTTCACATTCCCTATCTTTAAAGTTTTTCTTTGGGTGGAAAAAATAAAATAAAATAAAAATTTACAAATCTGGCCCAAAATATATGTTCAACTAAAATAGAAATGCTCGTCTTTTAAAGGACCTGTGTCCACTTTTCTAGTTATCCTCTATCCACAGGATCGGGGATAACTAAGTGATCCGTGGAGGTCTGAATGCTGGAGCCCCCACTGATCCCCCTTCTTGATCGAGTGGTAGGTCGAGCATATGCCCTGCCTCTCCATCCATCTGTATGGGGTCACCGGAGATGGCGGAGTACAGCGCTGGCTATTTCCAGTTGTCCCAAAGAGAATAAATGGAGCAGCAGGGCGTATGTGTGGTCGGCCACACCATAAAAAGGGGGCACAGGACCCATTCCTGGGATCAGTGGGGGTCACAGAATCGGGCCCCACTAATCATATAGTTATGGTGTGGAGAGGATAACTTGAAAACCTTGACAACCCCTTTAAATCCTCCTCCACTCCACCAGTATCTCTTTACATGGCAGCAGTGATGCCTGTATATATGGAATATCATCACTGCCGCCATGTAAACCATACGTGTCAATACTGGAGAATGTGACGCACTGTGCAGAATTTTTCAGTCAAAGAGAAACCGTGCCTCCGTTTCGCACTGCTCCTTCCGGATTGCAGACCTCATCCGTGGTATGGTGTGCACACTGTCGGTGCCCGTATATTGCGCATCCGCTGTTTGTGGGCCACAATACATCACATGAGGACACAGAGAGATATTTTTTTCCCCAGAAAGTCCTGGAGACCAGAGAGAATTATATACCCATTTTCAGGGCAATTGTGGCATTTGGGTGGAATACTATTTTTTTTAAAAAATTTGCCAAATCGTGCGCCAAATTAGCTTCAACACAATAGCTTCTCTCTAGACTGAATATAAAAGACCAGCATTGTGTAAACCTTGAGC
Organism: Bufo gargarizans; assembly: GCF_014858855.1. Classification (NCBI taxonomy): domain Eukaryota; kingdom Metazoa; phylum Chordata; class Amphibia; order Anura; family Bufonidae; genus Bufo; species Bufo gargarizans. Next base: position 10,327,784 of record NC_058084.1, on the reverse strand, counting down.
GTTATCATTATTTGCAAGTGGCAAACATAGCTCTGCTACATCTCTATATGTAAACGCCATTTAATACGGTGTATACGGAATCTGTAATAATTGGCTGGCACAGTAATTGAACAACGCTACTCTGCCATACTTCTAAGGTCAGTCATTCTCCGGACCCACCACTCTAATATCTACTTGCTTAATTCTAAAGAGCAGCCAACAAGAAAGAGACGAGCCAGATTCATTAGATTTTAATGTATTTAATGATCGCTTAATTATTCAAATGCACTGATAAATTATGTCTCCAACCATAAAGTCGCGCACCCATTTTCAATTTTAATTGCGGCAGGAACCAGCATTGTAAATAGTAATCCCACTCCGCAACATAAATCACCATGACACGCTATAGACTCCCTGAGAAATATCCATCAAGCCAGACACTGGCAAAGTAATTAACATCAAACAAAGGAGAGGGAAAGAATACGAGGAGAATGTGTTGGAGCCTTGAGGTTTCCAGGAAGACTTTCTAAACAATAGGTTTTCTCTCTGTCTTCTGTGTTTGTTACTTTATAGCTTTCCTGTAACAATAGGATGTTACCAGTATATTCCTGCTGGATTATGGAAATAAAGTGAAACATGTGGCTTGATGCCCTTCCGTCATTTTATCATTTATCTACTGTTCTTACTTCGTAAGTTTTTTTTCCCCTCTGTACAATATTTAAAGAGCATCCGTCAGCAGTTTTGTCCCTATGACACTGGTTGACCTGTTACATGTGCGCTCGGCAGCTGAAGACGTCTGTGTTGGTCCCATGTTCATATGTGCCCACATTGCTGAGAAAAATTATGTTTCAATATATGCAAATGAGTCTCTAGGAGCAACAGGGGTGTTGCCGTTACTCCTAGAGGCTCTGCTCTCTCTGCAACTGTGGTACCCTCTGCACTTTGATTGACAGGGCCAGGCAGTAAAAACCTGATCAAACCTGACTAGGGATGGATTGGGAACCTAAAGTAGCCCTGGAAAAAACTAAAAAACTAAAAGTGCCCCATATTGTAGGAGGATCTAAATTGACAGGAGGTGGGGCAACAAAAGTAGGGGGGTCAGTAATAACATAGTGCAAAATACCACATACCACAGTGCCACACAAGATATTAATTGAGGACATTTTCCCTCCTCCTCTTCTAGTTGCCTCTGATAAAGATATGGATCAGGGGCCTTAGGAGTTGAGATGCAGGACATAGTTGAATTCAGGAGGGCATGTGCGGTCGTTGGCCAGGTACATGAGTACCTCCTGATTCTCACATAATTAATTACCACTGATAGCTTACTATGTACCCAGCCAGCGGCAGAGATAGGAGCTTGGGTGGCCCCTTGGTCATCGGCCCACTGGGAAATTTCCCTGTAAGGTCTACGGCCAATCCGCCCATGCACCTGGCCCTGTCAATCAAAGTGCCGGGGGTGCAGCAGTTGCAGAGAGAGCTGAGCCTCTAGGTGTAATGGTAACGCCCCCATTGCTCCTAGAGGCACATTTGCATATATGAAAGCATAATTTTTCTCAGCAATGCACATGGAGCCAACACAGATGCCTTCAGCTGCCGAGTGCACGTGTAACAGGTCATCCGGTGTCATAGGGACAAATCTGCTGGATTTTATAACTTCAGAAATGAGGTTGTAGTCTAAAGCTAGGTCTACACGACGACATTTGTCACGCGACAAAAAGTCGCGCGACAGATAGGGCGCAACGTTTGTTGCGCAACATTTTGTTGCACTAATGTCGCGCAACAATTTTTATAATGGCAGTCTATGGTGTCGCACTGCAACATGGATTTTCTGCGACTGTTGCGTCACAGTCGCAGCATGTTGCAGTGCGACACCATAGACTGCCATTATAAAAATTGTCGCGCGACATTAGTGCAACAAAATGTTGCGCGACAAATGTCGTTGTTTACACCTAGCCTAAAAGGTAACCTGTCACCAGCAAATTTACTAAGATCACTATACCAATTTTTGGCATAAAAAATTAGCAAAATCTAATTTTGCTACTTTTTAAACACCTGTGCTACAATATTTTGTTGCACGTGCATTATTACATCATTCTCTCCACTGGGGAATGGTGGGATCATGGTGGGGGGGTGGGGGGCTGGACCATGGGTCCTGGAAATAATTAACGTTTACACTTGTTTCCAGGCATTAATAGTCATATTTAACAAACATTTCATTTTTAGACCGGCCCCTGAGCTGTCACTCACCCAGGACTTTAGGAGACAGGCCAGGGAATAGCCCAGGGCGACAGAGGGCCACAGCACAGCAGGAGCGGCGGAGCTCTGTAACAGTGGTGCTCATGGTACAGCAGTAGTTCCCGCCGGCGCATACCACCAATCAGCGTTACATGCATGCAGGCGGCAATGCAGAGGAGAAGAAGTGCTCTCCTTTCTTCTCCTCCTCCTCTGGTATGGACGGACCCGGCTTGCAGATCTGTGGTAAGGACGTGCATCACTGAATGGTTAACTGCCGCCGCCCGCCCCGCACTTAATGAGCACGCTCAAGAGCAGGCTTAGCAACTGCTCCTGCTATCCTGCAATAAGGCCGGCCATCTTGATTTGAGGCACATTCGCTTTATAAGACGCACTGACTCCACCCGGGGATGTCGATATTAACCCGGAAGAGGGTGCTTCCGGGTATTTCACCATTTAGATACCATGATCACACTTGATCAGAGCATTTAAAGGCTGTAATGTCCGTGATCGGAATTATTGCCGGCTATGGATATTAGCCGCGGGCCCCACTCACACCTGATGGTCATTCTATTGATTGGAAACACCTGACTCTAATGTCACCTTCAAATGATCTGCTAATCCTCAAGATTCACATACTTTTGCCACTCAAAAATGTGATATTGGATCATTTCCCTCAATAAATAAATGACCAAATGTCATATTTTTGACTCATTTGTTAGTGGTTATCTTTATCTATAATATAAAACATTCTGAAGGGTTCACAAACATCCAAGCACCACTGGATATGTGTTATATTATAATTGTTATTATTGTTTGTGTGATTTTTACTATACTAATTCCATATAATATGGAAAATTTCAGCCCGCACAACCCCTAGCAGGTGCAGATTGCTATGGCGAAATAGAAATATAAATGTAAAAACACAAAATGCAATCGCACACTGCAACCAGCACTCTGCCTTGCCTTTATGCTGGATGTTGAATAAGGCATTGGTGTACATTTTGGCCAAAGCGTAATAAGCCACTCACCGCGTCAAGGTTGCCTTCATGAGTGGTCCCTAAAACTAGTTCCTACCTTTTTATGGGCCATGACAGCCACATAAAGTCCAGGGAGCGCAGGTACAGCATGCATGCCAAGCACAATCTGCTTTTAACCCCGTCCGGTGCCATTACAGCTTTCATCGGATCCAGGGATGCAAGTACTCACATGCATGCTGAGCCCACTTTATACTTCTCCTGGAACCTAATGGTTACTGGTAGGTGCTGTATAAGCAGACTCAGTTTTATACTGACTTTAAAACCAGCCTCCAGGGGGCAGATTCTGGACAGTTGTGCTTGACTGCTTGGAGATCGCCACGCCTCCAATACGTACTACAAAGAGAAAAATATGGAAAATTTCAGCCCGCACAACCCCTAGCAGGTGCAGATTGCTATGGCGAAATAGAAATATAAATGTAAAAACACAAAATGCAATCGCACACTGCAACCAGCACTCTGCCTTGCCTTTATGCTGGATGTTGAATAAGGCATTGGTGTACATTTTGGCCAAAGCGTAATAAGCCACTCACCGCGTCAAGGTTGCCTTCATGAGTGGTCCCTAACACTAGTTCCTACCTGTCCAGAATCTGCCCCCTGGAGGCTGGTTTTAAAGTCAGTATAAAACTGAGTCTGCTTATACAGCACCTACCAGTAACCATTAGGTTCCAGGAGAAGTATAAAGTGGGCTCAGCATGCATGTGAGTACTTGCATCCCTGGATCCGATGAAAGCTGTAATGGCACCGGACGGGGTTAAAAGCAGATTGTGCTTGGCATGCATGCTGTACCTGCGCTCCCTGGACTTTATGTGGCTGTCATGGCCCATAAAAAGGTAGGAACTAGTGTTAGGGACCACTCATGAAGGCAACCTTGACGCGGTGAGTGGCTTATTACGCTTTGGCCAAAATGTACACCAATGCCTTATTCAACATCCAGCATAAAGGCAAGGCAGAGTGCTGGTTGCAGTGTGCGATTGCATTTTGTGTTTTTACATTTATATTTCTATTTCGCCATAGCAATCTGCACCTGCTAGGGGTTGTGCGGGCTGAAATTTTCCATATTTTTCTCTTTGTAGTACGTATTGGAGGCGTGGCGATCTCCAAGCAGTCAAGCACACCTGTCCAGAATCTGCCCCCTGGAGGCTGGTTTTAAAGTCAGTATAAAACTGAGTCTGCTTATACAGCACCTACCAGTAACCATTAGGTTCCAGGAGAAGTATAAAGTGGGCTCAGCATGCATGTGAGTACTTGCATCCCTGGATCCGATGAAAGCTGTAATGGCACCGGACGGGGTTAAAAGCAGATTGTGCTTGGCATGCATGCTGTACCTGCGCTCCCTGGACTTTATGTGGCTGTCATGGCCCATAAAAAGGTAGGAACTAGTGTTAGGGACCACTCATGAAGGCAACCTTGACGCGGTGAGTGGCTTATTACGCTTTGGCCAAAATGTACACCAATGCCTTATTCAACATCCAGCATAAAGGCAAGGCAGAGTGCTGGTTGCAGTGTGCGATTGCATTTTGTGTTTTTACATTTATATTTCTATTTCGCCATAGCAATCTGCACCTGCTAGGGGTTGTGCGGGCTGAAATTTTCCATATTTTTCTCTTTGTAGTACGTATTGGAGGCGTGGCGATCTCCAAGCAGTCAAGCACACCTGTCCAGAATCTGCCCCCTGGAGGCTGGTTTTAAAGTCAGTATAAAACTGAGTCTGCTTATACAGCACCTACCAGTAACCATTAGGTTCCAGGAGAAGTATAAAGTGGGCTCAGCATGCATGTGAGTACTTGCATCCCTGGATCCGATGAAAGCTGTAATGGCACCGGACGGGGTTAAAAGCAGATTGTGCTTGGCATGCATGCTGTACCTGCGCTCCCTGGACTTTATGTGGCTGTCATGGCCCATAAAAAGGTAGGAACTAGTGTTAGGGACCACTCATGAAGGCAACCTTGACGCGGTGAGTGGCTTATTACGCTTTGGCCAAAATGTACACCAATGCCTTATTCAACATCCAGCATAAAGGCAAGGCAGAGTGCTGGCTGCAGTGTGCGATTGCATTTTGTGTTTTTACATTTATATTTCTATTTCGCCATAGCAATCTGCACCTGCTAGGGGTTGTGCGGGCTGAAATTTTCCATATTTTTCTCTTTGTAGTACGTATTGGAGGCGTGGCGATCTCCAAGCAGTCAAGCACACCTGTCCAGAATCTGCCCCCTGGAGGCTGGTTTTAAAGTCAGTATAAAACTGAGTCTGCTTATACAGCACCTACCAGTAACCATTAGGTTCCAGGAGAAGTATAAAGTGGGCTCAGCATGCATGTGAGTACTTGCATCCCTGGATCCGATGAAAGCTGTAATGGCACCGGACGGGGTTAAAAGCAGATTGTGCTTGGCATGCATGCTGTACCTGCGCTCCCTGGACTTTATGTGGCTGTCATGGCCCATAAAAAGGTAGGAACTAGTGTTAGGGACCACTCATGAAGGCAACCTTGACGCGGTGAGTGGCTTATTACGCTTTGGCCAAAATGTACACCAATGCCTTATTCAACATCCAGCATAAAGGCAAGGCAGAGTGCTGGCTGCAGTGTGCGATTGCATTTTGTGTTTTTACATTTATATTTCTATTTCGCCATAGCAATCTGCACCTGCTAGGGGTTGTGCGGGCTGAAATTTTCCATATTTTTCTCTTTGTAGTACGTATTGGAGGCGTGGCGATCTCCAAGCAGTCAAGCACACCTGTCCAGAATCTGCCCCCTGGAGGCTGGTTTTAAAGTCAGTATAAAACTGAGTCTGCTTATACAGCACCTACCAGTAACCATTAGGTTCCAGGAGAAGTATAAAGTGGGCTCAGCATGCATGTGAGTACTTGCATCCCTGGATCCGATGAAAGCTGTAATGGCACCGGACGGGGTTAAAAGCAGATTGTGCTTGGCATGCATGCTGTACCTGCGCTCCCTGGACTTTATGTGGCTGTCATGGCCCATAAAAAGGTAGGAACTAGTGTTAGGGACCACTCATGAAGGCAACCTTGACGCGGTGAGTGGCTTATTACGCTTTGGCCAAAATGTACACCAATGCCTTATTCAACATCCAGCATAAAGGCAAGGCAGAGTGCTGGTTGCAGTGTGCGATTGCATTTTGTGTTTTTACATTTATAATTCCATATAATGTTGTATAGCATAGAAAGTTCTCTTTTTAAACAAACACACATTATTTCTTTGCCTTTCAGTCTTGTATGCCGTGACAATCCTTGATGATAAGTAGACCCATCTGTCATTGACTAGGCTTGACCGCTTAACATATGCATAATTATTGCTCTGTTTGCTGGTAGTTAGTGTCAAAGTACCATGCAAGAGATTGATTGAAGTTAAGGCACCGTGTATGTAGTTTGAGAGAGCAAATATGGCTTCACGCCGGGTTCACTCTTTATTTAAATTGAAATAATAAGAGCAGGTGAGTTCCAATAAGAAGAAAGAGTTCATGAATCATGTTGTTAAAAAAGATGATTCTTGTGCCCAGCCAAGACACAACGTAATTTAAAATCATGCAAATGCAGTGATATGTTCAAAAATGTGATGATTCGCACTCACTGTATTTGGGTGCCTGACACTATTTGCAAGGTGCCTAATATTGCTCACAAAGTGCCTCATACTAATGGCAAGGTGCCTCACATTGCCCAAAAGGTGACTCTCACTGTGTCTCAAAGTACTCATCTTGGCAACGATTTTTTTTTTTTATTACCCTACAACATCTAAAGTAGAGATGAGTAAACCAGTAGAGATTTTTTTAAATGTTCGGTTTGGACCCGAATCAGTTTGGTCCGAACTGAAGTTGTTCCAATTGCCCTGAAAGTTTGTATATAACTCCCTCTAGCATCCTAGGTCTCCTAGAATTTTTTTAGGAAAACTTGTTATCTGTTTTCATTTATTTTTTTATGATTTTTTTTCCCTACCTCCTCCTCCCTCCCCAAGCTCTTGAGCCCGATGACAGCAATAGTTAACGATGTCTGAGTGACACTGACATACATAGTGATGGGTAAGACACATGTCTCATGATTTTTCATATTCCAAAGCTTCCAAAAATTGTCTGTTATCGGGGGCAGAGGATGGTTAAACACATATAGTGTTATGGAGGTATTGATGCAGTAATCTGGTACAATTATGCTGCGCCTTTAAAAAAAATTTAACGGATGGGGCCAAATTATGTAAAAGTTCAACCGTGTTAAAGGGGTTGTCCGAGTTATGAAAAAAAATAATATAGCGCTGAAAATCTGATGGGCAGCAATATATAACTAAGCTAAGCAAGTTTTATGCAAAAAAAAATAATATATCTATTTCCTCATTTTCCTGGTTCTTTTCTGGCCCTTTGTTTACATGCAATAAAAAGAATCTCTGCCCCTCCCCCTGCACTGCTAAGGGAGTGAATACAAGAGCTGCCCTGAGTGACATGTCTGCCTGCTGGGAGACTCAGCAGCATGTTGTATGTGTAGGACTACAAGTCCCAGCTGTATAATGACACTGCTAAGGGAGTGGATACAAGAGCTGCCCTGAGTGCTGGGAGAATCAACAGCAACTTGTAAGTGTAGAACTACAAGTCCCAGCTGTATAATGACACTGCTAATACACACAGGATCTTCCCCCTACCTTCTTGTGCAATGCTTTCTCTAGTCTGTCAGACCCTGTGCCCAGAATTGTCACTGCTGCAGCTAGCCAGTATGTGCAGCTGAAGGGGTTAAGAATCCTAGGAGAGAGCAGACGGCAGTGAAGGGGGGGTCGTGGCCAGCACAGTGACGTCTCGTTTACAGGCTTGTAAACGACCTTTATCAGAGCAGGGAGAAAAGCTGACATCACAGGTCATGTGACCCTCAGTGAAATCTGAGAAACCAGCCACTGGAGATAAAGTGAGTTAATTGGAAAGCTGTTGCATTTGCTTAGTTAGGAACATAGAAAGAACAAAAAAATAACTCGGAAAACCCCTTTAACCCCCGCCCTCAAAGAATTTAAAAATTTCAACTGTATCGAAAGTGAGTACACGGAACTGGCCCTCAGGCATTAGTGGCAGTGGCATGATGAATTGCAGGCTCCAGCGTTGCCCGGACTGTGAGAAAATGTAGGCATTAATGCAGTAATCTGGTACAATTCTGCTACGCCTTTAAAAAAAATTAGCGGAGGGGGCAAAAAATTTCGACATTTCAACTGTGATCCCATACATTTATGTTTTGCCTTAATTAAACTTACCCCCCCCCCACACGCACAAAATTTCAACCGTATTAACACCCCCCCACCATTTTATTTTTTTTAAACCGTGTGGAGGGTGAAGGCACTTAAACTGACAATTGACTGGCTTTAGTAGCATGATATAGACCGCAGCTGTAGCTCTACAGACCGTGATAACAGGCAGACAGCAACAGTGGCAAGATGGGGCACTGCCAGCAAGGCGAGATGGGTAAGGTCTATACATCGAAATCAGCCGGAGGAGTGTGAAAATCCTTCGGCTTGGTTCATTTAGACAAAAGTGATGTTTTGGACACTGGCAGAGGACAACTTGGTCCGCGGTGCTGAAAACTCTCTCCGAGATGAAACTGGAGGCCTGGCAAGAAAGAAGAGCGTGCTGTGCCAGTTCTGGCAACTGTTCCAGTCTGCCTGCCCAGAAATCCATGGGGTCAAGGAACAAGGTATGCATCAGAAAGTGCTCATAGTTTAAGCAGGGCTGAACCTGAGCATTAAGGTAGGAGCTGTTGGCTTGCTGCTGGCCTCTACCTGTCGTGGCACCTAGAAACACTGCTCCATTATGTTGAGGAGACTGAAATGGGTGCTGCTGCTGCTGCTGTTTCTGCTGTTTTCCCTTTCAGACACACTGGCTGCAGGCGTATGCTCACCGTAAGATTTGGCAAGCTACATACATAGCGTTTCCTGGTAGTAACATAATTTGCCCTCTCTTTCTGCCAGAGGAAAACATTCCTTCATTTTGCCTTGTTAGCGAGTGTCTAAAAGCATGGCTTTCCAGTAATCATCATATGGAGAAAATGAGATCTGCGCACCCGTTTTAAACTTGGGTGCTCATAGAGGACCGTAGTCAATGTATATCTCAAAATAATCTATGGCACACCAAAGATTTGTCTTGCAAAGAGGTGCTTTAATACATCTTGTATATCTTTACATAACCAATTCTCATCCAGATATAGAGACTAAATAGGTAGATTATTGGCCATATAAAATGTCCCAACGTTTCGGTCAAAACTGATCTTTTTTAAAGGAATCTGAAAAAGATATTAATAGCAAACATGAAGTATTGGAAACACAAAATATCATGTCCATAGGTGTAGGGAAAGTGGCTAATAAACATAGTGACTAATAAACATAGTCATATATACATGTATGTATATCAATTAATACACTGTGGAAAAATACCATATAGCATCGTATCCATAGTCCATGGTGGGTTAGTGTAAAAATAGATGGAAGCAAAATGCAGAGGCAAAAGGAAGGGTATATAGCAGAAGGTCTGTTTGTCTGCAACAACTCGTTATGGTGCATTATGTAATCACTTTTTATCTATCCATAAATATACAACCTGTGCTTCCTTACAAATAAAGACCTCTTGGTTATATTTAGAAAGACGGCCAGAGATTGAGCCAATGTAACAATTATTGGTAGATATTAAATCAGAGCTAGTAAATGGTGGCTGGTACTAAATAATGGGAAAATATTGCAGTATCTGTGGCCGGTGTTTTCTTACGGATAAAGACCATAATAGTTATATCAAGGATAACGTTTAGAGGTTAATACAATGTAATACATAATGATAGATTTATTAATACAGAATGGTAATTAATAGATGGTGATGAAAGATGCTAAATTATATTGCAGTACCTGTGGCCGGTGCGTAAGAGAGGCAGTCTGGATGAGCACGCCGATCTGGCGTGCCACATATTTAATAGAAAGTGTAGCGTCTCCCGGGAGGTCACGTAAGCGGGAGTCGCATGATCGCTCCCGGGAGCGTGTGCATGCGTATTGGGTAACTGAGGCTAGTATGGGTATTTAATCAAAAGACAGCCTAAGGCTGTTGTGCTTTATGGGCCTATACTGTCCAAGCAGACTACCGCAACGTGCAGAGCAAATTTAATAAAAGGGGCAGTAGTAAAATATAACTTTTAATATGATATCTAAAATTAAAAGCCCACAATCCTGTTCATAGACACCACTACCAATGGGCAAGTGTCACCAGTGGTCCCTACCATAAGGATATATTGTGGCCTAAAGATGGAGGGAGAGGAAAGGGGTGTGGATACACGCTACAACTTTACAGCACAGCACACATTGGCGCTTTTCCTGACAGCGGCACTAGTTTGATAAAGGCCTCTTCTGGCCGAAACGTCACGTTGTTACGACGCCGCATTCCAAATAAACAAACTTTGACGCACAGTGCTGGAGTATTCTCTTTATTATTATATGGGGTGGGAACCCGACTCCAAGCAACATTCTCCAGAGTGCCAGGAGGTTCACATCTCTCTCGAAAGGGGTAGACTAACATGGAGAGGCAAATGCTTCTTACCAGATAGTCTACGCAGGTGGTGACTTGCCACAGGCAAATAAGAGACGCCAGACATCACTTCTTGGAGCGAACCCTTGACGCAGCACCCCCCATCTCATAAGGGGTATTTGGATCCGGAGGTGCAATCATACACCGTCCTGGATGGCCACATTGAGGACAAACCCGTCCATATTAATGTAGTGTTAGCCCCGTGTCCCCTGATGATTCTGGGGCTATAAATTTGATGAAACGCATAGGAACACATACATCTACAAATATCTTTCTACTTGAGCACTTATATAGGTTTCTTTGCACCCTTCATTATTAGTGGTATAATCTACCTTGTATTTGGTGTTGGTTGTCTCTTTCTGCTATATATACATACATGGACCAGACAGTGATACAGCAGCGCGGTTCTGGTCGGTGGAATACAGCAGTTTCCCCCGTCTTTGGGGAGGAGAACAACCCGAAGGTGTGCAATATTTGAAGCAAGTCACCACCTGTGTAGACTATCTGGTAAGAAGCGTTTGCCTCTCCACGTTAGTCTACCCCTTTCCTCTCCCTCCATCTTTAGGCAACAATATATCCTTATGGTAGGGACCACTGGTGACACTTGCCTATTGGTAGTGGTGTCTATGAACAGGATTGTGGGCTTTCAATTTTAGATATCATATTAAAAGTTATATTTTACTACTGCCCCTTTTATTAAATTTGCTAGAATGGGTACTACTGGCAGTCGGGCAATTAACCAGAGTGAGGAGAGGGACAGTAGGAGGAAATATGATGCTGGTAATAGATGTGCCAGGAGATATGTAGATAAATAATGATAATAGGCATGTGATTAATATAAAATAGGGGTTAGTAGGTGAAAAATTAGTATAAAGATAGGATGTAATATGGGATTGATGTTTATGTGAGAGAGGGAAAGGGGGAAGAAAGAATGGATAATGGGAAATAAGCGTATATGCCTAAAAAGAAGAAATTGTTATCATGTGAATAAAGCACTGTATGCAGGCACTATATGAAGGTACTACATAAAAGTAGTCATGTTAAAGGAGGGGGGTTTGGAAGGGAAGTGGGGGAGGGAAGGGAGGGGGGAGAGGAAGAGGGAAAAGGAAAAGGGGGGAGGAGAGAGGAGGTAGGGGAGAGGGGGGGCGGTTTCTCACCAAAGTGTCTAGATGGCTATAGACTAGGGTCTGGACTAGTGAATCTGCAATAAAGGAGATAACACATCAGAGAATTATCCCGAACTAATGAATCTGTAAAAAAGGAAATAACACGTCAACATATTGTCCCTCTAAAGTCCACATGATTAAATATTATAAAATAAATCACATTCTCGATTGAATCCTTTAGGAGACAAGGTCACCAAAAGATGTATCCACAGTGATTCACGTTGTTTAAGTAACAAGGTTCGGTTACCTCCCCTCCGTGGGGTGGAGACTTGTTCTAAAACTTGAAATCGTAAAGATGAGATGTAATGATTGTAATTTTTTTAAATGAGCAGGAATCGGTAAAAGAAGCTGTTCAGTCTTGATCGTGGATTTATGCTTAGAGATTCTGTCCCTAATGTGTTGTGTGGTTTCGCCAATGTAGATATATCAGGCCGCACGGGCATTTAATGAGGTATACTACATGTGTGGAATCACATGTGAAATATCCATCAGTAAAGTATTTCTGACCAGAGTGTGGATGTGTGAAAGTGTTCCCTTTAATGATACTCGAGCACTGGGCGCAGTGGAGAGGGGAAAGTGCCTGTTTTAGGGGTATGTAAAAACCTTTGTCGAGGGATTTTGGTAAGGGGTCCAATATCCGCTCGGATAAAATGGTCTCTTATGTTTTTGATTGTTTATAACAGGTTAGGGGTGGGGTCTGGAACTCCTGTATATTGGGGTATGCTTAGGACTGTATATGCCATTGCTGTCTACTGGTCTGTTGAATTTTTGGTGCAAGAGGGTGATAGGTCAATATGCAAGGTACTCGACTGGCAGTGGCCTTCAGTGTGTCTGTAGTATGTGGTCTTTTGGGTTTCTGTTGAAGTATTCGGGGTAACCTCTCTGTGAGAATTTCAAGAGCATCTCCTCCTTCCTTGTATTTACTGTAGATGGATTAGTGACAATTCTTTTTACCCTTGTTATTTGTGATTTAGGTAATGACATCTTAGTGGCCTTTGGATGGTTGCTTTTGTAATGTAGAAGGCTGTTTTTATCAGGTTTGCTGTACAAATCAAGCTCTATCTGGCCTTGTTTGTCTTTAAGAATGAGAGTATCAAGAAAACGGATTGAGTGGGCATCAATCTGGACCGTGAAAACCAGTTCAGGGTATATGTTGTCTAAGTCCTGAAGGAAGAGGAGGGCACTTGATTTGGTGCCTATCCATAGACAAAAAATATCGTCTATGAAGTGTAACCAAATAATGGCGTGCTGTTGAAACAAAGGATGGGGGTACACAAACTTTTCCTCAAAATGCGTCATGTATGCATTAGCACAAGGGGGGCCACATTGGTCCCCATTGTGGTCGCCCGTCTCTGGGCATAATACTGGTCACCAAACAGAAAAAAGTTTTTATGTAACACTAAAGAGAGTAGAGACAAGCAGAATTCTTTTTGTAGAGGAGTGAGTGTGGAAGTTGTGGAAAGCAAGTGAGCCATAGTACTGATACCTTTATTGTGTTCTATGGATGTATAAAGGCTGTTAACATCCATAGTGATTAGTATTGAGTCTGGTTCCGGCCTGTTGTAGTTTTGAAATGAAGTCATTAGTGTCTAGCAAGAAGGTTTGTGATGTTTTGATTAGAGGGGTGAGTATGAAGTCAATGTAAATAGAAAGTGGAGAAAGTATGGAATCGGTAGAGGCCACTATGGGTCTGCCTGGTGGGTTCTGTAGGTTCTTGTGGACTTTCGGAAGAATGTAAAAACCAGGTGTTATAGGGTGTTGTTTAGTCAAGAAAGTAATGGTGTCCTCATCTATCACTCCCAACTGGCGGAAATGTTGGAGTGTGCTCTTGATTTTGTTGGCAATACTATGGTGGGGTTCGTGGTCAGTAATTCATATGTGGTACTGTCACTCAACTGTTTTCTGATCTTGTCAATGTACATTAATCTGTCCATGACTACCAGTGCTCCCCCTTTGTCAGCAGATTTCGTAATAAGGTTGTTTGTCTGTAACTCAGTAATGGCTCTTTGTTCTTCTATTGGTAAGTTGTTGGATGTTTAAATTCATCCCCTTTTTTGGGCTTTTAGGATATGTTGTATAGATTGATGTGTGAGAGAAATGTTAGTTACGACTGGGTGATAGGTTTTGGGGGGCATAAATGAGCTCTTGAGTCTAAGACCAAGTGTTTGTAATGTTAATGGATCTGTGGTTGTAATGCCCTGTCTTCTATTAGGTAATTCGCCCTGACCAAAATCAGTTTTAAGTCTAATAGTTAGAAAAAAAAACATTGCATTTCTTGTTCTAAGAGGAAAGTGTCCAGAGGGGTTGTGGTGCAGAAGGATAATCCCTTTTATAAGACAGATATTTGTGCGGGTGACAGGTTAGCAGAAGAAATGTTAATCACTAAATTGTCTATATTAGGCTACTTACACACGCGCGTTCTGCTGTCCGCTCGTGAGCTCCGTTTGAAGGGGCTCACGAGCGGAGCAGAACGCCTCAGTCCAGCCCTGATGCAGTCTGAATGGATGCGGATCCGCTCAGACTGCATCAGTCTGGCGGCGTTCAGCCTCCGCTCCGCTCGCCTCCGCACGGACAGGCGGACAGCTGAACGCTGCTTGCAGCGTTCAGCTGTCCGCCTGGCCGTGCGGAGGCGTGCGGATCCGTCCAGACTTACAATGTAAGTCAATGGGAACGGATCCGCTTGAAGATGACACCATATGGCTCAATCTTCAAGCGGATCCGTCCCCCATTGACTTTACATTGAAAGTCTGAACGGATCCGCTCAGGCTACTTGCGCACTTAGAAATTTTTCTAAGTTATTAATGCAGACGGATCCATACTGAACGGAGCCTCCGTCTGCATTAATATGATCGGATCCGTTCAGAACGGATCCGATCAAGCGCAAGTGTGAAAGTAGCCTTACCTGGGAGTGGATCAGTACACGGTCTTCTGTTTCTATTCCTCTTCTCCCTCTGCGGCTGCTTCGATCGTGTTGGAGGCGTGTGCGTCCTCTTCCTAAGAAATGTTGTGAGCGATATTGGCTGTAGGGTCTTTCACTGTCGGATCCTGAAGAGCTGACTCCAGAGGAGAAGTGTTGATAGCGATTATTCCACGAGGGTTGAAAATTCGGATCACCTATACACCCGATAAGATCTGTAATATTCCTCGTCTCTAATGAACTTGGATCTCTTTGTCGTCTCGGTCTGCTTTTGGTATTCGGTAATCTGTTTAGTTGTTTTCTTGTCCATTTGTCTTGTTGCAAAATGGTAGTTAACTGAGTTTCAGTGGTTTCAATTTGCTTGGTGAGGTCACTGATGGTTTGGTGTGATTTTTCGATTGTAAGGAGCATCAGATCAAATGAACATTTGTTTACTATGCTTTCAAAGCGATCACAGAAGTCTGGGTCTTCTCTGAATATTGTAGGTCGTAGATTGGAGCGTAATCCCTTCAGAATGCGGCCACTTTTATGGTACTCCGTTAGGGTGCTGCAATGTAATTTTAATGAGGTCAAACGTCGGAGATCACGTGTGTAGTCATGTGCTTTTCATTCTTGCGATGGGATCTGTAGGAAGTCGGTTCCAAGGTGGACTTGAGAAATGATGTTACTTGCAGTCTCAGTATCGTATGAGAAGGTGATATTAGACATTGGTTAGGGGTGCTAGATCAGCAGATACTATGTGTTTGGAGAAAGTGACATTTCCACAGGGTACACCTGTCACTGCGTAAGAAAACAAGCATACAGGTGGCCATTCTGGGCAGTGTGCCAGAGGAGCTATTTCTTCCCAGGTCTGCCCCCCCATTCCCCCACTGAAACCATTGGGTGTCATGGTCGGTGTCGCCATCATCATCCTTTCTCTTCCAACTCCGACTCCCCCATGGTAGTTTCTCATTGTGGGTCCCCAACAGCTAGAGGGCCACCTGTTGCATGAGCATCAGTGTCTCTTCAAAAATACAAATGAGGGGGATGAGGGACAACTGAATCATGAACAGTATGAGCTGCCACTGCCCGACCTGGAAACAACACATGCGCCTTGCTGAGATGGTCTAGTCCATGACCAAATCGTTCATGGCTTTCCACGGCTCGTACAGCTACTCAAGCATGTACAATGTTGAATTCCAGCAAGCTGGAACATCACGGATTAAGCAGTGTAGCGGCATATCAATCTGACGCTGCAAGTCCAGGGGAGTGTTCCTCATCACATGAGAATGGCTGAAAAGAGGGAAAGTCTCCTGGACATTGCAAGCACCTTGTGCAAGCCAGTGCGTTTTAAAAGGTCATGCAGGGAGCATGTGTTATTTCCCCCAGATTCAGGATGGCCAGGATGTTGTGCCCATTGTCGCTGACCACCTGCTGACCAACTGCTCGCTAGTGTGTCTACTCTCTCCCAGGCTGATCAGCTCAAACACGGCGTGACTACGCTTGACTTGACACATGTGATAAAAAGGATGGGTAATGTGAGTGATGCTGTGCCCTGTTGCAGTTTGGAACGGCAACGTAACCATGGAGCAGGAGGTGGAGGAGGCAAGTAAGTGCTTGTTGTGGGAGCCAGACCCATGATATGATGGGAAGGGGTCAAAATAACCTGGGCATGGTGCTGCCTCTTCATTGCCACAATAAAACATTGACCAAGTGGGTTGTGAAAGGCATGTACTGTCCCTGTCTGTAACAGTGTAGTAACCCAGAGGGAGCACTACCAATCTTACACCTAGCTATTGTCTCTAATGGCTAGCATTGAATATCATCCATGTATTTATTTCCAGGTCCTCTGATACTGTGCTGTAATAATATTGCTATGTAACTTATTGTATTTGATGCTCTGTGCCTGGTTGTCCCGCAGCTGGCAGTGTATCTGGCAGAGAGAGATCTTTAGATAGAATGGAACTTACCATTCCATTCTCCCCTGTTTGGACAGAAGTGGGCTAGTCTTGCTTCCTACCAAGGGAGAGTTTGAGGAAGATATAGTTGACTTGACAGTTGGAAAGAGACGAGACATGGAGCAGTGAGGGGAGCGCCCCCCTTTCTGCAGCAGGAGTCTTCCAGGGGAAGCAGCTCAGAGAGCACATTGACTTCTTGCAATTCATAGACAGACTATTGAGAGGTGGTCAACTGCCAAAGGCACCCCACTCAAAGATACCAGAACTGATTGAAAGTCCAGTAACCAGACTGAAGCCAGAGAATAGCACAGCAGAGAGGGAGGAAGCAAAGTATTCAAGTTTGCCTGCTAGTTTAACCTTCACCTGCTGGAGCCAAGAGAAAGATCAAACATTGACTTAATGACACAAGGTTATTGCAAGTTTATTCAAGTAACAACTGCTGAACTTCCCTAAATCCGGACCATACTTAATCCCACCAACTATAAATCCTTGGATGCAATGGAGCCTAAACATCGGAAGTGACAATATCCAGGTAGGATCACCGTGACAGGCCAAATCACCACTCGGTATTTCTAACACTGGGACCCAATCAGCCCTGGGGGGTGGCGCATTGCAACAGCTGCTCCAGGTTTCCACCATAGAGTGCAGCTTGGTGCACAGCATGTATTGCAAGGAGTGTCCTGCATTCTCCGCCACATGAGAGTACAAGGCTCTATTACAATGGTACTGCAGCAACTGTACCGCCAGCAATGTGGCCAGGTGGGGGTGGATAAAATCTTCTTCATGGCAAAATGTTCCGTTATAGATGTCTCATGATGGAGCTGAGGAAAGGGAGGAATCCTAGCATAAGAAGAAGGTGATAATGATGATAAAGATTATGTATTGCTTGGGGATGCAGGTTGGCTGCCACAGAGAGGACCAGGAGAAGGAATACAAAGTTGTTCTGATTGGGAATGCTATCCAGTTGTATTTTCCCAAAGGATCCAGTGATGCTGCTTCATGTGCTGCAATAGACCTCTGGTAGGCATGAGCGCACCCGTGGATGTTCGAGTTTGACTGGTTCACACCAACTTTGTTTCAAAGTTCGGTTGGGGTACCTAAACTTGATACAGAACCCGAACCCCATTGAAAATGGGTGTAAAATAGTCATAGTAAGGGCTAGAGACAGGAAGCAAAATGGGGGAAAGAGTTTGACATTTGTCCTGCAATCAAATGTAGGTAGGGAGATGACTTAAAATAACATAAAATAGAAAAAAATAATAATCTTGAACCAGGAAGGTCAATGGGAAGTAGGAAGTTGAGGGGGCTGTAGACATGGCGGAGTAGGTGGAAGAGGCGGAGGAGGCAGAGGAGGAAGACAACATTTTTTTAATTTTTTTTATTTGTCAGTGAATTCTGAGGGTGCAGCCCAGTACATTTCTCTACTCTGCCAATATAAGAAATAATATTCTTGAGCCAGGAGGTAGAGGTCCGAGTGGAGGATGAGTTGGATGTGGCGGTGTACAGTAGGTGGAAGAGGCAGAGGAGGAAGCCAACATTTTTTATTTTCTTATTTATTTTTTGTGAAGGCCCAAAAACATTAGGAATTGGCAAATAGAATGCATGGGTTAACCCTGCACTGGACTTTCACCAATGTTTCCAACATACAGAGGCCGTTGTCCTGCTGGAAGGTGAACCCCCTCCTCAGTCTCAAGTCTTTCGCAGCCTCTACCAAGTTTTCCTCCAGGATTGCCCTGTATTTATCCATCTTTACCATGAACTCTGACCAGCTTCCCTGTCCCTTCCCTTGCCTTTTTTCCATAAAGGCCAGATTTGTGAAGTACACAACTAAGGCTATTTTCACACTTGACTTTTTGCCTGATGTGGCAGGGATCAGCAAAAATGCTCCCGTTTGTGATAATACAACCGGCTGCATCTGTTATAAGTGGTTCCTTTTGTATTATCTTTAAAATCTCAATGACGGCTCTGACATTGAAAGTCAATATATTATTGTAAGTCAATGGGTGCGGGATATGTTTTCTATTGTGTCCGAGATCCCATGCCAGACAGTGCAACAAAAGTTTTGCCTATGTGGATCCCTCCTTAAGGTCCAGGATCCCTCCATACTATGAACTTAATGGTATTTTGCTTTTAACATGTATTTGGGTTAAAACTAGGGATGAGCGAACTCGAACTGTATAGTTCGGGTTCGTACCGAATTTTAGGGTTGTCCGTGACACGGACCCGAACCCGGACATTTTCGTAAAAATCCGGGTTCGGTGTTCGTCGCTTTCTTGGCGCTTTTTAAAAGGCTGCAAAGCAGCCAATCAACAAGCGTCATACTACTTGCCCCAAGAGGCCGTCACAGCCATTCCTACTATTGGCATGGCTGTGATTGGCCAGAGCACCATGTGACCCAGCCTCTATTTAAGCTGGAGTCACATAGCGCCGCCCGTCACTCTGCTCTGATTAGCGTAGGGAGAGGTTGCGGCTGCGACAGTAGGGCGAGATTAGGCAGATTAACTCCTCCAAAAGACTTGATTAATTAATCGATCTGCAGCTGTGGATCATTGAGCTGCTGATACTCAATTGCTCACTGTTTTTAGGCTGCCCAGACCGTTTGTCAGTCAATTTTTTCTGGGGTGATCGGCGGCCATTTTGTGTCTTGTGGTGCGCCAGCACAAGCTGCGACCAAGTGCATTTAACCCTCAATGGTGTGGTTGGTCAAGCTGTCACACCAAGTGCATTTAACCATCAATAGTCTGGTTATTTTTTGGCCATATACTACATCAGGGGCAAGCTGCGCCTGTCACCAAGTGTCATGGAACCATGAACCAGACGTACAACAAGAGATGAGTGGAAATAAGAAGGCTTTATTGGAAATCAAGCTGTAAGGCAAAAGTCCAAACGGATGGCTAAACCGAAGCAGGGTCTTGCGAAGCCAGAGGTCAGGAACCAGAAGGGTAGTCAGACGAAGCCTGGATCAGGAACCAGCAGGGTAGTCAGACGAAGCCTGGATCAGGAACCAGCAGGGTAGTCAGACGAAGCCAGGATCAGGAACCAGCAGGGTAGTCAGACGAAGCCAGGATCAGGAACCAACGGGGTAGTCAGACGAGGCCAGGATCAGGAACCAGAAGCAGCAGCAGTCTTAGAAGCATGTGAACACAGGAGGACCAAGCAAGGAACTGAAGCCACAGACCTCCTATATATATGAGCTAGGCATCCAGCTCCTCCCAGTGGGAAGGAGAAGCCGCAGGGTGGGAGGCTACAAGAAACCCAGAAACCAAGATGGCCGCCAGCACATGTCAAACGAAGGAGAACAGCAAGAAGGTAAGATCATGACAGTACCTCCCCCTCAAGGGCCCCTCCTCCGCGGAGTAAAGAACGGTTTCTGAGGGAAGCGTGCGTGGAAGGCTCGGAGCAAGGCAGGAGCATGGACATCTGCGGAGGGAACCCAGGAACGCTCCTCTGGACCATAACCACGCCAATGGACCAAAAACTGCACCCGACCGCGGACCAGGCGTGAGTCCAGGATATTGCTCACCTCATACTCCTCACGATTGCCCAGTTGGACCGGACGAGGCCGAGGAACCGAGGAAGTGAAACGATTACACACCAGTGGCTTCAACAGGGAGACATGAAACACGTTGGAGATCCGCATGCCAGGAGGAAGCGCAAGGGCATAGGCTACCGGGTTTACCCTGCGAAGCACTCGGAAGGGACCAACAAAGCGAGGCGCCAGCTTGGGAGTGGGCACTCGAAGGTTGAGGTTGCGGGTGGACAACCATACGCGGTCTCCGACCTGGTAGGAAGGAGCGGGCGCTCGTCTGCGATCAGCCTGGAGTCTCTGGCGCTGCGCAGAGACCTCAAGGGACCTCTGGATCTGTACCCAAGAAGCACGTAGGACGGAAAGGTGATCCTCCACAGCCGGAATATCCTGGGGAGAGAATACCTCCGGTAACACGGCAGGTTGGAACCCATAATTGGCCATGAAGGGAGACGTCCCAGAGGAAGAGTTCACCGCCGTGTTCCTGGCAAACTCAGCCCAAGGCAGGAGGTCAACCCAATTGTCTTGGTGATCGGAGACATAGCAACGAAGGAATTGCTCCAAGGCCTGATTGGCTCGTTCTGCGGCCCCATTGGACTGAGGGTGGTAGGCCGAGGAGAAAGAGAGATGAATCCCCAACTGGGAGCAAAAGGCGCGCCAGAACCTGGACACAAACTGACTCCCCCGATCCGACACAATCTCCTTGGGCAAACCGTGCAACCGGAAGACCTCCCTGGCAAAAATCGAGGCCAACTCTTGTGCAGAGGGTAACTTCTTGAGAGGAACACAGTGGCACATTTTGGAAAACCGATCCACAATCATGAGAATGACCGTATGGCCTCGGGATGCAGGGAGGTCCACAATGAAATCCATCCCCAGGTGTGACCATGGACGCTCCCCGGTGGCTATGGGTTGCAAAAGGCTCAACGGAAGGTGCCGAGGGGACTTACTCTGGGCACAAACGGAGCATGCCGCTACATATGCGGCGATGTCGGAACGTAGAGAAGGCCACCAGAACAGACGTGAAACAGCCCAGGACAGCTGATTCTTTCCAGGATGCCCCGCGGCCTTGGAGTTATGGTAGGTTCGCAACAACCGAGTGCGCAACTCCTCAGGCACAAAACATCTGCCGTTGGGTCTCCCAGAGGGAGCACCAGATTGAGCCGCCAAAATCTGCTCACCCAGGGGAGAGGTCAGGCTGGTGCGAATGGCGGCCAGGATCTGATTCGGAGGTATGACCGAAGTCGGAATCGACTCCTCCCCGGACAGCTCGGAGTACTGCCGTGATAAGGCATCCGCTCTGATGTTCTTGGAACCGGGTAGGTAGGAGACCACGTAATTAAAACGTGACAAGAACAGAGCCCATCTGGCCTGACGTGGTGTCAATCTCTTGGCCTCAGAGAGGTAGGTCAGATTCTTGTGGTCCGTCAGGATGAGAACCGGAACCACCGAGCCCTCGAGCAAGTGCCTCCATTCTTTAAGGGCCTGCACGATGGCCAATAACTCCCTGTCACCAATCTGATAGTTGCACTCCGCGGAAGACAGTTTCCGGGAGTAAAACCCACAAGGAAGCAGAGGGCCCTCTGGTGTTCTACGCTGAGACAGAAGGGCGCCTACTCCCGTCTCAGACGCGTCCACCTCGAGGACAAAAGGCAACCCAGGGTTGGGATGCGACAGAATCGGAGCCGACACAAAGGCGGACTTTAGAGCCTCAAAAGCTCGGATGGCCTCGAGCGGCCAGACCTGGGGATTACTGCCCTTCCTGGTCAGATCCGTGAGAGGCTTGGTTAGCATGGAAAAGTCCCTGATGAACTTCCGATAATAATTGGCGAAGCCCAAAAAGCGCTGCAGGGCACGAAGACCACTGGGCTGGGGCCACTGTAAGACAGCCGAAACCTTCTCAGGATCCATGGAGAACCCCTCAGCGGAAATGATGTAACCTAAGAAGGTTACCTGGGATCGGTGAAATTCGCATTTCTCAAGCTTACCGAACAGCTTGTTCTCTCGTAACCGTTGCAACACTCGTCTGACATCCAGAATGTGGGCCTCCATGGACTCAGAATATACCAAGATGTCATCCAAATAGACCACCACACATTGCTGCAACAGGTCACGGAAAACATCGTTGATGAATTCCTGGAAGACTGCGGGCGCATTGCACAACCCAAAGGGCATAACCAAGGATTCATAATGACCGGTCCTGGTGTTAAACGCGGTCTTCCACTCATCGCCCGCCTTGATCCTTACCAGGTTATATGCCGCCCTCAGGTCGAGTTTGGTAAAGACCGTGGCCCCTTTGAGGCGATCGAACAGCTCGGAAATCAAGGGTATCGGGTAAGCGTTCTTGATCGTGATGCGATTGAGACCCCTGTAATCGATGCAAGGCCTCAACTCACCGCCCTTCTTTTTCACAAAGAAAAATCCAGCCCCTGCCGGGGACGAGGATTTGCGAATGTGTCCGCGTGAAAGCGCCTCCCTCACGTACTCCTCCATGACCTCATTCTCCGCTACCGACAGTGGATAGACTTTGCCACGAGGAGGAACGGCACCAGATTGTAACTCTATGGCACAATCGTATGGGCGGTGCGGAGGTAGGGCAACCGCACGCACCTTATCGAATACATCCCGGTACTCCTCGTATTCAGGAGGCAACAGAGAGTCCGAGGAAGTACACAGCAACTTGACAGGCCCATGGATGCAACTAGCCCCACACTGCGGTGACCACGAGAGGATCTCGGCCGATCTCCAATCGAAAGTCGGATTATGCTTCTGGAGCCAGGGGTACCCCAAGACCACCGAGTAGTGTGGAGACGAAATAACCTGGAGACAGACAGACTCTCTGTGAACGGCACCAATGGCCATCCCCACTGGAAGGGTCTCCTGAGTCACGTGTGGCGGCAGAAGGGGTCTGCCGTCTATCGCCTCAAGAGCCAGTGGGGAACCTCGAGGCTGCAGAGGAATGGAATTGGCGGCAGCGAACACACTATCAATGAACAAACCACCAGCACCAGAGTCCACCAACGCCTGGGTCGTCACCGAGCCCCCGACCCAGGAGAGGACAACAGTAATCAGTGGTTTGTCAACACGGGAAACCGGGGACGAGGAGACTCCACCCAAGATCTGCCCCCGACAGGATCTCAGGTGCGAGCGTTTCCCGGACGGTTCGGGCATGCCAACAGAAAATGCCCACCGAGACAACAGTACATGCAACGGCCCTCGCGTCTCCGGAGTACCCTCTCCCCCTCGGACAGGCGAGCAAACCCCAGCTGCATGGGTTCACCCCCAGACAAGTCATCCCCAGGAGGCGTGGGAGGAGAGGGAGGCACGGGTGGGACAGAAAACGTAGGCGCCAATCTGTTAGAAGACCTCCGCAGGCTCTCCTTAAAGGAAGGTCTCTCCCTGAGTCTGGTGTCAATCAAAATCAGGAAAGAAATAAGAGCCTCGAGCTCCACTGGTAGGTCCTTAGCTGCAACCTCATCCTTCAAGGCATCCGAGAGACTATGAGAGAAAGCAGCGACCAGAGCCTCATTATTCCAGCCCACCTCTGCTGCCAGGGTACGAAACTCAATGGCGTATTCAGCTACGGATCGTGAACCCTGTCTGATGGACATAAGGAGCTTCGCAGCAGAGGCAGCACGAGCCGGCACATCGAATACCTTCCGAAGAGAAGCAACAAAACCGGAAAACTCGGCAACCACCGGATTGTTGTTCTCCCATAAAGGGCTGGCCCAGGCCAAGGCCTTGTCCGAGAGCAGCGAGATCAAGAAGCCCACCTTTGATCTCTCAGTAGGAAAGGCATGTGGCAGCAACTCGAAATAAATGCCCACCTGGTTAAGGAAACCTCGGCACTGAGTTGGCTCTCCCCCAAAGCGCTGTGGAAGGGGGGCAGAACCGGTCATACCCCGAAACACCGCAGGCGCAGCAACAGGTGTCGGGGTAGACTCTGGCGCAACAACCGGAGCGGCAGTAGGAGCGGGCCCAGGAGCGACAACCGACCCATCGGCAACGGAAGCTAAATGAGCCGTGCGTTCAAGCAGGGTTTGCAACGCCACAGCGAACCGACCCAACAGGTGATCCTGCTGATCAAGTCTGGCAACCAGCGTAGGTAGCGAGGATGGCCCTGTACCGTCAGAATTCATGGCTTGGTCCTAATGTCATGGAACCATGAACCAGACGTACAACAAGAGATGAGTGGAAATAAGAAGGCTTTATTGGAAATCAAGCTGTAAGGCAAAAGTCCAAACGGATGGCTAAACCGAAGCAGGGTCTTGCGAAGCCAGAGGTCAGGAACCAGAAGGGTAGTCAGACGAAGCCTGGATCAGGA
Source organism: Bufo gargarizans (assembly GCF_014858855.1). Classification (NCBI taxonomy): domain Eukaryota; kingdom Metazoa; phylum Chordata; class Amphibia; order Anura; family Bufonidae; genus Bufo; species Bufo gargarizans. Next base: position 10,303,125 of record NC_058084.1, on the reverse strand, counting down.
ACCAGCAGGGTAGTCAGACGAAGCCTGGATCAGGAACCAGCAGGGTAGTCAGACGAAGCCAGGATCAGGAACCAGCAGGGTAGTCAGACGAAGCCAGGATCAGGAACCAACGGGGTAGTCAGACGAGGCCAGGATCAGGAACCAGAAGCAGCAGCAGTCTTAGAAGCATGTGAACACAGGAGGACCAAGCAAGGAACTGAAGCCACAGACCTCCTATATATATGAGCTAGGCATCCAGCTCCTCCCAGTGGGAAGGAGAAGCCGCAGGGTGGGAGGCTACAAGAAACCCAGAAACCAAGATGGCCGCCAGCACATGTCAAACGAAGGAGAACAGCAAGAAGGTAAGATCATGACACCAAGTGCATTTAACCCTCAATGGTGTGGTTGTTTTTTGGCTAAAGCCTACATCAGGGTGAAGCTGTCACACCAAGTGCATTTAACCAGCAATAGTCTGTTTATTTTTTGGCCATATACTACATCAGGGGCAAGCTGCGCCTGTCACCAAGTGCATTTAACCCTCAATGGTGTGGTTGTTTTTTGGCTAAAGCCTACATCAGGGTGAAGCTGTCACACCAAGTGCATTTAACCAGCTATAGTCTGTTTATTTTTTGGCCATATACTACATCAGGGGCAAGCTGCGCCTGTCACCAAGTGCATTTAACCCTCAGTAGTGTGGTTGGTCATGCTGTCACACCAAGTGCATTTAACCAGCAATAGTCTGTTTATTTTTTGGCCATATACTACATCAGGGGCAAGCTGCGCCTGTCATCAAGTGCATTTAACCCTCAGTAGTGTGGTTGGTCAAGCTGTCACACCAAGTGCATTTAACCAGCAATAGTGTGGTTATTTTTTGGCCATATTTCAGTCTAATTCTGTCAGTAAACGTATACCTGTCACCCAGCGCCTAAATACTAGGCCTCAAGTTTATATCCAGCTAAATCTGTCGTTACCGCTGTACTGTTGTGGCTGGGCTAGTTATTTAGTGTCCGTCAAAGCACAGTTTTTGTTCTGGGTTGAAATACAATTCCCAATTTAGCAATTTCCTAATTTAGTGGTTTCTGCTGTATCAGAGCTATTTGAAATCTATCCCTAAAAGGGTATATAATATTCAAGGTGCACATAGGGTTATTCTGAATAACTTCACACACACGCTACTGTGCATTTCCAAGTCTAATTCTGTCAGTAAACCTAAACCTGTCACCCAGCGCCTAAATACTAGGCCTCAAATTTATAGTCAGCTAAATCTGTGGTTACTGCTGTGCCTGTATTAGTGTAATACGGTACCTAAATAGTTAGCCAGATAGTGTTAGTTGTCTTTAAAAAAAGGCCTGAATTTGAATTCAATACATTGGTTTAAATAATATTTTTGTTGTTGTGGTGAACGATAACAATGAGGAAAACATCTAGTAAAGGACGCGGACGCGGACATGGTCGTGGTGGTGTTAGTGGACCCTCTGGTGCTGGGAGAGGACGTGGCCGTTCTGCCACAGCCACACGTCCTAGTGTACCAACTACCTCAGGTCCCAATTTGGTGGGGCCCAATGCCGTTCTAAGGATGGTAATGCCTGAGCAGGTACAGGCATTAGTCAAATGGGTGGCCGACAGTGGATCCAGCACGTTCACATTATCTCCCACCCAGTCTTCTGCAGAAAGCGCACAGATGGCGCCTGAAAACCAAGCCCATCAGTCTGTCACATCACCCCCATGCATACCAGGGAAACTGTCTGAGCCTCAAGTTATGCAGCAGTCTCTTATGCTGTTTGAAGACTCCGCTGGCAGGGTTTCCCAAGGGCATCCATCTAGCCCTTCCCCAGCGGTGAAAGACATAGAATGCACTGACGCACAACCACTTATGTTTCCTGATTATGAGAACATGGGAATACCACCTCAGCATGTCTCTGATGATGACGAAACACAGGTGCCAACTGCTGCGTCTTTCTGCAGTGTGCAGACTGAACAGGAGGTCAGGGATTAAGACTGGGTGGAAGACGATGCAGGGGACGATGAGGTCCTAGACCCCACATGGAATGAAGGTCGTGCCACTGACTTTCACAGTTCAGAGGAAGAGGCAGTGGTGAGACCGAGCCAACAACGTAGCAAAACAGGGAGCAGTGGGCAAAAGCAGAACACCCGCCGCCAAGAGACTCCGCCTGCTACTAACCGCCGCCATCTGGGACCGAGCACCCCAAAGGCAGCTTCAAGGAGTTCCCTGGCATGGCACTTCTTCAAACAATGTGCTGACGACAAGACCCGAGTGGTTTGCACGCTGTGCCATCAGAGCCTGAAGCGAGGCATTAACGTTCTGAACCTTAGCACAACCTGCATGACCAGGCACCTGCATGCAAAGCATGAACTGCAGTGGAGTAAACACCTTAAAAACAAGGAAGTCACTCAGGCTCCCCCTGCTACCTCTTCTGCTGCTGCCGCCTCGGCCTCTTCTGCTGCTGCCGCCTCGGCCTCTTCTGCTGCTGCCGCCTCGGCTTCTTCCTCCGCCTCTGGAGGAACGTTGGCACCTGCCGCCCAGCAAACTGGGGATGTACCACCAACACCACCACCTCCGTCACCAAGCATCTCAACCATGTCACACGGCAGCGTTCAGCTCTCCATCTCACAAACATTTGAGAGAAAGCGTAAATTCCCACCTAGCCACCCTCGATCCCTGGCCCTGAATGCCAGCATTTCTAAACTACTGGCCTATGAAATGCTGTCATTTAGGCTGGTGGACACAGACAGCTTTAAACAGCTCATGTCGCTTGCTGTCCCACAGTATGTTGTTCCTAGCCGGCACTACTTCTCCAAGAGAGCCGTGCCTTCCCAGCACAACCAAGTATCCGATAAAATCAAGTGTGCACTGCGCAACGCCATCTGTGGCAAGGTCCACCTAACCACAGATACGTGGACCAGTAAGCACGGCCAGGGACGCTATATCTCCCTAACTGCACACTGGGTAAATGTAGTGGCAGCTGGGCCCCAGGCGGAGAGCTGTTTGGCGCACGTCCTTCTGCCGCCAAGGATCGCAGGGCAACATTCTTTGCCTCCTGTTGCCACCTCCTCCTTCTCGGCTTCCTCCTCCTCTTCTTCCACCTGCTCATCCAGTCAGCCACACAACTTCACCACCAACTTCAGCACAGCCCGGGGTAAACGTCAGCAGGCCATTCTGAAACTCATATGTTTGGGGGACAGGCCCCACACCGCACAGTAGTTGTGGCGGGGTATAGAACAACAGACCGACGAGTGGTTGCTCCCGGTGAGCCTCAAGCCCGGCCTGGTGGTGTGTGATAATGGGCGAAATCTCGTTGCAGCTCTGGGACTAGCCGGTTTGACGCACATCCCTTGCTTGGCGCATGTGCTGAATTTGGTGGTGCAGAAGTTCATTCACAACTACCCCGACAAGTCAGAGCTGCTGCATAAAGTGCGGGCCGTCTGTTCGCGCTTCCGGCGTTCACATCCTGCCGCTGCTCGCCTGTCTGCGCTACAGCGTAACTTCGGCCTTCCCGCTCACCGCCTCATATGCGACGTGCCCACCAGGTGGAACTCCACCTTGCACATGCTGGACAGACTGTGCGAGCAGCAGCAGGCCATAGTGGAGTTTCAGCTGCAGCACGCACGGGTCAGTCGCACTACGGAACAGCACCACTTCACCACCAATGACTGGGCCACCATGCGAGACCTGTGTGCCCTGTTGCGCTTTTTCGAGTACTCCACCAACATGGCCAGTGGCGATGACACCGTTATCAGCGTTACAATACCACTTCTATGTCTCCTTGAGAAAACACTTAGGGCGATGATGGAAGAGGAGGTGGCCCAGGAGGAGGAGGAGGAGGAGGAGGAGGAAGAGGGGTCATTTTTAGCACTTTCAGGCCAGTCTCTTCGAAGTGACTCAGAGGGAGGTTTTTTGCAACAGCAGAGGCCAGGTACAAATGTGGCCAGCCAGGGCCCACTACTGGAGGACGAGGAGGAGGAGGAGGTGGAGGAGGATGAGGATGAAGCTTGGTCACAGCGGGGTGGCACCCAACGCAGCTCGGGCCCATCACTGGTGCGTGGCTGGGGGGAAAGGCAGGATGATGACGATACGCCTCCCACAGAGGACAGCTTGTCCTTACCCCTGGCACACATGAGCGACTACATGCTGCAGTGCCTGCGCAACAACAGCAGAGTTGCCCACATTTTAACGTGTGCGGACTACTGGGTTGCCACCCTGCTGGATCCACGGTACAAAGACAATGTGCCCACCTTACTTCCTGCACTGGAGCGTGATAGGAAGATGCGCGAGTACAAGCGCACGTTGGTAGACGCGCTACTGAGAGCATTCCCAAATGTCACAGGGGAACAAGTGGAAGCCCAAGGCCAAGGCAGAGGAGGAGCAAGAGGTCGCCAAGGCAGCTGTGTCACGGCCAGCTCCTCTGAGGGCAGGGTTAGCATGGCAGAGATGTGGAAAAGTTTTGTCAACACGCCACAGCTAACTGCACCACCACCTGATACGCAACGTGTTAGCAGGAGGCAACATTTCAACAACATGGTGGAACAGTACGTGTGCACACCCCTCCACGTACTGACTGATGGTTCGGCCCCATTCAACTTCTGGGTCTCTAAATTGTCCACGTGGCCAGAGCTAGCCTTTTATGCCTTGGAGGTGCTGGCCTGCCCGGCGGCCAGCGTTTTGTCTGAACGTGTATTCAGCACGGCAGGGGGCGTCATTACAGACAAACGCAGCCGCCTGTCTACAGCCAATGTGGACAAGCTGACGTTCATAAAAATGAACCAGGCATGGATCCCACAGGACCTGTCCATCCCTTGTGCAGATTAGACATTAACTACCTCCCCTTAACCATATATTATTGTACTCCAGGGCACTTCCTCATTCAATCCTATTTTTATTTTCATTTTACCATTATATTGCGAGGCAACCCAAAGTTGAATGAACCTCTCCTCTGCCTGGGTGCTAGGCCTAAATATATGCCAATGGACTGTTGCAGTGGTGGCTGACATGAAGCCTGATTCTCTGCTATGACATGCAGACTAATTCTCTGCTGACATGAAGACAGATTCTCTGTTACGGGACCTCTCTCCTCTGCCTGGGTGCTGGGCCTAAATATATGCCAATGGACTGTTGCAGTGGTGGCTGACGTGAAGCCTGATTCTCTGCTATGACATGCAGACTGATTCTCTGCTGACATGAAGCCAGATTCTCTGCTATGGGACCTCTCTCCAATTGATATTGGTTAATTTTTATTTATTTTATTTTTATTCATTTCCCTATCCACATTTGTTTGCAGGGGATTTACCTACATGTTGCTGCCTTTTGCAGCCCTCTAGCCCTTTCCTGGGCTGTTTTACAGCCTTTTTAGTGCCGAAAAGTTCGGGTCCCCATTGACTTCATTGGGGTTCGGGTTCGGGACGAAGTTCGGATCGGGTTCGGATCCCGAACCCGAACATTTCCGGGAAGTTCGGCTGAACTTCTCGAACCCGACCATCCAGGTGTCCGCTCAACTCTAGTTAAAACCAGACGGGCCAAACTTGCTGTATGGATCAAAAATGGCAGCTGGATTATAGCCTTAAGGGAGGTCTCGTTGGTTATCGGAATGAACCACGTAAATCACTCCACTAACTAGACCCTAATTCATCATAGCTAATATGTTGTTTTAGTCAGTGTTTGGTTAGTGTTTTGCATTTGTATTTGATCAGAATTTGTGGGTCCAAAACACAGATGAGATGCAAATGTTTCCATTACATTTTATTTCTGTTTTGGACCCACTCCTGTTTTTTTTAGCTAACAATTAGCGTTGAGCTAATCAAATTGACTTCGATCCGAATTTCAGGAAAAAAAATTTACTCGCCACAAAGCTGAATTTCCTCACGCTTCATGGTAACAAATCAATTTTTTCTGAAATGGTGGCAAAAAAAAACAAACATACTCACCTCATTCATCTGCACACTCAGAGGCCGTTGCTGCCATCTTGATGGAAGGTAACACGCAAAATCTCATGCAGGGTGATGTGTCACGTGACCACGCCAGCGCACTAGCCAGCGTGATGACGTCATCATGTCACCACGCGAGATCTCATGCGGGGTCTTCAATCAAGATGGCCGTGATGGCCTTTCCGCGAGCAAATGTGAGGTGAGTGTTTTTTTTTTTTTTAAACCGGATTAACCCCTGAAAGCCCACAATTCTAGCATCAGATGCCACAATCAATGATGAACGCGTCATCTGAGGGGTTCAATGACGGTGGCGGTTCCCAGTCATTGCGCCGACTACATACAAAGAAATGCGCTTTGTGATTAAATAATTTGTCGTGAATCAAATGTCTATGTGAAATTCATTGAAGGAGCCAAATCAATTTTAATCACTACTTACAATTACTGATCAAATACTGAGGCAAAACACTGACAAACTACTGACCATCTGAAAGAGGCTTTGTGAATGCTCAAAATACAGCATTGGTTTTTTTTTGTTAGTTTTTTTCTGATGGATCAGAATGGAAACATAAACAGTGATATTAACACAGCCTTACTGCCACTGCTGCTGCCCCCTCCTCACTCTGTCATGGGGCCACTACTGCCACTGCTGCTGCCCCCCTCCTCACTCTGTCATGGGGCCACTACTGCCACTGCTGCTGCCCCCCTCCTCACTCTGTCAAGGGGCCACTTTTGTCACGGTTACTGCCACTTCTACTGCTACCACCTCTGTTCCCACTCTGTCATGGGGACACTACTGCCGCTGCTGCTGCCACCGTCCCCACTCTGTCATGAGGCCACTACTTGAATCTTGGGGAACTGCGTGGTTAAGTCCTTGGCTTTAAATTAGACCTGACACTTTTATTAACCTGTAATACTGACACACAGTAATTCCACACCTAACAGAAGCGATTAGCTGTGAGATGTAGATGGTGATAAAGTACAACAGCTTGTAATTCTTACAGCACAGTACCTACAGAACAGATTGACTATGAATGTGGGTGCACTAGAATGTAATGCACATGGCGATACCCTCTCCCTGCACTGTCCCTGCAGTTTAAAGGGAACCTGTCACCGGGATTTTGTGTATAGAGCTGAGGACATGGGTTGCTAGATGGCCGCTAGCACATCCGCAATACCCAGTCCCCATAGCTCTGTGTGCTTTTATTGTGTAAAAAAAAAACTATTTGATACATATGCAAATTAACCTGAGATGAGTCCTGTCCCTGACTCATCTCACATACAGGACTCATCTCAGGTTAATTTGCATATGTATCAAATCGTTTTTTTTACACAATAAAAGCACTCAGAGCTATAGGGACTGGGTATTGCGGATGTGCTAGCGGCCATCTAGCAACCTATGTCCTCAACTGTATTCCCAAAATCCTGGTGACAGGTTCCCTTTAAGTTCCAAGCCTTCAAACTGAGATTGAGCCACCAAGTGGGATGCATATGTTTAGGCAGAGTGGCCTGGGTATACCAGATTTATTGTGATTCATGATTAGGAATGAGTGGACCCATGGATGTTCGGCTTCGTCGGGTTCGGGAACCGAACTTGACCCGAACTCGAACCAGAACCCCATTGAAGTCAATGGGGATCCGAACTTTGGTGCACAAAAATGGCTGTAAAATAGTCATAGTAAGGGATAGAGGGCTGCAAAAGGAAGCAAAATGGGGGTACGAGTAGGGGAGGTAGCCAACACTTTTTTTTTTTTTTTCCTTTATTAATTTATTAATTTATTTTTCATAAATTTATGAAGGCCCCAAAACATTTGGAAATAGAAAAGAGAATGTAAAGAGTGTGCTGGAGTATAACAATGGTGGCCGGTATACATGTCTACTCAGCACAAGGTACGGACAAGTCCTGTGGGATCCATGCCTGGTTCATTTTAATGAACGTGAGCTTGTCCACGTTGGCTGTGGACAGGCGGCTGCGCTTGTCTGTGATGACGCCCCTGCCGTGCTAAACACACGTTCAGATAATACACTGGCTGCTGGGCAGGCCAGCACCTCCAAGGCGTAAAGGGCAAGCTCAGGCCATGTGCCCAATTTGGAGACCCAGAAATTGAATGGGGGAGACCCATCGTTCAGTATGTGTGGGCGTGTGCACACATACTGCTCCACCATGTTGGTGAAATGCTGCCTCCTGCTAAGACATTCCGTATCAGCTGGTTGTTGTGGCGTGCTGACAAAGCTTTTCCACATTTTGGCCATGCTAACCCTGCCTTCTGAGGTGCTGGCGGTGCCCCAGCTGCGTTGGCGACCTCTTCCTCCTCCTCCTCTGCCTTCTGCCTTGTGCTTCCACTGAGCCCCTGCTGTCAGATGTGAATGCCATCAGCAGCGCGTCAAACAGCGAGCGCTTGTACTCGCGCATCTTCCGATCACACTCCAGTGATGGAATTAAGGACAGCACATTGTCCTTGTAGCGGGGATCCAGCAGGGTGGCCATCCAGTAATCAGAACTGGTTAGAATGTGGGCAACTCAGCGGTTGTTGTGCAGGCACTGCAGCATATAGTCGCTCATGTGTGCCAGGCTGCCCAGAGGCAACGACAAGCTATCCTCTGTGGGAGGTGTATCATCTGTGTCCTCTGTATCCCCCCAGCCATGCTCCATTGATGCCCATAAGCTGCTTTGGGTGCCATCCTGCTGTGAACATGGTTCCTCCTCCTCATCCTGCAGAACTGTGCCTTGGCTGGATAGTTGTGTACCTGGCCTCTTTTGGTGCAGCAAACCACCCTCAGAGCCACTTGTGAATGACTGGCCTGATAACCGTGGAAATTATCCCTCTTCCTCCTGTGCCACATCCTCATCCACCCGAAGTGTTTTTTCAAGGAGACATAGAAGTGGGATAGTAACTCTGAGGACGACGTCATTGAGACTGGCCATGTTGGTGGAGTACTCGAAACAGCGCAACACGACACACACGTCCCGCATGGAGGCCCACTCGTTGGTGGTGAAGTGGTGCTGTTCCGCAGAGCAACTCACCCTGTGGGTATGTCGCATATGAGGTGGTGAGCTGGAAGGCCAAAGTTATGCTGCAGCGCAGGCGAGCAGCAGTAGGGTGAGAATGCTGAAAGCATGCACAGATGGCCCGCACTTTCTGCAGCAGTTCTGACATATCGGGGTAATTTTTCAGGAACCTCTGTACCACCAAATTCAGCACATGTTCCAGGCAAGGAATGTGCGTCAAACTGGCTAGGCCCAGAGCTGCTATGAGATTTTGCCCGTTATCGCACACCACCAGACCAGGCTTGAGGCTCAGTGGCACCAACCACTCATTGGTCTGTTGTTTCATGCCCATCCACAGCAACTGTGCGGTGGGGTTTTTTTCCCCTAAACAGATGAGTTTCAAAACAGTCTGCTGTTGTTTCCCCCTCGCTGTGCTGAAGTTGGTGGTGAAGGCTGACTGGATGAGGAGGTGGTAGATGAGGAAGGTGAGTAGGAGGAAGAGGCAACAGGAGGCAACGAGAAATGTCCTGCAATCTTGGGTGGCGGTAGGACATGCATCAAACTGCTATCTGCCTCAGGTCCAGCCACCACTGCATTTACACAATGTGCAGTTAGGGAGATATAACATCCCTGACTATGCTTACTGGTCCATGTATCGGTAGTTATGCAACAGACAGCGTTGCGCAGTGCACATCTGATTTTGTCCACCACTTGGTTGTGCAGAGCCGGGATGGCTCGCCTAGAAAAGTAGTGGAGGCTTGGAATTACGTACTGTCACTGTCACAGCCACTGCCATAAGGTTTTTAAAAGTCTATGTCTCCACCAAACAGAATGACAGCATTTCAAAGGCCAGGAATTTTGAAATGCTGGCAATCATGGGTGGGGGGGGGGGTTACTTTCTCTTTCTCCCCAGTGTTTTGGGGATGGACAGCTGAGGGCTTCCATGGGACATTGTGGAGATGCTGAGTGACAGTGTTGGAGGTGGTGGTGTTGCGGCCACTTCCTCTATTTGTGGGGTGGCAGGTGCCACTGTCACTCCAGAAGGGGAGGAAGAGGCCAAGACTGCAACAGAAGAGGAAGCAAGAGAAGCCTGAGATATTTTGTGGTTTTTCAGGTGTGTACTCCACTGCAGTTTGTGCTTTGCATTTATATGCCTGATCATGCAGGTGGTGCTCAGGTTTAGAACATTTATGCCTCGCTTCAGGCTCTGTTTGCACAGCGTGCAAACCACTCGTGTCTTGTCAGCACATTGCACATTGTCTGAAGAACTGCCATGCCAGGGAACTTCTTGGAGCTGGCCTTGGTGTGTTCAGTCCCTGGGTGCGGTGGGTAGTAGCAGGCATACTGGCTAGGGAACGGCCACTCTGCTTTTGCACCCTGCGCCCCCTTTTGCTGTGCGGCTGGCGCTGTGTCACCACCACCTCTTCCTCCGAACTACACACGTCACTTACATGACCTTTATTCCATGTGGGGTCTAGAACCTCATCATCCTCTACAGCATCTTCCACCCACTCTTCACACCTGCATTCCTTGCTGGTATGCACATGGCAGAAAGCCCCAGCAGTTGGCACCTGTGTTTCATTATCATCATCAGAGACGTGCTGCGGTGGTCCTCCCATGTCCACATCCTGAAACATAAGTGGTTGGGCATCGGTGCACTCAATCTCTTCCACTTCTGGAGCAGGGCTATGTAGCTGGCCCATGAAAACCCTGCTAACCGAGTCATCAAAAAGCATAAGAGACTGCTGCATGACTTGGGGCTCAGACTGCTTGGCTGATTTACAAGGGGGTGAGGTGAAAGACAGATGCCCATGGGCTGCAGGTGCCAACTCTGCAGTTTCAGCAGGGGACTGGGTGGGAGACAATGTGAAGGAACTGGAGGCACTGTCAGCCATCCAATCTACTATCGCCTGTACTTGTTCTGGCCTCACCATTTGTAGAGCCGCATTCAGTCCTACCAAATAACGCTGAACGTCCTGTCGCCTACTCGCACCTGGGGAAGGTGTTGCACTTGTGCGTGTAACTGGCACAGATCGACCACGTCCTCTCCCTACAACAGGAGCTCCAACAGCACCAGCAGCACCACATAACTTATTTGATGCTCTCCTCATTCTTTGAGGTCATCCACCGAACTAACAGATGGATTAACTATATTAATTTCCCTGTCACGTATGCAGTGCAGGTGTTCCTTTCACCAAAAATGGGTATATGTCACCCATCGAACTAACAGACGGATTAACTATAATATTTTTGTGTCAGGCAAATAGCCAGATTCCTAACACTTTCCCCTCACTTCAGCTGCTTCCTGTCCCTGCACTACTCAGAGCTGATGGGCGGTGCTACACGTGATCCAGTTTATATAGAGGCGGGGTCACATGATGCACCAGCCAATCACAGCCATGCCATTATTAGGCATGGCTATGATGGCTTCTAAGTGTCCACAGCTTAAAAGCTTGTTGATTGGCTGCCCTGCAGCCTTTCAAAAGCTTTATTAAATGCCAGATCACCGAACTTGAACCCAAAATTTTTCGGCAAAGTTCGGGTTCGGTTCCGGGTACCCGAACTTGCAAAGTTCAGTACGGAACTCAACACTATTCACGATAATTTAATTCAGAACAAATTGAAATCCTTGATGAACTTCTGCAAATTGTTTGAAATACATTTTTCCAAACTTCGCTCATCTCTAATTACTACCATATAGTGACTATACAGTGGTATATACCAGTTCTACACCGGTACTCTGCAGACTATGTAGAGTTCAACTGCAGTAAAATCCATTGACTTACAGTTCACATGTGTTTTCCCATTGAAGTTGTTTACTTTTTCTGTCTTTTCCAAATGGCCCAGACCACAATGATTACTTCTTCCAGCCATGACCTGTCTCTGAAAAGTTCTTAACAAAGACACTTTTGTCTCCACACTTTTCCAGTGTTCTCTGCACTTTTCCACAACCTACACAAACTTCCCTTCCTGCTGATATTCCCTATTCTGTGCCTGTTGCTTCCCCATCTGCCCTTATTACCGTACATACTGTGTGGTACTATGCCCCCCAAATACTGTACTTCATATTTAGCATCATAACTATAACTAAATATGCCAGACTTAAATACTCCCAAAATAATATGTCTGCCACAGATGCATCCAATATGCTAAGCCAGCCACGCATAACAAAAAAATTATATCCAGCCACATATGGCACCAAAATGAGGTGTCAGCCATATATAGCACTAAATAATATGCCAGCCACAGATGGCACCAAACTAATATGCCAGCCACAAATGTCTAAAATGAATACCAGTTGTACTCGCCTCACTACACTGTGCTGAGTCCTTTCACAGTCCCACCTGGTACATTCTCTGCTTGGTCCTGTGATACTGTCGTTCAGAGGTACATTGAGGCCTGAGTTCTACAAGAGGGCAAATGGTAGGGCAGGGAACATATAGCTCTCTGCTCCACCACAGAGGTAGAGTTCAACTGTATCTTTGTCCTGTGGATACCGATACAATTGAGAGTGGTGCTCACCATTCTAAACCTTCCCTGGTGGGTGCCAAGATGTACGTGGGGTCAGGGCCACCACCCTTTGCCCACTCTAGCCATTTCTCTGCAGTTTCTAACAGTCTTTAACAGTTTTTTACTTGGCTCCTGCAGAAGAAGAGCATGGACCCTGAGCACTGTGTTCAGAGTAGGTCCCAGATTAACTCCCAGTCTCAAGTACTGGTACATCCAGAGACTCTTGTAACTGACTTGGCTTCTCTGTGGACACATGCCACAATTTACTGACCATCTCATCCCTGAAGATTCCAAGACGTCCATCAGCAGTAGTATTAGTTTCTTTGTACCTCATCCATACCTCCTCCACTCCATAGCTCATATATCAAATCTGCTTCAGATAAAGTGTAGCTATATCTCTAGCGGCAACAGGAACTAAACAGATACCATGTTTCATTCTCTAAGCCAGTGTTTCTCAACTCCAGTCCTCAGGACCCACTTACCGGCCATGTTTTCAGGATTTCCTTAGTACTGAGCAGATGATGTAATTATTGTAAATGCATCAGGACTTACCTCATGTCCTCATTCTGTGGGATATTCACAAATCATGACCGGTAGGTGGGTCCTGCAGACTGGAGTTGGGAAATACTGCAGTTTACACCAGGAATACTGAACTCTGATTGGTTATTGTAAGCAACAAGTCTTCTACTTTTGCAAATAGTATTGATACACGAGGCCCTTTATGTATCTGGACTTTCACAATACTGGCTGATTGCATAAATTCACTGCATTATTGATGCAGGCCACCCTATTCCAGATTATTTATAAATATTTATGCATTCACTAACATTTCTATGGAGAGATCCCAGTTCCACACAGTAATTAAATTGACTCTGTTTATAAATAAGATTGTAGTTTATAAATGTTACATTGTAACAGAATGCATTATGCAAAGATGATACCATGTGCCTTGAAATGAATTTCTCTACAGTTCAGAGGATACTGAAATAAAAGCCATTCTACTCCCAATCTATATCAACTAAACAGATGGCAGCGCTAGCACTGGCTTTGCCAACAACTCTTATCTCAGACAGCTTAACCGGGTGATGTATGAAACTGTCAAGATATGCACATCTTGCTCCTTGCATCTGCATCACATATTTGAAAACTTGTTATCCCATCAGTCACTGAAACTGTTGGAGGGCTAGTCACCCATGACATCTAGAACATATACTACACTGACTAGAGACGGCACAGAATAGGAAACTGGAGCCTCTCTGCTACATAAAGGAATAGTTCCAAAAACAAGAGGATGGGGCGCTGCTGTCACAAGTATCCAATATCAATATCTAGTCTCAAGTGCATTTTTAATTGATCCCAATTGTAAATTATGTTTTGGTATGTAAGAGAAATGTTATATTTAAAGGGGTTGTGCAGGATTAGAAAAACATGGCTGCTTTCTTGAAGAAATAGCGCCGCTTCTTTTCTATGGGTTGTGTCTGGTATTGCAGCTCAGCTCTAATGAAATTAATTTGGCTGAGCTGCAATACCGCATAAGGCCTGGAAAGATGTGCCACTAATACTCCTTCTACAAGAAAGCAAATACGTTTTTGTAAACCTGGACAACATATTTAAAGGGATTCTGTCACCCAGATCATGCTTATAGAGCCGTTTATAGAGTCTGCTAGAGCTCCTATAGCATTTCCTTAATATAACTTGGTCATATATATGAATGATGTAATTTATGCAGAAAATCAATTTTATAAATATGTAAATTACCTCTGAAAAGAACCGAAGGAGCTGTCCCTAACATGTATGGAGTCCAGCTGCGCCCATTCCGAAGGAGCCTAGCACAAATCCACATCACAAAGTCCTCTCCTTGCTCCACCGTTGTCACGCAGAGGAATCGTCGTAATCTAGCACATGTGCCTGTACGCATGTAATCACCCACGCGGTCTTCCATCCCTGTACAGTGATCCCTCAAGATACAATGGCCCCAGGAAGGAATATTTTTTACTTTTTTGACCCATCGTAAGTTAAAACTAGACTCAACATGCAATGTCTGAGACTCAGATCCATCCAATCAAGGCCACTTCTCTGGTGAAATAGATAGTATTAGTTGCCAGTTATCAGCTTTTCCTGACTGTTATATGTAAGGACTTGTTTTATCAGTCTTAGTTATCAGTAGAGTTGAGCGAACACCTGGATGTTCGGGTTCGAGAAGTTCGGCCGAACATCCCGGAAATGTTCGGGTTCGGGATCCGAACCCGATCCGAACTTCGTCCCGAACCCGAACCCCATTGAAGTCAATGGGGACCCGAACTTTTCGGCACTAAAAAGGCTGTAAAACAGCCCAGGAAAGAGCTAGAGGGCTGCAAAAGGCAGCAACATGTAGGTAAATCCCCTGCAAACAAATGTGGATAGGGAAATGAATTAAAATAAAAATTAAATAAATAAAAATTAACCAAAATCAATTGGAGAGAGGTTCCATAGCAGAGAATCTGGCTTCCCGTCACCCACCACTGGAACAGTCCATTCTCAGATATTTAGGCCCCGGCACCCAGGCAGAGGAGAGAGGTCCCGTAACAGAGAATCTGTCTTCATGTCAGCAGAGAATTAGTCTGCATGTCATAGCAGAGAATGAGGCTTCACGTCAGCCACCACTGCAACAGTCCATTGGCATATATTTAGGCCCAGCACCCAGGCAGAGGAGAGAGGTCCCGTAACAGACAATCTGGCTTCATGTCAGCAGAGAATCAGTCTGCATGTCATAGCAGAGAATCAGGCTTCACGTCAGCCACCACTGCAACAGTCCATTGGCATATATTTAGGCCCAGCATCCAGGCAGAGGAGAGAGGTCCCGTAACAGACAATCAGGCTTCACGTCAGCAGAGAATTAGTCTGCATGTCATAGCAGAGAATCAGGCTTCACGTCACCCACCACTGCAACAGTCCATTGTCATATATTTAGGCCCAGCACACACACAGGCAGAGGAGAGAGGTCCCGTAACAGACAATCTGGCTTCATGTCAGCAGAGAATCAGTCTGCATGTCATAGCAGAGAATGAGGCTTCACGTCAGCCACCACTGCAACAGTCCATTGGCATATATTTAGGCCCAGCACCCAGGCAGAGGAGGGAGGTCCCGTAACAGAGAATCTGTCTTCATGTCAGCAGAGAATTAGTCTGCATGTCATAGCAGAGAATGAGGCTTCACGTCAGCCACCACTGCAACAGTCCATTGGCATATATTTAGGCCCAGCACCCAGGCAGAGGAGAGAGGTCCCGTAACAGACAATCTGGCTTCATGTCAGCAGAGAATCAGTCTGCATGTCATAGCAGAGAATCAGGCTTCACGTCACCCACCACTGCAACAGTCCATTGTCATAAATTTAGGCCCAGCACTAGTGTTGAGCGGCATGTCCCATATTCGAATTCGCGAAATTTTGTGAATATTCGAAAGAATATTCGTAAAATATTCGCGATTATTCAAATTCGTTATTATTTCGCATATGCGATAATTCGAATTTTCGCATCGCATAATACATATGCTATGCAAAATTCACATGTGCGCTAATGAAATCGCCTTACGAAGATTCGCAACTCAATTCAATCACTAATGTATGAATGCAATGCCCTTTGCCTCTGTTCTGGGACAAGTGTAGATATTCGCATGTGCGCTAATAAAATCGCCTTACGAAGATTCGCACCTCAATCACTTTCTAGGGAATGTGAGACTTTTGGGAATCAATCGAGATACAGTGGGGGGTGATGACAGTAGTTGACAGAGTACAGATCAATGTAATCTGTAAGGTGGAAAGTAAAATAAAAAATACGAATTTTCGTTAATCGAATTTTACGAAGTTCTACGTATTCGCGAATATGGTGCTATACTATATGAATGCACAGGCCTTTGCCTCTCTGTTCTGGGGACAAGTGTAGATATTTGCATTTGCGTTAATAAAATCGCCTTACGAAGATTCGCAGCTCAATTCAATCACTAATGTATGAATGCAAAGCCCTTTGCCTCTGTTCTGGGACAAGTGTAGATATTCGCATGTGCGCTAATAAAATCGCCTTACGAAGATTCGCAACTCAATTCACTAATGTATGAATGCAAAGCCCTTTGCCTCTGTTCTGGGACGTGCCGATATTCGCATGTGCGCTAATAAAATCGCCTTACGAAGATTCGCGCCTCAATCACTTTCTAGGCAATGTGAGTAAGATCTGAGCTGTTGGACCTTTGGGAAACAATCAATTATATGTGTACTGTAATTTTGTGGGGGGGGGGGGGAAAAAACAAAAAACGAATATTCGTTTTTACGAATATATAGCACTATATTCGAAATATTCGCGAAATCGCGAAGTTGCGATATGCGCGAAAAAAATTTGCTTTTCGAATATTCGCGCTCAACACTACCCAGCACCCAGGCAGAGGAGAGAGGTCCCGTAACAGACAATCTGGCTTCATGTCAGCAGAGAATCAGTCTGCATGTCATAGCAGAGAATGAGGCTTCACGTCAGCCACCACTGCAACAGTCCATTGGCATATATTTAGGCCCAGCACCCAGGCAGAGGAGGGAGGTCCCGTAACAGAGAATCTGTCTTCATGTCAGCAGAGAATTAGTCTGCATGTCATAGCAGAGAATGAGGCTTCACGTCAGCCACCACTGCAACAGTCCATTGGCATATATTTAGGCCTAGCACACAGGCAGAGGAGAGGTTCATTCAACTTTGGGTAGCCTCGCAATATAATGGTAAAATGAAAATAAAAATAGGATTGAATGAGGAAGTGCCCTGGAGTCCAATAATATATGGTTATGGGGAGGTAGTTAATGTCTAATCTGGACAAGGGACGGACAGGTCCTGTGGGATCCATGCCTGGTTCATTTTTATGAACGTCAGCTTGTCCACATTGGCTGTAGACAGGCGGCTGCGTTTGTCTGTAATGACGCCCCCTGCCGTGCTGAATACACGTTCAGACAAAACGCTGGCTGCCGGGCAGGCCAGCACCTCCAAGGCATAAAAGGCTAGCTCTGGCCACGTGGACAATTTAGAGACCCAGAAGTTGAATGGGGCCGAACCATCAGTCAGTACGTGGAGGGGTGTGCACACGTACTGTTCCACCATGTTAGTGAAATGTTGCCTCCTGCTAACACGTTGCGTATCAGGTGGTGGTGCAGTTAGCTGTGGCGTGTTGACAAAAGTTTTCCACATCTCTGCCATGCTAACCCTGCCCTCAGAGGAGCTGGCCGTGACACAGCTGCCTTGGCGACCTCTTGCTCCTCCTCTGCCTTGGCCTTGGGCTTCCACTTGTTCCCCTGTGACATTTGGGAATGCTCTCAGTAGCGCGTCTACCAACGTGCGCTTGTACTCGCGCATCTTCCTATCACGCTCCAGTGCAGGAAGTAAGGTGGGCACATTGTCTTTGTAGCGTGGATCCAGCAGGGTGGCAACCCAGTAGTCCGCACAGGTTAAAATGTGGGCAACTCTGCTGTCGTTGCGCAGGCACTGCAGCATGTAGTCGCTCATGTGTGCCAGGCTGCCCAGGGGTAAGGACAAGCTGTCCTCTGTGGGAGGCGTATCGTCATCGTCCTGCCTTTCCCCCCAGCCACGCACCAGTGATGGACCCGAGCTGCGTTGGGTGCCACCCCGCTGTGACCATGCTTCATCCTCATCCTCCTCCACCTCCTCCTCATCCTCGTCCTCCTCGTCCTCCAGTAGTGGGCCCTGGCTGGCCACATTTGTACCTGGCCTCTGCTGTTGCCAAAAACCTCCCTCTGAGTCACTTCGAAGAGACTGGCCTGAAAGTGCTAAAAATGACCCCTCTTCCTCCTCCTCCTCCTCCTCCTCCTGGGCCACCTCCTCTTCCATCATCGCCCTAAGTGTTTTCTCAAGGAGACATAGAAGTGGTATTGTAACGCTGATAACGGTGTCATCGCCACTGGCCATGTTGGTGGAGTACTCGAAACAGCGCAACAGGGCACACAGGTCTCGCATGGAGGCCCAGTCATTGGTGGTGAAGTGGTGCTGTTCTGTAGTGCGACTGACCCGTGCGTGCTGCAGCTGAAACTCCACTATGGCCTGCTGCTGCTCGCACAGTCTGTCCAGCATGTGCAAGGTGGAGTTCCACCTGGTGGGCACGTCGCATATGAGGCGGTGAGCGGGAAGGCCGAAGTTACGCTGTAGCGCAGACAGGCGAGCAGCAGCAGGATGTGAACGCCGGAAGCGCGAACAGACGGCCCGCACTTTATGCAGCAGCTCTGACATGTCGGGGTAGTTGTGAATGAACTTCTGCACCACCAAATTCAGCACATGCGCCAAGCAAGGGATGTGCGTCAAATTGGCTAGTCCCAGAGCTGCAACGAGATTTCGCCCATTATCACACACCACCAGGCCGGGCTTGAGGCTCACCGGCAGCAACCACTCGTCGGTCTGTTGTTCAATACCCCGCCACAACTCCTGTGCGGTGTGGGGCCTGTCCCCCAAACATATGAGTTTCAGAATGGCCTGCTGACGTTTACCCCGGGCTGTGCTGAAGTTGGTGGTGAAGGTGTGTGGCTGACTGGATGAGCAGGTGGAAGAAGAGGAGGAGGAAGCCGAGAAGGAGGAGGTGGCAACAGGAGGCAAAGAATGTTGCCCTGCGATCCTTGGCGGCGGAAGGACGTGCGCCAAACAGCTCTCCGCCTGGGGCCCAGCTGCCACTACATTTACCCAGTGTGCAGTTAGGGAGATATAGCGTCCCTGGCCGTGCTTACTGGTCCACGTATCTGTGGTTAGGTGGACCTTGCCACAGATGGCGTTGCGCAGTGCACACTTGATTTTATCGGATACTTGGTTGTGCAGGGAAGGCACGGCTCTCTTGGAGAAGTAGTGGCGGCTGGGAACAACATACTGTGGGACAGCAAGCGACATGAGCTGTTTGAAGCTGTCTGTGTCCACCAGCCTAAATGACAGCATTTCATAGGCCAGTAGTTTAGAAATGCTGGCATTCAGGGCCAGGGATCGAGGGTGGCTAGGTGGGAATTTACGCTTTCTATCAAATGTTTGTGAGATGGAGAGCTGAACGCTGGCGTGTGACATGGTTGAGACGCTTGGTGACGGAGGTGGTGGTGGTGGTGTTGGTGGTACATCCCCTGTTTGCTGGGCGGCAGGTGCCAACGTTCCTCCAGAGGCGGAGGAAGAGGCCGAGGCGGCAGCAGCAGAATAGGCCGAGGCGGCAGCAGCAGAAGAGGTAGCAGGGGGAGCCTGAGTGACTTCCTTGGTTTTAAGGTGTTTACTCCACTGCAGTTCATGCTTTGCATGCAGGTGCCTGGTCATGCAGGTTGTGCTCAGGTTCAGAACGTTAATGCCTCGCTTCAGGCTCTGATGGCACAGCGTGCAAACCACTCGGGTCTTGTCGTCAGCACATTGTTTGAAGAAGTGCCATGCCAGGGAACTCCTTGAAGCTGCCTTTGGGGTGCTCGGTCCCAGATGGCGGCGGTCAGTAGCAGGCGGAGTCTCTTGGCGGCGGGTGTTCTGCTTTTGCCCACTGCTCCCTCTTTTGCTACGCTGTTGGCTCGGTCTCACCACTGCCTCTTCCTCCGAACTGTGAAAGTCAGTGGCACGACCTTCATTCCATGTGGGGTCTAGGACCTCATCGTCCCCTGCATCGTCTTCCACCCAGTCTTGATCCCTGACCTCCTGTTCAGTCTGCACACTGCAGAAAGACGCAGCAGTTGGCACCTGTGTTTCGTCATCATCAGAGACATGCTGAGGTGGTATTCCCATGTCCTCATCATCAGGAAACATAAGTGGTTGTGCGTCAGTGCATTCTATGTCTTTCACCGCTGGGGAAGGGCTAGGTGGATGCCCTTGGGAAACCCTGCCAGCGGAGTCTTCAAACAGCATAAGAGACTGCTGCATAACTTGAGGCTGAGACAGTTTCCCTGGTATGCATGGGGGTGATGTGACAGACTGATGGGGTTGGTTTTCAGGCGCCATCTGTGCGCTTTCTGCAGAAGACTGGGTGGGAGATAATGTGAACGTGCTGGATCCACTGTCGGCCACCCAATTGACTAATGCCTGTACCTGCTCAGGCCTTACCATCCTTAGAACGGCATTGGGCCCCACCATATATCGCTGTAAATTCTGGCGGCTACTGGGACCTGAGGTAGTTGGTACACTAGGACGTGTGGATGTGGCAGAACGGCCACGTCCTCTCCCAGCACCAGAGGGTCCACTAACACCACCACGACCATGTCCACGTCCCTTACTAGATGTTTTTCTCATTGTTATGGTTCACCACAACAACAAATATATTATTTGGCCCAATGTATTGTATTCAAATTCAGCGGGATATAAATTTGAGGCCTAGTATTTAGGCGCTGGGTGACCGGTATGGATTTAGTGACAGAATTAGGCCTCATGCACACGAACGTATTTTTTAACGTCCCGCAAAACGTGGTTCCGTTGTACCGTGATCCGTGCCCGTTTTTTCTTCCGTGGGTCTGCCGTGATTTTTGGAGGATCCACGGACATGAAAGATGAAAATAAAATCTAAGTCAAGTTTGCCATTGAAATGATAGGAAAAAACGGACACGGATCACGGACACGGATGACAATCTTGTATGCATCCGTGATTTTCACGGACCCATTGACTTGAATGGGCCCGTGAACCGTTGGCCGTGAAAAAAATAGGACAGGTTATATTTTTTTCACGGCCTCGAAACACGGGTCACGGGCGCGGTGTAAAAACGGTGCACAAGCCGAGTTTTCTACGGCCCCATTGAAAGTCAATGGAGCCGCAGAAAAAAACGGAAAACGGCACAACGGCCACGGGTGCACACAACGGTCGTGTGCATGAGGCCTTAGACTTGGAAATTCACAGAAGCGTGTGTGTGTGAAGTTATTCTGAATGACCCAATGTGCACCTTGAATATTATATACCCTTTTAGGGATAGATTTCAAATAGCTCTGATATAGCAGAAACCACTAAATTATGAAATTGCTAAATTGGGAATTGTATTTCAACCCAGAACAAGAAATGTGCTTGAACGGACACTAAATAACTCGCCCAGCTACAGCACTAGGACAGATTTAGCGGGATATAAATTTGAGGCCTAGTATTTAGGCGCTGGGTGACAGGTATGGGTTTAGTGCCAGAATTAGACTTGGAAATACACAGTAGCGGGTGTGTGTGAAGTTATTCTGAATGACCCAATGTGCACCTTGAATATTATATACCCTTTTAGGGATAGATTTCAAATAGCTCTGATATAGCAGAAACCACTAAATTATGAAATTGCTAAATTGGGAATTGTATTTCAACCCAGAACAAGAAATGTGCTTGAACGGACACTAAATAACTCGCCCAGCTACAGCACTAGGACAGATTTAGCGGGATATAAATTTGAGGCCTAGTATTTAGGCGCTGGGTGACAGGTATGGGTTTAGTGACAGAATTAGACTTGGAAATACACAGTAGCGGGTGTGTGTGAAGTTATTCTGAATGACCCAATGTGCACCTTGAATATTATATACCCTTTTAGGGATAGATTTCAAATAGCTCTGATATAGCAGAAACCACTAAATTATGAAATTGCTAAATTGGGAATTGTATTTCAACCCAGAACAAGAAATGTGCTTGAACGGACACTAAATAACTCGCCCAGCTACAGCACTAGGACAGATTTAGCGGGATATAAATTTGAGGCCTAGTATTTAGGCGCTGGGTGACAGGTATGGGTTTAGTGCCAGAATTAGACTTGGAAATACACAGTAGCGGGTGTGTGTGAAGTTATTCTGAATGACCCAATGTGCACCTTGAATATTATATACCCTTTTAGGGATAGATTTCAAATAGCTCTGATATAGCAGAAACCACTAAATTATGAAATTGCTAAATTGGGAATTGTATTTCAACCCAGAACAAGAAATGTGCTTGAACGGACACTAAATAACTCGCCCAGCTACAGCACTAGGGACAGATTTAGCGGGATATAAATTTGAGGCCTAGTATTTAGGCGCTGGGTGACAGGTATGGGTTTAGTGACAGAATTAGACTTGGAAATACACAGTAGCGGGTGTGTGTGAAGTTATTCTGAATGACCCAATGTGCACCTTGAATATTATATACCCTTTTAGGGATAGATTTCAAATAGCTCTGATATAGCAGAAACCACTAAATTATGAAATTGCTAAATTGGGAATTGTATTTCAACCCAGAACAAGAAATGTGCTTGAACGGACACTAAATAACTCGCCCAGCTACAGCACTAGGGACAGATTTAGCGGGATATAAATTTGAGGCCTAGTATTTAGGCGCTGGGTGACAGGTATGGGTTTAGTGACAGAATTAGACTTGGAAATACACAGTAGCGGGTGTGTGTGAAGTTATTCTGAATGACCCAATGTGCACCTTGAATATTATATACCCTTTTAGGGATAGATTTCAAATAGCTCTGATATAGCAGAAACCACTAAATTATGAAATTGCTAAATTGGGAATTGTATTTCAACCCAGAACAAGAAATGTGCTTGAACGGACACTAAATAACTCGCCCAGCTACAGCACTAGGGACAGATTTAGCGGGATATAAATTTGAGGCCTAGTATTTAGGCGCTGGGTGACCGGTATGGATTTAGTGACAGAATTAGACTGGGATATGGCCAAAAAATGAACAGACTATTGCTGGTTAAATGCACTTGGTGTGACAGCTTCACCCTGATGTAGGCTTTAGCCAAAAAACAACCACACCATTGAGGGTTAAATGCACTTGGTGACAGGCGCAGCTTGCCCCTGATTTAGTATATGGCCAAAAAATGAACAGACTATTGCTGGTTAAATGCACTTGGTGTGACAGCTTCACCCTGATGTAGGCTTCAGCCAAAAAACAACCACACCATTGAGGGTTAAATGCACTTGGTCGCAGCTTGGATGCACTTGGTCGCAGCACCGCACAAGACACAAAATGGCCGCCGATCACACCATAAAAAAGTGACTGACAAACGGTCTGGGCAGCCTAAAAACAGTGAGTGAGCATTTGAGTATCAGCAGCTCAATGATGCCCAGCTGCAGATCGATCGATTAATCAAGTGAAGTCCTTTGGAGGAGTTAATCTGCCTAATCTCGCCCTACTGTCGCATCCGCAACCTCTCCCTACGCTAATCAGAGCAGAGTGACGGGCGGCGCTATGTGACTCCAGCTTAAATAGAGGCTGGGTCACATGGTGCTCTGGCCAATCACAGCCATGCCAATAGTAGGCATGGCTGTGACGGCCTCTTGGGGCAAGTAGTATGACGCTTGTTGATTGGCTGCTTTGCAGCCTTTCAAAAAGCGCCAAGAAAGCGTCACAAAAGCGCGAAGAAAGCGACGAACACCGAACCCGAACCCGGACTTTTACGAAAATGTCCGGGTTCGGGTCCGTGTCACGGACACCCCAAAATTCGGTACGAACCCGAACTATACAGTTCGAGTTCGCTCATCCCTAGTTATCAGCTTATTTTTCTTAAATCTTTATTTTCTCTTATCTTGGATGACATTTTGGGGCTTTGCAAACGATTACTCAACTTGCAATTGTTTCAAGATAAAATGGTCGTCCTGAAACCAATTAATATTGTAACTTGAGAGACCACTGTACTTGCATCAGCCTCAGGGAACGGACTACACATGCGCCAGCTGTCTGTGCACCTCGCTTGACCCAGAAAGGAAGAGTGGAGTAGTGCAAAATCCCTGCATGCAGTGGAGCCGGAGCTCTTTCTGAGTCAAGCGAAGGGCACAGACAGCGGGCGTATGAGGCTGGCTGATGCCAGTACAGGGACAGAAGACCATGTGAGCACTTACTTGCGGCACACAGGCGCATGCGCAAGATTGCGGAGATTCCTCTGAGTGACCACGGTGGAGCAAGGAGGGGACTTTGGGATGCGGGACAGTGCTGGGCATCTTCGGCATTGGCGCAGTTGGGCTCCATAGACGCTAGGGACAGCTGCTTTCGCTCTTTTCAGAGGTATTTTACATATTTATAAAATCAATTTCCTGCATAAATTACATCTTTCATATAAGACAAAGGTATATCATGGACATGCTACAGGAGATCTAGCGGCTCTATAAGTATAAACGGCATATACGACTCTATAAGCATACCCTGGGTGACAGAATCCCATTCCAGCTCTACTTCGTACATTTATGGCACAGCGAGAAGGCACATAATGCTGTACATTTATGGTACTAGATCTGATCTCAGACATTTAAGCCCTTAGATGCCATTGTCGATGCCGACTGCAGCAGCTAAGTGGTTGCAGAATGGAGAGGGCTGCCTCTGTATGCCAGTGGCCCCCCCCACAATATGATCAATGATGGTTTCCATGGTCAGAGTCCAAACAATGCCGTCTTTGTCTGCAATCTAAAAAATTTGTACTCCAAAGGCCAAATTATGGCCCTTCCCTTGTGAGCCTATTCCCGGTGACGAAACAGCCATTATTAGGCATTGTGTGCATCCGTGACCGTTGTGCCGTTTTTCATTTTTTTTCGCGGACCCATTGACTTTCATTGGGTCCGTGGAAAAATCGGAAAATGCACCGTTTGGCAGCCGCATCTGTGATCCGTTTTTCCTGGCCGTAAAAAAAATATGACCTGTCCTATTTTTTTCACGGCCAACGGTTCACGGACCCATTCAAGTCAATGGGTCCGTGAAAAAACACGGATGCACACAAGATCCGTGTCCGTGATCCGTGTCCGTTTTTCCTATAATTTCGATGGCAAACTTGACTTAGATTTTTTTTTCATTTTTCATGTCCGTGGATCCTCCAAAAATCAAGGAAGACCCACGGACGGAAAAACGGTCACGGATCACGGACCTACGGACCCTGTTTTTGCGGACCTTAAAAAAATAACGGTCGTGTGCATGAGGCCTAAACCACATATCTGGTATTGCCATGCAAAGGAGAAACTAGTATGGTCTCGCTCTCCCCTGATGAATCTTGGGCTATATCCCTGATGAAGGAAACAAGTAAGTATCACGGGGGCAATATAGAGTACACTACGGCAAGATTTAAGTGTAGGACTGTATTGACTATAAGGAAGCCTGCCTGTTTTTGGCTGCATGCTGCGCTATGTTGTCCAGCTTAATTGCAGAATCTGAGACTGAAGCCTTTGATACAGATGTGGACCTAGCCTTACTGACAATATCAGCTCTGCTACATCTGTTCTCCATTTCCTAGTTGATTATCTTTGATGCTTACCTTTTTCCATACTTTTCTTCCATCCGCAATACTTTCAGCTTTGTGTATAAACAACCTGTACAGGTAACATTTTATTATTTCATTTTCCACAATGCAGAACCGAGAAGAATGCACGCTGTATCTAGCCGAGGCATTGAAGATTATCTCAGGCTTTGGAAATCAGCTTGATTCCCTGTATGAGGACTGCTTGTTTTCTCTGCAGTGGGTGAATTTTTAAAATGCTCTCTACTTCTAGAAATTTTCTTATTATTATATTGCAGGAATAAGTCCTGCTGTGTGGCGCCTGCAAGAAGCAGAAGGGAGGGATGACTGTTAACTGCAGATTTTTCTTCTTCTTTTTGATTCTGGCACTCAATGTATAGCTGTGAACTCAGGGGAATCCAGATTGCATAAAACTTTGTTGAACAAGTCACAGTAGGGCGGCTGGTTACTCAGAAAAATCTTCTTCTATGTTTAAATCTGAAGCTGAAGTTTTCAATATGACATTGGAAAAGTAATTGGTAAAGTTGCTTGTGTGCCTAAGTTACCTGAAAGGGAGACTATCATCAGAAAAGGACATGTTATCTAAGATTATTACATTTTGAGCATTTTTCTAAAAATGTATTTTTAACCATAAAAAAGGCCTTTTCAACACTAATTACTAGAGTGTGATGTTGATGTTCAATACCCTCTGGTATCTCCTCAGTACTGGCGGGTGCAAAGTACTTACTGCCCTTGCTGCTCACAGCCTTTCCTACCTGCTTCCTGATATTTGCTCTTTTCCCAGCTCTTAAAGGTGCAGCTCACAAACTGTCTAAGCTGTCCCCAGCCAATGGCAGCTTTATCTGGGATATATAGGACAACTTTCCCTATAAGAAATTGTCTGAGCTATAAGATTCTAGCTTGTCTAGTCCTGAAAAAGTGTGCTATTGTATTGTTGTGATCTCCTATTTCTGACCCTTTCCTGTTTACTGGATTTACCTTCTGATGCCTGTCTTGATCTATGCCTGATCACTGTATTGACCCTGCGTAGCCTGCCCTGATCTCTTGCCTGTTTTACCATATTGCTGTATATATACTCTGCCTGTCTTGACCACAGCTTGCCCTCTGACAATGTTTATTTCTGTGCTTTGGTGGCACAAACTGGTGTTTCTTCACCTGCCTGGGCTGAAGCCTCTGAACAGAGACTACTCAAAGGGATAGCACCTTGCAGACCCCTACAGTGTAGTCCAGGTCAATATACAGGGGTGAAATGGTGAACACCAAGGATCCACCTTGTCAATAGCCTCAGAAGTAGCCTTAATATTGATCCAAGTATTATCCACTGAAGAAGGAGCAGACACAATACAGCTCTGAAAAGCGTCTGATTGCCATTAAAGTATCCCAATATTCAGCAGAGGATCGATTATATTATGCCGGGATAGACAATCTTTTCAAAAATTAGACCGGTCCTCATTATAGTCAATGGGGCTGGTGGGCATTGTGGTAACATCAAGTCACGCTGGATCCACAGGGATAAAGAAGACTGTTCTCTGCCAGAACAGATAACACTAGTGTAAAACGAGCCTAGCTAGCAATAATTAAAGGTTTGTATAATAGCACCATATAGCAAAAAACCACATTATAGCAAAAAGTCACCATATTATTTTATACCCCACAAAAAGGGACAATGTTCTTGCACCTGATAGGGCCCCCTTAACCTCTGGGCCCAAGTGATATGGCTGCTATGTCTATAGTTACTCCCATGCTTCTAATATATCTCAATGGCATGTCAAGAGACTTAGGATAAGCCATTAACATCTCATTGGTGAGGGACCAACTCTCAGCACCACCACTGATCAGCTGAACGAAGAGCCTAGTCATTAATTTCCTAAGCAGAGTATCATACATGTGGTTGAAGTTGTACTTGGTACTTCAGCTCAAAGCAGCTCAGTGCCATTCAAGTGCAATACCATCTACAGCCAAAATGGTATGTACGGTGCTGCACGTATCAATGAAGAGGATATGGCACTTGCTGAAGCACCTAGACCCTTCCATTCAGATGACCATCCTTTTTCATAAGCCTTCCTTAAAGGGGTTCTCTGGGTATTAAGAAAAGAAAAATACTTAAATATTACTTTATTATAAATATATTCCCAAATACCTTTCATTAGTTATAAAAGCTAATTTTGTCTGGAGAGCAATCATCAGTAGAAATACAATGGTCGCCATCCTATTAGTCCGCACAAAACCTGTTCTTCTCACACAGGAGGACAAGTTACTTCACAACACTGAGCTAAAGAGCTGCCTCATCCTCCTCTCTGCTCTGCTTGTCAGGGATTCTGATTCTGAATACAACTGTTAAGATATACAGTTGAATCCCTAAAGTAATGGAGTTCATGAGGAAACGGCTGAAGTAAAGAGAGGATGGACAGGACAGGCTGTGGTAATGTGGTGCTGTGGTAATGGAGTCTGCATACAAGCGCTGCGGCCCATCAGGCACACCCCGACCTCCTCTCTGTACTTCATGTCTCCTCATGAACTCCATTACTATGGAGATTCAGCTGAAGATCAAATTAAACTATTCAGGATTTTAATACCTGGCCAGTAGAGAGGAAGATGAGGCAGCTATTTAGCTTAGTTCTGTGTGAATAGGACAGGTTTTGTGTGTAGTAATAGGAAGGTGGCCATTTTATTTCTCCTAATGATTGCTCCCAAGACAAAATGAGACATTATAGCTAATGAAAGGTATTTGAGAATATATTTATACTGAAGTAATATTTAAGTATTTTCATTTTCTTAATACCCGGAGAACCCCTTTAATTCAATACTGATGGCCTATCCTAAGGCCACCTTTAAGAGGGGTTGTCCAGAATTTGAAGAACATGACTGCTTTCTTCCAAAAACACTACCACCCCTTCCCACAGATTTTGCGTGGTATTGTGGCTCTGCCCTATTGACTCCAATGGAGCCAAGCTGCAATACCAGGCACAGCCAATGTAAGTACTGTTTCTGGAAGAAGGCAACCATACTTTTCGAATCCTGGACAACCCCTTTAAAGACAGACATAATTCATTATTTTTTTTTTTGTTTTTATGTCCTGTCCCTTTAATTCTGCTGGAATATGGTGATAAAACAAGGTGTACAGTATATCAATCACAGACTGTCACTGTCTGAATAGGAAACTCATTTCCAGCTAATTCTCCCAACAGCTGCGGCTCTTTGAATAGATTCATTTGTTGTTTATCTCTCCAGGACAAAAAAGAAATGACAGTGAAAGATTATGCAAGAAGATCTCCAATAATAAATTGCTCAAGTATGATCTTCCTTTGATCATATTTTTGCATTTGATTCTACAGTTTTACTTTTTCAGAACATGTTTCATACTTCATTACGGCAAAGTTACTTTTGCTTCTTAAACAACTGATTGAACTAAAGAACACAGGAACATTGATACGAAATCCATAAAATAGTGCCATGCCCCATCATGTTCGTCTACGGGAAATAAGGTTGAGTTCACATCACCGTTTAGCTTTCCGTTCTTCTGATCCGTCAGAAGAAGAGAGAGAGAGGAAAAAAAAAATCCTGTAAAAAAACGGATCCTGTTGCATCAGTTGTCATCCGTTTGTTCCATTTCCGTCTGAGGGTACTTTCACACTTGTGGCAGAGGATTCCGGCAGGCAGTTCCGTCGCTGGAACTGCCTGACGGATCCGGCAATCCGGACGCAAACACATTGAATTACCGGATCCGTCTCTCCGGTGTCATCCGTAAAAAACGGATCCGGTATTCATTTTATTAGCATTTTTTAAAAGACTGCGCATGCGCAGACCGGAAAGCCGGATTCGTTTTGCCGGGAACACTTAATGCCGGATTCGGCACTAATACACTTCAATGTAAATTAATGCTGGATCCGGTATTCCAGCAAGTGTTAAGGATTTTTCGCCAGAGAGAAAAATACAGCATGCTGCGTTATTTTCTCCGTCCAAAAAACGTAAAAGGGACTGAACTGATGCATCCTGAACGGATTTCTCTCCATTCAGAATGCATTAGGATAAAACTGATCAGTTGTTTTCCGGTATTTAGCTCCTGTGACGGAACTCAATACCGGAAAACAAAAACGCTAGTGTGAACGTACCCTGAGATCCGTTTTTTTAGATGGTAAAAAAGTCCTGCACGCAGTTAGGCTAGGTTCACATCAACGTTATTGAATTCCGTTATAGGTTCCGTTCTAACAGAGTTACTGAATATAACGGACTGTCGACAGGACAATTTTTTCCGTCATGTATAACGGAAACAAACTGAACCGTTGTGTGCCCCATAGACATGTATTAGGACGGAGCAAAACAGAACCTATAATGGAATTGAAAAAAAACTGATGTAAAACTGGCATAATTATTTTCTGCTTAAAAAAAAAATTGGATATCAGACGGAAATAGCTCAAAAGGATAACTGATGCAACAGGAACTGTTTTTTTTTTTTACAGGATCCATTTTTTTCCCCTCTTCTTCTGACAGACCAGAAGAATGGAAAGCAAAATGGTGATATGAACTCAGCCTAAGGCTACATACACACATATGTGTTTTGTTTCTGTGTCCGTCCGTTTTTTTTGCGGATAGGATACAGACCCATTCATTTCAATGGATCCGCAAAAAATGCGGACAGCACACCATGTTGTATCCGTATCCGTATGTCTGCTCCATAGCCCCGCAAAAAAATAGAACATGTCCTATTCTTGTCTGTTTTGCGGACAAGGATAGGCATTGTTACAATGGATCCGCTAAATAAAACGGACGCCATACGGACGTCATCCTTTTTTTTGTGGATCTGCAATTTGCGGACCGCAAAACACATACGGTCATTTGAATCTAGCCTAAGAGTGCTAATGAACCTATGCATGCGCATGGGTTTGCTGTATGCATAAGACATTGTATATGAGAAATCTGGGTGATATCCAATATGGTTGCCACAACATTGGAAATTAACACAGGAGGTCGACACAAATTTCTAAATGGGAAAATTTCCCATAAAGGAGTTATCCCATAACTAATGTAAAAATGAAAATCACAGAACATATAGTACATTAAAATCTCTTTCTAACAAAGCTAGAACCAGCCATGTTCCTTACATGGTTCAAGGAAATCCCCCCATTCATTATATCAAGCTGGCAGCTCAAGGTGAGTGTCTTCTCTGCTGCAGCTCAGGGAATGTGTTCATTATGCTGCAGCTCTCTCCCTATTACAGCTCAGGAGGCTGTTGAAGGATAAGACTGAGCATGTGCAGCCATCTCAGTGAGCCGGACAAATAAATAAGAAAAATCTAACAAACAGCAGGTGGCGCTATACAGATAATTTTATTGAATAACTCAGTGGCTATGCAAATTTTTTTATTTCATGCTATTACAAAAGTGTCCAGATCCAGGTGCTGGTTTAAAAACTGTAGAATATTTTTCATGGGACAACCCCTTTAACCTCCCTTACTTTATTATTGTGAGTACTTCTAGTTTAATAGTACTGTAAGACAGTTTCAACACCTTGGAGGGTAATCGTTTTGACAGTCCCCTATCT
Source organism: Bufo gargarizans (assembly GCF_014858855.1). Taxonomy (NCBI): domain Eukaryota; kingdom Metazoa; phylum Chordata; class Amphibia; order Anura; family Bufonidae; genus Bufo; species Bufo gargarizans. The sequence continues at coordinate 10,271,988 of NC_058084.1, read as the reverse complement.
CTTGAGCAAAAAAATTGCTGAATAGAATTTGTTTAAAGTGGTTGTGGTCCTGGCTACGGTGGGAAACAGTGTGGAAGAACCAAGGGGGAAGGGATAACTTGACTGTCAACTATGGATGGCTGAGGTGTGCCGGAAGCCATGGCCGGGTGCGAGCTAAATGAGGGGCATGCCTGATGGTGAGAGAGGTGAAGAAAGGGGAAAGATGGGAGGGGTGAGAGCGCGGCGTCCATGATGGGAGAGCGAGGCGGCGCTAAATAGGCCTCCTTCGCCCCTCCCACAAACACAGGCTGAGCTTCAGCCTTGACTACTTGTGGTCCTGGCTACGGTGGGAAACAGTGTGGAAGAACCAAGGGGTAAGGGATAACTTGACTGTCAACTATGGATGGCTGAAGTGTGCCGGAAGCCATGGCCGGGTGCGAGCTAAATGAGGGGCAAAAATCAAACGGGTAGGAAAGATTAATGTGGAACTCATAGAGCTAAGCTGGTGAAGGCTTTGGCAATCTCGGTCTGCGGGTTTGGAATGTAGTGCGTGAACCAGGAAGATTGCCATCTGCCCATTTTCTGGATGACGTGCTCTGGGACTCCGTGACTTGATGCTGCGGAAGCCGCCCCTATGCGAAATGAATGTCCCGAAATGGCCTTGACGTCGAACCCTAGTTCGGAAGCTAAGATTCTGATGTGGTGAATGAACTGTGAAGCCGTGAGATATTTGGAGTTCAAGGGAAAGAGAGGGCTGCCTGGCGTAGGAACTTTTGAGATGGCGAATAGCTTTTTGAACACGGAAACCGGGCACCAGTCATTGAAGGTCTGGTAATAGCAAATTTTGACTGGCGGTCCCACTTGAGAAGTTTTGGTGGAAAGAAGTGATAGGGTGCAATGAGTCTGCTGCCAGGCCAATTGATCTAAAGTGGGGCCTGCGTGTCCAGGAGAGCTGGCGAATTCCCCGTGCCGTAAGAACCCGTAAAAACAGAGGTACATGGCTGCTTTGATCACTATGCTTTTATATGGCCCGAAAGGATCATTGTCTAGGGAGGTGGAAAAGGCCCTGAACATTGCCCCGGTGACTGGTTTTCTACTTGACTCTTGCTTGTTTGCTGTTCTTTTGGATCCCTCTTAGGGTGGATTTGATGGCCTGAGATGAAAATATGGACTGGCTGGCTGGGTTATCTAAAGTGAAGAAATGTTGTACCCCTGCAAGGTATAATTTGATGGTATTGAATGATAGGTGAAGGTCTGTGTGACAATAAGCCAGGAATGCCATGACGTAAGTTGTTTGGTCCAAGTGTTCTTGTGGGTGTCTGAGGGAGAATTGTATGAAGGCTTCCCACCCTGTCTTGTAGTTCCTGGCTGTATTGAGGGATAAGGAATGATGGATGAGTGATCTAGCCGTTCTGACATGCTTGCTCAATCCATCGTCAGTGTCTCGAGGGCGGGTGGAGGGACCCCTGATGGATCCGCGTCTGGCATCACCTAAAAGAAAACCGAGAAGTTGAAACGAGAGAGGGCATCGGCCGCTGTGTTTGCTGAACCCTGTATGAACCTGCATGAGAAATGAAAATGATACTTTAAAGCAAGGCACACTAGTCTGCGGACAAAAGGCATGATTTGTGGGGAAGAGGAACGGCCTTTGCTGAGGATTTCTACAACTGCCTGATTGTCCGTGACGAAGATGACCGGCTTGTTCCTCCAGATCTCCCCCCAGGTCTGGGCAGCTGCAATGATGGGATAGATTTCTAAAAGTGGAGAGGATTTGATGGAACTCTGAATGGAAGAAATCTGAGGTGGCCAAGGACCCGCGAACCAGTGGTTGTTGAAGATGGCTGCAAACCCTTTTGAACCTGCTGCGTTGGAAAAGACTGTGGGAGAATTATCGTCCCACGAAGGGACGAAGAGGGAGATGTCATTCCAGCTGGAAAGGAAATGGTGCCACATGTGGAGTACGGCCGTTGCGGCGGCGGCGAGATGGATCAAAGCGTCCTGATCCGAGGCAGCAGGTAAAAGTTGCAGCAATCTGGAGATGAACGCCAGCCCCTGGGGCATGATCTTAGAGGCAAAATTTAACATTCCCAGAAGTGACTGGAGTTTGACCTTGGCGAGGGTCCTGACCGTGACCGATTTCCTGATGGAATCTTGAATTTTCTTGAGTTTGTCATCGGGCAATCTGGCTTCCATCTTACCAGTATCCAAGATGATCCCCAGGAAGGTTATTACTGAAGATGGACCTTCAACTTTTGCCGGGGCAATCGGGACGTTTAGTTTTGAAAACATGTCGAGAAGTACCTGGAGCTGATTGGGTGCTTGATCTGCGGTCTCGATCAACAGAAAGTCATCAAGGTAGTGGATGACCCTGGAGCATCCGCCGTGATTGTCCAAGATCCAGTGGAGAGCTATGGCAAATTGATCAAACAGCCAGGGGCTGCTCTTTGATCCAAAGGTCAGTCTGTCTGAGAAATAGTACAGTTCCCTCCACTTGATGCCATAGAACTTCCATAAATAAGGTGAGACTGGAAGAAGTTTAAAGGCGTCGGCAATGTCTGCCTTGGAAAGCCAAGCGCCTGACCCCAGCTGGAGAATCAACCTAATGGCTTCATCCAAGGAAGAGTACTGCATGGAGAAGTCCTCCTCTGAAGGAATGAGTGAATTTAAACTAGGTGTGCTGGAAGCATGAGGAGCAGAAAGGTCGAATATCAGCCTTTTTTTATTTGAATTTTTTTTTGTGACCAGGCCAATGGGGTTGACCCTCCATATGTCAAAGGGGCGGACTGCAAATGGACCCAGGAGAAAACCCTTGCTGATTTCGGACTGGATGAGGGAGTCCACTGATTCAGGATCTGCCAAGGCGGAACGGAGATTGGATCCTTCCCAAGTTGTCTGCGGGGAGGAAACTAGCCCTGTATGGAACCCCTGTGAAAATCCGGAAACCAAAAACTGCACGAATGCGGGGTCGTGGTGATGCAGAAGGAGGGTGGCTAGTAGATCGATGTTGACTCCAGCTAGTCATAGCTGTTTGGATGATCTTTGCGGACAGGACGACTGGGGATGGGCCCTGAAACAAATGGAGCAAATATGCAAAGCCTTGTATTTTGCTAAATAACAGTCAGACCAGTTAAAATAATTGCAGACCTGACTTCTGCCCAAAAACACTATGGGCCTGCCCCATTTGTCTACGTTCTGCCCTGAACTTAAAGACCCGGATGGGATGGCATAGGGTCTACCTTGGGCCAGAGCCCCTGAATTGGGACACCAGTCGGAGGAATGCGAGATGGACTGGCAGTTGGCACAGGTGGGAGTATTGAGGCCCGCAAAATGCCTGCAGAACAGCTCCATGTCTAGTGTGGACCAATCCGTGATGTGCTGGAATTGGGACAGAGCAGCAGCGGCTTTGGCAGAAAACGAGCGATGATAATCATAAAAAGCATGACCTTCATACTTGTGTCCCAAATCAGTGACCCTGTAAAGGTAGGAGTCAAGTTCCTCCCTACGGTGTGGTTGGGCAGAGCATAGGATGTCCCGGAACAGCACAAACTCCGGAATGGAGAGCTTTTTATGCAACCGGGTGTCTTTGGATTTAAGAACCACTAAAAAGTCTCCACATGCAATGGTCTTGTTTTCGTTGGAATCGTAGGTGGAAATGAGTATGGAAGCCAGGTTTATGTCTTTACCTGCCAAAATGTCCTTCCGGATGTTGTCAGGGACAAAGTGTGATGGGGAAATTGTGAAGGAGCTGGGAGCCCTACCTGGGGTTGGGGCATGAATGGCGGACGGGCCTGGAACCGGAGAGGTAGGAGTGTTCAGAATTGATGGTCTGGTCTCCACAACCAGCAACCCTGTCTGGATGTCAGACACTGAACTGCCAAGAGTGTTAATAGTTGAATGAAGCTGGGCCAACGCTGTCTGGATCGTAGATAGGGACACTTGATCTTCCGCAGCTAAGATAGGCTCCACAGTTAGTAGCCTGTACAACTCTGCTTTGCGAGCCGAGGCAGGATAGCGGATGCCTCTCCTGGTTAGTTCGGTCATTAGCTTTGGAATGGTCCACTGCCTGAACGAAAGATTGCTTCCATGGGCCGAGCTGGGTGATTCCGGAATGGAGCGAGTCTCGGCGATATCGGAAACGTGGGACATCGTGCTGTGGAATAAAGGACGGAAGGTAAGGAGGGTGGTAGAGCCACCTGACACCCGCGAGTGAATCCGTGAAACCCTCTGAAAATAAAACACTGAAGTGTGACAGTAAACCGTCACCAGGAAGAGGTTAAGAGGGCTGACCCACCTGACGAGCTGGCCTAGATTTACCTGAAAGAAAGGCGACATACATGATTCCGGCCAGATCCTGAGGGACGAAGTAGTGAAAACCGAACTTACCTGGACTTGGCATATGAAACCGTGAAACTGAAATGACCTGGATGGAAAAGGACCTGAGACTGGTACCTGGAAGAAAATCACCTAAACGAATTTTGAACCAGACAGACCTCTGGGATGACCCTGGAAAACATGGGGTGAGGCTTGAGAGATGCAGGAGATAAGTAGAACCTGACGTGGATCAGGGAGCGGGAACCCGCGAGTCAAGCTTGACCGTGTCTGATACATGTGAGGCAAGTGCGCAAACGAATGACCTGATGCCTGACAGGCGGTCAGGAACCCGTGAACTAGCTGCGTGGTTAGTGGCGAATCAGGGTCCAACCAGGTTGAAACGGGCCGATGCGTGTCGGACGACCGATGCACCTGCTGCGTGGCAGGACCGTAAAAGCACCTGATGCGTATCAGGAAATGCAAATGTAACATGAGAAAAACTTGTCCCTGATGCGTGTCAGGGCGGTGAATGAACCTGATGCGTGTCAGGAAAATGAACATGGACTGCTGCGTGGCAGACAAAAGATTGAATAAACCTGATGCGTGTCAGGGAAAGAAATGACAAGAATCTGCTGTGGCATACAAATGACCGGATAAAACCTGATGCGTGTCAGGACAAATAAACGGCATGAGCTGCTGTGTGGCATACAATGACCGGATGAACCTGATGCGTGTCCGTAAAAAGACATGGATCTGCTGCATGGCAGACAATTACTGAATGTTACCTGGCGCGAGTTGAAAAATTGACATTAATCTGCTGCGTGGCAGACAATTACTTGAATGAAACCTGATGCGAGTCAGAAAAATTGACATGAATCTGCTGCGTGGCAGACAATTACTGAATGAAACCTGACGCGAGTCAAAAAAATTGACATGAATCTGCTGCGTGGCAGACAATTTACTGAATGAAACCTGATTCGTGTCAGGAAATTACATGAATCTGCTGAGCGGCAGACAGAAGGACGAATGAAACTGATTAGTCTCAGAAAAGTAACATGACGCGAATCTGCCCCGTGCGGCAGACAAACGACAGGAAGACCCGAGCGTCCCAGTGAAAATGATGACGTGAATCTGGCGCGCGGCAGACGGACGACCCTGATGCCACTTTTTTTTGGGGTGATTACTCCTGGATATAGATCTGCTGGGCGACATGTGACCCAGGAATGAGTGCATGATGTGTAACTTGAATGTGGGTGTTTGCCACACGACCTCAAGAGGGGTGGCCAGAATGATTTAAATACAGTGGTGTTGTAGAAGTGTCTTGAATATGATGAATATGGTTGCTGATACTGTGGCTGTATGGAGTTGGCTGAGGCCCATGCGTGTGAGTGGACTGATTTTCTTCCTGCAGTGGCGACCTGAGCGTCGGCGTTGCCCTGGAGACCAGTGCAGGAGACTCTGGGCCCAGTATCGCGAGATCACGTGCGGAACGCTGTAGAGCATGGCGCCAATGCTCCCAGGATGGGGAGCAGCTCAAGGCGCCGCTTAGCTTACCGGAGGAGCGAGGAGCGATTGAGGGTAGAAGAAAGTCAGAGCAGAGGCAGGAATGAGGGTAAAGCGGCAGCGTCGGAACCGAAACCGGTAGTGAAGAGACGTCACGGTGAGAGCGCGGCGTCCATGATGGGAGAGCGATGCGGCGCTAAATAGGCCTCCTTCGCCCCTCCCACAAACACAGGCTGAGCTTCAGCCTTGACTACTTGTCCCGTGAGATAAAACTTTTTAGAAAGAGGGCAGAATGGGCTAAAAAAATAAGCTTTACTCACCTCACTGATCCATGCCATTGTCATTCCCATTTTTATTGGGTAATCGCTGATCTTTGCTTCCTGGTTCCCTCTTGACACACAGGAAAAGTTAATAAGTGATTGTCTAAGCAGTTATCTGCCATACCCTGGTTGTGAATATGGGACAAAGAAGCAGAGACCAGCAGGCACCGAGTAAGTGTCAAAAGAGCAGCAGAGAGAAGGGGGTTTGGTGAGGTGAGTAATGCTTCACCACAGGCTTATGTGTTCCAGGCTTTGTTAGGGTCTTTACTAATAGCATAGAATGTGTCGGCAGATAAGAACCATTTGGCCCATTTAGTCTGCCCAATATACTGAATACTATGGATAGCCCCTGGCCCTATCTTATATGAAGGATGGCCTTATGCCTATCCCATGCATGCTTAAACTCCTCCACTGTATTTGCAGCTACCACTTCTGCAGGAAGGCTATTCCATGCATCCACTACTCTCTCAGTAAAGTAATACTTCCTGATATTACTTTTAAACCTTTGCCCCTCTAATTTAAAACTATGTCCTCTTGTAGCAGTTTTTCTTCTTTTAAATATTCTCTCCTCTTTTACCTTGTTGATTCCCTTTATGTATTTAGCAGTTTCTATCATATCCCCTCTGTCTCGTCTTTCTTCCAAGCTATACATGTTAAGGTCCTTTAATCTTTCCTGGTAAGTTTTATCCTGCAATCCATGTACCAGTTTAGTAGCTCTTCTCTAAACTCTCTCCAAAGTATCAATATCCTTCTGGAGATATGGTCTCCAGTACTGAGCACAATACTCCAAATGAGGTCTCACTAGTGCTCTGTAGAGCGGCATGAGCACCTCCCTCTTTCTACTGGTAATGCCTCTCCCTATACACCCAAGCATTCTGCTAGCATCTCCTGCTGCTCTATGACATTGTCTGCCTACCTTTAAGTCTTCTGAAATAATGACCCCTAAATCCCTTTCCTCAGATACTGAGGTTAGGACTGTATCACTGATTGTATATTCTGCTCTTGGGTTTTTACGTCCCAGGTGCATTATCTTGCACTTATCAACATTAAATTGTAGTTGCCAGATTTTTGACCATTCCTCTAGTTTTCCTAAGTCCTTTTCCATTTCCATGAGCAACAAGATCCATTTGATTCTCAGGTGGCTCCAGTTTGCTACTTCTTGCTATGTTTATGTCCTTATTTCTACCATAATTTGGATTCTCCAACTCCTCTGGCACCATTAATAATGAAAACTACATGGGTGGTAGCAATTTAGAAATTCCCTGTACCCCCATATGCAACCATATTATTTTATTTTTATATTTTTTCTTCCCTCTACCTAAAAGATTTCAGTTTGTTTTTCAAATGAGTTGTACAGTTTGTAGGTCACATTAAAGGTGGAAAAAGTTCTGAAATGATTTATCTTTGTCTAATTTTTTTACAGCACAGAAACCTGACATTTTAACAGGGGTGTGTAGACTTTTTATATCCACTGTATGTACCAGTAGTGTGAAACATATATACTCCACACCGGTAAGACAGTCAGCCAGAAGTTATAATACCTCACCAAGAGTCTGTTATTAGGATTAAAGATACAATTTACTTGTAGTGTCCTTTGAATGAATTAGAACTACCATCTTCCATTACAAAAATCTGTATATCTACCTCAAGGCAAGTGATTCTCAGTAAATGTTTAATTTCTTTATTCAAACGGATTCCTCTTTATTTTACCACTTTATTTGCATCCAAGGGTGCTCGCATCTCAACATCAGGGACCCTGCCTTCCCTGCACCTTAAACCCTTTACCATCAAGGGTACCTCAACCAACATCTAGCAGGAGAACCCTCAACATCAGAGTGTGCCCTGAAGAAATCTGGTGCCTTCCTTCCCATCACTGCATGTCGGCCCAGGGAGCTATGCTGAACCGTCAGTACCAACTACTACACCCATCAGGCCACTACACTCACATCAGGCCACTACACTCATGCACACACCTGCTACCCAGTCTCTGCGCTTTATTTTACTGTCATTTGTTATATCCAGCTATGGTGCATGTCCACTGGAAGGGTTGACCTGGGTGGCAGATGATTGCCACTCGACTCCTGACTATAGCTGTCAGAAAGACAGTAGGAATTAAAGTTCCATCCACCACTGTACAGGAGGTTTTTGTCACCTGCATGATCCGGCAGGGCAAAAGGCGATGAGGAAAAAGTGTCATCACAAGGACTTCCGTTGTGTTTCTTATTCCCAGCACATGATGCCTGTAAATGCCCCACTGGGAAAACTCTGCCCACAAGGGTTTCCTCTTCATGTTGTATGTTTGAAAGAGTGTGCCTTCTTTGAAAGAGCAACCACTAAGATTTGTGCCTGCTTGTGACATACTATGTAAGTATCTACCACACTCTCTCTGCACCCCAAGCACAAGGGGCAACTGAATGGGTGCAGTTACCCTAATATTTTAAGTCGGATGATGAAAAACAACTTGAGAAGGGGATACAATGTATCAGTGCCTGGGGATGTAGCTATAAGTGGTGCTCTGATGCTTCGGGGAGCCCTCTCCCTCCTAAGAAGACACCAGCACTATAAATGGCACATGTTAGGTGGGGGCCTCTTTCATAATTTTGAATTGGGGCCCACAAGCATCATATTACAGCTCTGCCGCAACACTATATTAAAGGGGTATTCCAAGATTTTACTATTGATAGCCACCTACATCCACTGCACAATGTACTGAGCTGTGTAGTTCTGGCACCGATTTTCGAAAGTAGAACTACTGCAGTGCATCAATTTGATAACAATGGCCCAAATTGTAAAATCCTGGAATGCCCATTTAAGGCCCTTATGACATTTATAAAGCTGCTTATTTCAATCTTCATAACTCAGTGACTTTGTTAATGCAGAGAGAAAAATCAGGCACAATAAGATTTTGTCTCAGATCCCTCCTCCTACAGAGATCTCAACAGCACTAACTTGTTTCCATATATTTGCAACAGAAAGAAAACTAGAGTCCTTGGTGAGCAGCGTTGGGAAGGCATTAAAATGATGAACATGTTGTAAAATCCACTCAAGAGATGCAATGGTGTTTTGTAGAAAATGATATGGGTTTTCATACCTGCACCACGGGGAGCAGAGAAAACACAAAAACACTGCACAAACTATGAAATCATTTCATTCAGCAAAAATACTTGAGTAAAAGATTCATGGGAGTCTGTAATATGGAACCAAAATGCTAACATGTGCACCTAGATAGACTTCCCCTCAAATGCAAATCATTGTCCTTATACGTTGCAATTTAACAAATATTTTAAAACTTTTTAAATTTCAAAAACATTTCCCACAAAGAAAAAATTTTTTGGGGGGTTTGTCCTCTCCTGTAGAGGTGTCTGTTTTAAGGCTACTTTCACACTAGCGTTGTTTAAATCCGGCGTTCAATTCCGACACCGGAACTGCCCGCCGGATCGTGTGAAAACGGATTACATTTGAATCCTGATCAGGATTTTGATCACAATGAAAAAATGCATTGGAAATAACGGATCCGCCCTTTATGGACTTTAACTTTTTTTTCAAATTTTTCGGGTTTAACATGCAAAAGCCGGATCCGGTTTGACTGAACACACGGCGCCGGATCTGGCGTTAATGCAAGTCAATGGGAAAAAGGCCCGATCCGGCGTTCAGTCAAAGTGTTCAGGATTTTTGGCCGGAGGTAAAAATACAGCATGCTACGGTTTTCTGAAAAGCCTGATCAGTCAAAAAGACTGAACAGAAGACATCCTGATGCATCCTGAACGTATTGCTCTCCATTCAGAATGCATTAGGATAAAACTGATCAGTTCTTTTCCGGATTTGAGCCCCTAGGACGGAACTCAGCGCCATCCAGGAGTGCCAACAGAGGTCTACACTGAAAGAACAGTATAGTAGACCCTTGTTTTTAAAAGTGCTGATTTGATGATAATTGGGTGGTAGCCATAGACCACCTTGTACATGCCTCTCCAGAAATGACTCAGGTGTGTGTCAATGTGCCAGAATTTGTGAAACACTTATAGGAATGAGGGTAAGCCCTAACGTAATCCAATAGACAGCATTGCACACTAATGCTATGACAGATGAGTCCTTCTTACCTTTCCTCTTGGTTAGACATATCCTGACATGTGTGTCGTAAGGTGACTAACTTTTCAAAACAATCTAATTTCATGATACTCATGAGATGTCTATCCTATATATGTCTATGAGTGGACATCCAGCCTTTCAAGGGTTTTGCTAGAATGTAATGATATTGAATTGGTTTTTATGAGAAACTGGAGTCCTTAACTCAACTAGAACTAAGGTAAAGAAATGTATTTCTAGGTAGCATTGGACACTACAGGTTCCTGTGTAGCTGTTCTGGTGGCACATTTACCTCAGCACATCAGTCTAGGGGACGGACAACAACAGCAGAGGTCCCCTGTGCATGTACACTGTATGGTTCCTTGACTTCCAACAGCTAAGGTCCTGGTACATATAGAATGTCCATTCTTGATTTCACCTGATTGAAACTAGTGGTGATTAGTGATGGACGAATATTTACTTTACTGGCAGGCGAACCTGAAAAACCTTCAGGTCCTATTTGCAGCCACCAAAAACTTACTAGAAGTGCACAAATAGTCCCACACCATGGATAGTGACATACCAGAGGGAGATCAATGGCAAAAATGCAAACAAAAAATATATAAATAGAAAATAATTGTGATGGCACACTCGCATTTGGATTAAATAAGGGGATGTTTAATGTTATATAAAGTAAAATATTTAATGATATTTATTTAAATTACATAAAAATTATGATATAAAAATAATGAGATAAACATATATATATAATATATGTTACGATAGAGTAACTACTCTTGGTGTTATTTAGTATAGAGTCTATTGGACAGAGGTATATATTTCTCAATGGGTATTGTTGGACAGGGAGTAGGATTCCCTAGGATTGAAAATGGTGTCCAAAATGTTCAAAGAGTTCTTCAAAAAGGTCCTGGAATCAATAAGTATACAGTCCAAAAAGGCCTAATAGTATATGTTAACTGCCTTCAGTTAGGTAGTGATGTTCTTGAGAAGTGTGCAGTATATTCGCATATAAAATCCAATAAATATAATAGGACAAAAGTGGCGTGCAAAAATTTTAAAAAATTTTAAAAAATGTGCTCAATTGAGTAAAATATGTTGTGCACAACAAAACAATGTTGATTTTTAGCATACAAGTGTTCTTAAAAATGTGTTCTTAAAAACGTGAATCATACACCATATAGGTAGTCTTCATATATTGTAACGCTATAAAGTAGCTGCTGGTATGGATACAACAATATTAGGTCCTGTGTTCACCGGATTTTCAAGTGTTGGTGTCCGCCTTTTAAAGAGAGAGCGACTCTCCTGGCAGTTTTCCAATTCACTTGAATTTGGATGTAAATTGTCCCGATATTTTTATTACATATAGCCGTTATTGTGGGCAAAGTACATATGCTGTATTATGGAGGAACAGTAGAAGATGTAATTTACTTTACCCCTCTTCAGTCTGTTACGGTGTCTTCCGTTCTGCAAGGACCTGCGTGGCGTCCCACGTGATCACTTGCCTTACCATGTGATGCTGCACGTGATGGTGATGCAGCCTGACGTCACACGGTAGTTAGTTCCTGATTGGCCAATCTTCTTAGCTGCGGGAAATTTAAAAGAATATTGCGGTGGCGAGTATTTTCTTCCGATGATTTTCAGCTCAATATAGTTGATTTCCTTATGGTCCTCACTGCTTCCTCTGACCAGACGCGTTTCGGGACTATTTCTGGTCCCTTCCTCAGTGGTCACGTAGTGATGAGTCCGGAGCAAGTGAGGGTTTATGTGCGGTCTTCTTTTAGGGTGTTGCCCTAATTTCGTTGGGTAAATTATAAATCCTGGACTGGATTTTATCAGCAGCTAGGAGAATTTATGTCGGCATAGTTTATTTTTAGGATATATTAGAATGATATTCTATTAGGAATTGTCACGGACGGTGTACAGGAAACAAGACAAAGCAACATGCATATATGACTCACTGGATCCAAAGCCAAGGAACCAAAAGGGAGACCCCTGCACAAGACCTGAGACTTTCCCTGGCTGCTCAGCCTATGCAAAGATCCCAGAGGTGGATGGTTGCATATCCACGTACCTCGACTATATAACCCCTGAACACCCTGCAATAGTGAGGGGACACGACCACCGGCTCCCTACACCAGACACGGAGGGAGTCAGGGTCACCTGGGATCCAGCAAGCAGAAAATAACAGATAAATGTTCAGCGCTTAACTTTGTAGCAGACTGGAAAACAAGATCAGCATGCACACACACTCCAGGAAAAAGTATAAGCCGCCCAGTAATGCATTATGGGGCGGAATTTAAAGGGATGCAATTAGTCCAACTACATGACAGCTGAGAGAGGCTAACGAGATGAGGAACAGAACATCACAACAAAGAAACTCAAGGAGGAGGTTCTGAAAGGCTTCTGTCAGAGCTTCTCAGCTGTCTGGTTGTGACAGTACCCCTCCCTCTACGAGTGGACTCCGGACACTCAGAGTCCACCTTCTCAGGATGGGACCTATGGAAAGCCCTGATGAGACGAGAGGCCTTAATGTCTGTCACTGGGACCCACATCCTCTCCTCAGGACCATAACCCTCCCAATGAACAAGGTACTGGAGAGAACCGCGGACAAGCCGAGAATCCACAATCCTAGAGACCTGAAATTCAAGATTCCCATCAACCATAATCGGAGGAGGAGGCAAAGGCGAGGGTACAATGGGTTGAACATAAGGTTTCAATAAAGACTTATGAAAAACATTATGGATCTTCCAAGTCTGAGGAAGATCAAGACGGTAGGCAACAGGATTGATGACAGACAGGATTTTGTAAGGCCCAATAAACCTAGGACCCAACTTCCAGGAGGGAACCTTCAATTTGATATTCTTGGTAGACAACCACACCAGATCACCAACATTCAGGTCCGGACCAAGCACACGTCTCTTATCTGCCACACGCTTATATCTCTCACTCATGCTCTTTAGATTATCCTGAATCTTTTGCCAAATAGATGACAAAGACGAGGAGAATCTGTCCTCATCAGGTAAACCAGAAGACCCCTCTCCCGAGAAAGTCCCAAACTGCGGATGAAACCCATATGCACCAAAAAATGGTGACTTATCAGAGGACTCCTGACGACGGTTATTTAAAGCAAACTCAGCAAGGGACAAAAAAGAACACCAATCCTCTTGATTCTCCGCCACAAAACAGCGCAGATATGTCTCCAGATTCTGATTGACGCGCTCTGTCTGGCCATTCGACTGCGGGTGGAAAGCAGAAGAGAATGACAACCGAACCCCCAAGCGAGAACAGAAAGCCTTCCAGAATCTGGAAACAAACTGCGTGCCCCTATCAGAGACTATGTCTGAAGGAATACCGTGCAATTTGACAATGTGATCAATAAATGCCTGCGCCAGCGTCTTAGCATTGGGCAAACCAGGAAAAGGGATGAAATGCACCATTTTGCTAAAACGGTCCACCACCACCAGAATCACAGTCTTCCCTGAGGAACGAGGCAGGTCCGTTATGAAGTCCATGGACAGATGTGTCCAAGGACGGGAAGGAATGGGTAAGGGAAGGAGAGGACCTGATGGCCGTGAATGAGGGACTTTGGCACGAGCGCAAGTCTCGCAGGCTGCCACAAAACCCTCAACCGACTTACGAAGCGCAGGCCACCAGAATCTCCGAGCGATGAGATCCAGTGTGGCTCTTGCCCCCGGGTGCCCAGCAAGGACCGTATCGTGGTGTTCCTTAAAAATCTTGTGTCTTAAAGCAATAGGCACAAACAACCTCCCAGGAGGACAAAGATCAGGAGCCTCTGACTGGGCTGCCTGCACCTCTGCCTCCAATTCAGAAAAAAGAGCAGAGACCACCACACCTTCAGCCAAAATGGGACCCGGGTCTTCAAAATTCCCGCCTCCCGGAAAACAACGTGACAGAGCATCTGCCTTCACATTCTTAACTCCAGGGCGGAACGTGACAACAAAATTAAACCTAGAAAAGAACAAAGACCATCTGGCCTGTCTCGGGTTCAGACGCTTGGCTGACTCCAAGTAGGCCAGATTTTTATGGTCAGTAAATACGGTAATAGGGTGTCTGGCTCCCTCTAGCCAATGGCGCCATTCCTCAAAAGCCAACTTGATGGCCAACAATTCCCTATCTCCCACATCGTAATTTCTCTCTGCGAAGGAGAGTTTTTTCGAGAAAAAGGCACACGGTCGCCATTTGGCAGGAGAGGAACCCTGAGACAAGACCGTCCCCACACCCACCTCAGAAGCATCAACCTCAACTATGAAGGGTAAAGAAATATCAGGTTGCACCAAGATGGGAGCGGAAGCAAAACTCTCCTTGATATTAGAAAAAGCCTTACGCGCCTCTACTGACCAAGAAGAAAAATCTACCCCCTTTCTGGTCATATCAGTGAGTGGTTTAACAATAGAGGAATAATTCAAAATAAACTTCCTGTAATAATTGGCAAAGCCCAAAAAACGCATCAGCGCCTTCTGATTCTCAGGAAGCTCCCACTCAAGCACAGCGCGGACCTTCTCGGGGTCCATGCGAAAACCAGAAGCGGAGAGAAGAAACCCCAGAAATTGAATTTCTGAACCGCAAACACACATTTTTCCAGTTTCGCATATAATTTATTCTCCCGCAGGATGAGCAAGACCTGACGTAAATGTTCCTTATGAGTTTTGAAATCAGGAGAAAAAATCAAAATGTCATCCAAATACACTAATACAAATTTTCCCATCAAATGATAAAAAATGCTGTTCACGAAATGCTGAAAAACGGCTGGGGCATTCATCAAACCAAAAGGCATAACCAAATTCTCAAAATGGCCCTCAGGGGTATTGAAGGCCGTCTTCCATTCGTCTCCTTCTCTGACCCTGACCAGGTTGTATGCCCCTCTTAGATCTAATTTGGAAAAGACTTTAGCCCCAACAACCTGGTTAAATAGATCCGGGATCAGAGGAAGCGGATAAGGGTCACGAATAGTGATACTGTTCAGCTCCCTGAAATCCAGACAAGGTCTTAAAGAACCATCTTTTTTCTTAACAAAGAAAAAACCAGCGGCAACAGGTGACTTCGAGGGTCATATGTGTCCTTTTCTCAGACTCTCAGAGATATAAGCACGCATAGCGATCCTCTCAGGTTGGGAAAGATTGTATAAACGAGATTTAGGCAGTTTGGCGCCTGGGATGAGATTAATAGGGCAATCGTACTCCCTGTGCGGGGGCAAATCCTGAACTCCACTCTCAGAGAAGACATCCGAAAATTCTGAGAGAAAAGATGGTACAGTCTTAGTAGCAACCTCAGAAACAGATGTCGTGAGGCAATTCTCTCTGCAAAAGTCACTCCAACCATTTATTTGCCTCGCTTGCCAATCAATGGTGGGGTTATGTTTAGTGAGCCAGGGTAGCCCCAACACTAGAAGAGTAGGCAAACCGCTAAGGACGAAACATGACACATCCTCAACATGAGCATCACTCACAATTAAACGGAAATTGTGAACTATGCCCTTTAATGATTTCTGAGAAAGTGGAGCGGAATCAATAGCAAAAACAGGAATATCCTTTCCCAAAGTGCGCACCTGGAAACCATGAGTTATTGCAAATTGATTATCAATGAGATTGACAGCTGCTCCACTATCCACAAAAATCTCACAAAAAATGTTCTTGCTCTCTAGCGCCACCCTAGCCGGCAGGACAAAACGGGAACTACAAGCAAACGGAAAACCTTCAATCTCCACCTCAACCCTGCCAATAGTAACAGACGGAACATTTTTAAAAGATTTTTCCCTGTTTGTTTCTTTATTACTCCCAGAAAACTGCCTGAATCTCCTAAAAGGACAAACATTTGCCAAATGATTTATACCTCCACAACAAAAACAAACCCTCCCATGCGAGCTGAACCTTCTATTGTCAGAAGCAATCAACCCCAGCTGCATTGGCTCCTGCTCAGCAGGGGCTGACAGCGACCGAGACCCCTGCGCACAGAATGAGACCGCTGCACTGTCCTGGGACTGAGTATGACAGGAAGGGGACATCTCTCCTCTCTCTCTAAGACGCCTGTCAATACGAACGGCCTGAGACATAGCAGAGTCCAAAGAAATAGGCCTCTCATGAAAGGCAAATGCATCTTTCAATCCCTCTGAAAGACCATGGCAAAATTGACTTCGGAGTGCAGCATCATTCCAACCAGTATCAGCTGCCCATCTCCGAAATTCTGAGCAGTATATTTCTGCGGATTGTTTACCCTGGCATAATAGACGTAGTCTAGACTCAGCCAGAGCAATACGATCCGGATTATCATATATCTGACCCAGGGCTAAAAAGAATTCATCCACTGAACGGAGAGGCCGTGCCCCCTCCGGCAGCGAAAAGGCCCAGGACTGAGCGTTACCCCTGAGCAGCGATATAATGATACCCACCCTCCGTTCCTCATCACCAGAGGAATGGGGAAGAAGGCGAAAATGGAGTTTGCAAGCTTCTCTAAAACGCACAAAATTCTCACTACCCCCGGAGAACGTATCCGGGAGCGAGATCTTAGGCTCAGAACAAACTCCATGAACGCAAGCTGAACCGGTCACTTGAAGCTGAGAAAAATTCTTACGGAGATCAGCTACCACCAATGAAATACCCTGGAAGCGTTCAGCCAAAAGTGAAACCGGATCCATGCCTGAGACGGTTTAGGCGGCTTATAATGTCACGGACGGTGTACAGGAAACAAGACAAAGCAACATGCATATATGACTCACTGGATCCAAAGCTAAGGAACCAAAAGGGAGACCCCTGCACAAGACCTGAGACTTTCCCTGGCTGCTCAGCCTATGCAAAGATCCCAGAGGTGGATGGTTGCATATCCACGTACCTCGACTATATAACCCCTGAACACCCTACAATAGTGAGGGGACACGACCACCGCCTCCCTACACCAGACACGGAGGGAGTCAGGGTCACCTGGGATCCAGCAAGCAGAAAATAACAGATAAATGTTCAGCACTTAACTTTGTAGCAGACTGGAAAACAAGATCAGCATGCACACACACTCCAGGAAGAAGTATAAGCCGCCCAGTAATGCATTATGGGGCGGAATTTAAAGGGATGCAATTAGTCCAACTACATGACAGCTGAGAGAGGCTAACGAGATGAGGAACTGAACATCACAACAAAGAAACTCAAGGAGGAGGTTCTGAAAGGCTTCTGTCAGAGCTTCTCAGCTGTCTGGTTGTGACAGGAATATTTTAGCTGTAATGTGTATAGAATATGTTTCTATAAAGAAGGTCTCATCTATGAATTAATAAAAGTCATTCAATTCCACTAAAACGCATTAAATGCTGCTTGCGGTTTTTTGTGCGGTTTCAATGCTTTTTTTAATTATTATTATTTTTGGGATAAGATCCTTTATATTGTAGATATAGATATGTTCCTGTCATGTTAGTCCATATCAATGAACTCTAACAAGCGTTTATAATGTGAAAAATATGTTTTGTGTAGTATTTGCAGTGCTGTAGTTTGATTTCTATGAAGATTAATTTTTAATGGGATTGATAGTACAAAATATGTGTTTCATGTTTTACTATTTTTCTGTGGATTTCTTGTTTGGGCATTGTTTGAATTTGTTTGATGATATATATAGCTTGTATTTTAGGTGGTCTTTCACTATATGTTTTCCCACTTCAAGTTTAGCCTGATAGATGGTCATTGTCTTTCTTTTTTGTTCATTAGATTAATCTAATTGTTCAGATTGTGTATGAATGTGTTATGGGTTTCTTAGTGGAGGTGGGAAGTGTGTATGGGGGAGGGGCCTAAATAGGAGAGGAGATAGAGGTGCTGGTAAAACAGCCGGACCTCTATTTTTCTTTCCCAAAGAGGCACATCCCCATTTATAAAAATCCAAAAATTTCTAATTCGGCGTTTAAACCTGCGGGCATTAAGGTGTCAAATTCATAAATTCTCTTGGATTCGTTTCGTGACATATTGTTTATGTGGTTTCCTCCTCTCCAGGATTTGTTGATTTTTTCAAAAGCTATGAATTTAAGGGATGATGGGTCACTATTGTGGTGGATTTTGTAGTGTTTGGATAGTGTATGTTGTTCATATCCTTTTTTGATGTTTGCTATGTGTTCCGATATTCTTTTTTTCAGTTGTCTTTTTGTTCTTCCGATGTATTGTTTGTGACATGGGCATTCCAGTATGTATATGACGTCTGTTGTATTGCATGTTATGCATTCTTCTATTCGTACTTTAAATGGATTCTGTGTGGAGCAGACTTGTGTGTTTTTTTTTTTTTTTTTTATGAAATGAATGTCAACAATTTCAATCTAAAGATTCACATCCAACATAACAAAAACCCAGTTAGAATTTCTCGACTTAAGCATTTAAATAGAAAATACAAAACTAATATGTAGTACATACCAAAAACCGGTAATGAAAAGCAACCATATCCTTTTCTCCAGCTGCCATCTCCCACAATGGCTAACCAACATTCCAACCAATCAATTTAGAAGATTAAAAATAAATTGTACCATTAAAACTAAATTCTACACAAAACATATTTTTCACATTATAAACGCTTGTTAGAGTTCATTGATATGGACTAACATGACAGGAACATATCTATATCTACAATATAAAGGATCTTATCCCAAAATAATAATAATAAAAAAACGCATTGAAACCGCACAAAAAAAACGCAAGCAGCATATAATGCGTTTTAGTGGAATTGAATGACTTTTATTATTTCATAGATGAGACCTTCTTTATAGAAACATATTCTATACACATTACAGCTAAAATATTCCTAATAGAATATCATTCTAATATATCCTAAAAATAAACTATGCCGACATAAATTCACCTAGCTGCTGATAAAATCCAGTCCAGGATTTATAATTAACCCAACGAAATTAGGGCAACACCCCTTAAAGAAGACCGCACATAAACCCTATCTTGCTCCGGACTCATCACTACGTGACCACTGAGGAAGGGACCAGAAAGTGTCCCGAAACGCGTCTGGTCAGAGGAAGCAGTGAGGACCATAAGGAAATCAACTATATTGAGCTGAAAATCATAGGAAGAAAATACTCGCCACCGCGATATTCTTTTAAATTTCCCGCAGCTAAGAAGATTGGCCAATCAGGAACTAACTACCGTGTGACGTCAGGCTGCATCACCATCACGTGCAGCATCACATGGTAAGGCAAGTGATCAGATGGGACGCCACGCAGGTCCTTGCAAAACGGAAGACACCGTAACAGACTGAAGAGGGATAAAGTAAATTACATCTTCTACTGTTCCTCCATAATACAGCATATGTACTTTGCCCACAATAACGGCTATATGTAATAAAAATATCGGGACAATTTACATCCAAATTCAAGTGAATTGGAAAACTGCCAGGAGAGTCGCTCTCTCTTTAAAAGGCGGACACCAACACTTAAAAATCCGGTGAACACAGGACCTAATATTGTTGTATCCATACCAGCAGCTACTATATAGCGTTACAATATATATAGACTACCTATATGGTGTATGATTCACGTTTTTAAGAACACTTGTATGCTAAAAATCAACATTGTTTTGTTGTGCACAACATATTTTACTCAATTGAGCACATTTTTTAAAAAATTTTAAAAATTTTTGCACGGCACTTTTGTGCAGTATATGCAAATATACTGCACACTTCTCAAGAACATCACTACCTAACTGAAGGCAGTTAACATATACTATTAGGCCTTTTTGGACTGTATACTTATTGATTCCAGGACCTTTTTGAAGAACTCTTTGAACATTTTGGACACCATTTTCAATCCTAGGGAATCCTACTCCCTGTCCAACAATACCCATTGAGAAATATATACCTCTGTCCAATAGACTCTATACTAAATAACACCAAGAGTAGTTACTCTATCGTAACATATATTATATATACGCTTATCTCATTATTTTTATATCATCATTTTTATGTAATTTAAATAAATATCATCAAATATTTTACTTTATATAACATTAAACATCCCCTTATTTAATCCAAATGCGAGTGTGCCATCACAATTCTTTTCTATTTTAATATATCCTCACGGTCTTAGGTGTACCGGTCATTGAGCACCTCTATCCATACTGACCGTCTGGTAAGCCACAGAAACCCTTCTATTTACAAAAAATATATATTTTAATCAGGGGCAATTTTATGCATCTTAACCTGCTCAGGACCGCCGTACGCAGGATTGCGTCCTGCCGGCGGCCCTGCTCTTCTGGGTGGACGCATATACGCGTCCTCCCGCGAGAGCCGAGATTTCCTGTTAACACGCGCAGGCGCGCGCGCTCACAGAAACGGAAGGTAAGAGAGTGGATCTCCAGCCTGCCAGCGGCGATCGTTCGCTGGCAGGCTGGAGATGTTTTTTTTTTAACCCCTAACAGGTATATTAGACGCTGTTTTGATAACAGCGTCTAATATACCTGCTACCTGGTCCTTTGGTCCCTTTTGTTTAGATCAACCACCAGAGGACTCAGGTAGCTCAGTAAAGTAACACAAAACACTACACTACACTATACCCCCCCCCCCACTGTCACTCATTAACCCTTTATGAACCACTGATCACCCTGATCACCCTGATCACCCCTGATCACCCCATACAGACTCCCTGATCACCCCCCTGTCATTGATCACCCCCCTGTCATTGATCACCCCCCTGTAAGGCTCCATTCAGACGTCCGTATGATTTTTACAGATCCACTGATACATGGATCGGATCCGCAAAACACATGCGGACCTCTGAATGGAGCCTTACAGGGGGGTGATCAATGACAAGGGGGTGATCACCCATATAGACTTCCCGATCACCCCCCTGTCATTGATCACCCCCCTGTAAGGCTCCATTCAGAGGTCCGTATGATTTTTACGGATCCACGGATACATGGATCGGATCCGCAAAACACATACGGACGTCTGAATGGAGCTTTACAGGGGCGTGATCAATGACAAGGGGGTGATCACCCATATAGACTACCTGATCACCCCCCTGTAATTGATCACCCCCCTGTAAGGCTCCATTCAGACGTCCGTATGATTTTTACGGATCCACGGATACATGGATCGGATCCGCAAAACACATACGGACGTCTGAATGGAGCCTTACAGGGGGGGGATCAATGACAGAGGGGTGATCACGCATATAGACTTCCTGATCACTTCCCTGTCATTGATCACCCCCCTGTCATTGATCACCCCCCCTGTAAGGCTCCATTCAGACGTCCGTATGCGTTTTGCGGATCCGATCCATGTATCCGTGGATCTGTAAAAATCATACGGACGTCTGAATGGAGCCTTACAGGGGGGTGATCAATGACAGGGGGGTGATCAGGAAGTCTATATGGGTGATCACCCCCTTGTCATTGATCACCCACCTGTAAGGCTCCATTCAGACGTCCGTATGTGTTTTGCGGATCCGATCCGTGGATCCGTAAAAATCATATGGACGTCTGAATGGAGCCTTTCAGAGGGGTGATCAATGACAGAGGGGTGATCAGTGACAGGGGGTGATCACCCAATATACACTCCCTGATCACCCCCCTGTCATTGATCACCACCTGTAAGGCTCCATTCAGACATTATTTTGGCCCAAGTTAGCGGAAATATTTTTTTTTGTTTGTTTTTTCTTACTAAGTCTCATATTCCACTAACTTGTGTCCAAAAAATAAAATCTCACATGAACTCTCCATACCCCTCACGGAATCCAAATGCGTAAAATTTTTTAGACATTTATATTCCAGACTTCTTCTCACGCTTTAGGGCCCCTAAAAAGCCAGGACAGTATAAATACCCCACATGTGACCCCATTTCGGAAAGAAGACATCCCAAGGTATTCGCTGAGGGGCATATTGAGTCCATGAAAGATTGAAATTTTTGTCCTAATTTAGCGGAAAGTGAGACTTTGTGAGAAAAAATAAATAAATAATTTCCGCTAACTTATGCAACAAAAAAAAAATTTCTATGAACTCGCCATGCCCCTCATTGAATACCTTGGGGTGTCTTCTTTCCAAAGTGGGGTCACATGTGGGGTATTTACACTGCCCTGGCTTTTTAGGGGCCCTAAAGCGTGAGAAGAAGTCTGGGATCCAAATGTCTAAAAATGCCCTCCTAAAAGGAATTTGGCCCGCTTTGCGCATCTAGGCTGCAAAAAAGTGTGACACATCTGGTATCACCGTACTCAGGAGAAATTGGGGAATGTGTTTTGGGGTGTCATTTTACATATACCCATGCTGGGTGAGATAAATATCTTGGTCAAATGCCAACTTTGTATAAAAAAATGTCATTTGCCGAGATATTTCTCTCACCCAGCATGGGTATATGTAAAATGACACCCCAAAACACATTGCCCAACTTCTCCTGAGTACGGCGATACCAGATGTGTGACACTTTTTTGCAGCCTAGGTGGGCAAAGGGACCCACATTCCAAAGTGTACCTTTCGGATTTCACCGGTCATTTTTTACAGATTTCGATTGCAAAGTACTTCTCACACATTTGGGCCCCTAAATTGCCAGGGCAGTATAACTACCCCACAAGTGACCCCATTTTGGAAAGAAGACAACCCAAGGTATTCCGTGAGGGGCACGGCGAGTTCCTAGAATGTTTTATTTTTTGTCGCAAGTTAGTGGAATATGAGACTTTGTAAGGAAAAAAATAAAAAATTAAAAATCATCATTTTCCGCTAACTTGTGACAAAAAATTTAAAATTCTAGGAATTCGCCATGCCCCTCACGAAATACCTTGGGGTGTCTTCTTTCCAAAATGGGGTCACTTGTGGCGTAGTTATACTGCCCTGGCAATTTAGGGGCCCAAATGTGTGAGAAGTAGTTTGCAATCAAAATGTGTAAAAAATGTCCTGCGAAATCTGAAAGGTGCACTTTGGAATATGTGTCCCTTTGCCCACCTTGGCTGCAAAAAAGTGTCACACATCTGGTATCGCCGTACTCAGGAGAAGTTGGGAAATGTGTTTTGGGGTGTCATTTTACATATACCCATGCTAGGTGAGAAAAATATCTTGGTCAAATGCCAACTTTGTATAAAAAAAATTGGAAAAGTTGTCTTTTGCCAAGATATTTCTCTCACCCAGCATGGGTATATGTAAAATGACACCCCAAAACACATTCCCCAACTTCTCCTGAGTACGGCGATACCAGATGTGTGACACTTTTTTGCAGCTTAGGTGGCCAAAGGGACCCACATTCCAAAGTGCACCTTTCGGATTTCACCGGTCATTTTTTACACATTTTGATTGCAAGGTACTTCTCACACATTTGGGCCCCTAAATTGCCAGGGCAGTATAACTACGCCACAAGTGACCCCATTTTGGAAAGAAGACACCCCAAGGTATTCCGTGAGGGGCATGGCGAGTTCCTAGAATTTTTTATTTTTTGTCGCAAGTTAGTGGAATATGAGACTTTGTAAGGAAAAAAATATAAAAAAAAAATTTTTGTGACAAAAAATAAAAAGTTCTATGAACTCACTATGCCCATAAGCGAATACCTTAGGGTGTCTACTTTCCGAAATTGGGTCATTTGTGGGGTTTTTCTACTGTTTGGGCATTGTAGAACTTCAGGAAACATGACAGGTGCTCAGAAAGTCAGAGCTGCTTCAAAAAGCGGAAATTCAAATGTTTGTACCAGTGTCTAAACGCTAAACGCTATAACTTTTACCCAAACCATTTTTTTTTGCCAAAACATTTTTTTTTATCAAAGACATGTAGAACAATAAATTTGGCAAAAAAATTTATATATGGATGTTTTTTTTTGCAAAAAAATCGTTACATTTTGAGTAATAACAAAAAAAGTTAAAATGTCAGCAGCAATAAAATACCACCAAATGAAAGCTCTATTAGTGAGAAGAAAAGGAGGTAAAATTCATTTGGGTGGTACGTTGCATGACCGAGCGATAAACGGTGAAAGTAGTGTAGTGCCGAAGTGTAAAAAGTGGCCTGGTCATTAAGGGGGTTTTAGCTAGCGGGGTTGAAGTGGTTAATTAGGCCACTGGAGTAGAGGCCCCAAAAATTATTTGCCTTTGAATGACATAAAACCAATGTGCGAGGGGTAAAGGGGTTAAATAAGGGAGGAGATACGGACCTTTAAAAGCAACACCAGGAGCCAGAAGAAGCATCCCTGACGAAGAATAGCGTACTATTCTAAACGCGTTGGAGTAATTTTGGTCCTCCTAGTCCACCGTAGCCTCTGCCGTGACGTCATGCAGCGCTCCCTGCTAGTGCGAACAAGCAGCCTTTTCAAAAAATCGAGCTGTGCCACCGGCCGGGGCAAGCTCCATATCAAACAAATACCAATAGGGTCCAGCCTCCTGTACCTCCCTTTATCCCGGACGGCACCAAAGAAAAGAAAAAAAAGAAAACCGAGAAAGACGCAGGACAAGTGGCCAAAACAGATGAACACCCAGGATCAGGTATTTACCAATCTGTGGGTTTCTGTATTACTGTATACTGCGGACCTTTGAGTGCAGGCAGGGAAAGTAGACAGGCAACACGTCGCGCAGTACCTAATAGATTTAAGGTATATCACACTAGTTGCAATTAGTTATTCCAATAGTGCTTGTCCCTCTATATATCTTCGGCATCGCAGCAGAACCGCACACAACTGCTTCACAAATGCACTATAAATAAACTTTCTATGTTAGAAAGTATATTATAAGTATATCACACCCCTCAATATATCACACCTATCGATAGCACACCTATACCAGTCCTTAAAAGGACTTTTGTGGCCCTATTAGCTAGCGTTTGGTGTCCCTAACAGCCTGTCCCTGCTCCACACAGCAACCTCCCCCTACACTGGCAAAACACTGAATGTAAAATAGCTGCCAGATCAGGTTCTGTTATAGGGTGGGGGGTGTTCATGTGCTGAAACATCTCAATTGGCTGTCCTGTCCCACCTGATGCATGTGTCATGGGTCAAAGTTCGGTGCAATGCAAAAGAGTATGGCGCATGCGAACATCGCCATATGTCCGCCTGTTCGGCAAATCACAAACGAGCAAAGTTCGCCGTGAAACGACCGCCGGGCGAACCGCAAGGCCATCTCTAGTGGTGATGTCAGAGCAGTTTACATGACTGAAACACACCTATAATCTTACAGCACAGTATCTTATATGTCTTGTAATGTCACAATATCTTGCCTCAGACTGAACAAAATCCACTTGTGAATAGTTTACATTTGTAATTTCATAGATAGAGATGAGCAAAGTATTGGAAAATTTGATTTGGCTGCCCTACTTGCCGAATTTTTCCCCCAAAATTTGCTTTGTGACAAATGATTTACTTTGTAAGTAGTGGGTGCAATGACAGGGAGCGGCGATTGCACTGACCCCCATAATTGAACCCCTCAGATGCCACGCTCATAGCTGATCGCAACATCTGACATTAATATTAGAGTGTCAAATTTAAAAAAATATATAATAAAAAGATACTTACCCTCATCCATTAGATCTCAAAGAGCCAGCCATCTTGATTGAAGATCCAGTGCAAAATCTTGCACGGCCCGTGATGATGTCAGACTACTCATAGCAGTTACTGTACCGAAATGACATAATTGTGATGTCACATTAAGTTATGTGACTGAAACCT
The DNA here is from genome assembly GCF_014858855.1 of Bufo gargarizans. Classification (NCBI taxonomy): domain Eukaryota; kingdom Metazoa; phylum Chordata; class Amphibia; order Anura; family Bufonidae; genus Bufo; species Bufo gargarizans. The sequence goes on along the minus strand of NC_058084.1, from coordinate 10,246,189 downwards.
ACTTGTGAATTCTCAATAGCTTAATTGACTGAAAAAGTTGTGATGTCACAGTGCAACGCCCTAAACGTGACGCCACTTAGTTGCAGCCCCCCAATCCCAGAGTCTGTGGTATCCCTTGCCCCTTAGGAGGTTTTTGATGAAATATGTCCCTTTTATAGAACAAGTAATCGTGACGCCAGTTGCAGTTAAGCAACAAGGACATGGAGTCCACTTAGTAGATGGTAGTGTTGGTACCCAGGGTAGGATCGCCAGAGTGGTGTAGAGTGGCCTACAGTGTCTCTGAGGGTGTTAGATGCATGTGTCACGGTGCTCCTACATGGATATTCTTGGATCGTAGATGTGGTTGGATGAAGCAGTGCAAAAAGGGGATTTATAACTTGGATGGTGAAGGAAGTAGAATAAATGGATTCCAGACTTTGTATTAATGTTGAACACAGCTTTCCTTTGCATAAACAGTAATCCAGTTTCCAGACTTTATCTTGGTCATCAGCAGGTATTGGCTTAACTCTGTCAGGCAGACACTTTTGCAACAATCTTAGCCCTGCTATGCTGTAGCTTTCTCAGCTCTGCTATGCCGGCAGGAGCAAATAGGAACTTTTCCTCTTCTGCTGGAACTTAGGCTACTTTCACACTTGCGGCAGTGTGATCCGGCGGGCAGTAAGTCTGTCTCTTACTTTAATCCTAGGAACTTTGTCCTGGCTTCAAGCTTACTTGGATTGGGGTTATAGGCAATTCAAGCCCAGGAGGGGACAAGAAACTATGTAGCACTTTCAGGGAGGGCCTGCAGGCCCAGCAGAGCAGACAGTGCTTTGCTGGCCGACATACAACCTCTCCCCAGGATGCGGAAGGCTAGACTGACCCACTAACTAAACTCCTCCCTCTCTAAAGAGGGCTGAAAGGAACAAAAATGTTCCTCTCCAGAGAAACTAGCTCTGCACAGATTGTCGCCATCTGCTGGTGAACCAGTCATACTACACTTAAACATTACATTTGCAAGGAAATGAATACATACACATTGCAGGATCTGGCAATAAATATGCAGGATGACAAATGATGCAGCAACCAGGATAGTAGGGTTACAAAAGAGGTCGGAATGATTATGGAAACAGGTGTGATGTCACAACAGTTATGATGACAGAGCAGTTACCTTACATAAACAGTTATGATTAGTGTTGAGCGAAGCAAAGCCTTCGAAGCAAAATTCGGTCCAAAGTTTAGGAAAACTTTGATTCACAACAAATCCGAATTTCATTGCGATTCATGATAACAAATCACCTTTTCCTAAAATGGCGGCTGCACGTGTTACAAAGTGAAAGTAAGAAGCCCGAGAATGTTAGACTGCAAGGAGAGTGTAGGGAGACCTATTCTGCATCAGTTTTATTTATTTATTCCAACATCAGATTGTAATTCAGCATCAGCATATAATTCAATACCAATAAGATGGAATCCTTTATTATTCCACTGCCAGCGTGCCAACCAATACCATCCGGTCTCACCCCTTGGAGGGCCAGATATTAATGATGAGCATCCTCATCTTTTGCTGGCTTTACTTCTTCCAAGTCATCCTTCAAAGTCTCCATGTCCTAGAGAAGGCAGCAAGATGCAGAGAGAGGAGGAGCTAGATATTCCTGATGACATATTCTCATCGATATTAGAAGGAGGAAAAGCAGATGGCAGGAGAGCGCTGGGGTTGGAGAAGTGGCTATGCCAGAGCTGATTAATATTCTGTCCTTACTGTCAAATAACCCTGCAGGAGATTGCAGACAAGACTAGTTTAGTGCTCTTATTAGGAGAAACCAAATAAAGAGTATTGCAGGTTTGACATAATAGCTAACAAAAATAAAAGTAATGATACCACATAGCGAGCTTTCAAGACATCACCAGCCCCTTCATCAGGTGTACTACAAGAATATAACATCTTTAAAGTGCAACATCTTTTAAGTGCAACTCTTTAAGTGCACATACTGAATTATACCAGAATGTAATATTATGGATATGGAATCCACTGCCTACTGACCATCACCCAAGTCTCTCCTCTTCAGGTATGTCTGCATTGAACCTAACTGCTGCACCCAGCTTTTCCAGAGTCTGATATTGTCTACACCCCTCATCTTTCTTCTCATTCCCTGGTATGTCTGCATTGAGCCTAACTGCTGCACCCAGTTTTTCTAGAGACTGATTTTGTCCACACCCTTCATCTTTCCTTCACATTCCCTGCTATGTCTGCATTTTAACGTCTCTTTCCCTGCTGGATTTATTGAGTATTTGTTTATATTGACTATTTCACCCCTGTATCTGGTCCTCCCTTGATTAGGCCAAATATAGTCCCCTCCCCTCTTGGTCACACCTGATTGAACACTGAGTGGTATAAATCTAAGTTCCTAGGTCTTCCAGACCTTGGTCTTTCCAAATGCAACATCTTTCAAGTGCACATACTGAATTATACCAGAATTGGACCAGAAGGGGACCAAAGGTAATCACAGACATAGTTAAAGCAAACAATGTTTCAATCTTTCATCTTACTCTTCCCAATTTTTCCAAATATTTCCAAAATCTCCTAAAATACCCCCACATCTGTTCACCCAGCCAGGAGCTATTCATCTCTCCCTCCATTTTACCTTCTCATCTGACTGCTTGCACAAACCTGTTTGGCAATGTAAAACACCTCCTTCCCAAACACACACAGATACCTCATGCCCTCTCTTATTCTCACCTACTAACACTTTATCTGCTATTCCTTATTGCTGGTGATATCTCTCCAAGTCCAGACCTCCCTCAGCAAATCCCCACTATCACCTCTACATCCCACTACAAATCTCCTTCTACAAATTTCTCCAACCCCTTAAACCTAATAAGCATCCCTTTGACCTCTGCTCCCTTGTTCCCTCTTACAGGAGGATTATGGAATGCATGCTCTATCTGTAACAAACTGTCCTACATTCATGACCTCTTCATCTCTCGAAAACGTTCCTTTCTGGGTCTCACAGAAACATGGCTGACACCCTCTGACACCTCCTCCACTGCTGCACTCTCATATAGTGGATTTAATTTCAGTAACCCCCGCCCCGGCTGAAAATATAGTGGAGGAGTTGGTCTTCTCCTAAAAGACACCTGCTCCTACAGCCCAACTCCACTGACAACCTCCATTATGCTCACTTCATTTGAAGTACACTCTGTTCGCATCTACTCTCCCTCCAACCTCCAAGTAGCTGTCATTTACCGCCCCCAGGCCCAACCACCATCTTTCTTGACCACTTGAACACCTGGCTTCTGCAGTTTCTTTCTGCCGACATCCCCACTATTATCGTAGTTGACTTCAACATCCCTATTGACACCTGTCACTCAGCCGCCTCTACACTCCTATCACTTTTTTCCTACTTCGGCCTCTCAAAGTGGTCTTCCACTCCCACCCACAGAGATGGTCACACTCTAGATCTTATCTTTACCCGCCTATGCTCCCTATCTAACCTTTCTAATTTGCCTCTCCCCCTATCCAACCACAACCTACTCACCTTCTCTTCACTAGTCTCTTCTGCTGCTCCCCCGGTCCACACACTATCACACCCCCACAGGAACCTTAAACATCTTTATGCTTGCTTTCTGTCTCTCTTCTGCCTCTCTCTACCATTTGTTCCCTCCAAGACCCAGATGCTGCCACCATAGAAACATAGAATGCGTCGGCAGATAAGAACCGTTTGGCCCATCTAGTCTGCCCAATATACTGAATACTATGAATAGCCCTTGGCCCTATCTTATATGAAGGATGGCCTTATGCCTATCCCATGCATGCTTAAACTCCTTCACTGTATTTGCAGCTACCACTCCTGCAGGAAGAATATTCCATGCATCCACTACTCTCTCAGTAAAGTAATACTTCCTGATATTACTTTTAAACCTTTGTCCCTCTTATTTTAAAACTATGTCCTCTTGTAGCAGTTTTTCTTCTTTTAAATATTCTCTCCTCTATTAACTTTTCTATCATATCCCCTCTGTCTCATCTTTCTTCCAAGCTATACATGTTAAGGTCCTTTAATCTTTCCTTGTAAGTTTTATCCTGCAATCCATGTACTAGTTTAGTAGCTCTTCTCTGGACTCTCTCCAAAGTATCAATATCCTTCTGGAGATATGGTCTCCACTACTGAGCATGATACTCCAAATGAGGTCTCACTAGTGCTCTGTAGAGCGGCATGAGCACCTCCCTATTTCTACTGGTAATGCCTCTCCCTATACATCCAAGCATTCTACTAGCATTTCCTGCTGCTCTATGACATTGTCTGCCTACCTTTAAGTCTTCTGATAGAAACTGCCACCGCCCTGCTGCCACCACCCTGTATAATATCACAATAAGTACAGCTCTGGACTCAGTTGCCCCCCTCACACACAACAAAACCTGAAAAATCAACAGACAACCCTGGCACACCAACCTGACCAAAAAACTCAGACAAGCTTCCAGGGCTGCTGAGCGGTGATGAAAGAAATCCCATTCTAAAGATCATTTTGCCGCATACAAGCAATCCCTCTTTATATTCAAATCCTCACTCGCTGATGCGAAGCAGGCCTACTTCTCACCTCTCATATCTTCCCTGGCCCACAGCTGTAAAGAACTTTTAAACACTTTTAACTTGATTCTCCTTCCCCCAGCACCCCCACCCTCTCCTCTTATATCAGCTGAGGACTTTGCTGCATACTTTAAACAAAAGATAGTCAACATCAGAGAAATCTTCAGTACACAGTCCCCACAGACCCTCTACACAACTGTTTAGTCCTATTCTCCCAAAACCCGCTTCTCCACCATTACAGAAGAAAAACTCTCCACTCTTATCTCTAAATCCCATCCCATCCCACCTTATCCCTAACCTCACCACAGTGTTTATCCCAGCCCTAACTCATCTCTTCAACCTATCACTAACCTCTGGTGTCTTCCCCTCTGGTTTTTAACATGCTACCATTACACCAATCCTCAAAAAGCCTTCAATTGAACCATCTTCTTTGTCCAGTTATTGCCCCATATCACTTCTTCTGTATGCCTCAAAGCTATGTGAACAACATGTCCATTCTGAACTGTCCTCTCACCTCTCCTTCTGCTCCCTCTTTGACCGGCTACAATCTGGCTTCCGACCCCACCACTCGACTGAGACTGCCCTTACTAAAGTCACCAATGACCTACTAACAACCAAAATAAAAAAACATGACTCTGTCCTCCTTCTCCTTGACCTGTCCTCTGCCTTTGACACTGTCGATCACTCCCTTATGTTGCAAACTTTCTCATCTTGTGACATCACTGACCTGGCCCTCTGCTGTATCACATCATACCTCACAGAACGGACGTTTAGCATCTCCCACTCTCACACCACCTCTTCGTCTCATTCCCTCTCTGTTGGTGTCCCGCAAGTCTCTGTCCTAGGACCCCTGCTCTTCTCTATATACACTTTCGGCCTGGGACATCTCATAGAGTCCCATGGCTTTCAGTATCTCTTTTATGCTGATGACACACAAATCTATCTCTCTGGTCCAGACATCACCACCTTATTATCCAGAATCCTACAATGCCTATCTTCCATATCATCCTTCTTCTCCTCTCGCTTTCTAAAACTTAACATGGATAAAACAATTCATCATCTTTCCCCCATCTTGCTTAAACCCCCCAACAGACCTATCTATCATGATCAATAGCTGCACACTCTCCCCGGTCAAACAAGTCCGCTGCCTTGGAGTGACCTTGGATTCTGCCCTCTTCTTCCGACCACACATCCTAGCTCTTTCCACCACCTGCCGCCTCCAACTCAAAAATATCTCCCGCATCTGCGCTTTCCTCAACTTTGAATCTGCAAAAATGCTTGTACATGCCCTCATCATCTCCTGTCTAGACTACTGCATCATTCTCCTCTGTGGCCTTCCATCTAGCACTTTTGCACCCCTCCAATCTATCCTCCACTCTGCTGTCCGACTAATCCACCTCTCACCCTGTTACTCATCTGCCTCTCCCCTCTGCCAATCCCATCACTGGCTCCCCATTGCCCAGCTAATTCAGTTCAAAATGCTAACAAATACATACAAGGCCGTCCACAACCTTTTCCCTCCCTACATCTCTGAGCTACTTTCCCGATACATCCCCACACGCAATCTCCAATCCTCACAAGACCTCCTTCTCTCCTCTCCTCCTATCACCTGTTTCCACAATCGCCTCCAAGATTTCTCCCGTGCATCCCCCATACTCTGGAACTCGCTACCCCAACATATCAGATTCTCACCTACAGTGGAATCCTTCAAAAGAAACCTAAAAACCCACCTCTTCAGACAAGTCTACAAACAGTGACCCTGCTGCCTCTACACCGCCATTACCAGCTTCACCCTCACCTACTGGGTCCTTCTCCTATACCATGTAGATTGTAAGCCCTCACGGGCAAGGGCCCTCTCTCCATCTGTACCAGTTTGTAACTCGTCTTGTTTATGCTTAGTGCAATTGTCTGTATTATTTACGTATACCCCTTTTCATATGTACAGCACTATGGAACGAATGGCGCTTTAATAATAAATAATAATAGTAATAATAATATATGAAGAAACATCAATATATACAATAAGAACAGAGACATGGGGGAATGAATGGGCATTTGAAAAACAACAGAACAATAGAATACAAAGATCTTGAGAGTGAGTCTTTAATTTTTTTACAGATAAGAGGTGTTGAAAGTTTTATGGTCTCTAAGTTGATGTTATCTCAAAAACCTTGGTGCCCCGACTATGTTTATAGAAGACTCTTTAGATCTTGTAGTGTGTCAAAAATCCCCGGGACAAATTCAGTCCAGTATACAAAGTGTCAAGCAGCGTTATAAATTTGTATTACCAAATTCTTCTGGCTATTTGGGATTTGAAGTTACCTTTTAATATGAGAACTTTCATGTGTTCTTCATTATGTCCTGGGCTACAGAAATGTTTAGCCACAGGAAAGTGTACACGTGGCTTCTTCTCTTTAATTGTGTGGCGGTGGAACTTCATCCTTGCATTGAGTTTCTGTCCTTTTTCTCCAATGTAGAGGCCTCCAACAGGGCATTTAGAGCAGAGAATCAGATAAACAACCTTAGATGTAGAACATGTGAATGTCCCAGGGATTTATAGTCCTGATATGTGTTGGGGATCTAGATCTTATCTGTTGTAATTATATGGGAACAGGTTTTGCATCTTCTTATATTACATAGATGGATTTCTTTGTCTCTGGTACGTGGCCTTGAACTTGATCTAATCAGAATATTCCTTAGATTTAGAGGTTGTTGTGAAGCTAGTAAGGGGGATGTGGAAAGATCATCTTTACGTAGGACATGATGTAATTTTTTGGCAGTTTTCCTCAGTACCTCCAGTTGTGGGTTGTAGGTCACAACCAGAGGTACACGCTGGTTCTGTTTCTTTTCATTGCATTGCAGAAGTTGACTTCTGGGGATCTTGGTGACTCTTGTGATCTGATCTTCAATTGAAGCAGGATGATTGCCCTGGTGTAAAAATTTCCTTTTAAGATATTGTAAATGTTCATCCCTGTCTGATGGTCTAGAACAGATTTGGTTATATCTAATGGCTTGACTATAGATGACAGACTTTTTAATATGTTTGGGTTGGAAGCTGTCCCATTTGAGGTATATAGGCCGATCAATAGGTTTTCGATACAGGGATGTCTGTATTGAGCTGTCTTGAAGTTTTATGGTGGTGTCCAGAAAGCTGACTTCTGCATGTGAATAGTTGAGGGTCAGGTTTATGGTGGGATAGAATTTGTTGAATTGTTCATTAAATTTTATCAGTTCATGTTCAGAGTTGGTCCAGATTATTAGGATGTCATCAATGAACTAGAAGTAGGCCAAGGTGCAGGATTTGGGGCAGGATACCAAAAAGTAATTTTCCAGTTTTGCCATGAAGAGATTTGCATATTGCGGTGCCATTTTGCTGCCCATGGCAGTCCAAATGCACTAAATATATCTCCTTGCCAAAAGAGAAATAGATACGAGTGAGGATGAATTTGGTAAGTTGCAGTACAGACTCTGAGATGACTCCATTCGCCTCCAGGTACACTCAGCAAGCAGTTATTTCATCATGTGGGATTTTCGAATACAAGGATTCCACATCCATGGTGGCCAAAATTGTGCCTTTAGGGAGGGGATCTAAGTTGACAGTTTGTCCAATAAGTCAGTGGTGTCCTGTAGATAACTTGTGTTCCTCACTAATGGTTTGAGGATGCCCTCTATCCAACCTGATATTTTTTCAGTGGTGGCCTCCCTGGATTCCTTGCTTTGTGTATTTTGGGAAGCATGTAGAATACTCTGATCCTGGCATTCCCAGGTACCAAGTCTAAAAGTTGCGTGGATCCTGCAGGAAGACCCTTAACAACCTTTTTTAACTCTCTCAAATATTCCTGAGTTGAGTCTCCCTCGTGTGTCTGTTTAACTCTCTCAAATATTCCTGAGTTGAGTCTCCCTCGTGTGTCTGTGAGTTGTCAGTGTGCTTCTTTTGCATAGTCCAAAGTGTTCAAAAGGACTATAGCGCCACCTTTGTCTGCATGTTTTATGGTGATTCCTTTGTTGTTTTTTAAGGTTTGATTCACTCTCCTTTCCTGTATGCTGATGTTAACGTTTCTTTTATATGTTTGTCTAGTATTGCAGACTGTACTACATTTCTAAAGAAGTCAATATACTCGTCCAAAATGGTATTGCGGCCAGTAGTGGTCCAGTCAGACTGTTTGTTGTCCACCAGTGCCAATTGTGTTTGGCTGTTTGAAAATTCTCTCTACTTTTTGTCATGGAATAACTCTTTTCGTCTTAATCTCCTAAAATTATTCTCCGATGTCACTACAGAGTTCTGTTTTGTCAAGACTTTTGGTATGGCAGAGTGAGAGTCCTTTGGAGAGCACATTGAGTTCCACATTATTCGGTGTGTATGATGACATAGCTGAGTTTACCAAGTTCCTGATTGATGTTCTGATCCATCGTGTAAGCTGTGGCTTGTACTCAATTGGTGTGTGAATACCTCCCCGCTCTAAGTTGAAGTCTGTAAAGTTTCTTTTTATTGTTGTCTATCAAATATAGTTGTAGTGTTCTGTAGTATTTTTGCATTCCCAGGACCAAATTCTCGGTAAGTTTGCTCTTTAGCATTTGTATTTACCATTTGAATCTTTTCTTTTTGGAGCAAATGTCCATTCATTCCCCCAATTTCTCTGTTCTTATTGTATATATATTGCTGTTTCATATATTCTTGTAGTACTCCTGATGAAGGGACTGGTGATTTCTCGAAAGCTCGCTATGAAACATCATTACTTCTATTCTTGTTATCCATTAAAAAGTATAAAACCTGCAATACTCTTATTTTGTTTCTCTTCATGAGAGCACTAAACTAGTTTTCTACTGGGTAACACGGTACCAGATATTTCCTTTTTATTGCAGGCAAGAACAACAATAATATGCATATTGTCCTACACCTAACCAGCCAAACCCCATACCAGCAACAGCCCCTGTTTAAAGGTGCCGCACAACCATTAACAATAAGGACTATACAGTGCGGTCTTCATTATTAAATAAAAGGCAGCTGCGGACTAATTGGCCAGTCAGTTCTTCACCACAGCATGACCACAACCCCCCGCCTGCAGCACAGCAGCTCTGTGTGGCCATATCCCCAAAGCAGATTGGTCTGGGTATACCTGATTTATTGATCAGGAAGGTAAGGTCGGCACTAAAGGGTTTAGCCAGCTCACAGGGGTGTGGGATGTTGATGGTGCTCCATGTAGGTAAGCAAATACCAAAACAAAAGGAATTTCAATTTTTCCACGGCATTCACCAATGCTTTTCAGTCCATTCCTTTATTATAAATCACAAAGTGAATGATGCTCGGCGGACACAGATGTCAAACCAGCCCACGGACCGTTTTGCGTCCTTCAATGCTTTCTCAAGGCCTCCTGGAATCAAGTGTTCTTATGCTTAAATCCCTTGCCGGCATACCACTGCTTAACCCCTTCGACTCACAAGTACATAGTCACTTTAAAAATATACAAAATAGAATTCAATATAATACCAAATTCAAAAGAAGGAAGAAAGATCATTGCGGTCATTAAGTCTGCAAAGTCCAAGTGCATTCACTTTGTGCATCTCACAGAAACAGCTATGATGTCACAGCAGTTACCTCACTGATACAGATGTGATGTCACAGCAGTTACCTGACAGAAACAGATGTGATGTCACAGCAGTTACCTCAAAGAAACATATGTGATGTCACAGCAGTTACCTGACAGAAACAGATGTGATGTCACTGTAGTTACCTGACAGAAACGGATGTGATGTCACTGCAGTTACCTGACAGAAACAGATGTGATGTCACTGCAGTTACCTGACAGAAACAGATGTGATGTCACAGCAGTTACCTGACAGAAAAAGATGTGATGTCACAGCAGTTACCTCACAGAAACAGATGTGATGTCACAACAGTTACCTGACAGAAACAGATGTGATGTCACAGCAGTTACCTCACTGATACAGATGTGATGTCACAGCAGTTACCTGACAGAAACAGATGTGATGCCACTCCAGTTACCTCACAGAAACAGATGTGAAGTCACAGCAGTTACCTGACAAAAACAGATGTGAAGTCACAGCAGTTACCTGACAGAAACAGATGTGATGTCACTGCAGTTACCTCACAGAAACAGATGTGATGTCACTGCAATTACCTCACAGAAACAGATGTCACAGCAGTTACCTCCCAGAAACAGATGTGATGTCACAGCAGTTACCTTACAGAAACAGATGTGATGTCACTGCAGTTCCCTCACAGAAACAGATGTGATGTCACTGCAGTTCCCTCACAGAAACAGATGTGATGTCACTGCAGTTCCCTCACAGAAACAGATGTGATGTCACTGCAGTTACCTGACAGAAACAGATGTGATGTCAGAGCAGTTACCTCACAGAAACAGATGTGATGTCACTGCAGTTACCTCACAGAAACAGATGTGATGTCACAGCAGTTCCCTCACAGAAACAGATGTGATGTCACAGCAGTTACCTCACAGAAACAGATGTGATGTCAGAGCAGTTACCTCACAGAAAAAGATGTGATGTCACAGCAGTTACCTCACAGAAACAGATGTGATGTCACAGCAGTTACCTCACAGAAACAGATGTGATGTCACTGCAGTTTCCTCACAGAAACAGATGTGATGTCACTGCAGTTACCTCACAGAAACAGATGTGATGTCACTGCAGTTACCTCACAGAAACAGATGTGATGTCACAGCAGTTACCTCACAGAAACAGATGTAATGTCACAGCAGTTACCTCACAGAAACAGATGTGATGTCACAGCAGTTACCTCACAGAAACAGATGTGATGTCACTGCAGTTTCCTCACAGAAACAGATGTGATGTCACTGCAGTTACCTCACAGAAACAGATGTGATGTCACTGCAGTTACCTCACAGAAACAGATGTGATGTCACAGCAGTTACCTCACAGAAACAGATGTAATGTCACAGCAGTTACCCACGGGGACCCCTGTGCAAAAGTATATTGACTATAGAATTCTTAAAAGCTAATTTGATGCAAGCAGTTGTGCACCTCATACAGTAGATTGCTCTCTCGACAATCCTCACCATTGTACCAATCCAGCAATAGCTGTCAGAAATGGAACAGAGTCCCTAAGACCAGTGGTCCTCAACTCCAGTCCTCAGGGCCTATCTGCTGGTCATTCTTTTAGGATCTCCTTAGTATTGAGCAGGTAATATAATTAGTGTCAGTGCATCAGGACTTACCACAGGTATTCATTTTGTGGGATATTCTCATTCCTGAGCGGCGGGTCGTCCCTGAGGACTGGAATTAGACTATGTTCACACTTACATCAGAGACTCCATCAGGAGCTCCATAGCTGATTAGGTTTGATTGCAACAACACAGCAGCAGACAGCACTATTCTTTCTGCAAAAGTGGTGGGGAGGGGCCCATAACAGGACCCAATGGACCCCAATATAATTGTGTATTAGGCGTTGATGGTGTCAGCCATCCAATAGATCAATCATTGATATGAATAATGCCTTACATGTCTCCCAGGTTTTTTTACCTTCCGGATGCCACCGTCACATTTGACCATGGTATCTGTGGGGTTAGATGTCTGCGATCGACGTTATCATCGATCACAAACATTAGCCCCAGGCCCTCGGCAACTATAGCACTTGCCATCAGGTGCCATCTTTAAAGACCCGCCCTGCATTGTACAGCTCTATGGAATACGTTGGTGCTATAGAGATCACTAGTATTATTAATAATATAAATGAACTGAAATGTACTTGGTTTTTTGTTCTTCCATAGAGCAGTTTGTTGATTTCAGATTATTATTTTTTTTTCTGCATGGTCAACCTGCCATTTGTTCAGAGCTTAGACATATTGATGCTGAAACTTCAATATGGGTTTATGAGGAAAGGTCAGATTTTCTGGAGTATCCCTGTGTACGCAGACTGTATGAGTAAACAGCTCATGTCTTGCCCACTCTGTCAAAAAACAAGATGACCATAGAAATATGGAAAGTTATCATAGAGAGGTAGCAGAGCTGAGATTGTCATTTGACCTTTTGGAGCTCCATCTTTCTGCAAAAGTTAAAATAGTGCGGTAGGTTACCCCACAGTCTCAAGTGACGCCAAAGAAAATAGAGAAAACTGCCACACTCGTACTTCAAACTACTGCTAATCTTAAAGGGAACCTGTCACCAGTTTTATGGTGTCCTAACTAAGGGCAACATAAATAAGTGACTGATTCTCTTAGCAAAATGCTGGGTCACTTTCTTTAATTGACCCAGTCAATCTGCCAACATCTTGTATTGAAAAGCTCCAGCTGATAATGATGAGTCATGAATATTCATGAGCTCCTGACTCTCCCCGCCCACCTGCTGCTGGTGGGCAAGGGAGTGGCTATAGCTCTGAATTAAATATACGCTGGACTCAATGACATCACGCTGGACTCAAATCAGCTCATTAGCATGCGGCTTTCGGCATCTTTGTGTGTATATTATGAGGTAACCATCTGTCACACCAGTAAGTGAATACGTCTAAGGCACTTTTTAGTAGTTAATGATTGTATATAATTAGTTAGATTTTAATCAAATATCCACATGACAGGTTCCCTTTAAAGTACCACAGTTCAATTATAAACTGATAGATCACAAGCAGACATGTTTCACTTCATACAATGATTTTTAGCATGCATACAAAGTTTAGATAATCAACTTACTAATATAGTCTTGTTTGGGAGCGCGGAGCCGCACATGCGCAGTAGCTCCTGGCCTGGTCACCTTGTACATATGAAGTATTTAGCTGTTCCACTACCTCCTATTCATGGAAAAAGAAAACAGATTATGGCAAGTTCAACCATGCTTACCATTGGTTTTCACGATCTGCAAAAGGTTCGCTGCACCGAGAGTGCCATTGAATAAGATTCAATACCAGCCTCGGGATTGCGCACGCACAGGCAAAAGGTGGGATTGCATCATCCCAGCGCCACTTGCCTGTGCCATCAGTCAAACTAACAGAACAGTGAAAGCTCAGTCCTGCAGCGCATTTTTTATTTTTTTTTAACAGAGGTGGCACTACTGAAAGGGGCACTAGTGAATAGTGATGGCCAGTTCACAGTGTTCGCCGACGAACACATGTGATCTGCCATCTTTATTCCCAAGCCCGGCGATGCAGAGGTAAGTCCTTACCTGTGCCTGCGCCGCGAACCGCTCTGTTCTCGGAACTGCCTGCTCCCGGTGACCACATGTGTTTCAGAGCGACTTACCTCTGCATCGCCGGGCTTGGAAATAAAGATGGCAGATTGCATGTGTTCGTCGGCGAACACTGCGAACTGGCCATCACTGCTAGTGAAAAGGGGGCACAACTACTGTGGGGAAACAATGTGTAAATACAGTATCTGCAGTGAAAGTGCCACAGTATGGGCATGTGAAGTTCAAAGGTCTCTAGGACCTTAACGTGGCTCTATATACCTCTCTGACTAGTCTTTTATAAAACATACATTTTATTAATTGCTCTTTTAAAATATTTCGGAACTCTTAACATAAAGCGATTAAAATTCCTCAGAGTTGGAGAGGTGAGAGTATATGTTTTCACATTTTAATTGTATTGATTTCACCGATACGCTGTTTCCAGCGGGGTACCTGATAGACTCTCAGGTTGTTCCCCCTTTCTTTTATATATTTCCTTTTCAATTTGGTTCTACCTATACATCAGCTGTATATTTAGCTCTGTAGTATCTTCCCCTCTGGGATCCCTACCTCTCCAAATCCGAACTAAAAGCTAAGCCTGCATCCCTACATGTTTTGCCGTATGCTCGGCGTCATCAGGGGAAGGCGTGCAGGTACAGTATGGGCAAAACTACTGTGTGGAGGCACAATGTAGTCCTTACTGTGAAGGGGGCACAATGTGAGCATAACTAATGTGAGAGGGCACAATGTGAGCATAACTATGTCACGGAAGGTGTTACAGAAAACTAGAAGACACAAATGAAGATCCGACTGACTTGATCCAAAACTAAGGAACCAAAGGGTAAGCCCTGTAACAGCCCTAGCTCTCTCCCTTACTGCAAAAATATCTATGCAAAAATATCTATGGTAGATAATTGCATACCCTCGTTCCTCGACTGTATAACACCTAAACACCCTATAATAGTGAGGGGACATGACCACCGGCTCCCTACTCTTAATAAGGAGGGAGTCAGGGTCACCTAGGATCAAGCAGACAGGAAAACACAAATAAATGAACAGACTTATCTGTAGAAGCATCAGTTGTAGCATCCAGCATGCACACACTCCAGGAAGTTGTATAAACCGCAAAGTGATGCAGTATGGGAGGGGATTTAAAGGGATGCAATCAGTGCAACTAGATGACAGCTGAGAGAGGGAAACGAGATGACAAAACGAAAGCAAAACAAAAGAACCTCAAGCAGAAGGTTCTGAAGAACGTCTGTCAGAGCTTCTCAGATGTCTGGCGGTGACAGTACCCCTCCTTCTACGAGTGGACTCCGGACACTCAGAGCCCACCTTCTCAGGATGGGACCTATGGAAAGACCTGATGAGACGAGTGGCCTTAATGTCCGTCACTGGGACCCACATCCTCTCCTCAGGACCATAACCCTCCCAATGAACGAGGTACTGGAGAGAACCACGGACAACACGAGAATCCACAATCCTAGAGACATGAAATTCAAGATTACCATCAACCACAATCGGAGGAGGAGGCAAAGAGGAGGGTACAATGGGTTGGACATAAGGATTTACTAGAGACTTATGAAAAACATTATGGATCTTCCAAGTCTGAGGAAGATCAAGACAGTAGGCAACAGGATTGATGACGGACAAGATTTTGTAAGGCCCAATAAACTTAGGACCCAACTTCCAGGAGGGAACCTTCAACCACACCAGATCACCAACATTCAGGTCCGGACCAGGCACACGTTTCTTATCCGCCACGCGCTTATATCTCTCACTCATGCTCTTTAGATTATCCTGAATCTTTTGCCAAATAGATGACAAAGACGAGAAGAATCTCTCCTCATCAGGTAAACCAGAAGACCCCTCTCCAGAGAATGTCCCAAACTGCGGATGAAACCCATATGCACCAAAAAATGGTGACTTATCAGAGGACTCCTGACGACGGTTATTTAAAGCAAACTCAGCAAGGGACAAAAAAGAACACCAATCCTCCTGATTCTCCGCCACAAAACAGCGCAGATATGTCTCCAGATTCTGATTGACGCGCTCCGTCTGGCCATTCAACTGCGGGTGGAAAGCAGAAGAGAATGACAACCGAACCCCCAAGCGAGAACAGAAAGCCTTCCAGAATCTGGAAACAAACTGCGTGCCCCTATCAGAGACTATGTCTGAAGGAATACCATGCAATTTGACAATGTGATCAATAAATGCCTGCGCCAGCGTCTTAGCTTTGGGCAACCCAGGAAAAGGAATGAAATGCGCCATTTTGCTAAAACGGTCCACCACCACCAGAATCACAGTCTTCCCCGAGGAACGAGGCAGGTCCGTAATGAAGTCCATGGACAGATGTGTCCAAGGACGGGAAGGAATGGGTAACGGAAGGAGAGGACCTGATGGCCATGAATGAGGGACTTTGGCACGAGCGCAGGTCTCGCAGGCTGCCACAAAACCCTCAACCGACTTACAAAGCGCCGGCCACCAGAATCTCCGAGCAATGAGATCCACTGTGGCTCTACCCCCCGGGTGCCCAGCAAGGACAGTATCGTGGTGCTCCTTAAAAACCTTGTGTCTTAAAGCGAGAGGCACAAACAACCTCCCAGGAGGACAAAGATAAGGAGCCTCTGCCTGGGCTGCCTGAACCTCTGCCTCCAATTCAGGATAAAGAGCAGAGACCACCACCCCTTCAGCCAAAATGGGACCCGGGTCTTCAAAATTCCCACCTCCCGGAAAATCTAAGTGACAGGACATCCGCCTTCACATTCTTAACCCCAGGGCGGAACGTGACAACAAAATTAAACTTTGAAAAGAACAAAGACCATCTGGCCTGTCTCGGGTTCAGACGCTTGGCTGACTCCAAGTAGGCCAGATTCTTATGGTCGGTAAACACGGTAATAGGGTGTCTGGCTCCCTCTAGCCAATGGCGCCATTCCTCAAAAGCTAACTTGATGGCCAACAACTCCCTATCTCCCACATCGTAATTTCTCTCTGTGGAGGAGCTTCTTCGAGAAAAAGGCACACGGACGCCATTTGGCAGGAAAGCGACCCTGAGACAAGACCGCACCCACACCCACCTCAGAAGCGTCCACCTCAACAATGAAGGGCAGAGAGACATCTGGTTGTACCAAGATGGGAGCGGAAGCAAAACTCTCCTTGATACTAGAAAAGGCCTTACGCGCCTCTACGGACCAGGAGGAAAACTCTACCCCCTTTTTAGTCATATCAGTGAGTCGCTTAACAACAGAGGAATAATTCAAAATAAACTTCCTGTAATAATTGGCAAAACCCCAAAAACGCATCAGCGCCTTCTGATTCTCAGGAAGCTCCCACTCAAGCACAGCGCGGACCTTCTCGGGGTCCATGCGAAAACCAGAAGCGGAGAGAAGAATCCCCAGAAATTGAATTTCTGGATCCGCAAACACACATTTTTCCAGTTTAGCGTACAATTTATTTTCCTGCAGGATGAGCAAGACCTGACGTAGGTGGTCCTTATGAGTTTTGAAATCAGGAGAAAAAAATCTAAATGTCATCTAGATACACTAGTACAAATTTCCCCAATAAATGATAAAAAATGCTATTCACAAAATGCTGAGAGACGGCTGAAGCATTCATCAAACCAAAGCGCATAGCCAAATTCTCAAAATGGCCCTCAGGGGTATTGAAGGCCATCTTCCATTCGTCTCCTTCTCTGACCCTGACCAGGTTGTATGCCCCTCTTAGATCCAACTTGGAAAAAACTTTAGCCCCTACAATCTGGTTAAACAGGTCCGGGATCAGAGGAAGCGGATAAGGGTCACGAATTGTGATACTGTTCAGCTCCCTGAAATTCAGACATGGTCTTAAAGAACCATCTTTTTTCTTAACAAAGAAAAAACCAGCGGCAACAGGTGATTTCGAGGGTCGTATGTGTCCCTTTCTCAGGCTCTCAGAGATATAAGCACGCATAGCGACCCTTTCAGGTTAGGAGAGATTGTATAAACGAGATTTAGGCAGCTTGGCGCCTGGGATGAGATTAATAGGGCAATCATACTCCCTGTGAGGGGGCAAATCCTGAACTCCACTCTCAGAAAACACATCCAAAAATTCAGAGAGAAAAGATGGTACAGTCTTAGTAGAAACCTCTGAAACAGATGTCGTGAGGCAATTCTCTCTGCAAAAGTCACTCCAACCGTTTATTTGCCTCGCTTGCCAATCAATGGTGGGGTTATCAAATAGTAATATAGGCTGGCTCACAGTATTTTTGCATCAAATGCAATATTTATTGTTATAAAATACAACTACGTATATGTCAACATATCAGCACAAATATATATATATGTGTATACTGTATAAATATAAACAGTGCGGAGCTCACGCACTAATTTATACAAACTGGAGTACTCCTAAAATAAATACGACCTTATGACTATACTGGCATTTTATATTCAACTACTGAGGAAGGAACAACGTTCCGAAAAACGCGTCTAGTGTGTATTAGACCAAGGCTACTGGTGCGGTTTTTATCCTGCTAAACAAAGGACTTTTTCAACCATTGAAAGAAATCTTATGTTACCATCTTCTTGTCCGCCATTGAACAGAGTCAAACTACTGAGCAAACTCTGCTACATCAAGCTCCGGTAACCTGACGGGCCCAAGCAAGTAACACCTTAGCTGCATCAACTTCCGCCAACCCTCCGGCTCCAAGCACCTACGTCACTAACCAGCGACTTGCCATCCAGCTGGTCACGTGGGACGCTGAGAGAACGAGTCGGAAGCCCGCTCATAGAGTGGAGAGAGAGCGAACGCTGCAATCTGTGAGGCAATATTACCATCACCGTCAAAAGGTACCGAAATACAGAGCTTACAAGAATAACTTTTTGAACCTATTTGGTTCTAACAAACTGGCAAATCGATATATAGTCCAAGGACATTTTCCGTGGTTCCAATTGAAAGTTTGCAGGTCCAGTATAGTCATAAGGTCGTATTTATTTTAGGAGTACTCCAGTTTGTATAAATTAGTGCGTGAGCTCCGCACTGTTTATATTTATACAGTATACACATATATATATATTTGTGCTGATATGTTGACATATACGTAGTTGTATTTTATAACAATAAATATTGCATTTGATGCAAAAATACTGTGAGCCAGCCTATATTACTATTTGATTTATCTGTTTTCTTTCAGTTGGTAACTGAAAGGCTGAGCTCCAGTAGTTTGCTGGTGGAGCCTTTCTAATAGTATTTAATGGTGGGGTTATGTTTAGTGAGTCAGGGTAGCCCCAACACTAGAGGAGTAGGCAACCCGCTTAGGACGAAACATGACACATCCTCAACATGAGTATCACTCACAATCAAACGGATATTGTGAACTATGCCCTTTAACGATTTCTGAGAAAGTGGAGCGGAATCAATAGCAAAACAGGTATATCCTTTCCCAAAGTGCATACCTGGAAACCATGTGTTATAGCAAATTGATTATCAATGAGATTGACAGCTGCTCCATTATCTACAAAAATCTCACATAAAATGTTCTTGCTCTCTAGCGCCACCCTGGCAGGTAGGACAAAACGGGAACTACAAGCAAACGGAAAACCTTCAATTTCCGCATCAACCTTGCCAATAGTAACAGATGGAACGTTTTTAGAGGATTTTTTTCTTTTTGTTTCTTTATTACTCTAAAATAAACTGCCTGAATCTCCTAGAGGGACAAACATTTGCCAAATGATTTATACCTCCACAACAGAAACAAACCCTCCTCTGAGAGCTGAATCTTCTATTGTCAGAGGCAAGCAAACCCAGCTGCATGGGCTCATGCTCAGAGGGGATTGAGAGAGACTGAGACCCCTGCACACTGAATGAGACCGCCGCAATGTCCTTGGACTGAGTATGACAGGAAGGAGTGATATCTCCTCTCTCTCTAAGATGCCTGTCAATACGAACGGCCCGAGACATGGCAGAGTCCAAGGAGGTAGGTCTCTCATGAAAGGCAAATGCATCTTTCAATCCCTCTGTAAGACCATGGCAAAATTGACTTCGGAGTGCAGCATCATTCCAACCAGTATCAGCTGCCCATCTCCAAAATTCTGAACAGTATATCTCTGCAGACTGTTTACCCTGGCATAAAAGACGTAGTCTAGACTCAGCCACAGCAATACGATCCGGATCATCATATATCTGACCCAGGGCTAAAAAAATTCATCCACTGAACGGAGGGGCCGTGCCCCCACCGGCAGCGAAAAGGCCCAAGACTGAGCATTATCCCTGAGCAGCGAGATGATGATCCCCACCCTCTGCTTCTCATTACCAGAGGATTGGGCAAGTAGGCGAAAATGGAGTTTGCAAGCCTCTCTAAAACGAACAAAATTCTCACTACCCCCGGAGAACGTATCAGGGAGCAAGATCTTAGGCTCAGAACAAACTCCATGAACGCAAGCTGAATCGGTCACCTGAAACTGAGATACAGTTTTACGGAGATCTGCTACCTCCAATGAAAGACCCTGCATGTGTTTAGTCAAAAGCGAAACCGGATCCATGCTTGAGACGGTTTTAGGCGGTTTATAATGTCACGGAAGGTGTTACAGAAAACTAGAAGACACAAATGAAGATCCGACTGACTTGATCCAAAACTAAGGAACCAAAGGGTAAGCCCTGTAACAGCCCTAGCTCTCTCCCTTACTGCCCAGCCTATGCAAAAATATCTATGGTAAATAATTGCATACCCTCGTTCCTTGACTGTATGACACCTGAACACCCTATAATAGTGAGGGGACACGACCACCGGCTCCCTACTCTTAATACAGAGGGAGTCAGTGTCATCTAGGATCAAGCAAACAGGAAAACACAAATAAATGAACAGACTTATCTGTAGAAGCATCAGTGGTAGCATCCAGCATGCACACACTCTAGGAAGTTGTATAAACCGCAAAGTGATGCAGTATGGGAGCGGATTTAAAGGGATGCAATCAGTGCAACTAGATGACAGCTGAGAGAGGGAAACGAGATGACAAAACGAAAGCAAAACAAAAGAACCTCAAGCAGGAGGTTCTGAAGAACGTCTTTCAGAGCTTCTCAGATGTCTGGCGGTGACAAACTACTGTGAGAGGGCACAATGTGCGCAAAACTACTGTGAGAGGGCACAATGTGAGCCTAACTACCGTGAGGGGGAACAATGTGGGCATAACTACTGTGAGGAGGAACAATGTGAGCATAACTACTGTGAGAGGCGCAATGTGAGCATAACTACTGTGAGAGGGCACAATGTGAGCATAACTACTGTGAGGGGGCACACGTTGGGTATAACTACTGTAAGGGGGAACAATGTGGGCATAAATACTGTGAGGGGGCGCAAGGTGGGCATAACTACTGTGAGGGGATACAAGTTGGGCATAACTACTGTGAGGGGGCACAATGTGGGCATAACTACTGTGAGAGGGCACAAAGTGGGCATAACTACCATGAAGGGGAACAGTGTAGACATAACTACCATGAGGGGGCACAATGTGGGCATAACTACTGTGAAGGGAACACTATGTCGTTTCTGTAACTACTGTTTGGGTGTACTAAGGGGACTGAGCAAGAATGGGCATGTATAGATATACATTCGGCAAAGTTAGAGGCATGTATTTAAAAATATGCCGCTATTGCCCTTCTTTGTGATTTTTCAAAGTTATTTTGTAATCATCTGAACAATCGGCAAGCCATCATTTGCTCCATTGCCCTGTTTAAAAATTACAGTTATTGAACGGCAAACTATAATTTACTTGTCATCGATCTTCTTTATGACTTTATGATGACTAGAGATGAGTGAATCAAAGCTGAAGAAGTGGAATTCGATCCGAATTTCAGGAAATATTTGATTTGCAATGAATGTGAATTTCCTCCCAAAATGGTGGCTACACATGTGAGGACTGAGGACATGGGGCAAGGAACTCTGGGAAGGCAAAATCGCCCAGATTAACATGCCTGCATGCAGCCAATCAGCAGCCAGCCAGCACTGTGAAGTCACAGCCCTATAAATACGGCAACCATTTTAGGGAGTGCAGGGACATATGTTAGAAGGCGCTAGGGACAGCAATTGGAAATGATTATTAAGTGCAGGGAAAGGATAGGGAGGAATCATTTCACAGCATCTTAGTGCAGGGAGAGACGTTAGAAGGCGCTAGAGACAGTGATAGGAAAGCGAAGTGCAGGGAAAGATTATTTGGCGATCCAAATAGTCATTACAGAGCTCTGTCATTCCAGCTATTTGTTCATGGGCTGCAAGTGTTATGTTGAAAAACTTTTAGTGGCTTATATCTGTGGAAAAATAAAAATATATACGCACTTCACTGCTGCAGTTTTTTTTCTGGTGAAAGCGTATAGGGGCATATTTCATTAAAAAAAGAAAAATATATATGCACTGCACTCTTGTAGTTATTTCTGGTGAAAGCGTATAGGGGTGTATTTCAGTCCTATAAAAAAAATATAGACTCAGTTCAGTGTTTATATTTATTTTGGCAAAAGCATATAGGGGCGAATTTCAGTCCTGTAAGAAAAATATATATGCAATGCAGTGTTTAGATTTACTTTGGCGAAGGCGTATAGGGGCGTATTTCAGTAAAAAAAAGAAACATATACAGGGAGTGCAGAATTATTAGGCAAGTTGTATTTTTGAGGATTAATTTTATTATTGAACAACAACCATGTTCTCAATAAACCCAAAAAACTCATTAATATCAAAGCTGAATATTTTTGGAAGTAGTTTTTAGTTTGTTTTTAGTTGTAGCTATTTTAGGGGGATATCTGTGTGTGCAGGTGACTATTACTGTGCATAATTATTAGGTAACTTAACAAAAAACAATTATATACCCATTTCAATTATTTATTTTTACCAGTGAAACCAATATAACATCTCAACATTCACAAATATACATTTCTGACATTCAAAAACAAAACAAAAACAAATCAGTGACCAATATAGCCACCTTTCTTTGCAAGGACACTCAAAAGCCTGCCATCCATGGATTCTGTCAGTGTTTTGATCTGTTCACCATCAACATTGCGTGCAGCAGCAACCACAGCCTCCCAGACACTGTTCAGAGAGGTGTACTGTTTTCCCTCCTTGTAAATCTCACATTTGATGATGGACCACAGGTTTTCAATGGGGTTCAGATCAGGTGAACAAGGAGGCCATGTCATTAGATTTTCTTCTTTTATACCCTTTCTTGCCAGCCACGCTGTGGAGTATTTGGACGGGTGTGATGGAGCATTGTCCTGCATGAAAATCATGTTTTTCTTGAAGGATGCAGACTTCTTCCTGTACCACTGCTTGAAGAAGGTGTCTTCCAGAAACTGGCAGTAGGACTGGGAGTTGAGCTTGACTCCATCCTCAACCCGAAAAGGCCCCACAAGCTCATCTTTGATGATACCAGCCCAAACCAGTACTCCACCTCCACCTTGCTGGCGTCTGAGTCGGACTGGAGCTCTCTGCCCTTTACCAATCCAGCCACGGGCCCATCCATCTGGCCCATCAAGACTCACTCTCATTTCATCAGTCCATAAAACCTTAGAAAAATCAGTCTTGAGATATTTCTTGGCCCAGTCTTGACGTTTCAGCTTGTGTGTTTTGTTCAGTGGTGGTCGTCTTTCAGCCTTTCTTACCTTGGCCATGTCTCTGAGTATTGCACACCTTGTGCTTTTGGGCACTCCAGTGATGTTGCAGCTCTGAAATATGGCCAAACTGGTGGCAAGTGGCATCTTGGCAGCTGCACGCTTGACTTTTCTCAGTTCATGGGCAGTTATTTTGCGCCTTGGTTTTTCCACACGCTTCTTGCGACCCTGTTGACTATTTTGAATGAAACGCTTGATTGTTCGATGATCACGCTTCAGAAGCTTTGCAATTTTAAGAGTGCTGCATCCCTCTGCAAGATATCTCACAATTTTTGACTTTTCTGAGCCTGTCAAGTCCTTCTTTTGACCCATTTTGCCAAAGGAAAGGAAGTTGCCTAATAATTATGCACACCTGATATAGGGTGTTGATGTCATTAGACCACACCCCTTCTCATTACAGAGATGCACATCACCTAATATGCTTAATTGGTAGTAGGCTTTCGAGCCTATACAGGTTGGAGTAAGACAACATGCATAAAGAGGATGATGTGGTCAAAATACTAATTTGCCTAATAATTCTGCACTCCCTGTATACACACTGCACTGTTGCAGTTATTTTTGGTGAAAGCGTATAGTGGCCTATTTCAGTACTACAATAAAATATATACGCAGTTCACAGTTAAATTATTCCTGCTAAAAGCGTATAGGGGCATTTTTCAGTAAAAAAAATAAAAATCTATACGCACTTCACTGCTTAATTTTTTCCTGGTGAAAACGTATAGGGGCTAGTAATGATCGAGCATGCCGAGTACCGCATGTGCTCGAGCGCCATACTCGAGTCTCCTCCCTGCACGTTTCTTGGCTGCTACTGGCATTACAGTGATTGGCTGGCTGGAACACGTCATCGGGTGCTATATAACACCTGGTGACGCATGTTCGGCTCATTTGTAGTCAGGGAGAGATGAGCATAGGAAGGAACAGAGAGTGTAGGGAGTGTAATTGAATTTTTTTTTTTTGTACAAAAACGTTTCAAAGACCCAAAAGTCCTTGTAAGGACTATTGTGTGTGACAGCAGCAATATATGTTTGTAGTGCAACCTGCGCTAAATTGCTCAGTGTTAGGGAGAGCTGTGCCTCTAACGGCGCAATACGGATGTCCCCGGTCGTCCCTCTTAATCATGGTCCAAGTTCCGAGTGCAATAGGAATATTTTTATACAAAAAAACTTTTCAGAGACCAAAAAGTCATTTTATTGTGTGTGACAGCAAAAATAAATATTTTTAGCGCACCCTGCGCTAAATACCGTGTAATAGGCCGCTGCGGACAGTTAAATTATTCACCTTTAGCGGCACAAAATGGATGCCCCTGGCCGTCCCTCTTAATCTTGGCCCCAGTTCCGAAAAACAACAAAATAGAACCAGAATCCTATTCCATTATTCCTAGCTGAAGTATTCATGCGACCCGGCCTGCTTTGAACACTGTAAATTTTTTCAATGGTCAGCTAATCAGCAGGCACTCTCCCATAATTTTTTAAATGGTCAGCTAAGCAACAGGCCCTCAACCATAATGTTTTACAGGGTCAGCTCACCTGAATGCCCTTGCATATAATTTTGTAGAGGGTAAGCTTACCTGCAGGCCCTCACCTACAATCTTTTAGAGGGTCAGTTCACATGCAGGCCCTCACCTAATTATGCGCGCATGCTGCCTTTCTTGTATGGAGTAGCCGCAGCCGTTTCTCAGGCTCCCTCTCCGGAATCGAACATTGATTTCCCCCTTACCTGTGGTCATTGTGGTTGGCCTGAAAATAACATCGAAAGTTGATAGGGCAGACATCCGAATAGATCGTCGCCATCACGGGGATGTGCAATCGGCCCCAGGTTATCTAGGGTCACCAAAGCGGCAGTAGGCCCCCACCAATAACGTTTTAGATGGTCAGATCAGCAGGCCCTTGCTTCAAATGTTTTTAAGGGTCACCAGCAGGCATCCATCATCATTTTTCAAGGCTGTTTACGATGCCCTCCTTTATGTGTAACAAAGGGTGTATTGTAGTGCCGGTTCCTTGTAATTTTTGGAAGCCCTTTCACTTAGTGCATAGGCTTTATGAGTGTAGGAGTCCCACTACCTGAAGAATTGTACCACAATGTGAGTGAGGCCCTCCTTTATGTGATATACAGGTTGTATCGGAGCGCCACTTCCTTGTAATTTTTAGCCGCACTTGCACTTTATATACAAGTAAATATACAGGAAAGAATGTTTCATAACAATATTTCCTCTAAAATCGATTTTATCCTCGGTTTTGTGGGAATTATTGTCAGTCTGTAAAAGTGCATCCAGACATCCTCCCCATGCTGTTCTTGAACCATTTTGGTTGTGTTTCCATCAATTTCTGACCTTTTCCTATTAACCAGGCACCCTCCCCTCTTCAGAGCAGGGGGTGCCTGGTTTAATGCTCGGGTTCTCTCATTGACTTCCATTATACATCCCGATGTGTTCGGCCTGAGCACCCGAGCACTATGGTGCTCGATCAACACTAATAGGGGCATATTTCATAAAAAAAAAAAGAATACTCTTTACACACTTCACTGCTTCATTTTTTCCTGGTGAAAGCGTATAGGGGCGTATTTCATTAACAAGAAAAATCTATACGCACTTCACTGCTGAATTTTTTACCGGTGAAAGCATATAGGGGCGTATTTCATTAACAACAAGAAATATCTATACGCACTTAACTGCTTAATTTTTTCCCGGTGAAAGCATATAGAGGTGTATTTCTGTAACAATAAGAAAAATCTATACGCACTTCTCTGCTTAATTTTTTTCCGATGAAAGCGTATAGTGGCGTTTTTCGGTAGCAAAAAAAAAAATATATACACACTTCACTGTTAAATTTTTTCCTGGTGAAAGCGTTTGTTGGCCTATTTCAGTACCAAAAAGAAAAATCTATACGCACTTCACTGCTTAATTTTTTCCTGGTGAAAGCGTTTGTTGGCCTATTTCAGTACCAAAAAGAAAAATCTATACGCACTTCACTGCTTAATTTTTTCCTGGTGAAAGCGCCTAGGGGAGTATTTCATAAAAAAAAGAATAATCTATACGCACTTCACTGCTTAATTTTTTCCTGGGGAAAGGGTATAGGGGAGTATTTCATAACAACAAGAAAAATCTATACGCACTTCACTGCTTAAAGGGGTAGTCTGGGTTCAGAGCTGAACCCAGATATACCTCCATTTTCACCCAGGCAGCCCCCCTGACTTGAGCATTGGAGCAGTTCATGCTCCGACACTCTCTTTTGCCCGGCGCTAAATTGCGCAGGGCAAAGGCATTTTTTGGAGATCCGGTGACGTACCGGGCTCTCCATGGGGCTGCCAGGAAGCCCGGTGACGTCACCTGCACTGCTCTGATGCTCAAGTCAGGTGGGCTGCCTGGGTGAAAATGCAGGTATGTCCGGGTTCTGCTCTGAACCTTGACACCCCCTTTCAATTTTTCCTGGTGAAAGCGTTGGTTGGCCTATTTCAGTAACAAAAAGAAAAATCGATACACGTTTCACTGCTTAATTTTTTTCCGGTTGAAAGCTTATAGGGGCGTATTTAAGTACTACAAGAAAAATATATTCTCAGTTCACTTCTGCAATTATTTTTTGGTTAAAGCATATAGAGGCGTATTTAAGTACAACAAGAAAAATATTTTTATCACTTTTTAGGGGTATTAATTTGCGTTTAATTTATTTAGTCCAGCTAAAAGTATGTCAGGCAGAGAAGTGCCAGGCCATGCACAGAGGAGTGGTAGAGACCTAAATATTTCTGGCACAGGCAGAGGTCGCAGCAGACTAAGGGGTCATCGCAGCAGGACTAGAAACCCAGTGGTTCTTGATTGGTTAACCAAGTGACCTCAGACACCCCCAGCCAACAGTCGGTGGGTTCGTAAGACACAACCCTTAGTTAGCATGGGGTGGGAGCAGGCCCTGTGCCCTCATCTGTCCTCAACCTGCCTCTGTCTTTTGCTGTTCCATCACCCACAGAAGTATTGTATGCTGTGGGCTCAGCTCCACTATACAGTGAGGACGAGCTAATAGATGACAGTCAGCAGCTACTGGCCAGCCAAGATCTGGAGGAGACATCCGCCGCTTTCTCCGCTAGGCAGGCAAGTAGTGATGAGGAGGGTGGCGAGGGAGGTGGTGTTGCGAGTGGTCAAGCTCCTGACCCCGAGACCGTTTAGGAGGACATCAGTGACGTGCAGACACTACTCGATGATGATGAAGCAGATCGCACTTGGGAGCTGGGTGCAGAAGGGGCTTCATCATCATCAGGAGAAGAGGGTGGCAGCTTGCCTGGGAGCCAGCGGCGAAGCCAGCAAGTCGATAGGGTGGTCGGGATTGTTTTGTCATTGCGCCACTCGTAGGCCTCCTCATACTGCTGCCATGTCAAGATTATGTCATTGTGCCACTATGTGTTCTCATGCTGTTGCCAACTCCATAATCTGTTGTTGTGCCACTCGGTGGCCTCCTCCTGATGCTGCTTCGGCTGCTGTCGCCACCTCCAGACTCTGTGTTCTCCTCATGCTGCTGACAACTCCATACTCTGTCATTGTGCCACTCATTGGCCTCCTACTGATGCTGCTGCTCCTGCTGCCGCCACTCATACTGCTGCCAAGTCAATACTCTGTCCTTGTGACACTCTGTGTTCTCATGCTGTTGCCAACTTCATAATCGTCGCTGTGCCATTCGTAGGTCTCCTCATACTGCTGCCAAAACAATACTCTGTCATTGTGCCACTCTATGGCCTCCTACTGATGCTGGTGCCACCACTTCCATACTCTGTCATTGTGCCACTCGTAGGCCTCCTCATATTGCTGCCAGGTCAAGACTCTGTCATTGTGCCACTCTCTGTTCTCCTCATGCTGTTGCCAACTCCATAATCTGTTGTTGTGCCACTCAGTGGCCTCCTCCTGATGCTGCTGCTGTCGCCACCTCAAGACTCTGTCATTGTGCCTTTCTGTGTTCTCCTCATGCTGCTGACAACTCCATGCTGCTGCTCCTGCTGCCGCCACTCGTAGGCCTCCTCATACTGCTGCCAAGTCAATACTATGTCATTGTGACACTCTGTGTTCTCATGCTGTTGCCAACTTCATAATCGTTGTTGTGCCATTCGTAGGCCTCCTCATACTGCTAAAAATCAATACTCTGTCATTGTGCCACTCTATGGCCATCTACTGATGCTACTGCTGCCACCACCTCCACACTCTGTCATTGCGCCACTCGTAGGCCTCCTCATACTGCTGCCATGTCAAGACTCTGTCATTTTGCCACTCTGTGTTCTCATGCTGTTGCCAATTTCATAATCGTCCTTGTGCCATTCGTAGGCCTTCTCATACTGCTGCCAAGTCAATATTCTGTGATTGTGTCACTCTATGGCCTCCTACTGATGCTGCTGCTGCCACCTCTACACTCTGTCATTGTGCCACTCGCATTGTGCCACTGACATAGGAGTCATTTCTCGAAACCCCCGAAACGCGTTTGGTATTACCCCTTATATTCAAATAAAGAAAAATCGCACATCGACCGGCCGAGGAGGCGTGGATTCTATTACTGAAAATATCGAACCGCTGAGACAACTCTCATTACACGGAGGGAACCCTGACTCATCGCGGGGTCACGTGTACTTTAAAGGTTGGCGCGGAATTTGAACACAAGTAACAGCCCTTGATACCGGAACCCCGATTCCCATAGGAGGCTTACCGTGTCAAGGGCAACGAAGTCCATTGAACACCTCCCGGTAAGATTGTGACAGTTTGTTCAAAAAGCGATCGCATCTTGTGGATTATACAGCGGGACGCCGCTGTTTGTGTTAAGTGAGCGGGACGCCGCTCTGCATGTTATAAGCGCTTGCCTGCGCTTGAGATCAACAACTACCTGGTATACTTCTTTGGCTCTTGGAAGATTGAGTTGCCATTGTATTGCGAACATTTCATACCATCAGAGGTCTGGTTGACTGTTACTTCCCAGAGATTGAGATCTCCTTATGAATTGGTCAATTGGATATATTTTTTAACAGTATTGTGAACACACACACACACATATATATATATATATATATATATATATATATATATATATGTATATATTATATATATTCAACTTCTATGACTGTTGCCATCAATTTTAGCATTTAGTATCTGTCTTATTGACTTATTTACACCATAAATTGCATTATCCGAATTTTATCCCACATCAATAAAATCCCAATACTACAGGGAGTGCCCCACTATTATTTATTTTATTCTTCATTTGTCAGACTGGGTGTTGTCTGCCAGTGGGAGCACCTCTAAGTGATTCCCCATCACCCGTGTGCGACATAATTCCGAATTTATATTCAAATCAATACTCTGTCATTGTGCCACTCTATGGCCACCTACTGATGCTGGCGCCGCCACCTCCACACTCTGTCGTAGGCCTCCTCATATTGCTGCCAGGTCAAGACTCTGTCATTGTGCCACTCTGTGTTCTCCTCATGCTGTTGCCAACTCCATAATCTACTGTTGTGCCACTCTATGGCCTCCTACTGATGCTGCTGCTTTTGCTGCCGCCACTCGTAGACCTCCTCATACTGCTGCCAAGTCAATACTATGTCATTGTGACACTCTGTGTTCTCATGCTGTTGCCAACTTCATAATCGTCGTTGTGCCATTTTTAGGCCTCCTCATACTGCTGAAAATCAATACTCTGTCATTGTGTCACTCTATGGCCTCCTAATGATGCTGCTGCTGCTGTCGCCACCTCAAGACTCTGTCATTGTGCCTTTCTGTGTTCTCCTCATGCTGCTGACAACTCCATACTCTGTCATTGTGCCACTCTATGGCCTCCTACTGATGCTGCTGCTTTTGCTGCCGCCACTCGTAGACCTCCTCATACTGCTGCCAAGTCAATACTATGTCATTGCGACACTCTGTTTTCTCATGCTGTTGCCAACTTCATAATCGTCGTTGTGCCATTTTTAGGCCTCCTCATACTGCTGAAAATTAATACTCTGTCATTGTGCCACTCTATGGCCTCCTACTGATGCTGCTGCTGCCACCACCTCCACACTCTGTCATTGCGCCACTCGTAGGCCTCCTCGTACTGCTGCCATGTCAAGACTCTGTCATTTTGCCACTCTGTGTTCTCATGCTGTTGCCAATTTCATAATCGTCGTTGTGCCATTCGTAGGCCTTCTCATACTGCTGCCAAGTCAATATTCTGTGATTATGTCACTCTATGGCCTCCTACTGATGCTGCTGCTGCCACCTCTACACTCTGTCATTGTGCCACTCGCAGGCCTCCTCATACTGCTGCCAGGTCAAGACTCTGTCATTGTGCCACTCTGTGTTCTCTTCATGCTGTTGCCAACTCCATATTCTGTCACTGTGCTACTCTGTAGTCTCCGCCTAGTGCTGATGTCGCCGGTGTCATTGTGTCACTCTGTGGTCTCCTCAAGCTGCTTCCACCTCACCACTATGTCATAGGGCCACTCTGTGGACTTCTCATGTGGTTCCCACCCTCCCCACTTCATGAATGGGACACTATTTTGCCTTTCGGCCTGGCTGACATCATCATTTATTTAACCCTTCTTCTGATCTGTCAACACTTAACAATTGATCAACAGTACCTCGCCATTATGAGGCTTCAAGCAGGATGTTCTCAGACGGAAGTGGTCACTGAGCTTAGAGTGTCACAGAGTGTCATCAGCAGGTTATATTAGAGATACAGAGAGACTGGAAGAGTCACAGAAACGCATAGACATGGATGTTCTTTGGCCACGTCCCACACTGACGACCACTTCATTGTGAACAATGCCCTGCGGAACCGGATGATGAATGTCACACAACTCCAGGCACATTAAAGGGAAGTGAGAGGCATCCAAGTGTCACGTCAGACTATTCAAAAACATTTACATCAGCGAGGTCTGTGCACTAGACAACCTGCAAGGGTACCTGACCACACCACCAGGCACAGGGTTTGTTGTCTTGCATGGGCCAGGAAGCATCTACGCTGGATGAGGGACCAGTGGGCATCAGTTCTGTTCACTGATAAAAGCTGACACATGCTGAGCAGAAATGATGGTCGTCAACGATATTGGATATGTCAAGGAAAGCGCTATGCATCAGCCACTGTTGTCACCAGAGGAGCCTTTGGTGGTGGTGGTGTCGCAGTGTGGGCAGGTGTGTCTAGTAAATACAGAACTGCCCTACACTTTGTGAATGGTCCAGTAAAAAGCCCATACTACTTGAATAACATCAATAATCCAGTCATTGTGCCTCTGCATGAACAACACAGGCCTAATTTTATCTTCATGGAGGACAATGCACTCATCATTAAAGGGAACCTGTCACCAGAATTTTGTGTATAGAGCTGAGGACATGGGTTGCTAGATGGCCGCTAGCACATCTGCAATACCCAGTCCCCATAGCTCTGTGTGCTTTTATTGTGTAAAAAAAAGGATTCGATACATATGCAAACAACCTTAGATGAGTCCTGTCCCTGACCGATCTCACGTACAGGACTCATCTCAGGTTAATTTGCATATGTATCAAATAGTTTTTTTTACACAATAAAAGCACACAGAGCTATGGGGACTGGGTATTGCGGATGTGGTAGTGGCCATCTAGCAACCCATGTCCTCAGCTCTATACACAAAATCCCGGTGACAGGTTCCCTTTAAGGAACGGCTGCTGGAGACTGTGGTAATTCAAATGGAGTAGCCACTTTCTCCAGACCTGAATCCCATTGAAACCTATGGGATCAGCTGTCGCCGTGTAGAGGATCGTAACTCTGTACCCCTGAACCTCAATGACCTGAGGGCCGCCGTTCAAGAAGAGTTGGATGCCATAAAATTCACCCAAAAGCCAAATATCCATAACTTTTTGTGAGTAGTGTATGTATTATGAGGTTCTGCAGAAACTGAGTTTTGTGTTGTTCTATTCGACAGCAGCTGTGTTTCATGATGTTCTGCAGCAGCTGAGGTGTGTTATATGAAGTTTTTCAGCAGCTGAAGTGTGTATTATGAGGTTGTGCAGCAGCAGCTGAGGTGTGTATGATGTTCTACAGTAACTGAGGTGTGTATTATAATGTTCTGCAGCAGCTGAGGCAGGTATTATGAAGTTTTTCGGCAGCTGAAGTGTGTTCTAAGAGGTTCCGCCACAGTTGAGGTGTGTGTTATGATGTTCTGCAGCAGCTGTGGTGTTTACTATGAGGTTCTGCCTCAGCTAAAGTGTGTAGTATGAGGATATGCAGCAGCTGAAGTGTGAATTATGCAGTATATATTTTGAGGTTCTACAACAGCAGAGGTGTGTATTAAGAGGTTCTGCAGCAGCTGAGTTGTGTATTAAGAGGTTCTGCAGCAGCGGAGCTGTGCATTATGAAGTTCTGCAGCAGCTGTGGTGTGTATTATGAGGTTCTGCAGCAGCTGTGGTGTGTATTATGAGGTTCTGCAGCAGCTGAAGTGCCGTATTATGATGTTTTACAGCATCTGAGGAATGTATTATTATATTTTTAGTAACTGAAGTGTGTGTTATGAGGTTCTGCAGCAGCTGGGACATTCCTCTGTATGAAAAATACTGCAGCTGCTTTGTCCATTTAATATGAATATTACTTACAGAGGTGCAGGAAACTTTCCAATAATGTCCGTTATAGAAAAATACTTACAGCAATAAAAGATACAATAAACTGTCCAAACTCGTCTTGTATATCCCGGTAATATAAAACCTGGTTGTTTTCTGCGGCAGTCATTACACATATGCAGTGCGGGGATTATGCTTTGTGATAAATCCATCGGTCGCTCGAAGACGAGACGAAATTGTGTGACTGTTCTGCCTCTCTAGTGCATTGCTTTCAAAACCCATATAAAGAATTGTTACAATTTAAATGAAGATATGGAAGAAGGAACAGCTTTTGTATCTACAGAAAAGGCTGCAACACAGCGAGGAGTTTAGTGATATGATGTTCTGTGTGTTACTTTATTCTTCATGTTTAATAGAAAGTATACTTTGTAACCAGACAATGGAAAGCTATTGGAGGCGACGTGGACATCGCTGCTGCATTACAAGAAAGAGAATTATGGATTATTCCGACAAACTCTATTACTGGAAAAAGTTTAAGAAGTTATTTAAAGGAGGAGCATTTTTACCATTACAGAAAAGTAAATTTAAAAACTGACATTTCTATTTTGTCTATTATATTTTGATGTATTACATGTAATAAAAGGTGCTGGGTGATTTAAAGGAGTTGTCCACATTGTATAGCATTTCGAGCAGGGGCGTAGCAAAACATGGAATCGGGCCGAGTCCTTCCACCTCAAAGAATAAAGCATTGTCCCTGCATTTCTTCTATTGGAAGTAGGCTGGATGGGATTGGAGCTGTAGAGGGGGTATAAAGGAAGTGGCAATCACCAAATGGAAGAGGCGATGGAGCCGGGGATCCCCTGAGGGTGATAGCTTTCTAAGAGTCTCTCTCTCTCTGAGCTTTAAGCACCGGATGGGGCAGGTAGGAGGACTCGGACATCACAACAGTGAGCAGTGACATTTTGGGATCAGACCTCATGGGCTCCATAGCAGCTGCAGAATCTACCACCATTTGGAAAGAGTTGCCTAGATATAAAATGGTTAACCATGAAACCCCCTTTCTTGATGGATGCCCACCCAGCAATCAGCTGAGGGCCATAGGTCTAGCTCTAGAAATCCCTGGAGATCTAGGAAAGCTCTGGTTGCCTCCTCATTAGATTAAATAAAAGTGTATTATTACATATCACCCATACATGAAGTTGGAAGGACCCTGTGTGCTGCCATATTGTATTCCACCGGGTGCTATTTGTTGGAAATACAGTATATCTAGAATCAATACTTCTGTTAGAAAACACCTTGACAACGTAGCTTCCAATAGAGTTAGTCTGGTCAAGCTGTGAGGTGGGTCTCATTGGTGAGGATCCACCCAGTTCTAGATGAGGCACAGCAAATTCAGTAGCACAGACCCAGGACAGGGCCCTTCTGTCCCCCATAAATGAGATCTATTTCTTCACCAAGGAAGTTATGGGAGATATTTTCAGATGGGTACAGGAACAGTAAGTAACTTTCTTCTTGTAGTAATTGTAGCATCATAGAGAAGGTTGTGTGCTGACTGGAGGTGCAGAGGCTGATTCTGGGGCCTTTGTGATTGGTACTGGGAGCACTGTGGCTGGCCCTGTTGGACCGGTGGCAGTACTGTATAAATGTCCCACTGTTTAGGTAGTGAGACCCTTGAAGAAAACGTTTGATAGGGATTTGGATTCATATGGCAGACATCCTGATAAAGATAATTAGGAAGTGACACAATGGCAGTTTACTTACTAAATGATAACTAATTAAAGGGGATATCCAGACTACATTATTGATGGCCTACTGTGTCTTTAGGATAGACCACCATATTGGTTGAGGTCCAAGTCCTTGTTAAATTGATATACAAATATATATATATATATATATATATATATATATATATATATATATAAAATATATGTTGGTCACATGACACAGCTGAGGATCAGAAGGGAGGTTATAACTCACAAATACTTTCACTTGTAAGAAGATTACCTTCACTACAGTTTACGTCATGTAGCTTTCTAACAGGTCCGATAATAAAAATTTTTGTGGGACTGCTTCTTTAAGGCAATGTCTCTAGGGAAAAATACATTCCAGCATCCGTTGCAGCTTGCCACCACATTATATACCTAAGAAATCCAACAGAAAAACCTTGGTATTGCTTTGTATAAAATCAGGGAGATATGAAGATAGGTTGAGCACCATGAACTCATAGGTGCCTCGTTGTACAAAACTGAACCACAATACAGCCATATGTATAAAGCCTAATGGACATTATTTGTACGTTGCAATCTTACCCTGAGGCTCTGTGGAGCATCAGAGCCCTCTTCTTCCTCCTTTATTTTTTAGAGTTTTATGTACTTATTTTATATGAGATAACTGTAGAACATAGACAAGCAATATATTTTTTTCCCAATGTTCTCTCGCGTGGCTGCCTTTTTTTGCCTCTTTTTTCCACTGATCTC
Source organism: Bufo gargarizans (assembly GCF_014858855.1). Lineage (NCBI taxonomy): Eukaryota > Metazoa > Chordata > Amphibia > Anura > Bufonidae > Bufo > Bufo gargarizans. The sequence continues at coordinate 10,210,835 of NC_058084.1, read as the reverse complement.
GTCTTGTTCTTCACATATAAAATTTAACAATCTATATCCAAAAAGGCAATACATTCTACAAAGAAATACTTTTCTTGTCATAGTGGCTTGGAGACCTAAATTGTAAATGTTCTGTGACTAGTATGTGCCGCGCTTTTAAATGGTTTCCCAATACTGATGGCGTATTTCATTGAGCATAAAAGTCATGGTGAAATATTTGACAGTGGAGGGAAAAAAGTGAATCTCTCTCTGCCTTTTACTTTTTTAACAAGAATACAATCTCACTGTTATATATGGACAAATCAACCTTCAACCCGACTAGTCATCACATGCTGTGTGTTGCCGTTTAATATACATTTTGTATATTGCTTTTTAATGCTTTAATCGTTTTTATGTTTGGGAGACAAAAATGTTTGTTACGAATTGCCCAAATTCACAATAATTTTTGAGGTCTTTTCTGGGAACATGAAACCAAGGATGGTAATACTGTACCACGAATAAAGATGTTGCAAACATAAAATTTTCCGTTCGCGAACAGCGAACGTGAGTTTCCGCAAATGTTTGCGAACGTGCGAACCGCCATAGACTTCAATAGACAGCCGAATTTCAAAACCCACAGGGACTCTTTCTGGCCACAATAGTGATGGAAAAGTTGTTTCAAGGGGACTAACACCTGGACTGTGGCATGCCGGAGGGGGATCCATGGCAAAACTCCCATGGAAAATTACGTAGTTGACGCAGAGTGTGGTAAGTTGAATTCGCAATGCGATTACAACTTAGATCTGAGTTCCTAATGGTTGTATTGCTAGAATTGATTAATTTAGCACTATATTCTCAATCTTCGTTATATTCTAGCAATACAACCATTAGGAACCCAGTTCTAAGTTGAATTCGAAATGTGATTAATATAACCTGTATTAATCGCATTGCGATTACAACTTAGATCTGAGTTCCTAATGGTTGTATTGCTAGAATTGACAAATATGTCTATATATCTAAATATATACTCATCTGTCAACTTCACAGTGACAGACCAAACTCTGACAGACCAAACTCCCCGTTTAACGCACCGCAAACAACCGCAAACAGTCCATTTGCACAACCGCAAACTCCCCATTTGCACAAGGTTGGATACCAAGCTAGCCATGTCCCGTTCCTTGTCCTCACTGATGTCATTGAAGGTCTCTTCCTCCACCCAGCCACGTACAACGCCAAGGGTCCCCGAAAGGTGACAACAAGCCCCATGGGACGCCTGCTGTGGTTGGTCTTCTACCTACTCAAAGCCACCTTCCTCCTCTGACTCCTCTTCTTCAGACTCCTCTCTCTGTGTTGCCTATCTCTGCATTATTATAAAGTGTGTTAAGTAGTACTATTCCTATAAGTTTAATCCCTGTTACGTCCCCTATCAGGGGATGTGTATATGGAATCGATTTTAGGAACCGGGAGATAGAAAAAGATGCTTGGTCGGTCCTCCTACTTCAAATTTGGGGCACTGTGCATGCAATCTACTGTGCCACCAGATAGGAGAGGTTTGTTAAGTAGTACTATTCTTATCAGTTTAATCCCTGTTACGTCCCCTGTCAGGGCACATGTATCTGGCATCGATTTTAGGAACCGGGAGATGGAAAAAGATGCTTGGTAGTTTCTCCTACTTTAAATTTGGGGCACTGCGCGTGCAATCTAATGTGCCACCAGATAGGAGTGGTGTGTTAAGTAGTACTATTCCTATCAGTTTAATCCCTGTTACGTCCCTTATCAGGGGACGTGTATGGAATAGATTTTAGACAACCGTAAAGAGTTGTCAATAGTTGATACACTCATGACATAAATTTTATACCTCAATTCGTCAATCTTGGTGTAGTGATGACTGTGCTCGTGCGCACGTTTGGGCGATTGTTTTTTTTTTTCAAAGTCTATGGTCGTGCTGAGGTAGTTCAGTGACAGTTAAGTGACCCAGAAAACAATGATTCTGCAGTGTGGGCCCATTGTTGGCCTAGTAGGCTTTAATGATCACCTTAGATGATCACAAAGAAAATTAATGTTTTTTCTATGCAAAATTATCCAGCCAATCGCTTTTGGTCTGTTCACAATGAAGCAACGACCTTATCATCTGGGGTGTGCCAACATTGCCATTGCCAAAACACTCATAGAGGTGGTCGCTTCATTGTGATGCGCAAGCCCCTTCACCACAACAAGGTAACGATCACGAAGGGGAATTGACACATGTATGTGCCTTTTTTTTGTTTGGTTTTTGAAGCCACAGTGCAGCACTAGAGGCAAGAAAATTAGGCATGTACACATGCATGAAAAATGGGTATTGTTGCAGCCACTGCTGTAGCAGCGGCCAGAAAAATTGATGTTTGTTTCCCAGGCAGAAAGTGCCCTAAAACATTGCGGCTTGAATCCTAGTTGGTGACGGATAAGTCACGCAAGTCATCTGGCATTCAGAGATAAAATACAGCAGCGTTTGGACAATTTTTAGCCCAAGGCAGCTCATCTCATCACTAGGCCTTTTTTAGTCGAATGTATCGCCCACTGTCAGTCCCTTCGGGATCCATCCCTCATTCATCTTAATAAAGGTGAGGTAATCTAGACTTTTTTGACCTAGGCAACTTCTCTTCTCAGTACAATACCTCCTGCTGCACTGAAGGTCCTTTCTGAAAGGAAACTTGAAGCGAGGCAGGCCAGAAGTTCAATTGCAAATTGGGATAGCTCAGGCCACAGGTCAAGCCTGCACACCCAGTAGTCAAGGGGTTCATCGCTCCTCAGAGTGTCAATATCTGCAGTTAAGGCGAGGTAGTCTGCTACCTGTCGGTTGAGTCGTTCTCTGAGGGTGGACCCCGAAGGGCTGTGGTGATGCGTAGGACTTAAAAAGCGGTGCATGTCCTCCATCAACAACACATCTGTAAACTTCCTGTCCTTGCCGGCGTAGTCGTGGTAGGAGGAGGATTACTTTCACCTCTTCCCCTGTTAGATTCCCGTTGTGCTGTGACATCACCCTTATACGCTGTGTAAAGCATACTTTTTAATTTATTTTGGAACTGCTGCATCCTTTCCGACTTCCGGTAATTCGGTAACATTTCAGGCACTTTCTGCTTATACCGGGGGTCTAGTAGCGTGGCCACCAAGTACAGGTCGTTCTCCTTCAGTCTTTTTATACGAGGGTCCCTCAACAGGCACGATAGCATGAAAGACCCCATTTGCACAAGGTTGGATGCCGAGCTACTCATGTCCCGCTCCTCGTCCTCAGTGATCTAACTGAAGGTATGTTCTTCCCCCCCAGCCACGTACAACACCATGGGTACCAGATAGGTGACAACGAGCACCCTGGGATGCCTGTTGTGGTTGGTCTTCCTCCTCCTCCTCCTCCTCAAAGCCACATTGCTCCTCTGACTCCTCTTCCTCACACTCCTCTTCAGTCGTTGCCGCAGGTCCAGCAAGCGATGCTGATAAGGCTGTATCTCGAGGTGATGGTGACCACAACTCTTCCTCTTCACGCTCATCTACGGCCTGATCCAGCACTCTTCGCAGGGCACGCTCCAGGAAGAAAACAAATGGGATGATGTCGCTTGTGGTGCCTTCGGTGCGACTGACTAGGTTTGTCACCTCTTCAAAAGGACGCATGAGCCTACAGGCATTTCGCATGAGCGTCCAGTAACGTGGCAAAAAAATTCCGAGCTCCGCAGAGGCTGTCCTAGCACCCCGGTCATACAAATACTCTGACGGCTTTTTCTTGTTGGAGCAGGTGTTCGAACATTAGGAGTGTTGAATTCCAAAGTGTCGGGCTGTCGCAAATCAAGCGCCTCACTGGCATGTTGTTTCGGCGCTGAATGTCTGAAAAGTGCACCATGGCCGTGTAGGATTGCCTGAAATGGCCACACACCTTCCTGGCCTGCTTGAGGACGTCCTGTAAGCCTGGGTACTTATGCACAAAGCGTTGTACGATCAGATTACACACATGCGCCATGCATGGCACATGTGTCAACTTGCCAAAATTCAATGCCGCCAACAAATTGCTTTCGTTGTCACACACCACTTTGCCGATCTCCAGTTAGTGCGGAGTCAGCCACTGATCCACCTGTGCGTTCAGGGCGGACAGGAGTGCTGGTCCGGTGTGACTCTCTGCTTTCAGGCAAGTCAACCCCAAGACGGCGTGACACTGTCGTATCCGGGATGTGGAATAGCCCCTGGGGAGCTGGGGGGGTGCCGTTGATGTGGAGCAAGACGCAGCAGCAGAAGAGGACTCAGCCGAGGAGGTTATGGAAGAGGATGGAGTAGGAGGAGTAGAGGAGGTGGCAGCAGGCCTGCCTGCAAGTCGTTGCGGTGTCACCAACTCCTCTGCAGAGCCACGCATTCCATGCTTGGCAGCCGTGAGCAGGTTTACCTTTCACTGCGGTGTCCCAATAGCTACAAATTTTTGAAGGCCTCAGACTCCACCAGCTGGTATGGTAAAAGCTGGTAGGCTAAGAGTTCAGACAAGCCAGCTGTCAGACACCGGGCAAGGGGGTGACTTTGTTACTAGTGTTGAGCGCAAATATTCTAATATCAATTTTTTTTTGCAAATATCGGCACTTCGCTAATTCGCGAATATTTCTAATATAGTGCTATAAATTCGATATTTTGAATATTCTTTTTTTATTTAATTTTATTGTTATATTTTTTTTCTTTCCCACTTCCCTAAAGTTGTTCTTACCTGTTCTTAGGATTCCTGGCTTCCTGGCTGCCCCAGTCAGTGCCTGTTGCCGCTTCTGCCGTATTCCGTGCTCATGGAGCGTCCCAATCACCATGGGATCGTCTCCATACTAGAATGTACTGTCGGATTTGAGAATTACGTTGAAATCGCAATTAGATTAATTCAATTTATAATAATCAAATTGCGATTTCAACTTAGCACTGCTATATTCCATATTCGTTAATTCTAGCCTAATATGGAATATAGCAGTGCTAAGTTGAAATCGCAATTCGATTAATTCAAGGTATACTAATCGAATTGCGATTTCAACTTGGACCTTGTTTACTATGGTTGGCTTGATAGAATTAGCGAATATGACGAATGTATTCGTCATATTCCTCAAAACGAAGATAACGAAGTATTCTCCATCTTCGTTTTAGCTACCTATTCGTCAACTTCGCTAATTCTAGCAATAAAATAGGAAAGTTGAGTATAGAGACAGCTAAGTTTAATTCGCTATGCGATTATATTACTTAGCTTTTTTTTTTATAAATTGAATAATTTTAATACTTGATAATTATTATAATTATTCTATTTATATTAAAAAAAGCAAAGTAATATAATCGCATAGCGAATTAAACTTAGCTGTCTCTATAGTCAACTTTCCTATATGATTGCTAGAATTAGCGAAGTTGACGATATGGAGCTGAAACGAAGATGGAGAATACTTTATCTTCGTTTTGAGGAATATGACGAATACATTCATCATATTCGTAATCTTCGCTAATTCTAGATATCAAACCAATAGGAAAGTAGCCTTAAGTTACAATCGCAATACGCGATTATTTAAATCGCATAATAATCGCGATAACTAGAAAAATTATGAATATTCGATTTTGACGAATCTAAAAATGAATATTCTAGCGAATATTCGCGAATTTCGTCGAAATCGAATATGGCACCTGCCGCTCATCACTATTTGTGACATTGGCTTCTTACGCTCAAACATGTCCTTGACAGACACCTGTCTGTGGGCAGATGAGCAGGAACTGCTCAAGGCGAGAGACGGAGTGGCGGGTGGTTGAGAGGGGGCAAGGAGGACAGCAGTGGTTGACGTGGCTGAAGATGCTGGACCAGGAGGAGGCCGGTGGCTTTGAGTTTGTGTGCTGCTTGTACTCGTCATCATGTGTTGATCCCATAGGCGTTTGTGATGTGAGATCATGTGCCTTCGCAAAGCAGTTGTACCTAGGTGGGTGTTGGACTTCCCACGACTCAGTTTATTTTGGCACAGGTTGCAAATGGCATCGCTGTTGTCAGAGGCAGACATACAAAAAAAATGACACACTGCTGAGCTCTGCAATGACGGCATTCTGGTGGTGGCAACAGCATGCATTGATTGGCGTGCTGTCTGGCTGACCCCGGGTGCCGATGCATGCTGTCTGACTGTGCCACTAGCTCCTTGCGACGACCTCCCCCTGCTTCCAACTCGTCTCCTCCTCCTCTCTGTCTCCCCATCAGAACTTTCCACCTGTTCTTCTTCTCTTCGAGCGGGCACCCACGTGACATCCACGGACACATCGTCATCATCAACCGCTTCACTTGTATCTGACAACTCAGCAAAGGAAGCAGCAGCGGGTACAACATCATCATCACACCGTACGTCCATGTGTGTAATGCTGCCTGACTGAGACATATCCCTGTTATCTACATCCTCTGGCAATAATGGTTGCGCATCACTCATTTCTTCCAACTGATGTGTAAATAACTCCTCTGACAGATCAAGTGAAGCGGCTGTGGTGCTAGTGTTGGTGGTGGCGGCAGGCGGGCGAGTGCTAACTTGAGAGGTGCCCGAAGCTGAGCTGGAGGAGAATTGTGAGTCAAGGTTCCAAGCGGAAGCTGTAGAAGATTGGGTGTCCTGTGTTAGCCAGTCAACTATGTCCTCAGAACTTTTCGAGTTCAGGGTACGTGGCCTCTGAACACTGGGCATTATTCTAGGGCCAAAGGGAATCACAGCACCACGACGGCCCCTGTGGGGTGGCCTGCCTCTGCTTGTCATTTTTTTTAGATTATTTAAGTTGTACTATGCGTGCAAGCTACTGTGACACCAGATATGAGTTGCGCTGAAGTGACACTGTGGACTTGCAGCTAAGCCTTAAACACACAAACACGTGTGCAACTGACTGCTATTTATTCACATTCAAAATTGTTGATTTTCTTTAAATGCAATCGAATGTGACACCAGATATGAGTTGCGCTGAAGTGAGACTATGCGCTTGCAGCTGGGCCTTAAACACACAAACACGTGTGTGCAACTGACTGCTATTTATTCAGTCAAAATTGTTTTTTTTCTTTAAATGGAATTGAATGTGACACCAGATATGAGTTGCACTGGTGACACTATGGACTTGCATGGCATGAAACACACGCGCGTGTCGGCAACTGACTGCTATTATATTACAGTCAAAAAAGTTTTTTGTTTTTTTTAAATGCAAGTTACTGTGACACCAGATATGAGTGGTGGCTCTGGGCAACTGCACACAGTATACGCTGTGAGCCTGACACACACGCTGGCAGGCAGACAACTGCAATTAGATTACACAGGAAAAAAAAAAAAACAGACTGATGTTCTAGCCCTAAAAAGGGCTTTTTGGGGTGCTGTCCTTACAGCAGAGATCAGATGAGTCCTTCAGGACTGCAGTGGACACTGAACACACTTGCCTAGCTATCAATTTCCCTATTAAATCAGCAGCAGCAGCACTGTCCCTCCTCTCACTGTGAATGCAGCTTCCGAATAAATCTAAAATGGATGCTGTCCAGGAGGTGGGAGGTCTGGGAGGGAGGGTCTGCTGCTGATTGGCTGGAATGTGTCTGCTGATTGTGAGGTACAGGGTCAAAGTTTGCACAATGATGACGAATAGGGGCGGACCGAACATCGCATATGTTCGCCCGTCACGGCGAACGCGAACGAGCTATGTTCACCGGGAACTATTCGCCGGCGAATAGTTTGGGACATCTCTAACTATGAATAATACCATGAAGAGCCTTCTATAAGACCCTTTTAACAATGACAACTACAGGACCATCTTAGCAACAACAGACACATGATCCCCAAAACAGTGGCATATACATCAACCTTTAGCAGTGGCAGCCACAGGACCACTACAACACTGACAACGCACAAGACCACTATAACAATGACAATCATAGGACAACTAAAACAATGCCAACTACATCACTCTTTACCAGTGAAAACCACAGGACCCTCTATAACAGTGACAACCACAGGACAATCAAGGCAGTGGCTATACTTTACCTTTTACCAGTGACAGCCATAGGACCAACAAAGCAGTGACTACCACAGGCCTCCCATGACAGTGACAACCACAGGACCTGCTATAACAGTGACAACCACAGCGACTTTATAAGTATTCCAGCAATGAGATCACCATACCATTGACAGCTACATCACCCATTAGAAGTGACAATTACATAACCCCTGTAACAGTGACAACTACATGATCCCTTTAGGGGTTGTCTTGTCAAAGACAACCCCTTTCCAATTGAATCCACTAGCAAACAGCTGATTTTCCACAGCAAGACATTCTCCTTAGATGAATGTATGTCCTTGTATTGTATGTGATGTTTTAAGTTTGCCAGAGTGGGAGATACCCTAGTAGGCTATATGGAGAAGGGTTCTCAAAGGCTAGTTTCACACCTGCGGTGTAAATTTCCGCAGAGAACAGCCTGCCGGAATGCATCAAATCCAACACTGTCAGATGCAGATGAAATGCCCACTGGTCACATTAAGTAAAATGGGTTGGGGCTGAGATCCATCCATATTCCAGCAGACAATGCGAAGGATCGGCAGGACACAAACTTCTGCATGCTGCGGCTTGTGTCTGGGCGATTCCCAGCATTATTTTCCAGAACAGCCCGACGAAATTCACAAAGGAAGGTGTGAAACCATCATTATTGAGACCAACCCTTTAACAGTGGCAACCACCATATCACCATGGCAGTAACAGGGAGAAGACCTCAGAATATGGTGATGGTCAAAGGATCCTCTTAACAATGAAAGCCACAGGACCACCATAACCATGACAGCAAGAGTGCCCCTGAAATACAATGTACAGATACTGGCGGAGCTAGCGTCTGCAGCAGATGGCTGTGTGAGTGTTCAGCTCCGTGTGTGAAATCGCCCTACTAGCTTGAAATTTCAGACTGGAGCAGTCATTATGGTGAAGATCGGGGGACCCAAGTCCGGAGAAGGACCCGACCAACAAAAGCCCTCGGTGAGCAAAGGAGAAATAGACAAGTTTATTAAAAAGGCTGCCTCCATCTATGTGGCGCGTGAAGGCAAGATGGCGCCAGTCTCCCTGCGCTCTACCAGCCGCACACAGAAAGACCAGCCCGAAGCCGCTCCAGAAGGAGATGAGGAGCTAAATGCTCTCCCGGGCTTATTTTAAAGACACCTTGGTGTCCTCACTATCAGCAGCCCTTGAACCCTTAAGCTCCGACTTGTCGGCTATTAAACAGGACATCAAACACATAGGGCGGAGGGTAGAATCCCTCGAGAACTCTCAGTATGCCATTCTAAAGCACCAACAAGCGGTCTCCCAACATATCGGCACTATCCAAATTTGAACACTCTATACCAGTGATGGCGAACCTTTTAGAGGCCGAGTGCCCAAACTGCAACCCAAAACCCACTTATTTATAGCAAAGTGCCAATTTACCCTGAATACCACAGTCCAGTATAGTATATTCTCTATGTACTTTATCATTTAGCTATAATAGTCTGCCTACATTCAATGCGCTGCCTGTGCTGTTCATAGTGCGCCTGCGCTGATGAATGGCAGAAAAAGTCTAAAGCATATTGGTAGACCATAGACTTTTTCCAGAGAGCGGGTGCCCACAGAGAGGGCTCTGAGTGCCGCCTCTGGCACCCGTGACATAGGTTCGCCATCACTGCTCTATACTGTGCACTGGAAGATCAAGAAAACCGCGGAAGACGCAATAATATGCGCTTCCGTGGCATACTGGAATCGGTTGCTATGGGAGATATTCCCCATACAGTTACTCATTTTATCTCTTTTAGGCCCTGACTCCGCCCACAATGTGATCTTAGAAAGGGCCCACAGGGCGCTGAGACCTAAGCCTGCTACAAACGCCCCTCCGAGGGATATAATCTTCAAATTCCTTACTTTCCCAGTGAAAGAAGCTATCCTCGCTAAAGCCTGCCAGACGGGGGAAGTGACTTGGGACGGCTATACTGTCTCAATTTTTCAAGACCTAGCTCAGATTACTCTACAAAAGAGGAGAGAACTTAAGCCCCTAACAGACTGGCTCAGATCGCATTCAATCCTATACAGGTGGATCTTTCCATTTGGCATCTCCTTTTTCTGAGAAGGTTGCAGGTTGGCTGTTTCCTCCTTTGCGGATCTCGTCAAGTATACGATCACCTGAACATCGGCCCGCTGAATATCAAGAACTGGGACATAGTATAAGATCTCTCTTCTCTTCCGAGCCTCCCTACAGCCGAACACTGGGAGAAACAACACACTCCTAGATCCGTCAAGCACAGGAGAGAAGCTTCCCTTTCCACCCCAAGACGTCTACCATTGGGAGAATGAGAAGTCCCGAACTCTGGATCTGATTTCCGTCTCTCGTCTTTCTCTCCTCCATATTCACTTGCTTTTCCAATTTTCTCCATCCTCTAACTTACGCTATTTCCTTTACACTTCTGACCTTTCAATCAGCTGTCCTTCTTCCAATTTCCCTTGCCCCCCCCTCGACTATTATTCCAATTGCATTGTGCACGACTACTGCTTTATATTAGGGTGATAACTCTTATGATTACATATCCCCCTTGGATATTATCTTATTGTGCTATCTCGCACTTGTCACTGTTTTTAGTGTTTTCATGTTTTTTCTTTATTACCTTACCTGTTACCACTTTTAATTAGTGGGTCTGCAACTTCGTACTCATCGCTGAGATATCCATTGCGTCCCCCTTGGCCCAAGGTGGTCCCATTATGGGTGGTTCAGATAGATCCTGACGTCTATACATCGATATGATGACTAGTCTCAAGATTGCCTCATTTAACGTCAAAGGCTTTAATTCGCCTTCCAAACGTTGCCAAATTTTGTCCTTTATGAAGAAGAAACAAACCTCTGTTCTGTTTTTGCAGGAAACCCATTTTAAATTCAACAGATATCCAGATCTTTCTCGTTCTAGCTTCCCAGTATGGTTCCACTGCGGGTCAAACTCATCTGCCTCCAGAAGGATCAGCATTGGCTTTAGCAGTGATATACCTTTCCAATACTGTTCCCATCAACAAGACGCTGAAGGCAGATACTTGCTGCTAAAAGGCACTATTTGTAACTGTATGTACACCTTTATTAATGTATATACCCCAAACATCGACCAGGCGGCCTGGTTCAAGAGTCTTATTCCTATTATAACCCCCTTTCATGAAGGTACCGTGATTTTAGGTGGTGAGGTGACCTCAACGTCACTCTAGACCCGGTATTAGACTCATCCACCAGCAAGTCTGCATTGTCTAAACGCGCACTTCGAACAAATAACAATTCATTAGCCGATTTGCACCTGATTGACGTTTGGAGATTGCTAAATCCTTCTGTAATGGATTATACCTTCTATTCGAATGTACACGGTTCATATCACAGACTTGATTATTTATTAGTTTCTAGGGAACATATTCAATCCTGTCTTAACCCTTGTATTGATTCAATCCACCTTTCTGACCATGCCCCTATATTTATTTCTATCCCCCCCCCCTCATGCCCTTCCCAGGGCATTTAGGTGGAGACTTAATGAGCAGCTCCTTTCTAACCCAGACCATGTCTCCAAACTAAAATAGCCTTAGAAGACTTCTTTACTTTAAATGCCCTTCCTAAAACTTCACCCCATACTTTGTGGGACACTCATAAAGCTTACATGCGAGGGCAACTTATTAGCTTGGGTTCTCATGTTAAAAAGCTAAGAACGTCCCAAATTGATAATCTTCTCCTGAATATAAAAAAAACTGGAGACTCAACATAAACACACTCTCTCTGGCCCACAACTTGCTGATCTCACCAGACTCCGCTCCGAACTGAAAAACCTATTAAATACTGCTTCAGCTAAGCACTTTCTTAACTCTCAATTTAAATTTTTTGCCCACGGTGATAAGGCCACGAGATTCATTATGAGCAGGATAAAACAAAGAAGTTCCCAAAACCTGTATCTGTAAACCTCACACCAAAAATGGGGGGACTGTCATTAAAACCAAAGATATTGCCTCTCAATTCCGAGACTTTTACCACGCTCTATATAATATTCCTAAAGCTACCCCTCCAACTGAGGTTCCCTCCCACTCCGAAGCTATTCAGAAGTTTCTTCAGTCCCTATCCCTCCCGGACTTGAATCAATCCCAAAGGATTTCCCTAGAATCCCCCTTTACGACCAAAGAATTGAAAGAAGCTATAAAACAACTCCCAAGAAACAAAGCTCCCAGAGCAGATGGTCTCTCAGCTATATACTATCGCATCTTTAGTGACTCCCTTGTTCCTCACTTACTTTCACTCTTTAACCAGTCTCTTAAAGGAGTACCTTTAACCCCAGATATGACCAGAGCGCATATTTCAATTATCCCAAAAATTGGCAAAGAGACCAGACCAGTTTTGTCACTGGAAGGGAGGGTAAGGATAACTAAACGAGGATCCTGAATGTCATCTTTTATGCTAAAAGAAAACCCTGCCCATTAGTCCTTGTCAGCACCGATGCCGAAAAAGGCTTTTGATAGAGTCAACTAGGACTTTATGCGCCTTGCCCTTATGAAGTTTGGACTTCCCGACCCCTTCATACAGGTGGCCTTCTCAATGTATCACAATGCCTCAGCATCAGTGCTGATAAATAACACTTTCTCTCCAAGGGTGCCCGTTATCCCCTTTAGTCTTTGTACGGGTCATGGAACCTTTGCTTCAATCCATACGCCAGGACCCTCTGATTAAAGGCATCAAATTAGGTGGCCAGGAACACAAAACATCGGCCTTCACAGACGATTTATTACTCCTAACCACCAACTCCTCTATCTCTCTGCCCCGTATCTATAATCAATTGGAAAGGTTTAGCCCCCTGTCTAATTTTATAATTAATATGAAAAAATCCCATGTCTTGGATATAGGATTAAACCCCCGTACTAAATCTGAACTTGCTTCTCGCTCACCTTTCAACTGGGACTCACCTACCATAACCTACCTAGGAGTCAAAATTGGTTCTGATCTTTCCAAGTTGTTCCATCTTAACTATGTCCCATTACTACAATCCATGTAATCTCAAATGAATAACCTATATTTCCCAATGCTATCATGGTTTGGCCGGAAAAAATTTACTTCCCTTGTCTTGCCTAGAGTAAATTATCTGCAACAGGTCCTACCTCTTCCTGTCCCCAATACTTACTTTCAGTCCCTTAACAGAGATACTCGTATGTTTATTTGGAACAAAAAAAATGCCTGCATCAGTCTACATATCCTCCAGAGACTTCAGGCGATATCAATCTTCCTGACCTTGCAGCATATAATATGGCCAACTTACTGTCTAGAACCATAGAATGGTTTAGATAAACCCCATATAAATCCTGGGTTGGAATGGAATCTGCATTCTTTCTATCATTATTTAGAGTTCTCCTAATTCGCCCCAAAAATCCCCACCCAAATCTTATCCATCATAATCTGAATATCAGGGCCACGTTGGAAGCTTGGGAGAAATTTAAAAAATCGGCTTTTGGTTTCCCTTTACCCTCTCCCCTTATCCAGATGAGAGACCTTTTGAATCTAGCTCCGATAGAACTACTACAAAGCCTTCCTCCCTGCCATTCGGAGTTTTTTCCCCATGGCCACTCCCTCCAAATTCTTTATATTCTTTCTCTACTCCTTTATCTCCAAACATGTCCAATACAAAGATCTGCTCAGGCCCCTGACATAGTTTGAAAGTGGTTTGAAAGTTTGATCTGTGCAAACTTGTGTCCATCACCACTTGCCTGTATTTCTGACCTTATGGTTAAAATAAATAATAATAATAATAATAATAATAAAATACAATGTACAGATGCAGCCAAGCTATACTTGATGGTTATCGCGAATGGTACAAAAAGGTTATCTAACTCTTTCAATGTATATTAATGGCTTTTGTTACAAGATGGCACAGGATAACACCATGCCATGAGTTATCAGAGTCAATTTTAGCTCAAATACATCTGTAAGTCACAGGAACCCTATGACATCTTTGTTGACTTTGCATGTTGACTTAGTGAGCTTAAAGAGATGTTTCAGGATGGAATTATCCACAGGATAGGCCATCCATACAAGAACAGTGGGAGTTTGACTCATGAGCAGCTGATTGACAGGGCTGCGGCGCTCCAGCAAGGGTCGTGTCCCCTGCATTTTAGTGGCTGCACCTGGTGCTGCAACTTTTTGTAGCTCAGTCCCATTCAAGAGACTGAAATTCAGTGGCAATGCCAGGCACAGCTTCCATAACAAAGAAAGGGGGGCTGCTTAGCTAATGGACTGAGCCAGACAGCCTCCTGTACTGAAATGGAGAAGGCAAATAGGTCCGAAAAAATATGGAAGTGGAACTGATGGAAATGTAGGATCGGTAGTGAAATTTGCTTATAGTGCAGGTTTCATAATTAAAGTTCATTAGTAAATTACTAAGGCTAGTTTCACATTAGGGTTTTCCTTTCCGGTATTGAGATCCATCATAGGATCTCAATAACGGAGAAAAACGCTTCTGTTTTGTCAGTGGGGACAAAACAGAACAAAATGGAACAGAATGCTCCAGAATGCATTCCGATCCGTTTGGTTGTGTTCCCATGCCAGACACAAAAGCTCTGCAAGCAGCATTTTTGTGTGCGTCATGGCATACTGATCAAGACAGATCCGGCATGGCACACAATCTAAGTCATTGGTGCCAGATCCGTTTTCTTGGACACAAAAGAAAATCCATCTGTCACCCATTGAGATAAAGATAATACAACCAGATTCAGAATGGATGCAGCCGGTTGTACTATTATAACATATGGTTGTATTATCATAACTGAAGCATTTTTGCTGATCCTTGCCAGATCCAGTAAACGCTAATGTGAAAGTTGCCTAAATTCGATTTTACTATCATGTGGCTGGATAACTGCATTTACTAGAGTAACCTAAGAATAGAACATTGTTACCTGGGATTAGTACTAGATGTATAACAAGGCTCTAGAATGTTTTTGGATTTTCTAGTCCATTTACCACCTTCTTCCAGATAACAATATGAGAGATCATTTTTATTGCTCCAGTTCTATTCTGTATTTTACGAAAAAGCTTTGCCAACAAAACCAGCCAGAAGAAAAGATGATAGTCGAATATTTGTGATGTATTTAGAGCTCAGTATTTTCTTGGGTGGTTTTCGTTTTCTATAGAAAGGAGAATAATGTTTTCATTATGGTTTTAGACAAGGTATACATTTTAAGTGCTTGCGATTTTGGGAATAGGAAAAAAAAAAAGGCATTACAGGAGCATAAATGACTTCTTAATAGTCCAGGGTAATTTAGAGGCACTTAGATGTGACATTGCTGCGGCTGCAGACCAATTGCGGAGGGATGTATCATTTATCAAAATGGTTTCCAAAATGCTCCGTTTGCAAGCACTCAGTAAACCTACAAATCAGTGTCAATCTCAAGTGCTTCTGTAAGTTTTTAAAGGAGAATCCATGCATTGTTGTCAGACCGCAAAATGTTATTTATATTGCAGAACTTTAAGAGAATGCAATGTAATCTCAGCTTTTGTATGTAGATGCACTGCATAGATGCACATAATTTAAGAGGTTTTCCGGTACAAAGATATTGATGGCCTACCCTAAGGATTAGAGATGAGCAAAATTTTTTTTAAATTCGATTTGCCAATTTTTTGGGGGAAAACATTGTGTAAAAAAACTGGTATTTCCTGGCTGCAGAGAGCCTTTGTAGTGGTGTAGAACACTGTGCCTTGCAGTAACACGCATATGGAGTCTGCTGTGTTAATGAAATAATAATGTGAGTCCGTATGATATGCAGATGACAGGCATCGCTCTTAGAATCACTGCTCACTTCACTTATTTGGGCAGTCACGGGGCCAAAACTGACCAAATACCTCAAGTATGAACTCAGACTTACAGGTCGATGTTAGCACCAAGAAGAAGCGCACTCCTTTTACACCGTCCTCAGCTGATTCCACATAGATGTCTACAGAACCTGTTCTATTAAACGCTTATACAAGTAGAGCCCCTTGACAGAGTGAAGAGGGTGTCAGCAGTAAGCTTTTGTT
The DNA here is from genome assembly GCF_014858855.1 of Bufo gargarizans. Taxonomy (NCBI): domain Eukaryota; kingdom Metazoa; phylum Chordata; class Amphibia; order Anura; family Bufonidae; genus Bufo; species Bufo gargarizans. Next base: position 10,194,838 of record NC_058084.1, on the reverse strand, counting down.
GTCATCAGTGATTATTTTGCCCTTCCTCTGATCCGTCAGAACAATAACACCCAAAAAACTGATCCTTTCTGTGGAGTATCCGCCTTCACTTGTTCAGCATTTGATCAGTAATCCATCAGTATTGCTAATGCCAAAAAAAACAGGAGTGGATCCAAAACAGAGATGACACGTGAATGGAATTATTGCATGTTTTCTGTGTTTTGTACCCACTCCTGCTTTTGGCTACCAAATCATAAGCCAATTCTGATGGGACCATACAGGCCTTACAGCTGCTACACAGACAGGATCCGTTGTGTGTCTCATTTTTCCTTCCTTCTGACAGATCAGAAGAAGGGTCAAATAAATGATAATGTCAGCCAGGCCGAAATAGTTGCTTAGTCTTGAAGTGGGGAGGGTGGGAACAGCATGAGAAGTCAACAGAGTGGCCCTATGACATAGTGGTGAGGTGGAAGCAGCATGAGGAGGCCACAGAGTGGCCAAATGACAGAGTCTGGAGGTGGCGGCAGCATCAGGAGGCAACAGAGTGGCACAATGACAGAGTGTGGAGGTGGCAGCAGCATCAGGAGGCCATAGAGCGGCACAATGACAGAGTGTGTAGGTGGCGGCAGCATCAGAAGGCCATAGAGCGGCACAATGACATAGTGTGGAGATGGTAGCAGTATGAGGAGTATGTCTTTATTGGTTAACCTAGTGTCATCTTTGTATTTATTAAAAGACCGTCACACTGTGCATTTACTATTTTGTAACTGTTTAAGTGTAGTATGACTGGTTCAACAGCAGATGGTGGCAAACATGGCAGAGCTACAGGTACAGATAATGAAACTTTCTTTCAATTCTAACCCCCCTCTGTGGTGTGGTGGGCATTTTCCCACTTGATGCAGGGAGGGAGGAGTTTAGTTTAGAGTCAGTTCAGCTTACCCCCTGCCAAGGGGAGGAAGCAGGTGCCTGTCCCTGTTTGATGAGGCCTTGCACAGACCATCTGGAGCACCTTCAGCTTAGCTGGATATAAAGGCAGAAGCTGGAAGCCTATGAAGCCAGGAGTAAAGTTCCCTGGACCAGTTTAGAGTCAGACTACAAGAAGGAAGCTGCAGCATACAGCAAAAGCTAAGTGATACAGCTAGCCTGTCAGCACAGCAGGGCAAGATAGCAACGGACATAGCAGAGAGGAGTTTGCCTGCCACAGTTAATGTCAAAACCTGCTGGAATTAAGACAAAGCCAGAGTCTGTTTGGAGAAATGTTTATTCAAGTAAACCTGTTAGTAACTTCATCACAAGGTCTAGACTCAATTTATTTCTTCATCCCCTACTACTACTACTACTACTACTACTACTACTACTACCACTACCCTCTTTTCCTGCTTTCAAAGTGCAACGCTTGGGGTCCAGAGTATCCAGGTAGGAGCACCATGACACGTACACCAACATTATGGGACAGTAGGCTATCCAACACCAATCTGGCAATCCTACACCTGGGTACCTCTACATCACCAAAAGGGGCCCTGTGCCCTTGTTGCTTCACTGCAACTGGCGTCACAACAAATATGTACTTTAACCCCTTAAGGACTCAGCCCTATTTCACCTTAAGGACTTGGCCATTTTTTGCAATTCTGACCAGTGTCATTTTAAGTGCTCATAACTTTAAAGCACTTTGACTTAACCAGGCCATTCTGAGATGTTTTTTTCGTCACATATTGTACTTCCTGACACTGGTAAAATGAAGTCAAAAAATTTAATTTCTTGCATAAAAAAATACCTAATTTACCCAAAATTTGGAAAAATTAGCAAATTTCAAAGTTTCAGTTTCTCTACTTCTGTAATACATAGTAATACCCCAAAAAATTGTGATGACTTTACATTCCCCATATGTCTACTTCATGTTTGAATTATTTTGGGAATGATATTTTATTTTTTGGGGATGTTACAAGGCTTAGAAGTTTAGAAGCAAATCTTGAAATTTTTCAGAAATTTACAAAAACCCAATTTTTAGGGACCACCACAGGTCTGAAGTCACTTTGCGAGGCTTACATAATAGAAACCGCCCAAAAATGACCCCATTCTATAAACTACACCCCTCAAGGTATTCAAAACAAACTTTGTTAACCTTTTAGGTGTTGCACAAGAGTTATTGGCAAATGGGGATGAAATTTGAGTTTTTTTTGCCAAATTTTCCATTTTAACCCAATTTTTCCACTAACAAAGCAAGGGTTAACAGCCAAACAAGACTGTATCTTTATTGCCCTGACTCTGCCGTTTACAGAAACACCCCATATGTGGCCGTAAACTACTGTACGGCCACACAGTGGGGTGTAGAGTGAAAGGTGCGCCGTATGGTTTTTGGAAGCCAGTTTGCTGGACTGGTTTTTTTACACCATGTCCCATTTGAAGCCCCCTGATGCACCCCTAGAGTAGAAACTCCATAAAAGTGACCCCATCTAAGAAACTACACCCCTCAAGGTATTCAAAACGTATTTTACAAACTTTTTTAACTTTTTAGGTGTTGCACAAGATTTAATGGAAAATAGAGATAACATTTCAAAATTTCACTTTTTGGGCAGATTTTCCATTTAATATTTTTTTTCCCAGTTACAAAGCAAGGGTTAACAGCCAAACAAAAATCATTATTTATGGCCCTAATTCTGTAGTTTACAGAAACACCCCATATGCGGTCGTAAACCGCTGTACAGGCACACGGCAGGGCGCAGAGGGAAAGGAATGCCATACGGTTTTTGGAAGGCAGATTTTGCTGGACTGTTTTTTTTTACACCATGTCCCATTTGAAGCCCACCTGATGCACCCCTAGAGTAGAAACTCCAAAAAAGTGACCCCATTTTAGAAACTACGGGATAGGATGGCAGTTTTTTTGGTACTAGTTTAGGGTACATATGATTTTCGGTTGCTCTATATTACACTTTTAGTGCGGCAAGGTAACAAGAAATAGCTTTTTTGGCACTTTTTTTTTGGTTATTTACAACATTCATCTGACAGGTTAGATCATGTGGTAATTTTATAGAGCAGGTTGTCACGGACGCGGTGATACCTAATATGTATACAATTTTTTTTATTTATGTAAGTTTTATACAATGACTAAGAGCCATAGTTTTTTCAGTTTTTGGGCGATTATCTTAAGTAGGGTCTCATTTTTTGCGAAATGAGATGACAGTTTGATTGGCAGTATTTTAGGGTGCATATGACTTTTTGATCGCTTGCTATTACACTTTTTGCGACGTAAGATGACAAAAAATGGCTTTTTTTACACTGTTTTTATTTTAATTTTTTACGGTGGTTAGGTCATGTGATATTTTTATAGAGCCGGTCGATACGGACGCGGCGATACCTAATATGCATACTTTATTTTTATTTATGTAAGTTTTACACAATGATTAAATTTTTGAAACAAAAGAAAATCATGTTTTAGTGTTTCCATAGTCTAAGAGCCATAGTTTTTTCAGTTTTTCGGCGATTATCTTGGGTAGGGTATTATTTTTGCGAGATGAGATGACGGTTTGATTGGTACTATTTTGGCGTACATGCGACTTTTTTGATCACTTTTATTACCTTTTTTGGGAAGTAAGGTGGGCAAAATTTAAATTTTCTCATAGTTTTAATTTTTTTTTTTTTTTATGGTGTTCACCATGCGGGGAAAGTAACATGACCGTTTTATAGATCAGGTCGTTACAGACGTGGCAATACCTAATATGTGTAGTCTATTTTATTTTTATAATTTTTATTCAGTGATAAATGTTTTATTTTTTCACTTTTTTTTTCATTTTTTTGACCCAGACCCACTTGGTTCTTGAATATCCAGTGGGTCTGATGTCTGTATAATACAGTACAGAACACTATATAGGGTTCTGTACTGTATTTTACTTTCACTGAACAGATCTATGCTTTTAGCATAGATCTGTTCAGCACCTGAAAAGGCGTCCTGTTGCCATGGGAACCTTCTCCGTCTGCCACAACTTTGCAGACGGGGAAGGGTGAGCACGGGGCTGTGGGGGGCTGTCGGGGGGCTCTCTCCCTCTCCATAGGGGGGCTGCAAAGGCACAGCAGCCCCCCGACGGGAGAGGGAGGGAGCTCCCTGACCGATGACAGTTAACCTTTTCCATACCGCGGTCCGTATGGAAAGGGTTAAATGGCAGCCAACAAATTTTCAAGGGGAGGCGGGCGGGGGATCGCGATCCCGCCTGCCGCACCGCCCACCTCCCGCAACGCCCGCACCGCCTGCGACATCCCCCCCTGCACCACTCGCCCACATAAATCATGCAGGGGTGCAGGGGGGGTGCAAACCGGCATGTTGGGCATTTTAAAAGGACTCGGGAAATGGGGCGTACCGGAACGTCCTGCGTCCTTAAGGGGTTAAGGGACCCCAAGTAGTGTGCATTTTCTTCTTGCTTAGTCAGCATAGGAAAGTAGAGGAATGCCCCTATCTGAAGCGGGAAGGTCTAGCGCTGCCCACAGGGAGCAATATTACGGTGCAAGGAGAGGAAGTGGAAGCCCCTCCCTTGAAGCCCCTCCTTCATCACCAGTGTGTGCTAGCCAGAGATGAAACCAGATGGTGTGTCCTCGTCATCCAAACTGCTGCGGCATGTGTTGGGGTGATGAAGTGCCCGAGATGCAGGCAGCACTCGAAGAGATACACGTCTCTCAAGTGCAGCGGCCCCTGAAAGGTAAAGAGGTGGCATTTCCCGTGCCAGCTGGTGCAGCAGAGGCAGCCAGAGTCACCACTCAGCCGCCTAGGAAGTATGGCTCTTTTAAAGGACTAAATCCCACGGTCCCCAGAGAGACTACTGCCCATGCGGGAAATGTGTGGCAATACCGGAAAGCTATTGAGGACTGGGCCGTCAGGGTATGGCATCGACCTCAGCCCAGGGACCCGATTTTTGAGAGGAGGACCAGGAGCATGGTGTGGTTCTCCGTTGAGAGGAAATCTGGCTTCATCCAAGATGACAAGACCGGGCAGGAGTTAGATGTTAACAGGCGCTCTGTGAAGCACCGTTACGTTCCTCAGGCCCGCCACAGCCTCTATAGGGGAAACACTATAGAATGCACCCCCATGGAGTCCCTTGAGGGTCCATTTGCTGTAGCGGTAATCTGCTTTGAGAAACCTCTGGTCCCGTTCTCAGCACCGGAGGTATGGCCGGATGACCCAGCTGCAACAAGAAAAGCTGTGCTGTCTGCAAGAGTCGGCAAACAGTGTGCTCCGATTCCGAGAACGTCATCAGCCAGAGCCACTCATCCCAGGGTTGCCTACTCCACCTGAGACATGGGAGGAACACAAGACCACCGACCTCCATGCCTGTGGCCTATGTAAGACCCCAGAAAGTCTTTGTTATGGCCCTGTCTCCCAGCCATAAGTTCGGGCTAAACCTCCCCAGCTTCCTTCAGAGTGAGAATGTACCACCGTAAGCAACCCGTGGCTATAGTTTCCTCTGATGTGTATGCCTGTGGAGTTCTTTTGTTATGGCTTTGCACAGGGAGCAAGACTGTTCCTCACAATTCTGATGGAACTCCTGATTTTAAGTAACTGGACTTGGACTCCAAAGCAGAGGCCCTCCTGTCATGTCTTGTGTGCTGTGGAGATCGAATGCAGGCAGTGCAGATAATAGATTAGCAGATTGTGAATAGATGGTAAAGGCAAAGTCTGCTGGTGTGTTGTCATCAGTGTCTTCATTATGTTTACTGCAGGACCCACGTTGACTTAATTAGGTACATACAGCAAAAAGAGGTCTACAATCGCCCATAAATTTTCAAAAAAAAATCCTGTTCCACGTACAAAATTTCACCAATGAAAGGATAATGGAATTTGGTTCATACAGAACAAAGTGTACATCCAACCATCAATTTTCCCCCAAAAAAGCCTGTTTTACAGAAAAAGATTTTACCAATGAAAGGGTGATGCAATCTGGTTCATACAGAATAAAGTGTACAATCACCCATCAATTTTCCCCAAAAAGCCTGTTTCACATAAAAAAGTTCACCAATGAAAGGATAATGGTATTCGGTTCATACAGAATACAGTGTACAATCTCCCATCAATTTTCCCAACAAAAACCTGTTCCATATAAAAAATGTCACCAATGAAAGGGTGATGGAATTTGGTTCATACAGAAGAAAGTGTACAATCACCCATCAATTTTCCCCAAAAAAGCCTGTTTCAGATAAAAAATGTCACCACTATGTAATTCGGTCCATACCGCAAAAAGGGCTTTACCACATATAACTGCACCTCTTAATAGCAAATAGGCCCATCTTTTTTTTCCACTTTTAAAACTACACGAGGCTTTTTAACATATAAGTGCAACGCTAAATGGCTAATATATTTTTCTTTTGCCACTAATACACGGCAGACAGGGCTTTAGAATATATAACTGCACTGCTGAATGACAATTAGGCCCTCATTTTTTTCCACTTTTAAAACTACACAAGGCTTTTCAATATATAACTGCACCGCTGACCGGCAAATATATTTTTTCTTTTTCAACTAATACACATCACAAGAGGCTTAAGAACAGATAACTGCACCGCTGATCGGCAAATATATATTTTATTTTTCCAGTAATACACGCCACAAAAGGCTTTAGAACATATAACTGCACCGCTGACCGGCAAATATATTTTTGGTTTGCCACTAATACGCTGCCAAAATGGGTTTAAAAGCGATAACTGGCAAATATATATTTTCTTTTTCCGGTAATACATGCCACAAAAGGCTTTAAAACATATACGGTAACTGCACCGCTGACAGGTAGGGTTGAGCAAACCCGAACTGTAAAGTTTGGCTTCGTACCGAACTTTAGAATTTTTGGACCCTGGACACGAACCCGAACATTTCAGTAAAAGTTCAGGTTCGGGTTCAGTGTTTGGCGATTTATTGGAGCTTTTTGAAAGGCTGAAGAGCAGTCAATCAACAAGCTTTTAACTCTGTGCCCTTAGAAGCCATCACAGCCATGTCTACTAATGGCATGGCTGTGATTGGCCAGTGCAGCATGTGACCCCGCCTCTATATGAGCTGGAGTCACGTAGCGCTGCACATCACTCTGCTGTGCTTAGTGTAGGGATAGGATGCTGCTGCAGTGAGGGAGAGAATAGGAAAGAAACTTTAATCAGAACTGCAATTGAACTCAGCGAGCTACATAGATTTTGTTGTGTGGGTGCAGTGCACAATCTTTTTTCCCTGCCCTGAGCCCAGTGACAGAGAAAAATAACTTTTATCTGTCTGTTAGTTAGGTGGGCGGCGGCAACCATTTGATTCAAGCTCAGTGCACCAGCACTGCATCTGTGCTTTTGTGTAGTGTTGAGCGCGAATATTCAAATAGTAAATTTTTTTATCGGCACTTCGCTAATTCACGAATATTTTGAATATAGCACTATAAATTCGCTATTTCGAATATTAGTATTTTTTTTTATTTATTTATTGTAAAAAAAAAATCTTTCCCACTTCCCAAAAGTAGTTCTTAGGCTACTTTCACCCTAGTGTTCGGGGCTCCGCTTGTGAGTTCCGTTTGAAGGCTCTCACAAGCGGCCCCGAACGCTTCCGTCCAGCCCTAATCCATTCTGAGTGGATGCGGATCCGCTCTGAATGCATCAGTTTGGCACCGTTTGTCCTCCACTCAGCAGGCGGACACCCGAACGCTGCTTGCAGCGTTCAGATGTCCGCCTGGCCGTGCGGAGGCAAACGGATCCGTCCAGAGTTACAATGGAAGTCAATAGGGGGGGATCCGTTCGAAGGTGACACAATATGGTGCATTTTTCAAACGGATCCGTCCCCCATTGACTTTCAATGTAAAGTCTGGATGGATCTGTCTGAGCAACTTTTCACACTTGGAATTTCTTCTAAACTATAATGCAGACGGATCCGTTCTGAACGGATCCCATCGTCTGCATTATAGGAGCGGATCCGTCTGTGCAAACACCAGACGGATCCGCTCTGAACGCAAGTGTGAAAGTAGCCTTACCTGTCCTGAGGATTCCTGGCTTCCTGGCTGCTCCAGTCAGTGCCCATTGCCACTTCTGCCGACTTCCGTGCTCATGGAGTGTCCCCATCACCATGGGAACGCCTCCATACTAGAATGTACTGTCGGATGTGAGAATTAAGTTGAAATTGCAATTCGATTAATATAACTTGAATTAATCGAATTGAGATTTCAACTTAGCACTGCTATATTCCATATTCGTTAACTTCGTTAATTCTAGCAAGCAGACCCATTAGAAACACAGCTCTAAGTTGAAATCGCAATTCGATTAATTCAAGTTATAGTAATAGAATTGCGATTTCAACTTAGAGCTGGTTTACTATGGTTGGCTTGGTAGAATTAGCGAAGATGACGCTTGACGAATATGACGAATGTATTTGTCATATTCATCAAAACGAAGATAAAAAAGTATTCTCCATCTTCGTTTTAGCTCGATATTCGTCAACTTCGCTAATTCTAGCAATCAAATAGGAAAGTTGACTCGAGACAGCTAAGTTTTTAATTCGCTATGCGATATTACTTTGCTTTTTTTAAATAAATAAAATAATTATAATACTTGATAATTATTCTATTTATAAAAAAAAAAAGCTAAGTAATATAATCGCATAGCGAATTAAACACAGCTGTCTCTATAGTCAACTTTTCTATTGATTGTTAGAATTAGCGAAGTTGACGAATATGGAGCTAAAACGAAGATGGAGAATACTTCGCTATCTTCGTTTTGAGGAATATGACGAATACATTCGTCATATTCGTCATCTTCGCTAATTCTAGATATCAAACCAATAGGAAAGTTGCCTTAAGTTAAAATTGCAATACGCGATTATTTAAATCGCATATTAATCGCGATAACTAGAATAATGACGAATATTTGATTTCAACGAATATGAGACGAATATTCAAATTTGTTCGAAATCTAATATGGCACCTCCCGCTCATCACTACTTTTGTGACATTAAAATCCAAACTTGAAATACTGCAATAATAATCTGGGTTTAAAAAAACACCCATTTTTGGTGATATCCAACATCTGGTGCCTTTGCAGCATTAGTCGGTGTGCAATTTAAGCTAGAAATACAGCTATAATTTTCTGAGTTTTAAAAAACACCAATTTTTGGCAATACCCTGCATCTGGAGCCTCTGCCGCATTAGTCAGTGTGAAAATTAAGCTAAAAATACAGCTATAATTTTCTGGGTTTTAAAAAACACCCATTTTGGGCAAATACAATTTTACAGCTCTTGCTGCATCTGTATGTGTGAAATTCAAGTGTTATATACTGTTGTCATATTCTGTTATTAAAAAACACCCATTTTGGGCACATACTTAATTTGCGGCCTTGTCTGCATCTGTTATTGCTAAAACAAGCTTTAAATACTTCAATAATTTTCTGGGTTTTAAAAAACACCCATTTAGGGAAAAATACTTAATTTGCAGCCTTGTCTGCATCTGTTCGTGTGAGATGCACGCTTAAGATACTGCTGTGCTATTCTGGTATTAAAAAAACACCCATTTCGGGTAAAAATCTACATTTGCGCCTTTGTCTGCATCTGTACGTGTAAGATACACCCCTTAGATACTCTTCTATTCTGCTATTAACCCTTTCCCGACCTATAACGTGTATACTCGTCATGGAGCACTGCTACTTAGCGCTCCATGATGAGTATACACGTCATGGCATTAAACTGTCACCATGTCTGCAGACATGGTGACAGCGCTGAGATCCCAAGTGTTACACACAGCCAGGCACCTTGGGTCAATGCCGAGGGTATGCTGACACTTTGGTATAAACGGCTGACATCTTTGCTGCGATGTGAGCCGTTTAACCTTATCCATACCGCGGTCCGTACGGACCGCTCTATGGAAGAGGTTAACAGTCATGGAGCTCCCTCCCTCTCCCATCGGGGGGCTGCTGTGCCCTTGCAGCCACCCGACAGGAAGGGATCACAGAGGGAGCGGGCCCCCCTCTTCTTTCCCCATAACCCGCTGCTCTGTTCTGGCAGCGGGTGATGGTTACCATGGCAACAGGACGCCTTCACAGGTGTCCTGTTGCCATGGTAGTGGTAAGTGTAAACTGACTTCTGCTAAAGGCAGTAGTCTGTTCACACTAAGTGTAAATAAAAAAATACAGTACAGTACACTATATAGTGTATTGTACTGTATTATACAGACATCAGACCCACTGGATCTTCAAGAGCCAAGTAGGTCTGGGTCAATAATTTTCTTTTTTAAGTGAAAAAAAAGTAAAGATTAAAAAAACACATTTATCACTGAATAAAAATTACAAAAATGAAATACACTACACATATTAGGTATCACCGCGTCTGTAACGACCTGATCTTTAAAACGGTCGTGTTACTTTCCCTGCACGATAAACGCCATAAAAAATGAAAATATAAAAACTATGAGGAAATTGAAATTTTGCCCACCTTACTTCCCAAAAAAGGTAATAAAAGTGATCAAAAAAGTTGCATGTACACCAAAATAGTACCAATCAAACCGTCACCTCATCCTGCAAAAAATGAGCACTTATGTGAGACAATGGCTCAAAAAATATAAAAACTATGGGTCTCAGACTATGGAGACACTATAACATGATTTTTTTTGTTTCAAAAATTATATTATTGTGTAAAACTTACAAAAATTAAAGAAAGTTTACATATTAGGTATCACTACGTCTGTAAGGACCTTCTCTATAAAAATATCTTATAACATAACCCCTCAGGTGAACCAAAAAAATAAAATAAAAACTGTGCTAAAAAACCATTTGTTTTGTCACCTTACATCACTAAAAGTGCAACACCAAGCGATCAAAAAAGCATATGCCCCCCACAATGGTGCCAATCTAACCGTCATCTCATCCCGCAAAAAATGAGCCAATCGCCCAAAAAATAAAAATAAATATCTCAGACTATGGAGACACTAAAACATGTTTTTTTTGTTGTTTCAAAAATTATTTTGAATTTTTAATTATTGTGTAAAACCTAGATAAATTAAAAAAGGTAGACATATAAGGTATTGCCACGTCCGTAAGAAACTGCTCTATAAAAATGCCACATGACATAACCCCTGAGGTGAACACTGTAAAAAAGAATAAAATAAAAACGGTGTCAAAAAAGCAATTTTTTTTGTTACCTTACATCCAAAAAAGTGTAATAGCAAGCGATCAAAAAGTCATATGCACCCCAAAATAGTACCAATCTAACCATCATCTCATCCTGCAAAAATGATACCCAATCTGAGACAATCGCCTAAAAACTGAAAAAACTATGGCTCTCAGACTATGGAGACACTAAAACATGATTTTTTTTTTGTTTCCAAAATGATATTATTGTGTAAAACCTAAATAAATAAAAAAAAGTATACATATTAGGTATCGCCGCGTCTGTAAGATCCTGCTCTATAAAAATAGCACATGATCTAACCTGTCAGATGAACGTTGTAAATAATAAAAAATAAAAACAGTGCCAAAACAGCAATTTTTTGGCAAATTTCTTTATTTGAATCCATTTTTTCCAGGAACAAAGCAAGGGTTAACAGCCAAAAAAAACTCAATATTTATTTCCCTCATTCTGTAGTTTATAGAAATGCCCCATATGAGGTCATAAACTGCTGTATGGCCACACAGCAGGGCGCAGAAGGAAAGGAGCGCCATATGGTTTTTGGAAGGCAGTTTTTGCTGGACAGTTTTTTTGACTGGACTGTCCCATTTGAAGCCCCCCCCCCGATACACCCCTAGAGTAGAAACTCCAAAAAGTGACCCCATTTTGGAAACTAAACCCCTAAAGGTATTCAAAACTGATTTTACAAACTTTTTTAACCCTTTAAGTGTTCCACAAGAGTTAATGGCAAATGGAGATAAAATTTCAGTTTTTTTTTTTACTTTGCCTCATAAAAAGTGGAATATAGATCAACCAAAAATCATATGTACCCTAAAATAGTACCAACAAAACTGCCACCTTATCCCGTAGTTTCCAAAATGGGGTCACTTTTTTGGAGTTTCTACTCTAGGGGTGCATCAGGCGGCTTAAAATGGGACATGGTATCTAAAAACCAATCCAGCAAAATCTGCCTTCCAGAAACCATATGGCGCACCTTTCCTTCTGCGCCCTGCCGTGTGCACGTACAGTAGTTTAGAACCACATATCGGGTGTTTCTATAAACTACAGAATCAGGGCAATAAATATTGAGGTTTTTTTTGGCTGTTAACCCTTGCTTTGTTACTGGAAAAAATTGATTAAGATTGAAAATTTGCAAAAAAATTGAAATTATGAAATTTCATCTCCATTTGCCAATAACTCTTGTGGAACACCTAAAGGGTTAACAAATTTTGTAAAATCAGTTTTGAATACCTTGAGGGGTGTAGTTTCCAAAATGGGGTCATTTTGGGTGGTTTCAATTATGTAAGCCTCACAAAGTGGTCCTTAAAAACTGGGTTTTGGAAATTTTCTGAGATTTCAAGATTTCCTTCTAAAGTTCTAAGCCTTGTAATGTCCCCCAAAAATAAAATGTCATTCCCAAAATGATCCAAACATGAAATAGACATATGGGGAATGTAAAGTAATATCTATTTTTGGAGGTATTAATATGTATTATAGAAGTTGAAACATTGAAACTTAGAAATTTGCTAATTTTTCTAAATTTTTGGTAAATTTGGTATTTTTTTATAAAATTTTTACTCCATTTTACCAGTGTCATGAAGTACAATATGTGCCGGAAAAAATAAAATCTCAGAACGGCCTGGATAAGTAAAAGCATTTTAAAGTTATTCACACATAAAGTGACACTGGTCAGATTTGCAAAAAATAGCCTGGTCCTTAAGGTGAAAAATGGCTTGGTTCTGAAAGGGTTAAAAAACACCTATTTAGGGCAAAAATCATAATTTTGAAGCCTTTGCTGCATCTGTCATTAAAAAAAACACCCATTTTGGTCAAGATCCTAAATTTGAGAAATATGAGGAGAGCGTCAAATAAGGGACGTGGCCCCTGTCGTGGTGCTGCTGGTGGAGTTCCTGTTGCAGGGAGAGGACATGGTCTATCTGTGCCAGCTACATGCACAAGTGAAACCCCTTCCTCAGGTGCGAGTAGGCGACAGAACATTCAGCGTTATTTCGTCTGGCCTAATGCGGCTCTACGAATGGTAAGGCCAGAACAAGTACAGGCGATAGTAGATTGGGTTGCTGAGAGTGCCTCCAGTTCCCTCACATTGTCTCCCACCCAGTCTCCTGCTGAAAGTTTAGAGTTGGCACCTGCAGCCGATGTCCATCAGTCTTTCACCTTACCCCCTTGCAAATCAGTCAAGCAGTTTGAGCCCCAAGTCATGCAGCAGTCTCTTCTGCTTTTTGATGACTCTGCTAGCAGGGTTTCCAAGGGCCATCCACCTAGCCCTGCCCCAAAAGTGGAAGAGATTGAGTGCACCGATGCCCAACCACTTATGTTTCAAGATGAGTACATGGGAGGACCATCGCAGCACATCTCGGATGATGATGAAACACAGGTGCCAACTGCTGGGGCTTTCGAAAGTGTGCAGACCGACAAGGAGTGCAGGGGTGAAGACTGGGTGGAAGATGATGTGGAGGATGATGAGATCCTCGACCCCACATGGAATCAAGGTCATGCGAGTGACCTGTGTAGTTCGTAGGAAGAGGCGGTGGTCGCACAGAGCCACCAGCACAGCAGAAGAGAGAGCAGGGTGCAAAAGCGGAACGGCCGTCCCCTGGACAGTACGCCTGCTATCGCTAACTGCAGCAAGGGACCGAGCACACCAAAGCCAGCTCCAAGGAGTTCCCTGGAGTGGCAGTTCTTTAGACAATGTGCTGATGACAAGACACAAGTGGTTTCCACTTCAGAACCATAAACAAGGCAAAAATGTTCTCAACCTGAGCACAACCTGCATGACCAGACATATAAGTGCAAAGCACGAGCTGCAGTGGAGTAGACACATCAAAAACCAAGAAAGATCTCTGGCTCCTCAGGCTTCCTCTTTTGCTGCAGTTTCGGCCTCTTCATCCACCCCTGGAGTGACTGTGCCACCTGCTACCCCGCAAACAGAGGATCTGCCAGCAACACCACCACCTGGGTCACCAAGCATTTCCACAATGTCCCACGGAATCGTTCAGCTCTCCATCTCCCAAACACTGAAGCGGAAGAGGAAGTACCCCCTACCCACCCATGATCCCTGGCCCTGAATGCCAGCATTTAAAATTTACTGACCTTTGAAATGCTGTCATTCCATTTGGTGGAGACGGAGAGTTTTAAAAGCCTTATGACGGTGACTGTCCAACACTACGTCGTGCCGAGCCTCCACTACTTTTCCAGGTGTGCCATCCCTTCCCTGCACAACCAAGTGGGGGACAAAATCAGGTGTGCACTGCGCAACGCCATTTGTGGCAAGGTGCACCTTACTATGGATACGTGGACCAGCAAGCATGGTCAGGGCTGTTATATCTCCAAAACAGCACACTGGGTAAATGCAGTGGCGGCTGGGCCTGAGGCGGATATCAGTTTGGTGCATGTCCTTCCACCACCGAGGATTGCAGGGTGCTTCAGTTTGCCTCCTGTTGCTTCCTCCTCCTACTCCGCTTCCTCATCCTGGCGCATGTGCTAAATTTGGTGGTGCAGAGATTTCTTAAAAATTACCCCAATGTGTCAGAGCTGCTGCATAAACGGGCTGCCTGTGCGCTTTCGGCGTTCTCACCCTGCTGCTGTTTGCCTGTTAGCGCTGCAGCGTAACTTCGGCCTTCCCGCTCACCGCCTAATATGCGACGTGCCCACAAGGTGGAACTCCACCTTGAACATGCTGTCCAGACTGTGCGAGCACAAGCAGCAGGCATGGATTTTCAGCTGCAGCACGCACGGAACAGCACAACTTCACCACCAATGACTGGGCCTCCATGCGAGACCTGTTCCTTGTTGCACTCTTTCGAGTACTCCACCAACCTGGCCAGTGCCGATAACACCGTTCTCAGCGTTACTATCCCACTTCTATGCCTCCTTGTAAAAACTCTACTGGTGATGATGGAAGAGGGTGTTGCTCAGGAGGAGGAGGAGGAAGAGGGATCATTTCATAGGGTTTTCGGCCAGTCATTCACAAGTGGCTCCGAGGGTGGGTTCCTGCACCCACAAACGCCAGGTGCACAATTGTCCAGCCAGGCCACAGTTCTGGAGGATGACGAGGTGAAGGATGAGGAGATGGAGGAGGAGGAACCATGTTCACAGCAGGGTGGCACCCAGACCAGCTCATGGCCATCACTGGTGTGTGGCTGGGGGATACAGACGATACACCCCCCACAGAGGACAGCTTTTCGTTGCCTCTGGGCAGCCTGGCACACAATAACGATTATATGCTGCAGTGTCTCCGCAATGACTGCCGAGTTGCCCACATTCCAGCTTGTGGTGATTACTGGGTGGCCACGCTGCTGGATCCCCGTTACAAGGACAATGTACCGTCCTTAGTTCCCTCACTGGAGCGTGATCGTAAGATGCGCGAGTACAAGCACGCGCTGGTAGACCTGCTGCTGGTGGCATTTCCACCTTAGAGCGGGGGTACAGTGGCAGAGGAGGAGGAAGAGTTCGCCAACGCAGCTAGGGCACTACCAGCACCTCAGAAGGCAGGGTTAGCATGGCCGAAATGTCGAAATGCTTTGTCAGCACGCCACAACAACCAGCACCACCAGCTGATATGGAACGTCCTAACAGGAGGCAGCATTTCAGCAACATGGTGGAGCAGTATGTGTGCACACGCCTACACGTACTGAATGATGAGTCTGCCCCCTTCAACTTCTGGGTCTCCAAATTGGGCACATAAATTGGGCAGATGGCCTGAGCTTGCCCTTTACGCCTTGGAAATTCTGGCCTGCCCTACAGCCAGTGAATTATCTGAACGTGTGTTTAGCACAGCAGGGGGCGTTATCACAGACAAACCCAGCTGCCTGTCCACAGCCAATGTGGACAAGCTCACGTTCATTAAAATGAACCAGGCATGGATCCCACAGGACTTGTCCATACCTTGCGCTGAATAGACATGTATACCGGCCTTAACCAGCCATTGTCATACTACAACGCAATTGTTCATTTTTGTATTTTGGATATTTCACACTCTTTTGGAGTGTACCCTAGTTTAAAAAAAATGTAATTAAAATTAAAACCAAAAACCAGTGTTGGCTACCTCGTCCTCCTCCACCGCTGCTTCCACCTACTCTGCTACGTCCACCGCCTCCTCAAACTACTACTCCATATGGACCTCCACCTCATAAATCTAGTTTTTTTTTTATTTGTACATATTTTATTTTATGTCATTTCACTAATTTGTCTGTTACATTTTCGGGTGAAATTCACCAATTTTGGGGTGTCATATACCACTGCTATACCTAGTAGACAGCTTAATAAATTTTGCAAATTTTTCTGTTACATTTTCGGGTGACATTCAACAATTTTTGGCTGTGATAGACCCCTGCTGTACCTAGTAGACAGGTTAATAAATTATACTAATTTTTCTGTTATATTCTTGGGTTGACATTTAAAATTTTTTGCCGTGAATAAACCCCTGCTCTGCATAGGTGACAGGGACCGAAATTTTTCAAAATAATCTGTTCCATTGGTGGGTGACATTAACCCATTTTTGGCAATGAAAACCCCCTGCTCTGCATAGGTGACAGGGACTTAAATTTCTAAAATTCATCTTTAATTGGCCCTTTCATTCGATCCTAATGCTTTAATAACTTGTCCCACATTTCCGCTCCATCCCATTGCAGCCATTGACCTCCCTTGAATGAGGTCTCCCTTTCTCATGCTCCCTCTCCGGCTTGGAACCCTGTTTCGCCAATAACCATGATTAACATGGTAGGCTCAAAAAAGAACATCGAAAGTTGATAGATAAGATATCCAAATGGATTGTGGACGTCACAGGGACGTGCAATCAGGCAGAAGTTATCTAGAGTCAACAAAACGGCAGCAGGGCCTCTCCTGGCTAACATTTACAAATCCTAAATACCCCAGTGACATTCCCTATATTTTTTTTATTAATCATTCAATTAACAGGGCATAAGAGTCATGTATTGTTATTTATCTTCACTACCTTCCCGAGTCGGGAGTGGGTAATTGCCACGCGCTCCCTTCTTTCCTTCAATTCCTCCGTTTTAATAGCTTCTCCCACATTTCCGCTCAATCACAATTAAATTTCGGCCATTGATCTCCTTTAGATGTGGTCTCTCTTTCTCTTGCTCCGTCTCCGGCGTGGAACCCTTATTCGCCGTTAACCGTGATCAACATGGTAGGCGCAGAAAAGAACATCGAAAGTTGATAGAGCAGATATCCATTTGGATACACAAACTGACTGAGGGGTCTGCCCCCTGCAACTTCTGGGTCTCCAAATTGGGCACATGGCCTGAGTTTGCCCTTTACGACTTGGAGGTTCTGGCCTGCCCTGCAGCCAGTGTATTGTCTGAACATTTGTTTAGCACGGCTGGAGGGGGTTATCACAGGTTATATTTCCCAATGTTTTGGGGTGTACACTAATTTAAAAAAAATTAAAAATACATTTAAACAAAAAAAAACTGTGTAGGCTACCTCCTCCTCCACCGAAGCTTCCACCTACACCGCCACATCCACTACCTCCTCAACCTCCTACTCAAGGATATCATTTTTTATTCTTACATATTGTATGTTATTTTAAGTCATTTCCCTATCCACATTTGTTTGCAGAGCACTTGCCATGCTCTTAACCACATTTTGCTGGAATTTGTAGCCCTCTAGCCCTTTCCATGAAATTTTTAGAGCCTTTTAAGTGCTTAAAAGCTTGGGTCACTATTGACTTCCATAGGGTTCGGTTTTGGGGTCAAGTTCAGGTCCCAAACTTTTTTGTGAAGTTCGGCCGAACCCGTCGAACCCGAACATCCAGGTGTCCGCTCAACTCTACTGACCGCCAAATATATTTTTTGTTTGCTACTAATACACGGCAAAAATGGATTTAAAACAGATAACTGCACCATTGAGCGGCAAATATATATTTTTCTTTTTACGGTAATACACGCCACAGAAGGCTTTAAAAGATATACAGTAACAGCACCGCTGACCAGCATTTTTTTTTTTGGGGGGGGGGGGTTTGCCACTAATACACTGCCAAAATGGCTTTAAAACAAATACCGTATTTTTCACCCCATAAGACGCATCCCCCCCCCAAAGTGGGGGTAAAATGCCCCTGCGTCTTATGGGGCGAATGCTTCCATGTTACATCGCAGTCTGCGATTTATGAGCGGGGAGAGAGGAGGGGCTGGAGTCCGGAACTAGGGGAGGGGCCCGGTCTAGTCACTGTACTCTTACACCGGGCCCTGCCGCTCACCGCAGTATTTCTAGACATTAATCCTTACCTTAACCTGTTAATAAGTTTATCTAAAGCTGTGCTCTCCCCTGTTCCGCTGTATCAGTACAGCACTTACTAACAAGCTTCCATAGCAGGTAGAGCGGCAGCAGTAATGTCACTCACTGACGTTGCGCGCCTTTTCCTCCCACTTTATGAATGAAGCAGGCGGAGCAGGCGCGCAATGTCAGTGAGTGATGTTACTGCTGCCGTCCGCTCTGCCTGCTATGGAAGTTTGTTAGTAAGTGCTGTACTGATACAGGGGAAGAGGGGCGAGCGCAGCTTTAGTTAAACTTATTAACAGGTTAAGGGTTAATATTTATAAATACTGCGGTTAGCGGAGGGCCGGTGTATTGGGGAACACTGTTATGAGATGGATCTGTGGATGACACATATATAGCAGTGTCATCCACAGATCCCCCCATAACAGTGCCATCCACAGATCCCCCACCCCATAACAATGCCATCCACAGATCCCCCACCCCATACCAGTGCCATACACAGATGCCCCTCCGCATAACAGTGCCATCCACAGATCCCCCAGAAACAGTGCCATCCACAGATCCTCCATAAACGGTGCCATCTACATATCTCCATAACAGTGCCATCCACAGATCCACCATAACAGTGCCATCCACAGATCCCCCATAACAGTGCCATCCACGGATCCCCCACATGACAGTGCGTCATCCACTGATCCCCCATAATAGTGTCATTACCCAGTTCAAAACCCACCAAAAGCACACCTTTTGGTTAAAAAATTGTTTTTCCTATTTCCCTCTTCAAAAACCTAGGTGTGTCTTATAGGGCGAAAAATACAGTAGCTGCACCGGTGACCGGCAAATATATTTTTTATTTTTACGGTAATACACACCACAAAAGGCTTTAAAACATATACGGTAGCTGCACTGCTGAACGGCAAATATATTTTTGGTTTGCCACTAATACACAGCAAAAATGGCTTTAAAACCGATAACTGCACCGCTTAGCGGCAAACATATTTTTACTTTTTATGGTAATACACGCCACAAAAGGCTTTAACCCCTTAAGGACTCTGCCCTATTTCACCTTAAGGACTTGGCCATTTTTTGCAAATCTGACCAGTGTCACTTTAAGTGCTCATAACTACAGTTGAGCGGACACCTGGATGTTCGGGTTCGAGAAGTTCGGCCGAACTTCCCGGAAATGTTCGGGTTCGGGATCCGAACCCGATCCAAAATTCATCCCGAACCCCATTGAAGTCAATGGGGACCCGAACTTTTCGGCACTAAAAAGGCTGTAAAACAGCCCAGGAAAGGGCTAGAGGGCTGCAAAAGGCAGCAACATGTAGGTAAATCCCATGCAAACAAATGTGGATAGGGAAAAGAATAAAAATAAAAATAAAATAAATAAAAATTAACCAATATCAATTGGAGAGAGGTCCCATAGCAGAGAATCTGGCTTCACGTCACCCACCACTGGAACAGTCCTTTCTCAGATATTTAGGCCCAGCACACAGGCAGAGGAGAGAGGTCACGTAACAGAGGATCTGGCTTCATGTCAGCAGAGAATTAGTCTGCATGTCATAGCAGAGAATGAGGCTTCACGTCAGCCACCACTGCAACAGTCCATTGGCATATATTTAGGCCCAGCACCCAGGCAGAGGAGAGAGGTCCCGTAACAGAGAATCTGGCTTCATGTCAGCAGAGAATCAGTTTGCATGTCATAGCAGAGAATCAGGCTTCACGTCAGCCACCACTGTAACAGTCCATTGTCATATATTTAGGCCCAGCACCCAGGCAGAGGAGAGAGGTCCCGTAACAGAGAATCTGTCTTCATGTCAGCAGAGAATCAGTTTGCATGTCATAGCAGAGAATCAGGCTTCACGTCAGCCACCACTGCAACAGTCCATTGTCATATATTTAGGCCCAGCACCCAGGCAGAGGAGAGAGGTCCCGTAACAGAGATTCTGTCTTCATGTCAGCAGAGAATCAGTCTGCATGTCATAGCAGCGAATCAGGCTTCACGTCAGCCACCGCTGTAACAGTCCATTGTCATATATTTAGGCCCAGGCACCCAGGCAGAGGAGAGAGGTCCCGTAACAGAGAATCTGGCTTCATGTCAGCAGAGAATCAGTCTGCATGTCATAGCAGAGAATCAGGCTTCACGTCAGCCACCACTGCAACAGTCCATTGTCATATATTTAGGCCCAGGCACCCAGGCAGAGGAGAGAGGTCCCGTAACAGAGAATCTGGCTTCATGTCAGCAGAGAATCAGTCTGCATGTCATAGCAGAGAATCAGGCTTCACGTCACCCAACACTGTAACAGTCCATTGTCATATATTTAGGCCCAGCACCCAGGCAGAGGAGAGAGGTCCCGTAACAGAGAATCTGTCTTCATGTCAGCAGAGAATCAGTTTGCATGTCATAGCAGAGAATCAGGCTTCACGTCAGCCACCACTGCAACAGTCCATTGTCATATATTTAGGCCCAGCACCCAGGCAGAGGAGAGAGGTCCCGTAACAGAGATTCTGTCTTCATGTCAGCAGAGAATCAGTCTGCATGTCATAGCAGCGAATCAGGCTTCACGTCAGCCACCGCTGTAACAGTCCATTGTCATATATTTAGGCCCAGGCACCCAGGCAGAGGAGAGAGGTCCCGTAACAGAGGATCTGGCTTCATGTCAGCAGAGAATCAGTCTGCATGTCATAGCAGAGAATCAGGCTTCACGTCAGCCACCACTGCAACAGTCCATTGTCATATATTTAGGCCCAGGCACCCAGGCAGAGGAGAGAGGTCCCGTAACAGAGAATCTGGCTTCATGTCAGCAGAGAATCAGTCTGCATGTCATAGCAGAGAATCAGGCTTCACGTCACCCAACACTGTAAGAGTCCATTTTCATAAATTTAGGCCAAGCACCCAGGCAGAGGAGAGAGGTCCCGTAACAGACAATCTGGCTTCATGTCAGCAGAGAATCAGTCTGCATGTCATAGCAGAGAATCAGGCTTCACGTCACCCAAAACTGGAACAGTCCATTTGCATATATTTAGGCCCCAGCACCCAGACAGAGGAGAGGTTCATTCAACTTTGGGTAGCCTCGCAATATAATGGTAAAATGAAAATAAAAATAGGATTGAATGAGGAAGTGCCCTGGAGTACAATAATATATGGTTAAGGGGAGGTAGTTAATGTCTACTCTGCACAAGGGATGGACAGGTCCTGTGGAATCCATGCCTGGTTCATTTTTATGAACGTCAGCTTGTCCACATTGGCTGTAGACAGACGGCTGCGTTTGTCTGTAATGACGCCCCCTGCCGTGCTGAATACACGTTCAGACAAAACGCTGGCCGCCGGGCAGGCCAGCACCTTCAAGGCATAAAAGGTTAGCTCTGGCCACGTGGACAATTTAGAGACCCAGAAGTTGAATGGGGCTGAACCATCAGTCAGTACATGGAGGGGTGTGCACACGTACTGTTCCACTATGTTAGTGAAATGTTGCCTCCTGCTAACACGTTGCGTATCAGGTGGTGGTGCAGTTAGCTGTGGCGTGTTGACAAAACTTTTCCACATCTCTGCCATGCTAACCCTGCCCTCAGAGGAGCTGGCCATGACACAGCTGCCTTGGCGACCTCTTGCTCCTCCTCTGCCTTGGCCTTGGGCTTCCACTTGTTCCCCTGTGACATTTGGGAATGCTCTCAGTAGCGCGTCTACCAACGTGCGCTTGTACTCGCGCATCTTCCTATCACGCTCCAGTGCAGGAAGTAAGGTGGGCACATTGTCTTTGTAGCGTAGATCCAGCAGGGTGGCAACCCAGTAGTCCGCACATGTTAAAATGTGGGCAACTCTGCTGTCGTTGCGGAGGCACTGCAGCATGTAGTCGCTCATGTGTGCCAGGCTGCCCAGGGGTAAGGACAAGCTGTCCTATGTGGGAGGCGTATCGTCATCGTCCGGCCTTTCCCCCCAGCCACGCACCAGTGATGGGCCCGAGCTGCGTTGGGTGCCACCCCGCTGTGACCATGCTTCATCCTCATCCTCCTCCTCCTCATCCTCGTCCTCCTCGTCCTCCAGTAGTGGGCCCTGGCTGGCCACATTTGTACCTGGCCTCTGCTGTTGCAAAAAACCTCCCTCTGAGTCACTTCGAAGAGACTGGCCTGAAAGTGCTAAAAATGACCCCTCTTCCTTCTCCTCCTCCTGGGCCACCTCCTCTTCCATCATCGCCCTAAGTGTTTTCTCAAGGAGACATAGAAGTGGTATTGTAACGCTGATAATGGTGTCATCTCCACTGGCCATGTTGGTGGAGTACTCAAAACAGCGCAACAGGGCACACAGGTCTCGCATGGAGGCCCAGTCATTGGTGGTGAAGTGGTGCTGTTCCGCAGTGCGACTGACCCGTGCGTGCTGCAGCTGAAACTCCACTATGGCCTGCTGCTGCTCGCACAGTCTGTCCAGCATGTGCAAGGTGGAGTTCCACCTGGTGGGCATGTCGCATATGAGGCGGTGAGCGGGAAGGCCGAAGTTACGCTGTAGCGCAGACAGGCGAGCAGCGGCAGGATGTGAACGCCGGAAGCGCGAACAGACGGCCCGCACATTATGCAGCAGCTCTGACATGTCGGGGTAGTTGAGAATGAACTTCTGCACCACCAAATTCAGCACATGCGCCAAGCAAGGGATGTGCGTCAAACCGGCTAGTCCCAGAGCTGCAACGAGATTTCGCCCATTATCGCACACCACCAGGCCGGGCTTGAGGCTCACCGGCAGCAACCACTCTTCGGTCTGTTGTTCTATACCCCGCCACAACTCCTGTGCGGTGTGGGGCCTGTCCCCCAAACATATGAGTTTCAGAATGGCCTGCTGATGTTTACCCCGGGCTGTGCTGAAGTTGGTGGTGAAGGTGTGTGGCTGACTGGATGAGCAGGTGGAAGAAGAGGAGGAGGAAGCCGAGAAGGAGGAGGTGGCAACAGGAGGCAAAGAATGTTGCCCTGCGATCCTTGGCGGCGGAAGGACGTGCGCCAAACAGCTCTCCGCCTGGGGTTCCGCTGCCACTACATTTACCCAGTGTGCAGTTAGGGAGATATAGCGTCCCTGGCCGTGCTTACTGGTCCACGTATCTGTGGTTAGGTGGACCTTGCTACAGATGGCGTTGCGCAGTGCACACTTGATTTTATCGGATACTTGGTTGTGCAGGGAAGGCACGGCTCTCTTGGAGAAGTAGTGGCGGCTGGGAACAACATACTGTGGGACAGCAAGCGACATGAGCTGTTTGAAGCTGTCTGTGTCCACCAGCCTAAATGACAGCATTTCATAGGCCAGTAGTTTAGAAATGCTGGCATTCAGGGCTAGAGATCGAGGGTGGCTAGGTGGGAATTTACGCTTTCTCTCAAATGTTTGTGAGATGGAGAGCTGAAGGCTGCCGTGTGACATGGTTGAGATGCTTGGTGACGGAGGTGGAGGTGGTGTTGGTGGTACATCCCCTGTTTGCTGGGCGGCAGGTGCCAACGTTCCTCCAGAGGCGGAGGAAGAGGCCGAGGCGGCAGCAGCAGAAGAGGCCGAGGCGGCAGCAGCAGAAGAGGTAGCAGGGGGAGCCTGAGTGACTTCCTTGTTTTTAAGGTGTTTACTCCACTGCAGTTCATGCTTTGCATGCAGGTGCCTGGTCATGCAGGTTGTGCTAAGGTTCAGAACGTTAATGCCTCGCTTCAGGCTCTGATGGCACAGCGTGCAAACCACTCGGGTCTTGTCGTCAGCACATTGTTTGAAGAAGTGCCATGCCAGGGAACTCCTTGAAGCTGCCTTTGGGGTGCTCGGTCCCAGATGGCGGCGGTCAGTAGCAGGCGGAGTCTCTTGGCGGCGGGTGTTCTGCTTTTGCTCACTGCTCCCTCTTTTGCTACGCTGTTGGCTCGGTCTCACCACTGCCTCTTCCTCCGAACTGTGAAAGTCAGTGGCACGACCTTCATTCCATGTGGGGTCTAGGACCTCATCGTCCCCTGCATCGTCTTCCACCCAGTCTTGATCCCTGACCTCCTGTTCAGTCTGCACACTGCAGAAAGACGCAGCAGTTGGCACCTGTGTTTCGTCATCATCAGAGACATGCTGAGGTGGTATTCCCATGTCCTCATCATCAGGAAACATAAGTGGTTGTGCGTCAGTGCATTCTATATCTTTCACCGCTGGGGAAGGGCTAGGTGGATGCCCTTGGGAAACCCTGCCAGCGGAGTCTTCAAACAGCATAAGAGACTGCTGCATAACTTGAGGCTGAGACAGTTTCCCTGGTATGCATGGGGGTGATGTGACAGACTGATTGGGTTGGTTTTCAGGCGCCATCTGTGCAAGACTGGGTGGGAGATAATGTGAACGTGCTGGATCCACTGTCGGCCACCCAATTGACTAATGCCTGTACCTGCTCAGGCCTTACCATCCTTAGAACGGCATTGGGCCCCACCAAATATCGCTATAAATTATGGCGGCTACTGGGACCTGAGGTAGTTGGTACACTAGGACATGTGGCTGTGGCAGAACGGCCACGTCCTCTCCCAGCACCAGAGGGTCCACTAACACCACCACGACCATGTCAGCGTCCTCGTCCCTTTCTAGATGTTTTCCTCATTGTTACCGTTCACCACAATAAGAAAAATTTTATTTGGCCCAATGTATTGAATTCAAATTCAGGCCTTTTTTACAGACACCTAACACTATCTGGCTATCTATTTAGGTACCGTATTACACTAATACAGGCACAGCAGTAACAACAGATTTAGCTGGATATAAATTTTAGGCCTATTATTTAGGCGCTGGGTGACAGGTGTAGGTTTACTGACAGAATTAGACTTGGAAATGCACAGTAGCGTGTGTGTGAAGTTATTCAGAATGACCCTATGTGCACCTTGAATCTTATATACCCTTTTAGGGATAGAATTAAAATAGCTCTGATACAGCAGAAACCACTAAATTAGGAAATTGCTAAATTGGGAATTGTATTTCAACCCAGAACAAAAACTGTGCTTTGACGGACACTAAATAACTTGCCAGCCACAGCAGTAACGACAGATTTAGCTGGATATAAATTTGAGGCCTAGTATTTAGGCGCTGGGTGACAGGTATAGGTTTACTGACAGAATTAGACTTGGAAATGCACAGTAGCGTGTGTGTGAAGTTATTCAGAATGATCCTATGTTCACCTTGAATCTGATATACCCTTTTAGGGATAGATTTATAATAGCTCTGATACAGCAGAAACCACTAAATTAGGAAATTACTAAATTGGGAATTGTATTTCAACCCAGAACAAAAAATGTGCTTTGACGGACACTAAATAACTTGCCCAGCCAGAACAGTACAGCAGTAACGACAGATTTAGCTGGATATAAATTTGAGGCCTAGTATTTAGGCGCTGGGTGACAGGTATAGGTTTACTGACAGAATTAGACTTGGAAATGCACAGTAGCGTGTGTGTGAAGTTATTCAGAATGACCCTATGTGCACCTTGAATATGATATACCCTTTTAGGGATAGATTTCAAATAGCTCTGATACAGCAGAAACCACTAAATTAGGAAATTGCTAAATTGGGAATTGTATTTCAACCGAGAACAAAAAATGTGCTTTGACAGACTCTAAATAACTTGCCCAGCCACAACAGTACAGCAGTAACGACAGATTTAGCAGGATATAAATTTGAGGCCTAGTATTTAGGCGCTGGGTGACAGGTATACGTTTCACGGACAGAATTAGACTGGGATATGCACAGTAGCGTGTGTGTGAAGTTATTGAGAATGACCCTATCAGCACCTTGATTCTGATATACCCTTTTAGGGATGTATTTAAAGTAGGCCTGATACAGCAGAAACCACTAAATTAGGAAATTGCTAAATTGGGAATTGTATTTCAACCCAGAACAAAAAATGTGCTTTGACGGACACTAAATAACTTGCCCAGCCACAACAGTACAGCAGTAACGACAGATTTAGCTGAATATAAATTTGAGGCCTAGCATTTAGGCGCTGGATGACAGGTATAGATTTACTGACAGAATTAGACTTGGAAATGCACAGTAGCGTGTGTGTGAAGTTATTCAGAATGACCCTATGTGCACCTTGAATCTTATATACCCTTTTAGGGATAAATTTAAAGTAGGCCTGATACAGCAGAAACCACTAACTTAGGAAATTGCTAAATTGGGAATTGTATTTCAACCCAGAACAAAAACTGTGCTTTGACGGACACTAAATAACTTGACCAGCCACACCAGTAACGACAGATTTAGCTGGATATAAACTTGAGGCCTAGTATTTAGGCGCTGGGTGACAGGTATACGTTTACTGACAGAATTAGACTGGGATATGGCCAAAAAATAACCACACTATTGATGGTTAAATGCACTTGGTGTGACAGCTTGACCAACCACACTACTGATGGTTAAATGCACTTGGTGACAGGCGCAGCTTGCCCCTGATGTAGTATATGGCCAAAAAATAAACAGACTATTGCTGGTTAAATGCACTTGGTGTGACAGCTTGACCAACCACACTACTGAGGGTTAAATGCACTTGGTGACAGGCGCAGCTTGCCCCTGATGTAGTATATGGCCAAAAAATAAACAGACTATTGCTGGTTAAATGCACTTGGTGTGACAGCTTGACCAAACACACTACTGAGGGTTAAATGCACTTGGTGACAGGCACAGCTTGCCCCTGATGTAGTATATGGCCAAAAAATAAACAGACTATTGCTGGTTAAATGCACTTGGTGTGACAGCTTCACCCTGATGTAGGATTTAGCCAAAAAACACCCACACCATTGAGGGTTAAATGCACTTGGTGACAGCTTGCCCCTGATGTAGTATATGGCCAAAAAATAAAAAGACTATTGCTGGTTAAATGCACTTGGTTTGACAGCTTGACCCTGATGTAGGCTTTAGCCAAAAAACAACCACACCATTGAGGGTTAAATGCACTTGGTGACAGGCGCAGCTTGCCCCTGATGTAGTATATGGCCAAAAAATAAACAGACTATTGCTGGTTAAATGCACTTGGTGTGACATCTTGACCCTGATGTAGGCTTTAGCCAAAAAACAACCACACCATTGAGGGTTAAATGCACTTGGTGGCAGCTTGTGCTGGCGCAACACAAGACACAAAATGGCCGCCGATCACCCCAGAAAAAAGTGACTGAAAAACGCTCTGGGCAGCCTAAAAACAGTGAGCAATTCAATAGCAGCAGTTCAATCATCCACAGCTGCAGATCGATCAATGGATGGAGTCTTTTGGAGGAGTTAATCAGCCTAATCTCGCCCTACTGTCGCTGCTGCAACCTCTCCCTACGCTAATCAGAGCAGAGTGACGGGCGGCGCTATGTGACTCCAGCTTAAATAGAGGCTGGGTCACATGGTGCTCTGGCCAATCACAGCCATGCCAATAGTAGGCATGGCTGTGACGGCCTCTTGGGGCAAGTAGTATGACGCTTGTTGATTGGCTGCTTTGCAGCCTTTCAAAAAGCGCCAAGAAAGCGACGAACACCGAACCCGAACCCGGACTTTTACGAAAATGTCCGGGTTCGGGTCCGTGTCACGGACACCCCAAAATTCGGTACGAACCCGAACTATACAGTTCGGGTTCGCTCATCCCTACTCATAACTTTAAAACTCTTTGACTTATCCAGGCCATTCTGAGACTTTTTTTTCGTCATATATTGTACTTCATGACACTGGTAAAATGAAGTAAAAAAATAAAAAAAATTTGCATGAAAAAATACCTAATTTACCAATAATTTGGAAAAATTTGAAAATTTCAAAGTTTCAGTTTCTCTACTTCTGTAATACATAGCAATACCCCCAAAAATTATGATGGCTTTATATTCCCCATATGTCTACTTCATGTTTGAATTCTTTTGGGAATGATATTTTATTTTTTGGGGATGTTACAAGGCTTAGAAGTTTAGAAGCAAATCTTGAAATTTTTACGAAATTTACAAAAACCCAATTTTTAGGGACCACCACAGGTCTGAAGTCACTTTGCGAGGCTTACATAATAGAAACCACCCAAAAATGACCCCATTCTATAAACTACACCCCTCAAGGTATTCAAAACTGATTTTACAAACTTTGTTAACCCTTTAGGTGTTCCACAAGAATTAATGGAAAATAGAGATACAATTTCAAAATTTCACTTTTTGGCAGATTTTCCATTATAATATTTGTTTTCCAGTTACAAAGCAAGGGTTAACAGCCAAACCAAACTCAATATTTATGGCCCTGATTCTGTAGTTTACAGAAACACCCCATATGTGGTTGTAAACTACTGTACGGGCACACGGCAGGGCGCAGAAGGAAAGGAATGCCATACAGTTTTTGGTAGGCAGATTTTGCTGGACTGTTTTTTTTGACACCATGTCACATTTGAAGCCCCCCTGATGCACCCCTAGAGTAGAAACTCCAAAAAGTGACCCCATTTTAGAAACTACGGGATAGGGTGGCAGTTTTGTTGGTACTAGTTTAGGGTACATATGATTTTCGGTTGCTCTATATTACACTTTTAGTTCGGCAAGGTAACAAGAAATAAATTTGGCACGTTTATTTTTTTTTGTTATTTACAACATTCATCTGACAGGTTAGATCATGTGGTACTGCCACGGTGATACCTAATATGTATACAATTTTTTTTATTTATGTAAGTTTTATACAATGACTTGTTTTAGTGAATGTTTTATTGTCTCCATAGTCTAAGATCCATAGTTTTTTTTTTAGTTTTTAGCCGATTATCTTAAGTAGAGTCTCATTTTTTGCGGCATGAGATGACGGTTTAATGGCACTATTTTGGGGTGCATATGACTTTTTGATCGCTTGCTATTACACTTTTTGTGACGTAAGATGACAAAAAATAGCTTTTTTTACACCGTTTTTATTTTTATTTTTTTACGGTGTTCATCTGAGGGGTTAGGTCATGTGATATTTTCATAGAGCCGGTCGATATGGATGCGGCGATACCTAATATGTATACTTTATTTTTATTTATGTAAGTTTTACACAATGATTTCATGTTTTAGTGTTTCCATAGTTTAGTTTTTTTCTGTTTTTCGGCGATTATCTTGGGTAGGGTATGATTTTTGCGGGATGAGATGACGGTTTGATTGGTACTATTTTGGCGTACATGCAACTTTTTTGATTACTTTTATTACCGTTTTTGGGAAGTAAGGTGGGCAAAATGTCAATTTTCACATAGTTTAAATTTTTTATTTTTATGGCGTTCACCGTGCGCGGAAAGTAACATGACCGTTTTATAGATCAGTTCGTTACGGACGCGGCAATACCTAATATGTGTAGTGTATTTTATTTTTTAAATTTTTATTCAGTGATAAATGTTTTTTTTTTATCTTTACTTTTTTCACTTTTTTTTGCATTTTTTTGACCCAGACCCACTTGGTTCTTGAAGATCCAGTGGGTCTGATGTCTGTATAATACATTACAGTACTCTATATAGGGTACTGTACTGTATTTTACTTTACACTTTGTCTGAACAGATCTATGCCTTTAGCATAGATCTGTTCAGCATTATGGACAGCAGGACGCCCGAGAAGGCGTCCTGTTTCCATGAGAACCTTCCCCGTCTGCCACAACTTCACAGACGGGGAAGGGGGCCTGCCGCACCGGGGGCCTGCCGCACCACCCGCCTCCCGCACCGCCCCCACCGCCCACAACCCCCCCCCTGCACCACCCGCCGGCATTAAATCATGCAGGGGTGCAGGGGGGGTGCAAAATCTGCATTTTGGGCATTTTAAAGTTTTTGATCCCCGTGGTCAGGGACCGCGGGGATCAGAAACTGCAGAAAACGCAGCAAACCGCAGGTCTGAATTGACCTGCGGTTTGCAGCGATCGCCGATATGGGGGGTCACATGACCCCCCTGGAGTTGTGACAGGATGCCGGCTGAATGATTTCAGCCGGCATCCCGTTGCGATTAGCCCCCGCTGCGCCGGAATATCTATTTAAAGTTAGGACGTACCGGTACGCCCTACGTCCTTAAGGAGTTAAAACATATACGGTAACTGCACCGCTGACCTGCAAATATATTTTTTGTTTGCCACTAATACACAGCAAATATGGCTTTAAAACAGATAACTGCACCGCTGACTGGCAAGTATATTTCACTTTTGCCACTAATACACGACAAAAAGGGCTGTAATTTTAGCACTTCGCCACTCAAAGGCTAAAAGACCTTTTCTTCCCACTAATACATGTCAAAAAGTGCTTTTGAACATATAACTGCCCTGCACAAGGGCAAATAAGATGTAGAAATATTTCCTTGTAATAAGCCCTGTTAATGGCTGTATCAAACAGCACTTGCACCCTAAGGCTTCTTTCACACGGGCGAGTTTTCCACTCGGATGCAATGCGTGAATTGAACGCATTGCACCCGCTCTGAATCTGGACCCATTCATTTCTATGGGGCTTGTGCGTTTTTCACGCAACGCAGGCCCCATAGAAGTGAATGGGGCTGCGTGAAAATCATTCATGGTTATAAGGGAAAATAATAGCATTCTGAATACAGAATGCTAAGTAAAATAGGGCTGGAGGGGTTAATAAAATAAATAATTAAATCTCCTCTGTCTTGTTCTGTGAGGAATAGGACCTTTGATGAAGTCACTACGTTCATCACATGGTCCGTCACATGATCCATCACCATTTTAAAAGATCATGTGACGGACATTGTGATAAGCATACAATTGGATTAAGGTGTTAAATTATTTTTTATATTTTTTTAACCCCTCCAGCCCTATTTTACTTAGCATTCTGTATTCAGAATTCTATTATTTTCCCTTATAACCATGTTATAAGGGGAAATAATACAATCTACACAACCTGGAACCCAAACCTCGGGTCTGGGAACCACATTCGGTTTTTTATCACGCACGTGCAAAACGCATTGCACCGCGCGATAAAAACTGAACAACTGTCTGCAATTGCGTACCTACTCACGCTGGTTTGCCGCAACGCATCCGGACCTTATCCGGACACACTCGTGTGAAAGAGGCCTAAGGCCTCATGCAAACGGCTGTTGTTTTGGTCTGCATCAGAGCCACAGTTTTGTCGGCTCGGATGCGTACCCATTCACTTCAATGGGGCCGCAAAAGATGCGGACAGCACTCCGTGTACTGTCCAAATCTGTTGCTCCGTTCCGTGGCGCCCCCCCCAAAAAATAACATGTCCTATTCTTGTCCGCGCTTTGCGGACAAGAATAGGCAGTTATATTAAAGGCTGTCCGTGCTGTTCTGCAAATTGCGGAACGTGCACGGACGCCATCCATGTTTTGCGGATCCGCAATTTGCAGACCGCAAAACACACCACGGTAGTGTGCATGTAGCCTAATAAGAACGGTTTTCTGGAATTACAGAGCTGTATAATGGTAATTTGGGTCCTCAGTCAGTGCAGCAAGGTGTAATTGGATTGTTCCTATCACCCAGACTGTGACCTCCCCGACTGAACCCTGTTCTACATAAATGCTGTGGAATGATTCCTCCCTATCCTTTTCCCTACACCTTGAATAATTTTTTCCTGAACTTGTAAATCGTTTTTTTTTTGCTCAATGAAGTCTTTCCTATCACTGTCCCTAGCGGCTGCTGACGTCTCTCCCTGCACTAAGTGCACTGGGAAATGGCAGAATCTAAGATGGCTGAGGCTACTTATAGGGCTGTGACATCACAGGGCTGGCTGCTGATTGGCTGCATGTATGGCATCATGGGTGATCCCACCTATCAGAATTACTTTCTCCATGTCCTCACACGTGCAGCAGCCATTTTAGGAAAACATGTCATTCGTTAACCACAAAGTGCAAGGAAATTTAACTTCAGTGCAAATCTAATTTTTCCTGAAATTCGAATCGAATTCCACTTTGTCAACTTCGATTAGCTCATCTCTACTAAGGATAGATCCTGAATATCAGATGGGTTGGGGTCCAACATCTGGCATCGATCCCCACCAATCATCTGGCTTAATCCATCTATTGAGCATAAAAGTCACATGTATCAGGACTGTACCAGTGTATTCCTCCAACAATACACAATTGGGAAGGGACTGGTACAGTCCCAAAACACTTTGCTTTTATAAACTGCCAGTAAAATGATTAAACCTGCTGTCATATTATCTGGACTCCCCTGGGATAGCAATGCCAATATCAGCCCATTATTGGGTTCTCCTTGCCACCTTTGCACCCCGTACCTCCTCTCCAGCTGTACGGTGATGCAGCATCTTCCCACCCATAGTACTTCCAGTCTTTTAGGATGTTGTGCCCCTAGCACACTGAAATAAGATGGGTGGTGGCACCTTGTTCCTTTCCACCCATGTTATAAGTGGTATTGCTTTATGTGCGCTTTTTGTGCATTTCCCACTAGCCACTAATTGAAGATTACCCTGAGGACAGACCATCAATATCTGAGTACCTGAAAACCTCTTAAAACAGATTAATCTACTATATTCGGCCAATGGCTTAAATGAAGTCTGTTCAATTGAATAATTGGCAAAAGGTGGACACATCATTAGTGGACATTGCCACTAGGTAATACCACCATCATGAAGGGTGGTATTTTTTCTGCCCTGTTTAGGTAGGTGGCAGGTGCCACATCCACATAATACCAAGACCCAAGGTTTCCCAGCAGAGCATTATCAAGAGCATCACACTGCTTACCCCGGCTTCCTATAGTGCACCCGGTTCCATCTCTTCCCTTGGTAAGTGATGCACATGCACCAGGCTATCCACATGATGTACCATGATTCTTCAGATCAAGCTGCCTTCATCCTATAGTGCACTTGTTGCCATCTATTCCCAGGTAAGTGACACATACACACCCTGCCATCTTCACAATGTAACGTAACTCATCGGAACGGGACATTATATTCCATTGTTCCATGGTCAAGTTTGGATGCTTCCATGTCCACTGTGGGCCCATTTGGCTGTGGACAGAGGTTACCATGGGAACTCTTTTCTGGTAAACCGTGAGCTGCAATGTTCTGAGGGATCTGGCACTTTTCTATCATAACCAGAAGGTTATTTAATCATTTGTGCTACAGTAGCCATGGAAAGTTGCAATACCAACCAGCCAAGCCCTGGCTGGTTGTCCTAGTCAGGCACAGACTCTCAGTGCCAGGCTCTGTTTCTGCGCTTTGTGCCCATGTTATTTTGCTGCTTAGATTTCCTTCATGTACTAACTTTGGCTTGACTCCTGATTAACCTCTTGTTTACTGATTTGGCTTCTACTTACTCTCCCGGTAGCTGACTACTCTTCTGTTTTCCTACAGGTCACCCAGTTAGGTTTGCTACCTATCTATTGTCTTACTCCATAGACTTAACCTGGGACACTAGCAGCCAAGTCCTTCTGGCCTTGTGACAGGCTCTAGTGAACACCTAGGGGTAGGCTGTGATTCCAGACTGTCACCTCCATAGTTTACCTTACAGCCATTGCATTAATATTTTACCCCACTGCAGTCAAATAGATCAGATGAGTGATGGATGTCCCAGGGGGTCGGACCCTATTGATCAATCATTGATGGCATAGTTTCCTTTAAATCTGATCTATGACATTCATTGAGCTAACATTCTCTGTAGAAGCCCCATTATTTATTTTGTGTCTCCGCTTCCCTAACTGATCTGGTACTCGACCTCTGGCTCTGACTTAGTCCTCGTGCACACGAACATGTGCTTCCCGTTGCCGTATTGCGGACCGCATTTTCGGATCCGCAATACACGGGCACCGTTCTGTGTGCATTCCGCATCACGGATGCAGACTCATTCACTTCAATGGGTCCGCAAATCCAGAGATGCAGAATGGTTCAGAACGGAACCATGGAACATAACCCTACGGAAGCAGTACGCAGTGCTTCCATGGGGTTTCGTCCCGCACTTCCGTTCTGCAAAGAGATAGAACATGTCCTATATTTTTGCGGAACAGCCGGATTGTGGACCCATTAAAGCGAATGTGTACGCAATCCTCTGCAGCTGCCTCACGGACGGTGTTCGTGCATTGCGGCCCGCATTTTGAGGGCCGCGGCACGGCCACGGGGCGCACATGTTCGTCTGCAGGAGGCCTTAGCTACATACCCGGTCTCTGCACTCATGTGCACACACTGGAGCAGTATTCCCCACTCATGTCCTGTGCAGGTAGACTCTCCTTACCTGGCTGCCTGACCAAAGATCTGCTGCTAGAATTGGATGTTACAAGTGTGTCTCTGGTCTCTGTGTATTAAAGTATAAATGATTGCAAACATGTAAAAAAAAAAGATGTGCTTAACTCATTTATTCGGCTCCGTCCACCAGGGCCACATTATAATGTTATCATGTTTCCTTTTAAGCAGAGAAAAATATGGCTCAGTGGGGTATAGCAGAGAGGAATGGAAATGAAATAATAAGGTAATAATTTTAAAGGTTTTTATATTTCGCAATTTGAACATAATAATAACGCCTCTTGGTATAATCTGCATATCTGCATTAACTCAGGGAGTTCCCATGATCTAAAAATATGTTACCACAAAGAGTTAAAGTACAAATTCAGCTCTGTAACATCTGTAACTATCACATTTTTCAATGAGCACCCAAAGAGTAATTTCAACACCCTCTCATTATGATGCAAAGTATTGTGACATGGAAAGTCGGAATGAAATAATTCTTCACTGCAGGAATGTAGTTTTCTAGCTCTACCTAAATTATGAAGATCATAGACTGGCGCCTGGGATTACACTGATCCGGCTATTCGGAAATGTTATTGTTTTATTCATATGACATTTCTAATTTGAAAAGTTTTGTATGCACGTTCTTCGCCCTGGAAATGACAGGTTATGGACATTATAACTCGTGGACTTTCCATCAGATTTAGGCCTCATGCACACGACAGTATTTTTTTTGCGGTCCGCAAAAAGGGGTTCCGTTGTTCCGTGATCCGTGTCCGTTTTTGTTTCCGTGTATCTTCCTTTATTTTTGGAGGATCTCCAGACATGAAGGAAAGTAAAAAAACATCTGAGTCAAGTTTGCCATGCAAATGATAGGAAAAAAACTGACGCGGACGAGGATGACAATCTTGTGTGCCTCCGTGTTTTTTCACTGACCCATTGACTTAAATGGGTCCGAAAACCGTTGTCCGTGAAAAAAATAGGACATGTCCTATTTTTTTTACGGACTGGAAACACGAATCACGGACGCGGATGACAAACGGTGCATTGGCCGAGTTTTCCACGGACCCATTGAAAGTCAATGGGTCTGCAGAAAATCACGAAAAACAGAACAACGGACACGGGACACAACAACGGTCGTGTGCATGAGGCCTTACTATTAGGAATAAAACATCATCTTTTATAAAAAAACAAACAACCCTTATTTTAGGTTGAATCCACATAAATTGTGGCATTCGCCATATCTGAGTATAAATTTACCTTAAACTTACCGTACTTTGCCAGCTTTCTATATGCACTCCATAACACATGTAGTCCAGGAATCTGTTGTAGCATTCCTGGTAATACTGTATTGCTGGAGATTTAATGTGCATTAAGGTTTCATATCCCCCCTTTATCTGTGGAGGTCTAGGGCAGTTTAAAGGTTAATGGGTTTTGGTCATCTAGAGACGTACAAGAGTTGGTGGTTATATTAACTGTGGTGTAGGGGAATGAAGTGGTTAATATGTAAATGTCTCATAGTCTAAGGTAGAATGCATGATAATGCATACTTTCCTGGCAGTCCAGGAGACTGAAGAGGTTAATGGGAAGATTTTTGGTGGCTTAACCCCTTCAACCATAAAGACATACCTTATTGTGGCTGAGGGAAAGTATGGAGTGGGTTGCAGCACTGGTAATGACACTGAACTTAGTCACTTAACCTCTAAGATGCCACAATCCATAGTAATCGCTGCATCTGCTAGGTTAGACAGAGGGTAGGGCCACTGCTGCAAAATTGTGGGGTTCTGATTGGTTACCATGAGCAAACTGCCTGTAAACCCATGCACAAGGCACAGCTCAGCAGACAGAGTGGTAGATCCCATAGACTGTAAAAGTTCTCTTTTATCATATATGGGACAAACGATCAGAAGATTGTAGGATCCAGCCCCTTAAGGGGCTAAAAAAGTTATTGTGTAAAAAACATAAAAATATAAAAAATTTAAATAATCACCCTTTCCCAATTTTATATAAAAAATAAATAAACAAAAATAATAAACATGATAGGTATTGCCTGTTTGGTGTATGCCATAACTGAAAAGAACAATAATAAAAACACATGATTCACCATTTTTGGTCACCTTGTCCCCCAATTTTTATCTACTTCCCAAATTAATGTGGATGTCACCAATTTTTTTCATTTATTTGTGGATGATGAAGTACTGGAATTAATTGTGCAGTAAACTAATCTGTACTCCACACAGTTTGCTGTACAAAAGCCCACGTCTATTTATATAAGACGGGGGACCCACACAAGTGTCCCTGAAATAAATAAAAAATTGGGGGCTTACCCTGGACATGGACATTGTAAAAAAGCCATCTGTCTGATCATATTGGGCTGCGAGTACTGTCCACTCAACCTCTGTGTTTGCAGCAGTTATGTCCCTAAACCGCTATGCAGCCCTAATGCGGTTTATGTATTTTTCGGACAATTCCCAAGTCCCCCCCAGAACTGACCGAGCCTATGATCGCCTAAATAAATTGAGACCCTTTATTTCCCTCCTTAGGGATTTATTCTTAAAATGATATACCCCTGATACAAATCTATCTGCTGATAAATCCCTTTTTGGTTTTAAAGGCCGCCGTCAGTTTATTCCCTCCACGCGTGCCAGATATGGGGTGAAATTATATAAGGTGTGTGAGAGCACACAAAGGGTACCACGTGTACATGCAGTGTCCCACTCGTGATCGTGGGCACCGCAAACTTGTTTTATTGTGTTTTATTGTCATATATTATGCCTGTATGCTGTAATTCATCTCATGTCATATTCTCCCATGTCACTATGTGATTTTTACATGTAAGATCCTTTACACAGGCCTAGTTAGGGTGCACTACACTAGTTTCTCCACAAGATGGGGCAGTGTTACAGTGTATATATAGCTTAGTTCGGGCCTAGTTAGGCAGTGTCTAGTGAAGTCTAGTCAGTGAGCAGCCATGATTTAGCTGCCTGCTGGAGGGAGGCCTCCTGCCTCTCTGCTCTCTCCCTGTTGGCTCCATAGGCCAGGGTTAAAGCCTACAAGATTCAGCCCAGAGATGAGAAGTCCACTTCTACAGCTCACTCCTCAGGGGTGACCAGTGACAAGCTGCAACTGCAAGTATTTAAGGGGATTAATATATGTATTTCAAGTCAAAGGATAGCAAACGGCCATACTCAAAGGCTTCCCAGGCACCTTTGCAAGCAGGTGTAGGACACAGCTTCCAGCATCCACACCTCCCGTTTAAACTCTGAGGACAGATAGGCCATCTGTCAGAAAAGCACTGGAAAATAGAGGTTCAAGGATTCTGAAAATCACCTTCAAGTCAGGTTAGAATCAGGCGAGAGTTTTCACCAGCCTAAGTTGGATTGCACCATCCTTGTCTCAGTCTCCAATTCCTCAGGTAACACTACAGTAAATGGTTGTACCACCATAAAAGGTACTGGCGTCACAACTACTAGGGACCTCGCCATAGGCACATTAATACAGACTATCAAGAGCACCTCGAACCACTATCTGGCCTGTGTCCCTTACACCAGAGTGTAATTCCTGTGCCGTTCTCCTCATCACTTGTGCAGGCCTGCCCAGGGACGACGTAACCGTGAGTAACCAGAACTTTATTTATCTCGGCCCACCTAATGCTCACACCGTGGCCTCACATGTAATTCCGCTGTTGGTCTGGCATACTGCATACACGGATAATTTTTATAGCAGCATACACCTTTTTAAACCCCTCTATGCTGCAAACACAGGGGCTTGTGGGACAGTCCGTAAAAAAAGAGTGGGATACCCACAACCGCTAGTGTCCAAACATTTGGAGAAAGGAGCATCCTTCGCCCTTGCAAGTGACCATCTGCTTGCAGTGAAGTGGAAGGACAGGAAGGATGTCTACATGCTCACCACCGTGCATGCAGACACCACAGTAGCAGTTAGGGAGAGGGGGGCTACTGCTGACAAATACAAACCGGTCTAAGTAACAGACTACAATAAATTTATGGGAGGTGTAGACCTCTCGGACCAGGCGCTTCAACCCTACCTGGTGAAGTGAAAAAAAACAGGGCCTGGTATAAAAAAGTAGCAATCTACCTCATTCAGATTGCTACATATAATAGTTTTGTTTTATTTGAAAAGGCCCAAGGGACCCTCAACTTCCTTGAGTTCCAGGAGAAGGTGGTTGAGAGTCTCCTGTTTGAGTCCCCTGCACCTGGGCAAGCCTTTGAATCTGAAAATGTTCGAAGGCTTTCAGAACGCCACTTCCGTCACCCCGTCCCTGCCACTACCAGCAAGACATATCCTCAGAAACGATGCCGGGTGTGTAGCAAACACGGAAGGAGAAGGGACACCTGAATTTACTGTCCCAGTTGCCCATCACAACCAGGCCTCTGCAATTACCCATGTTTTGAGACGTACCATACGGTTGCTAATTATTAATTTAATTTAATACCAAAAAGGGAAGGGGGGGTCTTTTCAGGAAGTAAACTTATTCTCATTTTCTGTTAGTTTGTGGGCTTTTCAGGGAGGGATCCTTTTGAAATGGGTTGTGGAGCTATTTATTTATTTATTTTTTCAGACATTGTTACAAATTTACTTTTTCTGATTTGTT
Organism: Bufo gargarizans; assembly: GCF_014858855.1. Lineage (NCBI taxonomy): Eukaryota > Metazoa > Chordata > Amphibia > Anura > Bufonidae > Bufo > Bufo gargarizans. The sequence goes on along the minus strand of NC_058084.1, from coordinate 10,155,776 downwards.
TTAATTTTCCTAATTTCCTTTTTTATGACTATGTCCTGCCACACAAAGCTGTTAATTCCATTCACATTACTGTATCATGATATTGGCATGATATTTTTTTATTTGGAGGATCTCTAATGATTGAGTTGTTCCTCACCAGTACATTAAGGTCTTGTACACTAAGGGATGTCTAGAAACTCTGACATCATTTTGGGAATTAGTGATCCATTACTGTTCCTACACTGCATTTGAACTTTTGTCTCTCAGATAGGGATTGTTGGGGCTAAAGAGACTTTGTACGACCAGTCACTGTCCTTGAATGCCAGCCTGTCATTATAGCCCTATCGGTGTTCTTGTATCTTGTGAACAAACTGGAATTTTCAGCATACACTGAACAAAAATATAAACGCAACACTTTTGTTTTTTTGCTCCCATTTTGCATGAGCTGAACTCAAAGATCTGAAACATTTTCTACAGACACAAAAGACCCATTACTCTCAAATATTGTTCACAAATCTGTGTTAGTGAGCACTTCTCGAGATAATCCATCCCACCTCACAGGTGTGGCATATCAAGGTGCTGATTAGACAACAAGAATATTGCACAGGTGTGCCTTAGACTGCCCACAATAAAAAAAACACAGTTTTGCCTTCTTACTGGGGGGGGGGGGGGCAGAAAACCAGTCAGTATCTGGTGTGGCCACCGTTTGCCTCACGCAGTGCAACACATCGCTGTCCCATAGAGTTGATCAGGTTGTTGATTGTGGCCTGTGGAATGTTGGTCCACTCCTCTTCAATAGCTGTGCGAAGTTGCAGAATATTGGCAGGAACTGGAACACGCTGTCGTATACGCCGATCCAGAGCATCCCAAACATGCTCAATGGGTACCATGTCCGGTGAGTATGCTGGCCATGCAAGAACTGGGATGTTTTCAGCTTCCAGGAATTGTGTACAGATCCTAGCAATATGGGGCCGTACATTATCATGCTACAACGTGAGGTGATGGTCGTGGATGAATGGCACAACAATGGCCTCAGGATCTCGTCACGGTGTCTCTGTGCATTTAAAATGGCATCAATAAAATGCACCTGTGTTCGTTGTCCATAACATACACCTGCCCATACCATAACCCCACCGCCACCATGGGCCACTCGATCCACAATGTTGACAGCAGCGAACCGCTCACCCACACGATGCCACACACGCTGTCTGCCATCTGCCCTGAACAGTGAAAACCGGGACTCATCCGTGAACAGAATGCCTCTCCAACGTGCCAGATGCCATCGAATTTGAGCATTTGCCCACTCAAGTCGGTTACGACGACGAACTGCAGTCAGGTCCAGACCCTGATGAGGACGACGAGCATGCGGATGAGCTTCCCAGAGATGGTTTCTGACAGTTTGTGCAGAACTTCTTTGGTTATGCAAACCGATTGTTGCTGCAGCTGTCTGGGTGGCTGGTCTCAGACGATCATGAAGGTGAACATGCTGGATGCGGAGGTCCTGGGCTGGTGTGGTTACACGTGGTCTGCGGTTGTGAGGTCGCTTGGATGTGATGTACTGCCAAATTCTCTGAAACGCCTTTGGAGACGGCTTATGATAGAGAAATCAACATTCATTGCACGGGCAACAGCTCTGGTAGACATTCCTGCAGTCAGCATGCCAATTGCACGCTACCTCAAACGTTGCGACATCTATGGCATTGTGCTGTGTGATCAAACTGCACATTTCAGAGTGGCCTTTATTGTGGGCAGTCTAAGGCACACCTGTGCAATATTCATGTCTAATCAGCACCTTGATATGCCACACCGGTGAGGTGGGATAGATTATCTCGGCAAAGGAGAAGTGCTCACCAACACAGATTTAGACAGATTTGTGAACAATATTTGAGAGTAATGGGTCTTCTGTGTATGTAGAAAATGTTTCAGATCTTTGAGTTCAGCTCATGCAAAATGGGAGCAAAACCTAAAGTGCTGCGTTTATATTTTTGTTCAGTGTGGTTGGAGACATCAGTTTTCTTGGACTTGTTGCCTTTCACTACAGTTCAGTTTTTTTCCTTTTTTTTTTCAATTTGGCGAGACATATTCATATGTGCAAGCAAATGCCTTTTTAGAAATCTGCCTCCCTTATAAATGCACAGCTTCACTTCTCATCTGTACACACCACAAAGATAAGTATGTGGCAGATTTCTAAGACAGTAACAGGGTTACCCATCTAAATATATTTTTTCTCCAATTTCCTGTGAAAATTGTATTAACAATTTAAATAAAGTCATATTTACTCATTATTTCATCCTATAATAATTTTGCACTCAGCATGCTTACTACACCACTCGATGCATGCTTTAAGGGATCTAGTTTTTAAAATGGGGTCATTTATAAGGGTTTCTATCATTTTGCAGCTCAATGCCATGACATATGTGCAATTGGGACCTAAACCATTTACAGTTTATTATCTGAAAGGCCCCAGGTGCTCTCTTATGTTTGGGCCCTGACGTGTGTCAAGATTAAGATTAGGGCCACAATGGGGATTTTTCTAAAGACAGGAGAAATGGGGTGATACATTTTGGGGTGTATGTCTTCATTTTCATGTGCTCTGTAGAAAACAAATCTGTCTTTAAATTGACACTTTTGTGTAAAAAATGAAAAATATATTTTTTCGCCTGCTTAGCATTAATTTCTACAAAAAACTAGGGGGTCTAAAAGCTAACTACACCTCTAGATAGATACCTTAGGGGGTCTAGTTTTCAAAATGGGGTCATTTAGGGGGGTTTTCTATTGTTTTGGCAGCTCAACGCCATTACTAGTGTGCAATGGGGCCTAAAACATTTTCAAGCTAATTTAGTGTTCTGAAAGCCACCTGGTGCTCCTTTATGTTTGGGCCCTGCCGTGTGTCAAGACATTAGATTAGGGCCACAATGGGGTGATACATTTTGGGGTGTACTTCTTCATTTTAATTGACACTTTTATGTAAAAAATTTAAAATCTAATTTCACCTTCTTAGCATTAATTTCTTTAAAAAACTAGGGGGTCAAAAATGTCTTTACACCCATAGATGAATACGGATGCAGTAGAGTTAACACAAATGCTTTATGAGACATGCTATCTAAACTAAATGCGTTAAGCAAACACCTTCAATTGCTTTTCAATGGCTTTTGCTTCAAGATAACGCAATGAGTTAGGAAATTTGAGTTTGCGTGTTAGCCCTGCTACATCTGTATCACCAATCGCCCCCTATCACCAAGAAGACGAGGACGCCGCCAGCGCTGAGGAGAGAGAGCGCCCCGGTGTACTGTGACAGGAGACCAATAGTTTCAGAGGTTGGAAATTTGACTCAAAATGCTGGTATTTATATTGAAAGGATTCTACGTCCCTTTGTTCTATCTCTTACTTCGTATATACTTGATACGATGAACCTGCTCAAGAAACTCGAAGGAATAATGGTTGAGGCGGATGTGTGCCTGGCCACGATTGATGTTGATGCCCTCTACACATCCATCCACACCAAATGGGACTGAGGGCCACCAAGCATTTCCTTGATACTAAAAGTAATCATTACAATGGCCATAACAGTTTTGTTCTTCGTTTGCTGGAATTCATCTTGACTAGAGTTGAGCGAACCCAAACTGTAAAGTTTGGGTTCGTACCAAACTTTAGGTTTTTCGGCACCCGGACCCAAACCAGAACATTTACGTAAAAGTTTGGGTTCGGTGTTCGGCGATTTCTATGGCGCTTTTTGAAAGGCTGCAAAGCAGCCAATCAACAAGCGTCATACTACTTGCCCCAAGAGGCCATCACAGCCATGCCTACTATTGGCATGGCTGTGATTGGCCAACTGCAGAATGTGACCCAGCCTATATTTAAGCTGGAGTCACGTAGTGCCGCCTGTCACTCTGCTCAGATTAGTGTAGGGATAGGCTGCAGCTGCTGTGAGGGAGAGATCAGGGAGAAATCTTATGAAGAACTGCTTCTCTACTCGGCGATCTACAGCAAATGTATTTTGTGGGTGCAGTGCTCAATTGTTTTAAGCCTGCCCTGAGCCAACTACTACTGAAAACAAACTTTTTTCCTTCAGCTAGTCAAGCCATTTTATGCAATGATAGTGCACAAGCACAGAATATCTGCATGTCTGCAAGTCCAGAAATACTGCTTTCAGACACTGGGGTTAAAAAAAAAAAACCTCTGTTTCATATACTGCACATCTAGGATTATAGGTGCATAAGGGACTGTTCATTTTAGGCCAGAAATACGGCTTTGGCAAACCGGGGTGGATAAAACACTGTGTTTTATATACTGCACATCTGTGATTATAGGTGCATAAGTTACTGTGAAATTTAGGTCACAAATACGGCTTTTGCTTACTGGAGTTAAAAAACCCTCTGATATACTGCACATCTGGGATTAGAGGTGCATAAGTTACTGTGAAATTTAGGCCACAAATACCATTGTCATATAGAGTTTAAAAAAAATAAAAGTTAGTGCATCAGGGTTTTTATTGGCGGTTAATTATTTTTAACAGACTTAACCACTTTTTACTTTGCTTGGTGAACGCTAACTATGAGGCAAACATCTAATAAGGGACGCGGTCATGGCAGCGGTCGTGGTGTTGGTGGAGCCTCTGGTGCAAGGAGAGGACGTGGCCGTTCTGCCACAGCTACACGTCCTACTGAACCTACTACCTCAGGTCCCAGTAGCCGCCAGAATCTACAGCTAAATTTGGTCGGGCCTAATGCCATCCTAAGGATGGTAAGGCCTGAGCAAGTACAGGCGCTAGTCAATTGGGTGGCCGACAGTGGATCCAGCACGTTCACATTATCTCCCACCCAGTCTTTTGCAGAAAGCACAGGTGGCGCCTGAAACCCATGCCCATCAGTCTGTCACATCACCCCCGTGCATATCGGGGAACCTGTCTGAGCCTCAAGTCATGCAGCAGTCTCTTATGCTGTTTGAAGACTCTGCTGGCAGGGTTTCCCAAGGCCATCCACCTAGCCCTTCCCCAGGGGTAGAAGACATAGAATGTACAGACGCACAACCACTTATGTTTCCCGATGAGGACAAGGGAATGCCACCTCAGCACGTCTCTGATGATGACGAAACACAGGTACCAACTGATGCGTCTTTCTGCAGTGTGCAGACCGAAAAGGATGTCAGGGAGGAAGACTGGGTGGAAGACGATGCAGGGGACCCCACATGGAATGAAGGTTGTGCCACTGACTTTCAGAGTTCGGACGAAGAGGCAGTGGTGAGACTGAGCCAACAGCGTAGCAAAAGAGGGAGCAGGGTGCAAAAGCAGAGCAGCCATCGCCAAAACAGTTCGCCTGCTACTGGCCACCATCACCAGGGACCGAACACACCAAAGGCAGCTTCGAGGAGTTCCCTGGCATGGCACTTCTTCACACAATGTGCTGACAACAAGACGCGAGTGGTTTGCACGCTGTGCCATCAGAGCCTGAAGCGAGGCATTAACGTTCTGAAGCGAGGCACAACCTGCATGACCAGGCATCTACATGCGAGACACGGGCTGCAGTGGCGTAAGCACCTTCAAAACCAAGAAAGGGCTCAGGCCTCCTGCTCCCTCTTCTGCTGCTGCCTCGGTCTCTTCCTCCGCCTCTGAAGGACCGTTGGCACCTGCCACCCAGCAAACAGAGGATGTGCCACCAACAACACCACCTCCATCACCAAGCATCTCCACCTTGTCACACGGAAACGTTCAGCTCTCCATCTCACAAACCTTGGAGAGAAGGCGTAAATTCCCACCTAGCCACCCTCGATCCCTGGCCCTGAATGCCAGCATTTCTAAACTACTGGCCTTTGAAATTCTGTAATCCAGGCTGGTGGAGACGTACAGCTTCAAACAGCTCATGTCGCTTGCTGTCCCACAGTACGTCGTTCTCAGTCGCCACTACTTCTCCAGGAGAGCCGTGCCCTCCCTGCACAACCAAGTATTGGATAAAATCAAGCGTGCACTGTGCAACGCCATCTGTGGCACGGCCAGGGACGCTATATCTCCCTAACTGCACACTGGGTAAATGTAGTGGCGGCTGGGCCCCAGGCTAAGAGCTGTTTGGCTCACTTCCTTCCGCCGCCAAGGATCGCAGGGCATCATTCTTTGCCTCCTGTTGCCTCCTCTTCCTACTCGGCTTCCTCCTCCTCTTCTACCACCTCCTCATCCGGTCAGCGACAGATCATCACCACCAACTTCAGCACAGCCAGGTGTAAACATCAGCAGGCCGTTCTGAAACTGATGTGTTTGGGGGACAGGCCCCATACCGCGCAGGAGTTGTGGCGGGGTATAGAACAACAGACCGACGAGTGGTTGCTGCCAGTGAGACTCAAGCCCGGCCTGGTGGTGTGCGATAATGGGCGAAAGTCTCGTTGCAACTCTGGGACTAGCCGGTTTGACGCACATCCCTTGCCTGGTGCATGTGCTGAATTTGGTGGTGCAGAAATTCATTCACAACTACCCCGACATATCTGAGCTGCTGCATAAAGTGCGGGCCATCTGTGCGCACTTCCGGCGTTCTCATCCTGCCGCAGCTCGGCTGTCTGCTCTACAGCGTAACTTCGGCCTTCCCGCTCACCGCCTCATATGCTATGTGCCCACCAGGTGGAACTCCACCTTGCACATGCTGGAGAGACTGTGCGAGCAGCAGCAGGCCATAGTGGAGTTTCAGCTTCAGCATGCACGGGTGAGTCGCACTGCAGAACAGCACCACTTCACCACCAATGACTGGGCCTCCATGCGAGACCTGTGTGCCCTGTTGCGCTGTTTCGAGTACTCCACCAACATGGCCAGTGACGCCGTTATCAGCGTTACAATACCACTTCTATGTCTCATTGAGAAAACACTTAGGGCGATGATGGAAGAGGATGTGGCCCAGGACGAGGAGGAGGAAGAGGGGTCATCTCTAACACTTTCCGGCCAGTCTTTTAGAAGTGTCTCAAAGAGGATTTTTGAAACAGCAGAGGCCAGGTACAAATTTGGCCAGCCAGGGCCCACTACTGGAGGACGAGGAGTATGAGGATGAGGATGGGGATAAAGCATGTTCACAGCGGGGTGGCACCCAACGAAGCTCGGGCCCATCACTGGTGCATGGCTGGGGGGATATGGAGGAAGCAGACGATACGCCTCCTACAGAGGACAGCTTGTCCTTACCTCTGGGCAGCCTGGCACACATGAGCGACTACATGCTGCAGTGCCTGCGCAACGACAGCAGATTTGCCCACATTTTAACGTCTGCTGACTACTGGGGGGCCACCCTGCTCAATCCTCGTTACAAAGACAATGTGCCGTCCTTAATTCCCTCACTGGAACGTGATTGGAAGATGCGCGCCTACAGGCGCATGCTGTTAGACTTGCTCCTGGGAGCATTCCTGACTGACACCGGGGGACAAGTGGAAGCACAAGGCGAAGGCCGGGGAGGAGGAAGAGGTCGCCAACGCAGCTGTGTCAGCGCCAGCACCTGAGAAGGCAGGGTTAGCATGGCCGACATGTGGAAAAGCTTTGTCACCTCGCCGCAACAACCGGCCCCAACTGCTGATATGGAATGTCTTAGCAGGAGGCAGCATCAGCATTTGAACAACATGGTGGAACAGTACCTGTGCACACGCCTACACGTACTGACTGATGGTTCTGCCCCATTCAACTTCTAGGTCTCCAAATTGTCCACAGAGCTTGCCCTGTATGCCTTAGAGGTGCTGGCCAGCCCTGCAGCCAGTGTACTCTTTGAACGTGTATTTAGCACGGCAGGAGGCATCATTACAGACAGACGCAGCCGCCTGTCCACAGCCAAAGTGGACAAGCTCACGTTCAGTAAAATGATCCAGGCCTGAATCCCACAAGACTTGTCTGTACATTGTGCAGAATAGACAGTTCTAACAGCCTCAACCATCCATCCTTGTACTCAAGTGCACTTATTCCTTTTATTTTTTTTTATATGTCCCAATATTTTGGGGGATACCCCTTAGTAAAAATGCTAAATAACACACATCTGTGCTGGCTTCCTATTTCTCCTTTGCCGCCGCTTCCACCTAGACCGCCATGTGAGCCTACACGGCCACATCCACCCATTCACCGCCTCCTCAACCCCTTCCTCCTACATCATTCCTAATTTTTATTTTTTTAAGGTCTTTTATGTTTTTTTTTTTATTCATTTCCCTATCCACATTTGTTTGCAGAGCGTTTCTCATGCTCTGCAGCCTTCTAGCTCTTTCCAGGGCTATTTTAGAGCCATTTTAGTGGCCAAAAGTTTGGGTCCCCATTTACTTCAATGGGGTTCGAGGTCAGATTCGGGTCAAGTTTGGGTCCCGAACCCGAACTTTTTTTTCAAGTTTGGCCAAACCCGAACATCCAGGTGTCCGCTCAACTCTAATAGTAACCTTTTATGTGGTACATTGTCAAATGCTTTGGAGAAGACAAGATATACAACATCCATTGATTTGCCACGGTCAAGGCTAGAACTTACCTACTCAGAAAAATTTATTAAATTAGTTTGACATGACTGTTCCCTCATGAAGCCATGCTGATATGGTGTTATTTGCCTATTTTCATTGTGGTACTCCAACATAGCATCTCTTAAAAAACCTTCCAACAGTTTACCCATGACAGATGTTAAACCTACCGGCCTATAATTTCCAGGCTCTGTTTTTGGACCCTTTTTGCATATTGCACTATATTTGCTATGCACCAATCCTGTGGAACAGGACTCCCTGTCAATATAGTCCTTAAATTTCAGAAGTAAGAGTCTGGATATGACAGTACTTAATTCTCTTAGGAGACGGGAATGTATACCATCTAGTCCTGGTGATTTGTCTATTTTTGTCTTTTTAAGTACGCCTGCTGTACTTCTTCCTGAGTCAGACAGGGCACTTTTAATGGGTAATTTACTTTTACATTCTGCATTTCATCTGACAGTGAAAATACAATGATATCTCTTTTTGAAAAACCAAGAAATATGAACCAAATATTGTGTCCTTTATGACCAGTGTAAAAATTGGAAAATCTCAAGATATTTTTTAGTTTTTGTATATTCTAGAGATGAGTGAAGTTTGGAAAATTTTGATTTGGACGATTTGCTGAAGTTCTTCAAGAAATTTGATTAATTCCAAATTTATTTGTCACAAATCTGGTATTAAAAAAAATGGTATACCCAGGCCCCTCTGCCTAATCATATGCATCCCACTTGGTGGCCAAATCTCAGTGTAAAGGCTTGGAACATAAACTGCAGGGACAATGCAGGGAGAGGGTATTGCCATGTGCATTACGCTCTAGTGCACCCACATTCATAATAATCCGTTCTGTAGGTACTGTGCTGTCAGTATTACAAGCTGTTGTAATTTATCACTGTCTACATCACTGTGTAGGGCACCAAGAGTCATAGCTAATTCCTTCTGTTAGCTGGGGAATTACTGTGCAACAGATTAGAAAGAAAAAGATGTAGAGGGTTAATCACAAGACTTACTCGGAAAAATCCAAGAAGTCTATATAATTAGCTAGCAGGGCACCAGAGGAGGAGAGGATGAATAGTAAATAGAAAGTGAACAAGGTACAATATTAGAGAGGTTGCCTGATGTGGTTAGTAGTGTGAACTGGTTCAGCACATACATAAAGTGAAACCAAGAAGAAGAAAAAAAACAAAAGAAAATCACAACGTGAGGCGCCAATGTAGGTAGTGAAGAGAAATGCTGGTAAAAGTGTCCAGAGAACACGTATGGTGAGCCCCTATTGAACATATTGTGCTAGCAGCAGATCTATCTGGTGAAGAAACCAATAGTCAACCAATAAATTATGGTAGGTATATCTAAAAGGATATAGATATAAATGAATATAAATAGATGATATTAGTAACAATGCGTTTATAAGACTCAATCTAAGGTGTAATAAAATCAATAACGATAAAACCAATAGCGATAAAACCAATAACGGTAAAATCTAAAGTGGGTAATAATTCACGAATATCATAACAATGACACCACACTTTTAACAGTTACCCCTTTGGAATCGGCCCCTCAGTCTTATCAACATTTATCACGCAAAGAAATGTACTGGATTTATCGTTTGAACACTTTGTGCCCTTTTGGCTTGAACTAAACTCTTGAGTATACCAATTATTGATTAACGAGCCCTCATTGATTAACAAATTCATCCGGATAGCCCTTTTTTTTTTTTCGTATCTCATCTATATTTATTGTATTTAGCCCTTTTTTGTACATTTTTGTACATTACTTGTCAGATGATATTTTTATATTTTTAGATGAAGCTTTTATTCTGTGTCTCCTGTTTATACATTTTTTATATATACCTTTTATACACTAATTTTTTACATTATCTATATATACCTACCTATTTGAGCACTTATACATTTTCATTATTTGATTATTTTACATTTACACTTAATACAATATATCTCATATAAGAAAGAATATATATATTTATTTTCTCTTAAACAAACCAATAAGAATTTGATATTTGTTAATACTAACAAATATATACAGCAGCTATATAAACCCACAATAGTTTTATTTTATTTCATTATTTTATTTTTCATATTTATATTTTTTTTTTACACAATATACACTGTTATCATATTCTTTGCATATTTTTTCTTATTGGTTCAATATTTTTCCTATTTTTCCTATATTTTTCATTATTATCATTTCTATATATATTCACTTCTCCCAATAATATCATTTCAATACAGATTTATTGAAAATTTAAACATATTTATTTGCCTTGAATTTCTACAGGAATCTTTTTTCTTTTACCTCCCACTGTTCATTCAATATTTATATCTGCCTCAACAGTTCTGCAATATGTGTTTTTACACACCCATTCAGTCTTTTATCAGACATCAGTGGAACGCATTCTTCACTATACGTTCCAAACCTCCCTTTCAGCGCAGGAACGAAGCGGGACCCATAAGTTGAAGCGAACATAGCTAAATGCGCTCCACGCCTCCATTACTTCGGACACATGCGCTCCAGTTTAGCGTGCGCTCTAGCGATGCGTTCCACAGACCGGAAGATGGTCTGTGGAACGCCCCTACACTAAAGCTGCCCCCTTGTGTTTAAAAAAAAGCTGTAAATGTAGATTTATTAGTCTTGACCATATTGATCTGAGGCGAGGTTTAGAATAAAAAATATAATACTGTGAAATCATTTTTATATCGATGCAAATGTAACTGTGACCTGGAAGTGACATCACCTGAACTCTATGACACCATATTGTTTGCCCCTATACTTTTTGTATAAAATGCTTGTTTATACATGTATAATTACTCTGCTCCTTATGAAGGGGACTTATTTTGTGCTCCGAAATGCGTTGAGCTCCATTTCCTGCTGTTTGGAAATAAAGGATTTTTGCAAGAAGAACTGACTGTGGTACTGCTGCATCGTCCTAAGATTCTTGAAGCGAACCAGGATTGGGAGGACTTTTTGCTGGGTGTCTTGAGCTTTATCCCTCAAAATTTCCTCCCAGTGAAGTGAGTGGAGGCTATTATTAGTATTATTATTGGTTTTATCGTTATTGATTTTATTATACCTGACATTGAGTCTTATAAATGCATTGTTACTAATATCATCTATTTATATTCATTTATATCTCTATCCTTTTAGATATACCTACCATAATTTATTGGTTGACTATTGGTTTCTTCACCAGATAGATCTGCTGCTAGCACAATTTGTTTAAAAGGGGCTCACCGTACGTGTTCTCTGGACACTTTTACCAGCATTTCTCTTCACTACCTAGATTGGCGCCTCACATTGTGGTTTTTCGTAAAAAAAATAAAAAAAATAAAAATAAAAATATTTTTTTCTTCTTGGTTTCAAATTACTGTGCTTAAGTATTATAGGTCAATAAAAGTGTCAGGTCTAATTTATCACCGTGGACTTAACCGTATAGTGCCCCAAGATTAAAGTAGTGGCCCAATGACAGAGTGGGGACAGTGGCAGCAGCAGTAATGGCCCCATGACAGAGTGGCAGCAGAAGCAGCAGTGGCAGTAACCATGACAATAATGGCCCCATCACAGAGTTGGGAGGGGGCAGCAGCAGTAAGGCTGTGTTAACATACCTGTTTTTTCTTCCATTCTTGTCATCCATCAGAAGAACATTAAAAAAATCCTATATTTTGAGCATCCATAAAGTCTCTTTCAGAGGCCAAAACTTTCTGGATGAATCAAAAATAGTAGCTGGATTATTTCCATAAGATAGGAGTCTCATTGGTTATTGGAATGAACCCCACAGATCACTCCACAAACTTGACTCATCGTAGCTTTTAGTCAGTATTTTGTCAGTGTTTTGCATCCGTATTTGATCATTAATTGTAAGTAAAAAAACAGTAGTGGGTCCAAAACAGATATAAAATGTAATAGAATTATTAGCAAATTCTGGCTTGCAAATTCTAATCAAATACTGATGCAAAACAATGACCAAACACGGACTAAAAGAACTTATTAGCTACAATAAATTTGGGTCGAGTTGGTGCAATGATTTGTGGGGTTCATTCCAATAACCAACAATACTCCTCCCTTGTGGCAATAATCCAGCTGCCATGTTTGATGCATTCGGAAAGTTAGGCCTGTCTGGTTTTAACCCAAATACATGTTGAAAGTAAAATACTATTAAGTTCAGAGTATGAAGAGATCCCAGACCTTATGGAGGGATCCACATGGACTAAAATTTTGTTGCACTGAACGGTGACGTAGAATTTGTGTAAAATTTGTCATGGCTGTCAGAGTGATGCAGAATAAAATTTACCATTACAGAAGGTGGTAACTAGGACTGATGAATTTGGGGCCAGTTGGTGGAGCGATTTGTCTGGTTATATCGTCGTAGTTCCAACCATAAACCATTGCAATGACACAGACACATTTTTTCACTAAAAGAACATATAAGATACAATGAATTTGGGTCCAAATGGTGGAGTGATATGTGTGGTTCATTCCAATAGCCAACGACACTCCTAACCGTATGACAATAATCCAGCTGCCATGTTTGATCCCAGCATCTGGTTTTTAACCTACTACAAGGAGTTATTTGACCTCAGACGGTCCGCGTCCAACATGTTCCTAGGACATGTGACGTTATACATCATGAAAAATAAGAATTGGTGATCCTGCGTCTCTCCATACAAATGGAATGGTCACAAAACTTTAATCTCTATTTTTCTGCTAGAAAGTGAGAGTGGCTGTTTCTGGCAGTCTCAAAGAGTTCAATGGAGCGACAGTGCACACACTCAACCTACGCTCCATTCATATGAGGAAACACAGGCCCCATTGCTCTCATGCTCCAAGAAAGTTTCAATGGTCAGATGCCTTCAAACGCACCTGTTGGCAAAATGAACTCTATTAAAGCGGGCCTACTGCCTGGTAGGTTTGATCCTGCTGATTAAAATTATACCTGACTTGTGTGAAAATCTGTTGGGGCGTTCCCAAGGAAAAATACTTAGATTCTTTGTGCAAATGGGAACTTCAGCGCAATGAGAGGCAGGGCCTACCCCCTCGGTGCACCTCAGCGCCTCATCTTTCCAATCCTGGCCACACCCCTTGGTGCACTGAAGCCTTAATTTGCATAAATAATACATTTTTAGTTTCTTGGGAACGTCACAACCAATATTCACAAGAAAGGTATCATTTTAATCAGCAGGATCAACTCTAACACACAGTTTGGTGAAATCAAGTTGATCTTGCTGATAAGTGCCCTTTGGGACAACCCCTTAAGCATTTTTTTGAATCATACAATTCTTTTAACATATCTCATATAGCGAGATCATGCTAATTTTTTTTGCACCAAAATCAATGCTCCTATTTTGTTTCTAGCAGCCCCATAAAATAGAATCTTATACAATGTTTTTCTACGTTATCTTCCAAGCTTTTTCTGGAAAGCTGCAGACGGCACCAGTAAGACATATAAAGTTTTCTTTTTTTTCTATTGAAACATCTGCCGTTCTGTCACTAATACTCGATTTTATAGACTTTGGAACATTTTGAAATCATTTCCACTGCAGTGAGCAAATCAAAATGGAAAAAAAGCCATGAACGGGGGATGAGTCAATTATAGGAGATAGCAGCTATCTACCATCCACTGATACAATTATTAGTTTTGTCCAAACTACAAAAGACCATCTATTGTGAACAGGTGACCTGGAACAAACAATGGATACTTTGCTGGCACAAGAAGATAATTGTGCAAACATGTGAGCACTTTAGAGTCATCTGAGCTTGAAACATAAGAACACGGCCACAGCTAGTCATTTCTTGAAGACATGACTTGTATAGTCTCCATCTACTCAATTCTTCATAGTTTTCTATTTCTTCTGGTGCTTTCACTTCAGTTTGATTTGATAATTTATATTTTATTGAAAAATGTGGATAGGCATGAATGGTCAGTGGCTAGAAACATTGTAATTATAGTTGTAAATGGAAAGGGCCAGAATAACTGAAGGGTTGTCCGGCCAATAGACATAAAAGAAGTCATGCACACCTGACTGATTCATCAACATTTCTAAACTTCCAGGGTACCCCGTTGGCCTCTACTTTCTGGTTGCTCTCAACATGGAAAGGTGACAATTTAGCCAATCAATGAGAGTCACTACTGTGGCCATTGATTGGCTTGAACGGTCATAATTCATGTGTCAAGAGGGACCAAAAGTAGAGACCAGTAGGGCCCAGTTATTGTAGTATGGGGGACCTGTGCAGTGAGTGTGGCATCTAAACATTATGTAATTTTCTTTTTACAACCCTTTTAAAGGGCTTATTCTGCGTAGAGACTTTTCGTTGTGGCTGGACTTCCAGTGGTAATCATACTTATGTGATCCTCAATGCTGGATGCTTTCCTGATCCCTGCTGCTGGGAACATGTCACATGACCTCTATAGTCAATGACTGTCTTCAGTGCTGGCATGTCACCCATGCAGCACATCATTGGGTCGTGGAGCACATGAGTGACAGCTGGTCATTCGCCGAAGTGGTCACGTGACCCACGTCAAAACAGATGTTAAGGTGATGAGACTCAGGACCTGCAGAGCCAGCAGAGGAATGATGGAACTGGAACCCAGCAACAGGAATCAGTTAAATATTACCACAGCAGGTTCAGGTCACATTGAGGGGTGTCTGAAGAAAACGTCATTAGGGGTGAACAACCCCTCTAAGAACAAAAACTGAGACTCCTGAGAAGACAGTGTCAATAAAGAATTTGGTTAAGGGTGGGGAATTCTGCATTTGTATCATTTTATAATGGGGCATGTAAGTTTTCTTGTGATTTAAAAAGTAAAAAATTTGTGACGTTCCATCATATGCCAAATTACAGAGGTGTTCTTCTTCTGAAGCATTGCAATCTGGCAATATCTGCAGCTCTACGTGTATTGTTCCAGTTTTAGCTTAATTGTGGATGAAACTGCAAAGTTTAAAAACTTGAATCCAAAACTGTAATTGAAAAAATGAAAAAAATAAATTAATGAAATTGCAGACACATTTCATAAGTTTGTGGACTTTGTTTTGTGATTTAAAAAAATGGAAGAGAAAAGCAATCGTGTTCAAAAGGATAATCTACTTTTAGACTCTTTCATCAAAGACAAAACTGTTTCCAAATCCCAAATCCAAGTAAACCAGTGCAATAAAAGTGACCCTCCGGTTCAACAGAAAAAAAAAAGTCATATTAAAGGGGTTTCCCCATTATATGCCACAGATGTCAGATGGGGGCCAGTCTCACCTTTGGGATCCACTCTTATCTTAGAATAGAGCCCCCGAAGTAAAAGATATAGCACTATGCATACACAGTGTGCTCTCCATTTACTTGTATGAGACTTTCAAAAATAGCCGGGCTAGTGTGCTGCTCAGCTATTTTCTAGGTCTCCATAGCAGTGGACTGCTGAAAATTGCTGGCAATAGTGCTCCGTTTATTTTTGAGACTCCCATAGTGGTAAATGGAAGGTGGTCGCACATGTGCAGCTGCCCTCCCTTCACTTCAGAAGCCCTGATCTCAAGAAATGGGACCCACACCTACTGGTGGTGGTATATATTAGCGATATGTCACAAATGTTTAGATGGGAATACCTCTTTAATTGGTGAATGAACAGAACACCTACCTGTTGGCGCTCTTTTCATCTTTTTAGTTGCAGAGCCACTAAGTCTCAGGCGCCTTTTCTGCCATATAAGATGGCTGCACCACTTCTCAAACAATCTTATGTACACACTGCAGAAGTAGCCCAAGACACTACCTACCTGTCCAGCCCTGGTCTTGGATTAGCCAGCACTGTTCACTTGTTTAGTGCTGGCCAAATCAATGGCAACAGGGAGTGTATTGGACCACCAGAGGCACAGTATACATCAGGCAGTCTCAGAAGCAGTGAAGCCATCTTGGATGACAGAAGAGAAGCCTGGGAATTGACTGCAGCTAAAAAGATGAAAAGGATGTCACCAGTAGAGATGTGTGAATCTATGGAAAATCCGGTTTGGCTGCTTCAACAAATTTCACAAAGAAATTGGCTTCATAAGCAATTACTTTGCCACAATGTGCATTTCTTTGTATGTAGCAGGTGCAACAACGGGAACAGCAAGTGCGCCACCCCCGTAATTGGACCCCTCAAATGCCACGTTTATCACTGATTGTGGCATCTGAGATAAAAAATGAAGGCTTTTAGGTTTTTTTTCAGTTAAAAAAATACTCACTTTATCCATTTGATCATAAAAAGCCCACCAAGGCCATCTTGATTGGAGATGCCGCGAGAAATCTCGTGCGGTGACATGATGACATCATTGAGCTGCCCGGGCTCTTTGTGCACAAATGAATGAAATGAGTAAGTAAATAAATAAAACCCTCAGATGGCTTGGTCAACTGTGACCATTGCAACTTAGGTGGCTTCCAGGGCCCGAACGGCTTACCCACACTGAGGTTGGTAAAGCCGTTCCTTCTCTGTAATGCTCTCCATCTCTGTGAAGAATCAAAGACTTCTACAGCTGTAGTTCTTATGGAGGCCTGCACTGCTGTGTCCCAAAAAGCCTGAACTATTAAAATATAAACAAATTTTTCCCGTACGGTGAATAATAGAGATGAGTGAATCGAAGTTGACAAAGTGGAATTCATTCCGAATTTCAGGAAAAATTTCATTCGCATCGAATCCCAATTTCCTCACGCTTCGTGATAACGAATCAAATTTTTACCTAAATGGCTGCTGCACGTGTTAGAACATGGAGCAAGAAACTCTGGGAACAAGGGATCACCCACAATGCCATGCATGCAGCCAATCAGAAGACAGACACACCCTGTGATGTCACAGCCCAATAAATAGCCCCAGCCATCTTGGATTTGGCCATTTTCCAGTGTACTTAGTGCAGGGACAGATGTTAGCAGGCGTTAGAGACAGTGGTAGAAAAGACTTTAAAACTTTTATTTTGCTGAATAGAATTTCAGGAAAAAGATCATTCCACAGAATTGAGGCAGAACAGCGTTCAGTGGGAGAGTTTACAGCCTGGGTAATAGGAACAATCCTATTACACCTTGCTGCCATTACAAAGCTCTGTAATTCCAGCAAACCATTCTTGTTATTTGGGTGCAAGTGATGTTTGATACAGCCATTAACAGGGTTTATTACAAGGAAATATTTCTATATCTTATTTGCCCTTGTGCAGTGCAGTTATATGTTCTAAAGCAATTTTTGGCTTGTATTAGTGGAAAAAAAAGAGCTTATTAGCCGTGTGAAAAGTGAGAAAATTACAGCCCTTTTTGGCGTGTATAAGTGGCACAAAAATATATATTATTTTCCGTTCAGCGGTGCAGTTATATTTTCTAAAGTCCTTTTTGGCATGTATTAGTGGCAAAAAATATATATTTGCCGTTTAGCGGTGCAGTTATGTGTTCTAAAGCCCTTTTTGGCATTTATTAGTGGCAAAAAAATATATTTTTGCCATTTAGCGGTGCAGTTATATGTTCTAAAGCCTTTTTTTGCATGTAATAGTGGTACAAAAAAAGTATTTGACATTGTGTGGTGAAATGAGAAAATTATAGCCCTTTTTGGCATTAGTGGCACAAAAATATATATTATTTGCCGTACAGCGGTGCAGTTATATGTCCTAAAGCCCTTTTTGGTGTATATTAGTGGCCAAAATTTTTTTTATTATTTGCTCGTACTCCTCATCAGTCATTCCATCAGCAACCGATCACCGAAGCGATTGCCAAGAGACAACAGTATGCATGCACTCATCCAACGGCCCAGAAGCTAAATGTGCTCCGGGCCAAGTTGCTCGTGCTGCAGTCCCTTACTTTCCAAGTGGTGGACTCTGCCCCTTGCAGAGAACTAATGGCTTGTGCTGAGCCGAGGTGGAGAGTTCCATACATCATTTATTTGCAAAAAAGGCAGCACCAGCCCTGCACACGCATTTAGAACAGAAGGTGGGCCAGTCCTTGAGTCTGTCGGTGTCTGACAAAGTGCATGCAGCGCCGACGTGCAGAGCTTTAACTACGGTCAGGAACAATAGATGTCCTTTACTGGGTGAATGAGGTTCCTGCACATCCACACCAGCAACTTGTCCAGGTGACGCTGCTTCCGCCTCCATGTACTTTCTCCATGACAACTCAAAATCTGAACCATGGTGACCGACAACGGGAAGAACATGGTATCGGCACTGCGTCAAGGAGGGCTGAGCCATGCGCCCTACATGGCACATGTGTTTAATCTGGTTGTCAAGTGGTTCCTGAAGTCTTCCACCCATTTGCAAGACATCCTAAAAATGGCCAGGAGGCTTTGCATGCACTTCAGCCACTCGTACACCGCAAAGCACAGCCTCCTTGAGCTGCAGCAGCAGAACGGCATCCCCCAACATATGCTTATATGCAATGTTTCACCTGCTAGAATTCCACCCTCCATATGTTGGACCGACTAAATAAACAGAGAAAGGCCATAAACTATTTCTTTATGATCCAAGTGGACAGGAGTACTCCCTTGTGTAAATTTGATGTCAGCAAGTGGCAGCTCATGCGTGACACCTGCCGTTTGCTAAGGCTCTTTGAGGAGGTCAAGTTATTTGTCAGTTGCCAGGACTACAGGAAGAACAACTTCATTTCACTGCTTCATGTCCTGGAACAGATGCTTGTTAATCTGGCTGGTCAGGGGACTGGAAATGTGGCGCCTAGATCTTACGGCCACATGAGCCCCGTGGGGGCTGAACTGGAGGAGGAGGACATTTGAGCACAAGCAATGTGTAGCAAAATGGGTGGTTTTTCTACACAAGTGAAGAGGAGAGGAGGAGCAGGAGCACGCAGAGGAGCTACTGGGCAATGAGGAAGAATGAATGCAAGGGGTACCTCCGATTCAGTTGCACAAATGGCCCGACGCATGCTCAGTTGCTTGGGTAATGACAGCCGAATTGTCACCATTCGGCAGAGGGATGTCTTCTGGCTCTCAACTTTGTTGGACCTTCACTACCAGTCCAAAATTGGGCCCTTTTTTAAACCCGCTAAGAGGGAGGACAAACTGAACTACTGTAGAGACATCCTATGTAGTCAGTTGGCCGCTGCCTATGTATGCAATCGTCCATCCTCTCGCAGGTCTGACCGTGGGGGCCCTCTGCGCTCAAGTTCCTCTGCCATGGCTGCTGTGGCAGGGTGGGGGGGGTGGGGTAGGTGCAGTACCAGCTCCATCAGCAGTAACTTGAATCTAGAGTCGCTGATGAGCAGCTTTCTTCATCCGCCTAGTGGACTACTCCCCAGCAGCAGCAACAGCTAGACCTGGAGCAGGACCTGGACCAGCAGGTGGTGGCATATATGGACAGCACCCTGCCACCCCACATTGAAGATCTGCTGGACGACTGGCCGCAACTGGCAATGTTTGCCCTGGAAAAGCTATCCTGCCCTGCCAGGAGTGTGGCATCAGAGCGGGTGTTTAGTGCGGCTGGGGCAATTGTTACCCCAAGAAGAACTCACCTGTCCACCCAAAATTTGGAGAGACTGACCTTTCTCAAGATGAATCAGACATGGATCAGCCAGGATTTCCTCCCACCAATGCCTGACGCATCAGACTAGATCATCCATGGTGCCACACCAACACTTTGACAAAAGAGACCGGTTTCTTCTGGCTACCTTCCTCAGCTACTATTCTGATGCTGCCAACCACCGGATGCCACAAATGTGATGTCAAGTGCTCCTTCTTTCACCCACCATCTACAGATGGTACTGATATTGCCACCCACCTCCCCACACTGTCACTGGGTCACTCTGTGGTCTCCTGATGCTGCTGCCACCTCCACACTATGTCACCTTGCCACTCTGTGGTCTCCTGATGCTGCTGCTGCCACCTCCACACTGTCATTGTGCCACTCTGTGGCCTCTTCCTGATACTGCTGCTGCTGCCGCAACCTTCACTCTCTGTCATTGTGCCACTCTGGCCTCCTGATGCTGCTGCCACCTCCACACTTTTTCATTGTGTCACCCTGTGGCCTCCTCCTGATGCTGCTGCCACCTTCACATTCTGTTATTGTGCCACTCTGTGGTCTGCTCATGGTGCTGCCGCTGCTGCCATCTCCACGCTTTTATTGTGCCACCCTGTGGCCTCCTTCTGATGCTGCTTCTGCCGCCACCTCCACACCCTGTCCTTGTGCCGCTCTGTGGCCTCCTGATGCTGCCGCCACCTCCACACTATCATTATGCCACCCTGCGGCCTCCTCCTGATGTTGTTGCTGCCATCACCCCCACACTCTGTCATTGTGCCACTTTGGGGCCTCTTGATGCTGCTGCTGCTGCCACCTCTACAGTGTCATTGTGCCACTCTGTGGTCTCATCCTGATGCTGCTGCTGCCGCCACCTCTACTTTCTGCCATTGTGCCACTCTGTGATTGTGCCACCCTCCCCACTTCATGACTGGGCCAATATTTTGCCTTTTTGCCATCATTTATTTGACCCTTCTTCTGATCTGTCAGAACGAAGAAAAAATGAGATGCACAATGGATCCTGTCTATGTAACAGTGTAAGGTCTGAATAACATGGTCCCTATTTTGCATCAGAATTGGCTTATGATTTGGTAGCCAAAAACAGGAGTGGGTACCAAACACAGAAGACAGGCAAATATTCCATTCATGTGTTATCTCTGTTTTGAATCCAAAAGGGTTGGGTTAGTTTATCTCTCTAAAGAGCTGAACTGTTCCAGGGTGTGTATATGAAGTACCTTTGTGCTTTGTACCCAACTTGCTCATTTTCCCTCTGTGTTCCGACCATGGCTTGTTTTATGGATTGGCTTCTACTGATTCTCCTGGTATTCTGACTGTACTTAGTTTCTGAATTAACCCTTTTATTGCAGTTTAGGGTTTATCTGTCCCTTTTGGTTCTGACCCTACATGTCAACTACTCTTTGAATGGCAGTCATTCTGGTAAGTCTGCTTCCAGTGATCTTGTGGTACTGCAGGACTTCCAACAAAATTAAACTTTAAGAACTTTTATTTACTTTCCAGGAATGAACTACATGTTTTGGGGATGTAACATTCCCTTTGTCAGGGTCACAGGGTTATTGCATATTTTTAACTTGCTGTATCCATGACGCTCAGACCGGAGCTCCGACTTGAGCCTACACTATGCAGCTGCAGACCTAATTTATTTGTATAGGCCCAGCGAGGTGTTGTGCTCTAAATTCAACACCAGAAGGTGATCAACCTCTGTGTATCTGTCTGTGTCCCTCTTTAACCTCCCTACACATGATATGCATTCTTTCTCTGTTCCATCCAGTGATCCTGCACCAGTTTTATGCTACCTTAGTCTACAGATGTGATCTGGGTGCCTAGCAGCCAAGTCCACCCATCCTTGCAGCAGTCTCTGATGTAGAACCTAGAGGTAGCCTTAGCTTCATACCAACCGGAGCGGTTGAGGAAGACTGGTACTGTAGAGGTTTCTGAGTTTGCTGGCTGTGATTCTGGACAGAGACTATAGAATTTGCATACAGATGCTCTAACAAATGATTTATCTAATGCAAACTTTCCTCAAGTTGTTATAATAAACCATGAGAGTTTAAACTTTGGTTATATCTAAGGAGTATAAAATAACACTTAAAAGGTATTTCATCTCAATTTGCTTAACATCTGGCAAGATAAATTAAAAGCATTACTTACAATTACAAAGTAAAATAGCACAGAACATGACTAATTTAACTAATGCATACATCTCGCCATTCACCATATGTGAAGCGGGTTAGCTATGGCTTGTTGCTAGCAGTGATTGTTCAGCTTATTGGTGGTGATTGTTTAGTTTATTGGTGGTGAAAGCGTAAAGAATTAGATTTCTAAAGAAATAATTTCACTTTCATGGTTCAGATTTTTAAAGGGCTGAAGAAAATTTATGAAAAAGATAGAAAAATATATATTAACCCCTTCAGGATGCAACAAGTTTTCACCTTATGAACTGAGCCAAATTTTGCAAATCTGACACCGGGCAATTTATTTGGTAATAACTTTAGAATGCTTTTACTTATCCAAATGATTCTGAAACTGTTTTCTTATGACACATCATACTTCATATTAGCGGTAAATCTGGGTGAATATGTGTTAGCTTTATTTATAAAATAAAATTCAAAATTTTAAGAAACTTTTGGGGAAAAAATCTAAATTTTCCAAATTTTTATGGCTCTGCTTTTAAAACAGATATTGATACCTCATAAAATAGTTGATACCTAATAAAACATTCCACATATGTCTTCTTTATGTTGACATCATTTTGTATTTTTGTATTTTTTTTAACTCTTTTTTTCCTTTATTCATCTTAACCAGCGTTTACAAAATTAAAAACAGGATACATACACTCCCAACCAACCAATTACCTCCCCCCCAAAATGCCACCATAAACGGGAGAAGAAAAAAAATTAATATGTAGAAACTAAATAAACATAAAACTTCAGTTATTCTTTCACCCATTCCATGCTGCCCAGATACTGAGCCATTTATTATATGTACCTCTCTGCCTATACAAAATAGCCTCATAATCACATATTTTATTGACTAATTTCCGCCACTGATTGACATGAGGAGGAGTAGGTGCGAACCAAGACCTGGAGATCAGGAGACGGGCCACAAACATCACCCTAATCAATAAACGCTGCTCTGGCTTCTGGCAATTTAGAGCAAAAAGATCCCCAAGGATCCACAATTGAGGCTGGCGAGGGAGCTACAGCTGCAGTCGCCGCACCAGAAATTCATGTATTGCTCCCCAGTAACCATCTAAAAGGGGGCAATCCCAAAACAGATGAAGATAGTCTGAATCGGGACTCCCACAACGCATGCAGTTGGAGTTATCTCGTGATCCACGCCTCTGAAGCCAGAGCGGCATTACATATATCCTGTGCATAATATTAAACTGAACAACTATGTGGTTAAAACTTAAAGAAACCAAACCCATATTCTTCAGTGCACTTTCCCATGCCTCACAACATGGGTTAGGATAAGTAAGTCTCCAGGACTTTTGTCCAGGCGAGAGACAATCCAAAAACCGTGCCCTAATTAAGTGTTTGTAACAGTAAGCTATCTTAGCCTTAACGGCATTCTTAGGCTGAACCCATACTGGTTGACTATAATGGACGACCATCAGGTTATTAAAAATCAGATAACCTCTTTTTAGCAGATTAACTACCCCTCAGCTGGTATTGGCTGCGTATGGGATACCTTGAAGGCCTACATGAGGGGGTTGTTTACCAGCAATATCTCTGCATTAAGAGGATCACTTAAGAGAAGAGAGAGAAGGAATTAATTAGCTTAGTGGCTGGTACTACAGAGCAGTTTATTTCTCAAAAGATGGAACAAAATAGAGAGGAAATGCAGAAAGCTAGCCAGGACCTTAAACACTTTCTCTTGGATAGGGCCCACCATAGTCTATTTTTTAAGGGACAGAAATACTTCTCGGAGCCAGGATGACCAGGCAGGCTCTTAGCTAGGATAGTTAAGCAACAAGAGAATAGGAAGAATAAAATAGCTGGTATCCGTGGGCCTAACGGTTGAATCGTACGAGATTTGGAGGGTATAGCTGAGACTTTCCGGGAATACTTTGCAGCGTCTATAGGGAGGCTCCTCCTGTGCCGGACAGCCTCGTGGACGCTTATCTGAATGATCTTCCTTTTCTGGCTCTCTCAGAGGGCCAGAGGGATTTGCTGGAGAGGGAGATAACCGTCAAGGAGATCCATTTGGCCTTTGGGTCAATATCGGGTAACTCGTCCCCGGGGCAGGATGGTCTTCCGTACGAATTTTACAGGAAATATGGGGATATAGTCCTTCCATATCTCTCAGAAGTGTTTATAAAGGGGTTGCAGGGAGAAGACCTCCCGACTTTCATGTATAAGGCACCGATAGTTTTAATTCCAAAAAAAGATAAGGATATTTTGGAGATGGGGGCTTATAGACCCATTTCTTTACTTAATACTGATATTAAGCTGCTCTCCAAGGTCCTGGCTAATAGACTCTCTAAGGTAATTACATCACTAATTCACCCAGACCAAAATGGGTTTAAGCCTGGGAGGGACAACCATTATAATATACATAGCTTGTTTTCTAATATCCAATCCTCCAGGGGGACCATCCGCTCGGTCCTGTCATTAGATGCCACTAAGGCCTTTGACAGGATCGAGTGGAGCTTCCTCTGGAGGGTGATGGGAAGAATGGGATTTGGTCCAAGGTTTATAGCCATGGTCCGTTTGCTTTATAAATCCCCCTAGGCCAAACTTAGGATCAACGGGACCCTGACGGGTGCCTTTGATTTTGGAGAGAGGCACCCGTCAAGGATGTCCTCTCTCGACACTCTTATTCAACATTTATATTGAGCCTTTGGCTATAAAGATCAGACAGGATCCGGGGGTTCTCGGATTTGGGATTGCGGGAGATCATGATCAGATCTCTTTGTTTGCTGACGATATTCAGTTTTTTATGCAACAGAACAATACTACCCTGCCAAAAGTTATGGAGATTGTAGAAGTGTACTCTAGGTTCTCCGGCCTGGAGGTTAATTGGTCCAAAACTACCCTTCTCCCTATAGATAAGACACAATTGTCAGTGGAGAATTTACCTCTGGACTTGGGTTTTGAGGACTCCGTGAAGTACTTGGGGATAAACGTTTCTGCTAACATCCAGGACTATGTTCAACTTAGTTTACTCCCGGCCATTATGAAGATTAGATCTAAAATTAAAATATGGCATCGGTTTACTCTTTCGAGAGGAGATAGGGTCTCCTTGGTGAAAATGATAGTTCTTCCCCAATTGCTTTATGTTCTCCGAAACTCCCTGGTTTGGATAGAGGATACATTTTTTAAATTGATAGAGAAGATGATCAATGATTTGTTATGAGGAAGAAAGCGGGTAAGGCTGAAACTGGATTATTTTTCCAATAACATTTCATTTTCACAAGGGGTAACAGGAGAAACATTACCACACAATTTGTTACCCATTTTCTCCTGAATACAGTAAATGGAACCCCCAAGAAATAACCTATAAAAACCCTGTCCATAAAGGTATTAAGAGGTGGAGCAAGCAGTTCAACACCAGAAATGAACAGCTTTTTTTTTTCAGAAATGAATGTGCATTGCTCCATGCAAAGTGAGAATTACAAGTTTTCCACAGATTTGGCATTTCAGTGCCCAATATGTTGTATCCAGCGTGTGCCATCTGAGACACACCAAACACTTTAAAATGTTAGGTGGGTTCTACTGGGTACGGAAATGCCATATATGTGGATGTAAGCTGCTGTATGGGTACACTCCAGAGTTCGAAAGGGAAGGAGATTAATTTGGCTTTAGGAGCATAGTACCTGGACAGTGGAAATCCCAAATAAGTGACCACTTGTAGAAACTGCACCTCTTAAGTTATTTATAAAGGGATGGATTGAGAACTTTAACACCAGAGATACAATATTTTACAGAAAATAATGAGCTGGGAACAGTGCACAATGAAAATTGTAGGTTTTCCACAGGTACGGCATTTCACTGCCCAATATGTTATATCCAGCTGTTATATCCAGCTATACCCTTTAAATTGTTAGGCGACTTCTGCTGGGTACTGAAATGGGATAAATGTGGATGTAAACTACTTCTTGGATACACTACAGGGTTCAGAAAGGAAACACCACCTTTTGTTTTCTGCAGCACAGATTTTGACGGATTAGTTTACGGACTCCATGTTGCTTTCAAACAGCTTCTGGGGTACCACTATGGCCATTTTTTGACAACCATATGCTTATTTTCTCTCTATGGAGCTGTGTGAGGGTTTATTTTTTATGGGATGAGTTACCATCAATAGAGATGAGTGAATCAAAGCTGACAAAGTGGAATTCGATCTGAATTTCAGGATTTATTTGAATCTGAATTTCCTCACACTTTGTGATAACGAATCGCGTTTTTTCCTAAAATGGCTGATGCACAAGTTAGTACATGGAGCAACAAACTCTGGGAACAAGGGATCACCCACAATGCCATGCATGCAGCCAATCAGCAGCCAGCCCTGTGATGTCACAGCCCTATAAATAGCCTCAGCCATCTTGGATTCAGCCATTTTCCAGTGTACTTAGTGCAGGGAGAGACGTCAGCAGGAGCTAGGGACAGTGCTAGGAAAGACTTGAAAACTAATATTTTGCTCAATAGAAGTTCAGGGAAAGAGCTTTAGAAGTGTAAGGAAAAGAAAGGGAGGAATTATTGCACAGTTTTGAAGCAGAACAGGGTCCAATAGGGGAGTGTACAGCCTCGGTAATAGGAAAAATACTATTACACCTTGCTGCACTGACTGCGGATTCAAATTGCCATTATACTGCTGCTCATTTCAGGTTTGCAATAGATTATGCCTCTGTAATTTTAGCAAACCGTTCTTGTTATTGGGGACTTATTAGCCCTTGTGCGGTGCAGTTATATATATATATATATATATATATATATATATATATGTTCTAAAGCCTTTTTTTGTCGTGTATTAGTGAAAAAAAAGGGGGATTATTAGCTGTTGTGTGGTGAAGTGAGAAAATTACAGCCCTTTTTGGCATGTATTAATTTACTTTTTATTTACTTATTTGATCTAACAGTATGTCAGACAGAGAAGTAACAGGCCATGCACAGGGGAGGGGCACAGGCCTAAATGTTTCTGGCGCAGGCACAGGTCTCAGCAGAGTATTGGGGCATGGCAGCAGGAGTCGTAGCGAGAGGCCTGAGCTCCAAGTGTCAGCTAGCGGTTGTGTCTTGACCAGCAACCCAGCGTTTTTTTGAATGGTTGACTCGATCTTCGACTTCATCACAAGTGATATCAGACACCCCCAGCCAAGAGTTGGTGGGTTTGTCAGACCCAACCCTTAGTTGGCATGACCCAGGAGAAGGCCCTGTGCCCTCACCTGTCCTCAACCTTCCTCTGTCCTTTTCTGTTCCCTCAGCCAGAGAAGTACTATATGCTGTGGTCTCAGATCCATTATACAGCAAGGACGAGCTAGTAGAGGACAGTCAGCAGCTACTGCCCTGCCAAGATACGGAGTAGACAACCACTGCTTCCTCCGGTAGGCAAGCAAGTAGTGATGAGGAGAGTGGAGTGGGAACTGGTGTTGCTAGCGGTCAGGCTTCTAGGTTAAGAGACCGTTGAGGAGGACATCAGTGACGTGCAGACAGTAATTGATGATAATGTAGCCTTTCGCAATTGGGAGCCAGGTGACGAAGGGGCTTCATCATCATCTGGAGAAGAGGGTGACAGCTTGCACGGTGGAGCCAGCAAGTCGGTAGCGTGGCCGGGAATCAGAAGGGTGGCAGCAGTGGGAGGTCGGGAGCCAAACGTGCCCGGTGTAGACCACCTGCTTTGCAGGAGCCTACCGGCCCGGAAAGTAGTGGTGAATGGGTTCACGGAGGCAGTGGCAGTAGCAGTCAGGCAGTGCGGAGTGTTGGGGATAAAATCACTTACTTGGCGGTGTGGCAGTTTTTTGTTAAGCCGCTGGGGATGGTGAACATGGCCATTTGTCGAATCTATGGGCAGAAGGTGAAGCGTGGCCAGGGTGCCAATGTTGGCACATGGCCCTGCGTCAACATATGCAGCGTCACCATAAAGTGGCCTGGGAGAACCTTAGCTCCAATGTGGTGGTCCAGCCTGCCGCAGCAACCGCTGCATCACCCAGTGGCACGCACACGATTTCAGGCAGTCAAGGCTCTACCACCTCACCCGAAGGAAGCTGTCTGTCCTTCCCATGAATTATCCTCCTAGTCAGTCATTCTGTCATCAATCAATCACCGAAGCGATTGCCAAGAGACAACAGTTTGCGTGCACTCGTCCAACGGTGCAGAAGCTGAACGTGCTCCTGGCCAAGTTGCTGGTACTGCAGTCCCTACCTTTCCATGTGGTGGACTCTGCCCCTTTCAGAGAACTGATGGCTTGTGCTGAGCCGAGGTGGATAGTCCCAAGCCGTCATTTTTTTGCCAAAAAGGCAGTACTAGCCCTGCAAACATGTGTAGAACAAAAGGTGGGCAAGTCCTTGAGCCAGTTGGTGTCTTCCAAAGTGCACGGCAGCGCTGACATGTGGAGCTGTAACTACGGTCAAGGACAATATATGTCCTTTATGGCCCACAGGTTAAATGGGGTTCCTGCCCAGCCAAACCACCAACTTTGCCAGGTGACGCTGCCTCCACATTCTCACACCGTTGGTCCTGCAACAATGTCCGCCTCTGCCTTTTCATCCTCTACCGTGTCCTCAGCCTCCACTGCAGGAACAATTCACAGTGCCTCACCAGCATACCACATGAGCAGGGCACGGCGGTGTCACGCTGTTCTGCACCTAATTTGCCTGGGCGAATGGAGTCGCACAGGGAAGTAACTGCTCCGTGTCCTTTATCAAGAAATCGAATGCTGGCTTTCTCCCTGACAACTCAAAATCGGAACCATGGTGACCGACAACGGGAAGAACATGGTGTTGGCACTGCGTCAAGGAGGGCTGAGCCATGCGCCCTGAATGGCGCACGTGTTCAATCTGGTTGTCATGCAAACTTGAAATGAAACTTGGCATGCAATTCAGCCACTCGTACATAGTGATGGACGAACATAGGCGATCAAATGTTTGCGAACCGCAAGTTCGCAGCGGGCCCCTTTTACTTTAATGGCAGGCGAACCTGAAAAACCTTCAGGTCATATTTGCAGCCACCAAATACTTACTAGAAGTGCACAAATAGTCCCACAACATGGACAGTGACATACTAGAGGGGGAGCAACAACAACAATTCAAACAAAAAATATGTATTTTAATCAGGGGTCATTTTTATGGGTCTTAAAGGGAAATTCTCAAAAATGTGCCCTGCTGGAGCCTAGAAATATTTTATTTTAGGCCACGGGAGTATGGGCCCTAAAAATTAGGCATTCACCTGACATAAAATAAATTGTGATTATGTGGCTTGAGGTACATTATGCGGTTACTGAAAAACAATTTTACTGTAGACCGCTGGAGTACAGGCCCCAAACATTAAGCATTCACCGTACAGAAAAGATCAAGTGATTATGTGGCTGGAGGTATATTAGACGGTCATTGGATAACAATTTTACTGCAGGCCAGTGGAGTACAGGCACCAAACATTAGGCATTCACCGGACAGGAAAAGCCTTTTATACCGCTGTATTTACATAAGACAGGGACCATTCTTGGTTCTGATTGGTGGCGGATATGTGTGGACTGGCATGAGGAAATTCAATTAAACATAGTCGTCACAGGTGTTGAATTCCTCCAAGATCCATGCCTCATTCATTTTTAGAAATGTAAGGTAGTCCACACTGTTGTGAGCATGGCGAGTGCGCTTATTGGTCACGATCCCCCCTGCTGCGCTGAACGTCCTTTCAGACAGGACACTCGATGAGGGGCAGGCCAAGAGTTCCATGGCAAACTGTTCCAGCTCTGTCCACAGGTCAAGCCTGCACACCCAGTAGTCAATGGGTTCCTCACTTCTCAAAGCGTCCACATGGTCTGTTAACCTGATGTAGTCGGACAACTGTCAGTCTAGGCGTTCCCTGAGGCTGGATCCGGAGGGTGGCTGTCGATGGGTTGGCTGCAAGAATGATCCCATATCCGAAGTGACCAACACATCTTCAAACCGCCTTCTTTTTGCATGTGCAGTAGGATTGGTATCCATAATGGTTTCTCTGTGGGTGGAAATTCCTCTGCCAGGGCTTGCAACAGCAGAATGCAGCATCTCTCGCAGCAATGCCTGGAAATGCTGCATACTGACAGTCCTTTGTGATGCTGGTAACATGTCTGCCATTTTGTGTTTGTACCGGGGGTCTATGTACTGTAGGAGAGTACCCGGGGTGGTGGTAGACGGGAGGTACATGCCACCAGGGGTCCTGGCCCAGGTGGAGTAAGAGCCGGAAAAGTGCATTTTGCAGCGGTTATGCTGTTAACACAGCGGATCCAGGCCGGCTCTTACTGGGAGCAGGCAGATATGCGGGCAGGTGCCTGTCTCCCCACGGTCCAGGCCAGGTTTTGCAGGAAAGGGTTAAAACCCGACCAGCAACAAGGGTGTGGTGCGCAATGTGGAGCTTCTTTGCTCTCTGGCTGTGAGAGTGAGAAGTGGAGGTGAACTGGGCTGTGTGCTGAGGCCTGTAAAGGAGTGTGCAAGGAGTGTGCGGGAACCAGCAGCTGAAGCCAGGAGGGATCCGTGTTCCGTGGCTAGAAGCCGGACCCAGGGACTTACTTCACCAAGGAGAAAAAGGTGACATTACTCCTGGCTTTAAATAGACTTTGCTTTATGTGACGGAAACAGCCCTCAAGTAGCCTGCAGCAGGGACTTGCTGTGTTTGAACTATTATTTTGCTGTGTGTGACCACCCTCCCTATGAACTGCACCGTCTTTCACTTGTATGCACCGTGTGAAAAAACAAAGCATCGTGTTTTACACCAAGACCGGTCTGTGTTGCCTCTATACTGCACTCGATACCACTGCCTACCAGAGCGAATCCCCACAGTACGTTGACACCCAGTACAGGTCCTTGACCTTTATGCTTTTTATACGGGGGTACCTCTTCAAACACTGGAGCATGAAGGCCCCCATTTGCACTAAATTGGAAGCAGTGGAGTGCTCTGGCTACTGCTCATCACCCAGGAGAATGTCGTCCTCGGTCTCCTCCCCCCATCCACGGACAACACCAAGGATTCCGGAAAGGTTTAAAGCCTGCTATTCTTGCTCCTCCTCCTCCCTCCTGGCACCATCCTTCTCTGACTCCTCTTCAGCCTACTGCTGACTTGTCTCAGATGGAGTAGCCCCCCCCGGGAATTCATTCAGCATTGCGACTTCCTCATCTTCCAGCTCCTGCTCCTCGATGGCTTGATTAATGACACAACGCAATACACGGGGAAACCATAAGGTAAGATGTCACTGATGGCTGCGACTGGCCAGTTTGGTGATCTCATCAAATGGCCACAGAAGTTTGCTTGCATCGCGCATAAGCAGCCACTGGCGCGGTGAAAAGAAACCAAGCTCACAGAACCTGTCCTGCTGCAGAATTCGTAAGGTAGTCATTAACGCCACGTTGCTACTGGAGCAGCCTATCAAGCATATACAAGGTGGAGTTCCAGCGCGTCGGGCTGTCGCAAATCAGATGTCTGACGGGCGGTGGTGTCGCCGCTGAACGTTAGCAAGGGGATCCATGGCCGTGTAAGATCTTCTAAAATGGCCAGAGATTTTCCTGGCCTGCCGCAAGACATCTTTGACCCTGGGGTATTTGGCAACAAATCGCTGCACAACTAAGTTCAGGACGTGTGCCATGCATGGCACGTGTGTCATTTTGCCCTGTTTCAGCGCGCTCAGCAGATTGGCACCGTTGTCGCACACCACTTTACCACTTTACTGTCAAATTGAGTGGGGTTAGCCACGGATCGGCTTGTCAACGCAGAGCTGAAAGCAGTGCAGGACCGGTGTGGTTTTTGGTTTCCAGGCACAACAGCCACAGCACAGCATGGCAACCTCTCACCTGGCACGTCAAATAGATTCTGGTGAGCTAGGGGGTGCAGCGGAAGAGGCAGTAGCAGTGGAAAAGGAGGAGTCAGCCGAGGAGGAGACAGAGGATGGAGTAGGAGGAGGAGAAGAAGAGGCAGGCCTGCATGCAATCCATGGCGGTAACACAAAATCCACATGGGTGCCACGGGTTGCATGCTTGACAGCCATCAGAAGGTTCACCCAGTGGGTAGGAAAAGTTATGTACCTTCCCTGCCCGTGTTTGCTGGACCACGTGTCTGTGGTCAGATATATCTTGGCACTAAAACTGTGTGCCAGAGATAAATTCACTTGCCGTTGAACGTGGCCATATAGCTCCGGGATGCCCTTCTGGGAGAAATATTTCCTTCCGGGTACCTTCCATTGCGGTGTGCCAATGGCCACAAATTTTCTAAAGGCCTCTGAGTTCACCAATTTATATAGCAGTAGTTGACGGTGGTAGGTGGAGTTGAGGACAAATGGGAGGAGTGAAGAGAAGGTGAAGAGGCAGGACGTGGAGCGCCGGGAGTGTGGCTTTGTGGGTTCTGATGGTGTTGCTCCCACTGGGCTCGGTGATGAGAGGCTAGTTTCCTTCTTAAGGAGGTCGTCCCTAGGTGTTTGGCTTATTGCGACTTATGCGTTGACAGCAGCTGACACGTTAAAAAAAAGCCCACACTGCGGAGCCATGTGCCGGCATCCTGAGAGCGCCAGATGTGACCTTGCATGGTGGATGGCTCTCTCCAGATACATTTGCAGTCTGTTTTTTTTCTCCTGTGCACTGCGAGTTGTGCCTGCTTCTCCTCCTTCTGCTGTTCTGTCTTTCCCTCTGAACTCTCTTCCTCTTCCTCTCTTGGGGGCATCCTTGTGACATTCATCGACACATCATCATCGTCACCTTCACCACCACTGACATTAGAGATCTCGGAGTAGGCAGCAACAGCGGGGACCTCCGTCCCTGGGCTGTTCTGGGTACTGTCGTCGGACTGCTGGGAGGCAGCTGTTGCTACCTCCTCTTCCTGATCCAATGCGAAGAATGGCTGCGCATCGGTAAGGTCTGGTAATGGATGGTAAAATAATTACTCTGACGTTAGTGGAGGGGCTATGGTGGTGGTGATGGTGTCTTTGGGGGTACACACAGCAGAGAGTGAGGAGGGTGCAGATACAGAGGATTAGTAGGGTGCAGAAGCGGAAAGCTGAGTGAGCCCCTCAACCAACTCTGGTGCGTCCTTTGATGTAATCGCACACACCTTCTCCAACTTCCCACTTAGGCTCCTTTCTGGTGCACCTGCCCGACCCCTACTATACCTGCGGAATGGCCTACCTCTTCCTCTGCCTGTCATTTTTAAAATTATCCTGTTAAAAAGTCCTTATAGAAGAGCAGTATTTCTTGAAACAGGTATATTGCAGGCCTCAATCAATATTTGGTGGAAGCCGGAATATCAATCCCCTCTATTAGTAATTTGTGGAAACGGGTATATAGAACCCCTTAATGAGTAATTGCTGAAAGCAGGTATATCAACCCCATAATTAAAATATGGTGGAAGCTGGTCTATCGCATTCTTCAATCAATATTTGGTGGAAGCTGGTATATCAATTCCCTCTATCAGTATTTTGTGGAAACAGGTATATACAGTAGAACTCCTTAATGAGAATTTGCTGAAAGCTGGTATATCAAACCCCTTAATTAATATTTGGTGGTAGCCGGTCAATCGCAGGCCTCAATCAATATTTGCTGGAAGCCGGTATATCATTTCCCTCTATCAGTAATTTGTGGAAACAGGTATATAGAACCCCTTAATCAATATTTGGTGGAGGCGGTGTATCGCAGATCTCAATCAATATTTGGTGGTAGTTGGTATATCAATCCCCTTTATCAGTATTTTGTGGAAACAGGTGTATAGAACCACTTATTAAGTATTTGTTTAAAGGTGGTACATCAAACCCCTTAATCAATATTTGGTGGAAGCTGGTGTATCACAGGCCTCAATCAATATTTGGTGGAAGCTGGAATATCAATCCACTCTATCAGTATTTTATGGAAACAGGTATATAGAACCCCTTAATGAGTATTTGCTGGAAGTCGGTATATTAAACCCCTTAATATTGGGTGGAAGCTGGTGTATCGCAGGACTCAATCAGTATTTGGTGGAAGATGATATATCAATTCCCTCTATCAGTATTTTGTGGAAACAGGTATATAGAACCCCTTAATGAGTATTTGCTGGAAGCTGGTATATTAAACCCCTTAAATGGGTTCTGCAGTTATTTTAAACTGAAGATCTATCCTCTGGATAGATCATCATCATCTGATCATCGGAGATCCGACACCCAGGACCCCTGCCGATCAACTGTTTGAGAAGGCAGTGGCACTGACAGTAGCGCCGTGGCCTTCTCGCTGTTTACTGCAGGCCCGGTGACTAGAGTTGAGCGGACACCTGGATGTTCAGGTTCGAAGGGTTCCCTAACTTGACCCAAACTTGACCCGAAACCCCAGTGACCCGAAACTTTTGAGCACTAAAATGGCTGTAAAAATGTCAAGGAAAGGGCTAGAGGGCTGCAAATAGCATCAAAATGTGGTTAAGAGCATGACTAATGCTCTGCAAACAAATGTGGATAGGGAAATGATTTCAAATTAGTGTTGATTACGAATATTCGAATTTCAAATTTTTATCGCGAATATAGGTAATTCGAAAATTCGCGAATATTTCGAACATAGTGATATATATTTGCAATTTAGAATATTCCAGATTTTTTTTATTGCAAATTTTCATAATGCAAATTTTTATCGCAGATTTTTCAATGGCCGAGTAAAAACATCTTAAGAGTACTGTATTGTTATTTATCGTCACTACGTCCCCCAGTCGGGAGTGGGTAATTGCCGCACACCCTCTCCTGTGGGCCAATGACTCATTGGCCCACAAGCAAGAAGCAGGGAGGAATCATGACTGTAAATGGAAAAAATTATGAATATTCTAAAAAACTAATATATAGCACTATATCGAATGTATTTGTTTTTTAGAATATTCGGAATATTCCCCAAAAATTATATATATAGCGAATATTCGAAAAAAAAACAAATGTAGAGCAATTTAGCTTATAGAGTGCTATAATCTTTTGTGTCTACTAGTTGTAATTTTTTTCTCATCTGAAGTTCAGATTGGAAAAAAATTGCAACTATAAAAAAAAAAGATTATAGCACTAAATTAGCTAAATTGCTCTAAATTAGTTTTTTTCTAATATTGCCTGTATTGCTATATATTCTTGTTTTAGAATATTCCGAATATTCGAAAAAACAAATATATTCGAGATAGTGCTATGGCTCATTGGCCAGCAAGCAAGAAGCAAGGAGGAATCATGTTTTTGCTCGGCAATTGAAAAATTTGCTATATAAATTAGCATTATGAAAATTCGGATATTACGCAATCATTACCTTGTCGATTTCTTAAGTAAAAAAATCGTAGAATATAACAAATATTCGAATTTGCTAATATTCGCCAAATATTCTGCCA
Organism: Bufo gargarizans; assembly: GCF_014858855.1. NCBI lineage: Eukaryota > Metazoa > Chordata > Amphibia > Anura > Bufonidae > Bufo > Bufo gargarizans. Next base: position 10,120,375 of record NC_058084.1, on the reverse strand, counting down.
AATATTTGCGAAATATCGCGAATTTGAATATGACTACTGCCGCTCATCACTACTTTAAATAACATAAAATACGTAAAAATAAAAAATAATAATCTTGATCTAGGAGGACGAGGTTCATATGGTGTAGGAGGTTGAGGAGGCAGTGGATGTGGCGGTCTTGGTGGAAGCGGCGGTGGCGGAGGAGGTAGCCTACACTGCTTTTTTGGTTTTAAATTTTATTTTGATTTTTTTTTTATTAGGGTACACCCTAAAACATTGGGAAATATAACTTATGATAACCCCCTCCAGTCGTGCTAAACACACGTTCAGACAATACACTGGCTGCAGGGCAGGCCAGCACCTCCAAGGCGTAAAGGGCAAGCTCAGGCCATGTGCCCAATTTGGATACCCAGAAGTTGCAGGGGGCAGACCCATCAGTCAGTACGTGTAGGCGTGTGCAAACATACTTCCCCACCATGTCGCACGTCCCCATGATGTTCACGATCCAATTGGATATCTGCTCTATCAACTTTTAATGTTCTTTTCTGCGCCTACCATGTTGATCACAGTTAGCGGAGAATCAGGGTTCCACACCGGAGAGGGAGTGTGAGAAAGAGAGACCACGTCCAAGGGAGATCAATGGACGGAATTTAATTGTGATCGAGCGGAAATGTGGGTGAAGCTATTAAAACGGAAGAATTGAAGGAAAGGAGAGGGCGCGCGGCAATTACCCACTCCCGACTGTGGGAGGTAGTGACGATAAATAACAATACAGGACTCTTAAGATGCCCTGTTATTGGAATGATTAATAAAAAATTATAGGGAATGTCACTGGGGTATTTTGGATTTGGAAACATAAGACAGGAGAGGCCCTGCTGCCGCTTTGTTGACTCTAGCTAACTTCTGCCTGATCGCACGTCCCCGTGACGTCCACAATCCATTTGGATATCTTCTCTATCAACTTTCAATGTTTTTTTTTATGAGCCTACCATGTTGATCATGTTTATCGGTGAATCAAGGTTCCATGCCAGAGAGGGAGTGTGAGAAAGGGATACCACATCCAAGGGAGGTCAATGGCTGCAATGTGATCGAGCTGAAATATGGACAAGTTATTAAAGCAGAAGGATCGAATGAAAGGGCCAATTAAAGACAAATTTTACTAATTTAATTACATGTCACCTATGCAGAGCAGGGGTTTTTCATTGCCAGAAATGGGTTAATGTCACCGACCAATGGAACAGATCATTTTTTAAAAATTCGGTCCCTGTCACCTATGCAGAGTAGGGGTTCATTCACGGCAAAAATGGTAACCCAAGAATGTAACAGAAAAATTTGTAATATCTATTTTTATATGTAACAGACAAGTTAGTGAAATGTTATCTGTCTACTAGGTATAGCAGTGATATATCGCAGCTATAAATTGGTAAATTTCACAGGAAAATGTAACAGACAAATTAATGAAATGTTTTTACCTATCTACCTGGTACAGCTGGGGTATATCACACCAAAAAAGTGGTGAATTTCACCTGAATATGTAACAGACAAATTAGTGAAATGTTACCTGTCTACTCGGTAGAGCAGGGATATATCACAACGAAAAAGTGGTAAATTTCACCTGAAAATGTAACAGACAAATTTATGAAAGGACATAAAATAAAATACAAATAAAAACTTGATTTATGAGGTGGAGGTCCATATGGAGTAAGAGTTTGAGGAGTCGGTGAATGTAGAGGTGTAGATAGAAGCGGCGGTGGAGGAGGAAGAGGTAGCCAACACTGTTTTTTGGTTTTAATTTTATTTTTATTATTAGGGTACACTCCAAAAGAGTGTGAAATATTCAAAATACAACAATGAGCAAATGTGCTGTAGTATAACAATGGCTAGTTAAGGACGGTATACATGTCTATTCTGCACAAGGTACGGACAAGTCCTGAGGGATCCATGCCTGGTTCATTTTAATGAACGTGAGCTTGTCCACATTGGCTGTGGACAGGCGGCTGCACTTGTCTGTGATAACGCCCCCTGCCATGCTAAAAACACGTTCAGACAATACTAAAAACACGTTCAGACAATACACTGGCTGCAGGGCAAGCAACTAGGCAACCACCTTCATAAGGGCAAGCTCAAGCCATGTGCTTAATTTGGAGACCCAGAAGTTGAAGGGGGCAGACCCATCATTCAGTACGTGTAGGCGTGTGCACACATACTGCTCCACCATGTTGCTGAAATGCTCCCTCCTGCTAAGACGTTCCATATCAGCTGGTGGTGCTGGTTGTTATGGTGTGCTGACAAAGCTTTTCCACATTTCGGCAATGCTAACCCTGCCTTCTGAGGTGCTGGTGGTGCCCCAGCTGCGTTGGCGACCTCTTCCTCCTCCTCTGCCTTGGCCTTGAGCTTCCACTTTGCTCCAGCTGTCAGGTGGGAATGCCACCAGCAGCGCGTCTACCAGCGTGCGCTTGTACTCGCGCATCTCACGTTTACGCTCCAGTGACGGAATTAAGGACGGTTTGTTGTCCTTTTAACGGGGATCCAGCAGTGTGGCCACCCAGTAATCAGCACAAGTTAGAATGTGGGCGACTCGGCGGTCATTGCGGAGACACTGCAGCATGTAATCGCTCATGTGTGCCAGGCTGCCCAGAGGCAACAAAAAGCTGTCCTCTGTGGGATGTGTATCGTCTGTGTACTCTGTATCCCCCCAGCCATGCACCAGTGATGGCCATGAGCTGGTTTGGGTGCCACCCTGCTGTGAACACGGTTGCTCCTTATCCATCTCCCCCTCCTCATCCTCCACCTCGTCATCCTCCAGAACTGTGCCCTGGCTGGACAATTGTGTACCTGGCGTTTGTGGGTGCAGGAACCCACCCTCGGAGCCATTGTGAATGACTAGCCGGAAACCCTATGAGATGATCTCTCTTCCTCCTCCTCCTCCTGTTCCACATCCTCTTCAATCATCGCCAGCAGTGCTTTTTCCAGGAGGCATAGAAGTGGGATAGTAATGCTGAGAACAACGTTATCGGCACTGGCCATGTTGGTGGAGTACTCGAAAAAGGTGAACAAGGAACACAGGTCTCGCATGGAGGCCCAGTCATTGGTGGTGAAGTGTTGCTGTTCCACAGAGCGACTGGCCCGTGCGTGCTGCAGCTGAAACTCCACTATCGCCTGCTGCTGCTCACACAGTCTGGCCAGAATGTGCAAGGTGGAGTTCCACCTTGTGGGCACGTCGCATATGAGGCGGTGAGCGGAAAGGCCGAAGTTACTCTGCAGCACTGACAGGCGAGCAGCAGTAGGTTGAGAACGCCGAAAGCGCGCACAGACGGCACGCACTTCATGCAGCAGTTCTGACATATCGGGGTAATTTTTAAGGAACCTCTGCAACACCAAATTCATCACAAGCGCCATGCAAGGGATGTACGTCAAACCGGCTAGTCCCAGAGCTGATACGAGATTTCACCCATTATCACACACCACCAGGCCGTGCTTGAGGCTCACTGGCACTCATCAGTCTGTTGTTCAAGGCCCGTCCACAGCTCCTGCGCGGTGTGGGGTTTGTCCCCCAAACAGATACGTTTTAAAAACTGCCTGCTGTTGTTTACCCCTAGCTGTGCTAAAGTTGGTGGTAAAGGTGTTACGCTGACCGGATAAGGAGCCGGTAGAGGATGAGGAAGCAGAGTAGGAGGAGGAAGCAACAGGAGGAAAACTGAAGCGCCATGCAATCCTCGGTGGTGGAAGGACATGCGCCAAACTGCTATCTGCCTCATGTACAGCCGCCACTGCATTTACCCAGTGTGCTGTTATGGAGATATAACATTCCTGACCGTGCTTACTGATCCACGTAGTTAGGTGGACCTTGCCACCGATGGCGTTGCGCCGTGCACACCTGATTTTGTCCCCCACTTGGTTGTGCAGGGAAGGGATGGCACGCCTGGAAAAGTAGTGGCGGCTGGGCACAAGGTACTGTGGCTTTCAAAACTCTCCGTCTACACCAGACGGAATGACAGCATTTCAAATGACAGTCATTTTGAAATTCTGGCATTGAGGGACAGGAATCGTGGGTGGGTAGGGGGATATTTCCTCTTCCGCTCCAGTGTTTGGGAGATGGAGAGCTGAACGCTTCCGTGGGACATTGTGGAGATTCTTGGTGACCCAGATGGTGGTGTTGCTGGCAGATCCTCTGTTTTCGGGGTGGCAGGTGGCACTGTCACTCCAAAGGTGGATGAAGAGGCCGAAACTGCAGCAGAAGAGGAAGCAGGAGAAGTCAGAGACTTTTCTTGGTTTTTGAGGTGTCTACTCCACTGCAGCTTGTGCTTTGCACTTAGATGCCTGGTCATGCAGGTTGTGCTCAGGTTGAGAACGTTTATGCCTCGCTTCAGGCTCTGATTGCACAGCGTGCAAACGACTCGTGTCTTGTCGTCAGCACATTGTCTGAAGAACTGCCACACCAGGGAACTCCTTGGAGTTGGCTTTGGTGTGCTCGGTCCATTGCTGCAGTGGTTAGTAGTAGGTGTACTGTCTAGGGGATGGCCGCTCCGCTTTTGCACCCTGCTCCCTCTTCTGCTGCGCTGTTGGCTCTGTGCAACCACCGCCTCTTCCTCCAAACTACACAGGTCACTCGCATGACCTTGATTCCATGTGGGGTCGAGGACCTCATCGTCCTTCACATCATCTTCCACCTAGTCTTCACTCCTGCCCTGCTTGTCGGTCTGCACACTTTCAAATGCCACAACAGTTGGCACCTGTGTTTCGTCATCATCCGAGACGTGCTGCGATGGTCCTCCCATGTTCTTATCTTGAAACATAAGTGGTTGGGCATCGGTGCACTCAATCTCTTTCACTTCTGGGGCAGGGCTAGGTGGATGGCCCTGGGAAACCCTGCTAGCACAGTCATCAAAAAGCCAAAGAGACTGCTGCATGACTTGGGGCTCAGACTGCTTGGTTGATTTGCAAGGCGGTGAGGTGATAGACTGATAGACATCGGCTGCAGGTGCCAACTCTGATCTTTTAGCTGGAGACTCGGTGGGAGACAATGTAAAGGAACTGGAGGCACTGTCAGCAACCCAATCTACTATCGCCTGTACTTGTTCTGGCCTCACCATTCGTAGAGCCGCATTAGGCCCGACCAAATACCTCTCAAGGTTCTGTAGCCTACTCGCGCCTGAGGAAGGTGTTTTACTTGTACATGTAGATGGCACAGATCGACCGTGTCCTCTCCCTGCAACAGGAGCTCCACCAGCAGCACAACGACCGGGGCCAAGTCCCTTATTTGACGTTCTCCTCATATTTCTCAAATGTAGGATCTTGCCCAAAATGGGTGGGGGGTTTTTTAATAGCAGAAAATAACAACAGTATCTAAAGGGTGTATCTCACAATGAAATATGCAGCAAAGGCTACAACAATAAAGCTTTTTGCCCAAAATAGTTGTTTCTTTTTAAAGCAGAATAGCACAGCAGTGTCTAAAGCATGTATCTCACACTGACAGATACAGACAAGGGCGCAAATTAAGTATTTTGCCCTAAATGGGTGTTTTTTGAATAACAGAATACAACAGCAGTAGATAACGCTTTAATTTCACACGTACAGATGTAGCAAGGGCTGTAAAATTTAGTATTTGCCCAAAAAGCATGTTTTTTTAAATCCCAGAATATTATAGTTGTATTTCTAGCTTAAATTGCACACTGACTAATGCGGCAGAGGTCCCAGATGGGGTTTTTTAAAACCCATAATATTATTGAAGTATTTCAAGCTTGTTTTTAACAATCACAGATGCAGCAAAGGCTGCAATATTAAGTACTTTGACCAAAATGTTTTGTTTTTTTTACTAACAGAATATGACAGCAGTATATAACGCTTGAATTTCACACTGACAGATGTAGCAAGGGCTGTAAAATTGAGTATTTGCCCAAAAAGCATGTTTTTTTAAATCCCAGAATATTATAGCTGTATTTCTAGCTTAAATTGCACACTGACTAATGCAACAGAGGCCCCACATGGAGGGCATTGCCAAAAATGGGTGTTTTTTAAAACCCAGAAAAGTATTGAAGTATTTCAAGCTTGTTTTTAACAATCACAGATGCAGCAAAGGCTGCAATATTAAGTATTTTGCCCAAAAAGGGTCTTTTTGTTAAAACCCAGAAAATTATAGCTGTATTTCTAGCTTAAATTGCATACTGACTAATGCTGCAAATGCACCAGATGTAGGATATTGCCTAAAAATAAAAATAAAAATTAAACCCAGATTATTATTGCAGTTTTTCAAGCTTGGATTTGAATGTCACAAAAGCACAGATCCTGCGCTGGTGCACTGAGCTTGCATAAAATGGCCGCCGCCTCCCACCTAACTAACAGACGGATAAAAGTTATTTTTCTGTGTCACTGGGCTCAGGGCAGGCTAAAAAGATTGTGCACTGCACCCACAAAACTAAATCTAGGTAGATCGCTGAGTTAACAAGCACTTTTGATTAAAGATTCTTTCTTATTCTCTCCCTCACAGCAGCAGCATCCTCTCCTTACACTAGTAACAGCAGAGTGACGTGCAGCGCTACGTGACTCCAGCTTATATAGAGGCGGGGTCACATGCTGCACTGGCCAATCACAGCCATGCCATTAGTAGGTATTGCTGTGATGGCTTCTAATGGCACAGAGTTAAACTCTTGTTGATTGGCTGCTCTGCAGCCTTTCAAAAAGGGCCATAAAATAGCCGAACACCGAACCCAAACTTTTACTGAAATGTTTGTGTTCGGGTCCGGGGTCCAAAAATCCTAAAGTTCGGTACGAACCCGAACTTTACAGTTAGGGTTCGCTCAACCCTACCAGCGATGTCACGACTAGTATCAATGGCCTCGGCATGGCTAAGCTTCATTTAAGTTAACAAAGCTTAGCCCCACCCATGCCGTTGATACTAGTCTACTACTGTCAGCGCCACTGCCTTCTCAAACAGATGATCGGCAGGGGTCCCGGGTGTCGGACCCCAGCCAATCAGATGCTGATGATCTATCCAGTGGATTGATCATCAGTTTAAAAAAAACTGCACAACCCCTTCAATCAATATTTGGTGGAAGCTAGTGTATCGCAGGCCTTAATCAGTATTTTATGGAAGCAGGTCTATCGCATCCTTTAATTAGTTTTTTTGGGGGCAACAGGCATATCACACCAGTTGTGATTAGTTAAGGCCAATAAAAAAATGGGTTATTCACTTTAGAAAAAAGATGACTGAGGGGAGATCTAATTACTATGTATAAATATATCAGGGGTCAGTACAGAGATCTCTCCCATCATCTATTTATCCCCAGGACTGTGACTGTGACGAGGGGACATCCTCTGCGTCTGGAGGAAAGAAGGTTTGTACACAAACATAGAAGAGGATTCTTTACAGTAAGAGCAGTGAGACTATGGAGCTCTCTGCCTGAGGAGGTGGTGATGGTGAGTGCAATAAAGGAATTCAAGAGGGGCCTGGATGTATTTCTGGAGCGTAATAATATTACAGGCTATAGCTACTGGAGAGGGGTCGTTGATCCAGGGAGTTATTCTGATTGCCTGATTGGAGTTGGGAAGGAATTTTTTCCCCCCCCTAAAGTGGGGAAAATTTGCTTATTTTTTGCCTTCCTCTGGATCAACTTGCAGGATGACAGGCCAAACTAGATGGACAAATGTCTTTTTTCGGCCTTATGTACTATGTTACTATGTTACTATTCCAATAGCATTTCTCCCTCTATCTAGCTGCGGTATCTCAACAGAACTGCACAAAACTGCTGCACAATACAAATGCACTATAATATACTTTTCTTTGTTAGAAGGTATATTATATCACACCCCTCAGTATATCACACCTATCGATAGCACACCTATATTATTCCTTAAAAGGACTTTTGTGGCCCTATTAGCTAGTGTTTGGTGTCCCTAACAGCCTGTCCCTGCTCCACACAGCAACCTCTCCCTACACTGGCAAAAAACATAATGTAAAATGGCTGCCAGATTGGGTTTATTTATAAGGTAGGGGGTATGTCCATGTGCTGAAATGTCTTAATTGGATGTCCTGTCCACCTGATGGATGTGTCATGGGTCAAAGTTCGGCAATAAAGAAGTTCCGGGCTACTGTTTCTGTTTGCCTGCCCAGAAATCCATGGGGTCAGAGAATATGGTATGCACCAGAGAGTGGTCAAAGTTTAGGTAGCCCTGAACTTTGGCGGTAGCTGTTGGCTCGCTGACTGGCCTCAGCCTAGAACGGCATGGAAAAACTGCTCCCTCATGTTGAGGAGAAACTGGCTGCTGATACTGCTGCTGTTGTTTCTGCTGCTCATGGTGGCAGGAGAGGGCGACTCTGTGGGGGGCGTAGAGGAGCCTCCCTTCCAGACACGATAATAGCTGGCGCCTGCTTTCCTAAGCTGTGGCAAGCTGTTTACGCAGTGTTTCCTGCTAATAATGTAATTTGTCCTCCATTTCTGCAAGAGGAAAACATTCCCCAGTTTTTTGCCTTGGTAGCAAGGGTCTAAAAGAATGGCAGCGACCATTAGACTACTTGATGTCAACCATACACCTGTCACTGCATAAGAGGGCATACAAGTTACCATTCTGGCCAGTGTGCCTGATGAGCCAGTTCTTTTCAGCCCTGCCCCCCGCTGAGATGAATGGGTGTCTTGGCCGGTGCCATCCTCATCATCATCCTCTTGCTCCTCTACCCCCGACTCTTCCTCCTTCTCTTGCAGTAGCAGCTCCTCATCCTCATCTTCATCCTCCTCCTCTATGGCAGATTCCCTTTGTGTGTCCCCAACAGCTATATGACGGACAGTAAGATGCATCAGCTGCTCTTCTTTCGCTGTGTTCCCCTGCTACATGATCGTCAGGGTCTGTTTTAAGATAAATATGCGAGGGATGACATTTTTCATGCCACAGTTGTCCCTGCTGACAAACTTTGTGGCCTCTTTGAAGTGCTTCAGCACCAAACAGGCGTTTCGAATGAGCTCCTACTTTCTGACCTTGAAGCAAGACATGCTCCTTGCTACTGAGGCTGTCTGGTGCATGACAAAACCATTCATGGCTTTCCGCTGCTCGTACAGACGCTCGAGCACATGCAATGTCGAATTCCAGCGAGTTGGCATGTAGCGGACTAAGCTGTGTAGCAACAGGTCATTCTGTTGCTGCAGGTCTAGGAGAGCGTACTTCACTATGTAAAAATGGCTGAAGTGCTTGGACAGTCTCCTGGACTTTGCCTGCACTTTGAGCAAGACAGTATAGTTATCAAGAAAGTGTTGTACTACTAGGTTGGTGATGTGCTCCAATGCAGAGAGCATGTGTTATTTCTCCCAGATTCAGAGTGGCCACAATGTTGCGCCCATTATCTCTGACCACGTGGCCCACTTCGAGTCAACGGGGTCACAGCCAGCCTTATTACACCTTAGGACCAGGCCATTTTTTGCAAATCTGACCAGTGTCACTTTAAGTGCTGATAACTTTAAAACGCTTTGACTTATCCAGGCCGTTCTGAGATTGTTTTTTCGTCACATATTGTACTTCATGACACTGGTAAAATGAATTCAAAAAAAATATTTAGCAATTTGCAAATTTCAAAGTTTCAGTTTCTCTACTTCTGTAATACATAGTAATACCCCTAAAAATAGTTATTACTTTACATTCCCCATATGTCTACTTCATGTTTGAATTATTTTGGGAATGATATTTTATTTTTTGGGGATGTTACAAGGCTTAGAAGTTTAGAAGCAAATCTTAAAATTTTTCAGAAATTTACAAAAACCCAATTTTTAGGGACCACTACAGCTCTGAAGTCACTTTGTGAGGCTTACATAATAGAAACCACCCAAAAATGACCCCATTCTAAGAACTACACCCCTCAAGGTATTCAAAACTGATTTTACAAACTTAGTTAACCCTTTAGGTGTTGCACAAGAGTTATTGGCAAATGGGGATGAAATTTGAGAATTTCATTTTTTTGCCTAATTTTCAATTTTAACCCATTTTTTTCCAGTAACAAAGCAAGGGTTAACAGCCAAACAAGACTGTATCTTTATTGCCCTGACTCTGCCGTTTACAGAAACACCCCATATGTGGCCGTAAACTACTGTACGGCCACACAGCGGGGCGTAGAGTGAAAGGTGCGCCATATGGTTTTTGGAAGCCAGATTTTGCTGGACTGTTTTTTTGACACCATGTCCCATTTGAAGCCCCCCTAATGCAACCCTAGAGTAGAAACTCCATAAAAGTGACCCCATCTAAGAAACTACACCCCTCAAGTTATTCAAAACTGATTGTACATACGTTTTTAACCCTTTAGGTGTTGCACAAGATTTAATGGAAAATAGAGATACAATTTCCAAATTTCACTTTTTTGGCAGATTTTCCATTTTAATATTTTTTTTCCAGTTACAAAGCAAGGGTTAACAGCCAAACAAAACTCATTATTTATGGCCCTAATTCTGTAGTTTACAGAAACACCCCATATGTGGTCGTAAACTGCTGTACGGGCACACGGCAGGGCGCAGAAGGAAAGGAATGCTATACGGTTTTTGGAATGTGGATTTTGCTGGACTGTTTGTTTTTTACACCATGTCCCATTTGAAGCCCCCCTGATGCACCCCTAGAGTAGAAACTCTAAAAAAAGTGACCCTATTTTAGAAACTACGGGATAGGGTGGCAGTGTTGTTGGTACTAGTTTAGGGTACATATGATTTTTGGTTGCTCTATATTACACTTTTTGTGCGGCAAAGTAACAAGAAATACCTTTTTGGCATTTTTTTTTTTGTTATTTACAACATTCATCTGACAGCTTAGATCATGTGGTAATTTTATAGAGCAGGTTGTCACGGACGCAGCGATACCTAATATGTATACAATTTTTTTTATTTATGTAAGTTTTACACAATGATTTCATTTTTAAAACAAAAAAAGTTTTAGTTTCTCCATAGTCTAAGAGCCATAGTGTTTTCAGTTTTTGGGCGATTATCTTAAGTAGGGTCTCATTTTCTGCGGGATAAGATAACGGTTTGATTTGCACTATTTTGGGGTGCATATGATTTTTTGATCGCTTGCTATTACACTTTTTGTGACGTAAGATGACAAAAAATTGCTTTTTTTACACCGTTTTTATTTTTTTACGGTGGTCACCTGAGGGGTTAGGTCATGTGATATTTTTATATAGCCGGTCGATACGGACGCGGCAATTCCTAATATGTATACTTTTTTTTTATTTATGTAAGTTTTACACAATGATTTCATTTTTGAAACAAAAAAAATGATGTTTTAGTGTTTCCATAGTTTTTTAAGTTTTTGGGCGATTATCTTAAGTAGGGTCTCATTTTTTGCGGGATGAGATGACGGTTTGATTGTTACAATTTTGGCGTACATGCGACTTTTTGATCACTTTTATTACCTTTTTTGGGGAAGTAAGGTGGGCAAAATTTTAATTTCATCATAGTTTTTAATTTTTTATTTTTATGGCGTTCACCGTTCGGGTAAAGTAACATGACCGTTTTATATATCAGGTCATTACGGACGCGGCGATACCAAATATGTGTAGGGAATTTAATTTTTTTCATTTTTAATCAGTGATAAATGTGTTTTTTGATTTTTACCTTTTTTTCACTTTTTTTTTACCCAGACCCACTTGGTTCTTGAAGATCCAGTGAGTCTGATGTCTGTATAATACAGTACAGTACAATATATAGTACTGTACTGTATTTTACTTGCACTGAACAGATCTATGTCTTTAGCATAGATCTGTTCAGCACCATGGACTGCAGGACGCCTGAGCAGGCGTCCTGTTGCCATGGGAACCTTCCCCGTCTGCCACAACTTCGCAGACGGGGAAGGGTGAGGACGGGGCTTCGGGGGGCTGTCTGGGGGCTCTCTCCCTCTCCCATCAAAGGCACAGTAGCCCCCCGATCGGAGAGGGAGGGAGCTCCCTGCGCTGTTAACCTTTTCCATACAGCGGTCCATACGGACCGCTGTATGGAAAGGGTTAAACGGCTGACATCGCATCAGCGAAATTGATTTAGGCCTAAATTCGTTATCACTCCCAGGTAAGTAGTTGCCATAGCCTGTCTATTGGTGTAGTGATCACCTATATGCTGATTTAATTCATTTGAACCCACCAATTTTTTTTTTATTCCAACCATATGGAAATAGAATAAACAGAAACCAACAACTGAGGCCTGAGGCTCAATTTCAAGCTATCACGCACAGGTATGTAGTTGCCCTAGGGAAGAATTATTCCCTATTGCTACTACCAAGGCCTTACCTTCACTTCCGTACACCCGAGGTGGAACATCTACATCATCACAAAATAAGGGGGAGCTGGATATTTCCATTATCTATGTAGTTGCCCTAGCCTGTGTATTGGTGTACTGATCACCTACAGTATATGCTGGTTTAATTAAATTTAACCCCCCTAAAAACAATTGGAACTGAATGTGTGTGGCGATAATAAACAGATTTAGCCCTAATATTTTGTTCTCAATCACAGATGTATACGTTTTTTCAAACATAAAATAATAATAAAAAAAATAAAAAACTATTAAAGGGGTTCTGCAGTTTTTCTTTCTAAGGATCTATCTTCTAGATAGATCCTCTGGATAGTGGGAAACAGCAAGAAAGCCACGGTACTATTGCAGCGCCGCTGCCTTCTCAAACAGCTGATCGGTGGGGTAGCGAGGGTCGGTCCCCCGCCGATCAGATGCTGATGATCTATCCAGAGGATAGATCATCAGAAGGAAAAAACTGCAGAATCCCTTAAAATATGTGAGATGACCTTACACAGAGTTCTCACTAGTATTCTATATGCTAAGGTAGATTGATGGTAGAACGTGTGTTGTACAGTATTAGCTTATTCCACCCCCCTAAAAAAAAGGGAGTTCTGTAAAAATTGGAAAAACTAAAGAAAAGATGTCCTTGGCGGAGCTAGCCGCGAGCCGAGATGGACGCCTGATCCCAGAGCTCCTCACAGACGCAGCTGCTTTTTCGGCATAACGGGCGATTTTACCCCCTAACATGGTGAAGCCTAACAAGGACAGAAGTGACACAGCTTCGGGCACACATAAGACATGCCATACCCAGTCGGAGATGGATCGTTTCCTTAAAGAGAGGAGTTTCTCTCCGGCACACAGAGCTAAGATGGCGCCGGAAGGAGCCAGAGCTGCCGCGCAGACCGAATATTCGGATGGAGAGAGTTCCTGTGCTATGTCGGAGGGAGCGGAGTCCTTGGATCTCCCACTATCTAGGGCCTTCTTCGAGAAAACGCTGTATAAGGCGCTGCAACCCCTGCACAAGGATATCTCGGACATAAAAACAGAGGTAATGGAAATTGGGGGACGCGTCATGGCGCTAGAAGAAACACAGGCGGCTATAGTGACACACGGGGAGGCCATTCGTAAGGTCCTGCAGGGCCATAACTCATCCATTACTTCTGCTCTTCTCCACTTAGAAGACCAGGAGAATAGAAGCAGACGGAAGAATATCCGCATAAGAGGAGTGCCTGAGGACGTTCCCCCTGGGGAGATCACAAATGCGGTCACCGCCATTTTTGCCTCGTTAGTGGGAGAAGATAAAGCTTCCCAGATAATAATTGAGTGGGCCCATAGAGCCCTGAGGCCAAAACCGTCTGAAAATGGCCCCCTTAGGGACATAATCTGTGGACTTTTGAATTACTTGGACACAGCCGCCATTTTAAAAGCAGCAAGGGAAATCAAGGATGTCACATACAACAGGGCCCGCCTGCAATTTTACCAGGATTTAGCATCTAGCACCCTGGCAAAGAGAAGGGCACTGAAACCCGTTACTGAAGCGCTTAGATCGCATAAACTTCCAGTTAGATGGCTATTTCCTTTTGGCCTGGCCACCTCCAAAGCTGGCCAGCAGATTGTCATCAGATCACCACAGGACTTGGCAGATGCTTGGGACAAACTAGGTATTGCTCCTGTGGAGGTCCAACCATGGATGCCATTGCCTGAGGACCTGGATATACCTAATTTGCCTGAAATACCAACGTGGCAGGTGGTCAAGAAGCCAAAGTCCCCGAAGAACCGGAAGACTATTTGAAGAAGCCGGGGGACTTCTCTGATTCCTTCATAGGAAGTTCTATAGGTCGTCTGGTAATGCAGACCACAAAGGGTCATTTGACGACCATCTGTATGTAACTGTTCTATTTGTTCCAGCTTAACAGTTATATATACATACTCCATGCCATTTATCTGTTCTCTTTTCAAGATTCTCCTGCTAACATGCAGTTGCTTCCTGGATCACTGGTCATCAGCATACAATGGTGGGTGATCCCGGGACCACATATGCGTCTTCTCTTACTGATGTTCAAACCTATCTGTCAGAGCCTATAAGTACACATAATGCTTTATCTCCTTGTAGGATCTACCTGTATTTGTCTCCATGTACTCCCCGCCCGTTATGCAATGAGGTGTAATACTTGATTTATACAATATGCAGCCAGTCTTGATGCCAAAGATTCTCCTTCCCTCCCAGAAGAGGTGGGGTGTTTCCGCGGGATGGTCATGCTCTCCTCCCTACTATGTTGGGGGTGGCATGGTCGGACTCGGTGAAACGCCAACACCTCAATTACTAATCATATCTCATGATTTTGCACACTCCTGGTTCTTTGTAATAGTTCTTTGTAAAAACTGTTATTCCCTTGTTCTTAAGCTCTATAAGGCCTATGGTAAGCATATGTTCCCACTGGTCCTGCTGTAGTATGGCTAACTTAAATGTACTGTCCCATAATGTGAATGGGCTGAATGCCCCCCAGAAAAGAAGACAGATTCTCAATATGTTATACAAACAAAAGGCGGATATTGTCTTGTGGCAGGAGACATATTTCCGCCATAGCCGCATCCCCTCTTTACCCACGTACAAATATTCCCAATGGTTCCAAGCTACACACTCCTCAGCCTCTAGGGGTGTATCCATAGCCATTAGCCCCTCGATTCCCTTCCGCCTGGTTAAATCCTACATTGACCCGGATGGCCGCCTGCTTATAATTCAGGGTACTATTTTTAATTTTAAGATCACCATAGCAAATGTTTATGCCCCCAATTCTCGCCAAATCCCATGGTTGATTAAAACTCTCAAAAGGATTAAGGACTTCTCTGAGGGTAGGTAGTGATTTTAATATCTCACTGGACGTCTCCACCAATAAATCTACTAAACTAGCTAGAAAACAGATGGTGAGACTGATGCTGGCTATGGCGGAGTTACACCTGATTGACGTTTGGAGGACTATACATCCCTCAGAGAAGGACTTCACATTCTTTTCACAGGTCCATAATTCATACAGCAGGATAGATTACCTATTCTTACCAGATTCCCATACACAATGTGTAAAAAGTGCAGAGATAGGGAATTTGGTGGTGTCGGATCATGCTCCCATGATGACTCTCTCCCTCCAGTGCCTTCCGCACAAGGCCTGGTCGTGGAGACTGAACACCACACTTTTGGAATCACAGTGCCATATGGATACAATCAGAGAAAAACTAGAAAATTACTTCAGATTTAATGTCAACCCTGAAACTACTACTCCAATACTCTGGGAGGCCCATAAGGCCTATATCAGGGGTGAGCTGATAGCTTTGGGTTCGTAAGGTAAAAAGAAATCTACTAAAGAGCTGATGTCGTTACTCTCCCAAATACAAACACAAGAAAAATTGCATAAACTATCACACTCTGAAGTTCATAAAGAAGCTCTGGTGATTCTGAGACGCAAGGTTAAGGATCTCCTCAATCTTAAAGAGGCCAAATCCCTTTTACGCTTGAAGAGTAAAATCTATGAACATGGGGATAAGGGAAACAAAATGATGGCACACTTAATTAAAAAGAGGAGGGAGAAAACCTTTATTTCTTCTATCAAACCTGAACCCTCCTTGAGAGTAACCTTCACTCCCCTCATTGCCAAAGCCTTCCAGTCATTCTATTCTAATCTCTATGAGCTCCCTTTACCAGATGCAGATTTAGATTCCCCTGGGAAGACCAATCTAGACCTCATAGAGGAATTTCTGTCCTCAATTAATTCCCCCTCTCTTTCAGATGAGGACCGACAGCTGCTTCTTAAGCCTTTTTCCATTTCAGAGGTTGACAAAGTTCTCAGCACTATCCCCATAGGGAAAAGCCCAGGACCTGACGGTCTCCCTATCATTTATTACAAGAAATTCAAAAAGCAATTACTTCCACATTTCAGTAACCTGTGCAATTCATTGTTGGGGGGTTCACCTTTGGCTCCCCAGGCCTTGAGGGCACATATTACTATCTTGCATAAAGAGGGTAAGGATCCTGAGGAATGTGGAAGCTACAGGCCCATCTCACTACTCAATTGCGACTTGAAATGGTGGTCTAAATTATTAGCATACAGGATATCCCCATTGCTTAATAAATTGATTGACCCTGAGCAAGTAGGGTTTGTCCCGGGAAGAGAAGGGAAACATAATATCTGGAGGTTAATACACTTAATTCATAATGCCCAAATTACAAATACACCCATGTTATTATTGGGAACTGATGCGGAGAAGGCATTCGACAGAGTCAACTGGGATTTCATGAAGGCCACTTTATTGAAATTAGGTTTCCCCACAGTATTCGTTTCAGCCATCTTCTCACTGTACTCTTGTCCTACAGCACAAGTTTTGGTGAATGGAGCTCTGTCGGATGCCTTCCCTATCAAGAATGGGACCAGACAGGGGTGCCCCCTTTCCCCCTCCCTCTTTATTCTGTGTCTAGAAATGTTCCTACTCAAAATTAGACAATCAGACAAGATACGGGGCGTTTCCCTGGGTAAATATCATCATCGATCCACAGCATTTGCTGATGATCTTTTAATAGTTATCTCCAACCCTGAAGAAGCATTGCCCGCCATTATATCCTTATTCGACAAATATAGTGTAGTGTCCAATTTCAAGATCAACTTCTCCAAATCAGAGGCACTCCCAATCAATGTCCCCAACAATGTCCTAGCCATTCTTAAAAGATCCTCTACGTTTAAATGGCCCGCTACTTCAATTAAGTTTTTAGGGGTTAATGTCCCTGCTAACCTAAACCTCTTGTTTAGACTTAATTATATGCCCCTACTATCTAAAATTAGATCCTTCATCTCCTCTTTAAAAGTACCCTATATGTCCTGGTTTGGGAGGAAGAATCTTCTCTCCACATTTGTACTACCCCAACTGCTATATTTATTCCAGGCCCTCCCGATACATATCCCTACTTCCTTCTATACTCAGATCAGGACCATATTCACATCCTTACTATGGAATACTAAAAGGCCTAGATTAGCTTACTCACTCCTTTCTCAGAAAAAGCATAAAGGTGGTATATCCTAGCTAAATGGGCACTCCTAACAAACGACAAAATAAATGCTCCTTATTTGGATATAGAACGGACTTTGTTGGGAATTCATAGGAACGCTATTTTGTGGTCCCGGGAAGTTCCTCTCTCTCTTTGTCCGGAGATGAGCTTGCTGACCAAAAGCATGCTTGTCAGTCATCGCAATTCCCCCGTAGCTCCACCCAAGGGGTTTAATATATCTAAATTGGCCCCACTAGATGTTCTCCCTTATCTCTTTAATAGGATTGGAGGGAGGGACGAGAGTTGGTGGCACTCTTTAAGAGGTATCAGAATAGGTGAGGTAATGGAGCTTAACCACTTTCTTCTTCTGGAAGAAATCCATGCCAAATTAGGTAAAAAACCTCCTACCCCAATTCAAATGTGGGATTTCAGAAACATCTGTAAGAAACTCGAGAAAGATCAGGAATGTAAGTTTTCTGAACCCACGTGGCTAGAAAATCTTTCTATACTACCAAAACCCTTGAAAAAGTCACTTTCTTTTTCATACAACAACCTTCTAAATAGGTCCAGTAGACCCAAACCTTATTTCCTACGACAATAGGAAAAAAGAGTTAGGGAGATGCTTCTCTGATACTGAAACTTCTTATATTTTATCACATGCAGCTGGGGTCTCCACATGTGTTTGCTTTCAGGAGAACTCTTATAAAACTATCACGAGGTAGTATAGGACCCTAGAGTACTTATTTCTCATAGGTCTCTCTCCCAATAATAAATGTTGGAGGTGCCATGCAGAAGTGGGATCTATGATCCATATTTGGTGGTCACAGTGGCGGATCCAGAGCCTGGTCTCGGGAGGGGCACTTTCAGATTATTTTCTGTTCGCCGCCACAAAACAATGGTGCTTATAGAACAGACTACACAGTGTAGGCTATATGTGTATAACAAACATATTTCACATGAAAACTTACAGTTACTTGGCTTGGTCCTTGGGGATCTCAGACGCCACTTCCACACTTTGGCCGGGGGCTCGGCGGAGCTGATGTTGTGTTTTATCCTAATGAGAAAGATTTCATAATAAGGATTTGGAGAATGGGCAGAGGAATAGCAGAGCAGGGAGAGGCTGGTGCTGCTACTAGGGGGTCATACCATGGGGGGTAATAAAGCCCACCATAATGCCTCCCAGTAGAAATAATTCTCCTTATAATGTGACAGTGCAAAAAATGCCCCCTTGTAATGCCCCCAGTTGAGCTAATGTCCCCATAGTGCCCCCATAATGTGCCAGTATAAAATACCCCTATATAGTGCCCCTAGTAAATGACCCCATAGTGCTCCTCTCCCCCTCCTAGTGCCCCCCATATTGTACCAGTATAAAATGCTCCAGTAGATGCCCTCAGTGTCCCCCATAATTTGCAAGTATAAAATACCCCTTCTTAGTGCCCCCCGTAGATGACCCCATAGTACTCCCCTCCCCCCTTCCCCATAGTACCCACCATAATGTGTCCCAGTATAAAATTGTACTGTACAGAGCGCCCATATAAAATACCCCTTCTTTGTGGCCTCAGTAGATGCCCCTATAGTGCCCCCAATCATGTGCCAGTATTAACAGCCCCCCCCCCTGTGCCAGTAATAATAGCCCCCTATGCCAGTATTAGCAGCCCCCCTGTGCCAGTAATAGCAGCCCCCAGTAATAACAGACCCCCTGTGCCAGTAATAACAGCCCCCAGTAATAACAGCCCTTCTGTGCCAGTAATAACAGCCCCCAGTAATAACAGCCCCCTTTGCCAGTAATAACAGCCACCAGGTGCCAGTAATAACAGCCCCCAGGTGCCAGTAATAACAGCCCCCCCTTTGCCAGTAATAACAGCCCCCCTGCGATGCAGGCCTCCTCTGGCCGCCAGCTCGGGGGGGGGGGCAATTGCCCCGTTGCCCCCCCCCCCTCGATCCGCCACTGGGTGGTCATGCCCACTATTAACAAAATTCTGGAAGGATGTTGAGAAATCTATCAACTCAATATGTGATACCTCTATAATACTCACTCCTGAGTTAGTATTGCTTTGGATCCCTGCCTCCAACTTTCGCCCTTCAAAGAATAACCTTCCCACACATATGATCGCCACGGCAAAACTACTAATCCCCACAAAATGGAGGGACTCTACCCCCCCAGACCTAACCGTGTGGTTCAACAAAATGCACCAACTTCATAGACTGGAGCAGTTGTTAGGCTGGATCCACGGTAATAGATATAAATACTTGGAGGTATGGTCCCCTTGGAAAAAAGCGCAAGTGGTAAGAGATGAAGAGATCCTAGATCAACTTGAGGGATAACAGGAGGATTGTATAAGGTTATTGATATGATAATCTATCTATATATGTTGGAACATGTCTTCTCCCCCTTTTTCCTCAGACATATTTGAAGGTATAATATTCCCATCACATTATATGGGTTGATCAACGCAGACTCATTTTAGATACACAACATTGTGCATACCTCATTGGACTATCTCTAATATTCTACCCTGAAAGGGTTAGCCTTTTCTCATTCACCTAGTGCCTTATGTGTTTCCTCCTTTATTGTACCCCTTCCTTATATGTTTTTCTCCCTGTTCTCATTTGTTTACTGAATGTGAATTGGATATATATTATGACTATGTTCATATGCGATTACTTTTGTACTCACAATTTTGTACTTTCACTGTAAGTCTCATGACATGAATCGTATTATGGACTTCTATGTGTCTTATCTGAAATAATAAAAAGATTTACAAACAAAGAAAAGACGTCCTTGCAGGTAGCTGCTGTTGAGGTTTGCAGCAGCTACAGTTGTGCTAGGAGGCACAGGCAGCCTCAGCTCACCTCTTCTCACGCCTTGGCTGCCAGCTTTTCTGCTTGTCCCGAATCTACACACACAATTTGTAATTCTAGCGTTTCTCTTCAGTCTCCCTAGCAGTACAATGCAATTTTTTCACTCTCTTTGAAACCCTAAAATATTTTTTTTCTAGCAGACACTATAAGACTCAGCCATCCTTATTCATAGCCCAGTACAGAATGGCATTCTCCTCGTTCTGCTTGGGCACCTCCCTCCCTACTACAGCACTGATTGGCTCATCCAGGCTATCTGTCGCAAGCCCTCCCCCACCTCCTCTCAGGGTCATGTGAGAACCTTCTTCCCTTAAGTGCTTTTTTCCTGCTGACATGTGCGCCAAAATGGCACTACGCACCGTTTTAGTGGATTAATCTGAATCAAACCTGAGAATATTCGGGTTAGTCTGTCGTCCAATAAACAGCAACGTTCAGCCCGAACCGAACTTGTTCGTTCTTCGTTAATTCTAATTTTCAGATATGGAGTTTGGAAGGAGTTTTTTTTCCCTAAGAAATTTGGTCTCTGGATCAATGTTTCAGGATAATAATAACGTATGTTGTTTTTCAGCCTTATAAATTACAGTATCTCACTATGTTACTGTTATTGATACAATTATTATTGTGTTCCCATTACCAAATGAAATGCAACTCCAAATTAGGATAGTGGAGCGAGATGTTACAGGGATGTGTAAGGGATATCATAGAATCAAAATCACATAGGTCGGTTGAAAGATACAAAAATTTGATTTGGTTGCTTTGCCGAATTTCACAAAGAAATTCGCTTTGTGACTAATTACTTCATCACAAAGTGCATTTCTTTGTAAAGAGCGGGTGCAATGACAGGGAACGGCGATTGCGCTACCCACAGCCATTGAACCCCCTCAGATGCTGCATTCATTGTAAGGGCTTTTAGGGGTTAATCAGTAAAAAAAAATATAAAAAAATACCTTATCCATCTGAGCGTGCTATGGCCATCTTGATTGAAGATCTCCTTCAAAATCTTGCGAGCTATGTAGTTGCATCATCATGCTGGCCGGCAAGGTGATGTCATATGTCACCCCACACAAGATTTTACGTGGGATCTTCAATCAAGATAGCTGCTGCAGCTTCTTTGCGCTCAATTGGATGAGGTGAGTATGTTTTTTTTTTTGTTTTTTTTTTAAGCCATTTTAGGGAAAATTTATTTGTTACCACAAAGCACAAGGAAATTCGGCTTTGCGGCAAATCAAATTTTCCCTGAAACTAGGATCGAAGTCCACTTTGGATACTTAGATTCGCTAAAACCTAGCTACAATAATGGCCTTTTTTCAAATTAGTGTATGAACATAGAACTGATGGTCCCATCTCTGTGCTATGGTTTATAGAAGGGCATCAAAACAGGGGAGATCCCTCTATGACATCATTATATTATGACAGGGTATAATAATGAGATACTTACTTATTTCTAATTACTGTATCCTCATTATTAACACTAAAAGGCCATACATTTAAAAACTAATAGATGTGTTGTGTTAAGGAAAATTTTGTTGGTTCATCAGTCTCACCCAAAACATTGTGGATGAAGGTTTACTGTGTATGTACTGCATGCTTTGTGTCTTGAAACAATTTTATTGTACTGGCAAAAATTACTGTAGAAAACTAAGAAGTCCACTGTCCTGTTCTTAATAAAACATTTTAGGAGTCTGATACCTGTATTTTCAATCATACTGTGATGATCTGAGGCTGTTTGGATCTAGAATCAGTTGTGGATTTTGTATAGTGAAGTCATCAGGTGCTTTAATAATTTTGATTGCTAAATGGTGGGAAAGGCTCTAGAAGGTATCTACAGAAGCTTCAACTTCTATAACATCTGAACTAAATTCATGAATCATTGGTCCTAGGTATTAGGTCTGTAGTTAGTGCCCGCCGTCGTCCCATTTTCCCCAGCAGGCATGAACACCATGCCACTTACCATACCATCTGGTGTCCTGGTCACCAATGTCCTCTACATGCTTCTGCCTCCATGCTCCTGCCTGCTGCCCCCTCAAGGCATGTGCACACTCACCTCTGGCTTCTTAAAAGGCCAGTGGGCACGCTCCCAAATCCTTCGCCAGCCAATGGCAGAAGTTCCTTGGGATTTTTATGGTACCATCTCTCACAGGAGGGTGCCTGAGCTTTAGGTTCCCTGGTGACCAGCAAAGGTGTTTAATAGTCTAGTGCTACCTGTGTTTTTTGTCTTTATTTCTGCCATGTTTGAATCGTGTGCCATCCTCCGTGTGTGCTCCTGCACGATCAAGTCCCAATTCACCTTAAGTTAACCCATACTGTCTACCCTGTCTGAGCGTCAGCCTAGAAATTAGCCAGCATGCTGCCTTACGTTTGCCTCCTCATTACTCTGTCCACAGTTCTTTCATGAGTCTACATTAACTGCGTGGATTTCTAAAATCCAGCTTCTAGTTTTGGTGACCGTTCAGATTATACCAGCAGTTTTTCAGAATTTTTTATCTACTTTCTGAACCTTAAGCTTCTGGTACTTGCAACGGAGTCCCTGACACCAGTGGGTCAGGTGCTAACTACACCAGGACTATCCCAAGAGGTAGCATTCCAGGTGGTTTTCTGCATCAAATTCCAGATCCCAGTATAGGGGTCAGAGGGTGAATACCAGGGGAAAACTTGAATACCACCCTTAGGCCCCTTTCACACGGGCGAGTATTCCGTGTGGGTGCGATGCGTGAGTTGAACGCATTGCACCCGCACTGAATACCGACCCATTCATTTCTATGGGGTTGTGCACATGAGCGGTGATTTTCACGCATCACTTGTGTGTTGAGTGAAAATCGCAGCATGCTCTATATTGTGCGATTTTTCACGCGACGCAGGCCCCATAGAAGTGAATGCGGTGCGTGAAAATCGCATAGCATCCGCAAGCAAGTGCGGATGCGGTGCGATTTTCACGCACGGTTGCTAGGAGACGATCGGGATGGAGACCCGATCATTATTATTTTCCCTTATAACATGGTTATAAAGGGAAAATAATAGCATTCTGAATAAATAAAAAATAATTTAACTCACCTCAGTTCCCTTGATCGCAAAGCCCGGCATCTCCTTCTGTCTCCTTTGTTGAATAGGACCTGTGGTGAGCATTGATGACGTCACTCCGGTCATCACATGGTACGTCACATGATCTTTTACCATGGTGATTCACCATGGTAAAAGATCATGTGACGTACCATTTGATGACCGGAGTGACGTCATCAAAGGTCCTTTGCCTGTATTTACCAGGCAAAATTTTTCCAGTCTTCAACAGTCCAATTTTGGTGAGCTCGTGCAAATAGTAGCCTCTTTTTCCTATTTGTAGTGGAGATGAGTGGTACCCGGTGGGTCTTCTGCTGTTGTAGCCCACCTTTCTTTCCCATTCTGACATTCAGTTTGGAGTTCAGGAGATTGTCTTGACCAGGACCACAACCCTACATGCATTGAAGCAACTGCCATGTGATTGGGTGACTAGATAATCGCATTAATGAGAAATAGAACAGGTGTTCCTAATAATTCTTTAGGTGAGTGTAATTAGAGATGAGCGAATTTCTCAAAAATTTGATTTGGCCTGTTCGCCGTATAAAAAAAAAAAAAAATTTGTTTGATCCAAATTTATTTGTGGAGAATCGTGTTAAAAACAGCTATTTCCTTGCTGCAGAGAGCCTTTATAGTGGTGTAGAACAGTGATGGCCAGTTTGCATTGTTCGCCCGCGAACACATGCGGGCTGCCATCTTTTCTCACAAGTCTGGCGAGGCACAGGTAAGCCCTTACCTGTTCCTGTGCTGCGAGCCGGTCTGAAAACAAATGCGGTCAGCGGGAGCAGGCAATTCCGAGAACAGCCCGATGAAGGCCCGCGGCGGCTGTTCTCGGAACTGCCTGCTCCCGGTGACCGCATTTGATTTCAGACCAGCTCGCGCACAGGCATAGTTGAGGGCTTACCTGTGCCTCGTCGGACTTGTGAGAAAAGATGGCAGCCCGCATGTGTTCGCGGCCATCACTGGTGTAGAACACTGTTTCTTGCAGTAACACGCATAGGGAGTCTGCTGTGGTAGTGAAACAATGCTGTGAGTCAGCATGACATGCAGATGACAGGCATCGCTCTTAGAATCACTGCAGACTTCACTTAGTTACAAGGTCTAAACTGACTAAATAACTCAAGTGTGAACTCAGCCTTACAGGTAGATGTTAGCGTCAAGAAGAAGTGCACTCCTTTTACACCGTCGGCAGCTGATTCCACATAGATGTTGTAGAACCTGTTTAATTAAACACTTAGGCCTCGAACTAAGCCTTGTTGTCGTGCTGCGGCCCGCAAAATGCGGGCAGCAATGCACGACCACCGT
Source organism: Bufo gargarizans (assembly GCF_014858855.1). Lineage (NCBI taxonomy): Eukaryota > Metazoa > Chordata > Amphibia > Anura > Bufonidae > Bufo > Bufo gargarizans. The sequence continues at coordinate 10,095,901 of NC_058084.1, read as the reverse complement.
CCATGGGGCAGCTGCAGCGGATCGCGGACCCATTCACTTTAAAGCGTCAGCGATCCGGCCGTTCTTCAAAAAGATCAGACATGTTCTATTTTTTTTTGCGGAAAGTAAGTATGGGACGAAACCCCACGGGAGCACCGTAGTGCTACCGTAGGGTTCCATTCCGTGTTTCCATTCCACACCATTCCGCATCTCCGGATTTGCAGACCCATTGAAGTGAATGGGTCTACATCCGTGATGCGGAATAGCCACAGAATGGCGCCCGTGTATTGCGGAAAGCACACGTTCGTGTGCAGGGGCCCTTATATAAATAGTGCCCCCACGACAGAGTGGAAAGGGTGTCAGCAGTATGTTTGTGTTGAAGTCACTGATTATTTTGCCTTCCTTTGATCTGTCAGAACAATACCCCCCAAAAAATGCATCCTGTCTGTGAAGCATCCGCCTTCACTCGGTCAGCATTTGGTCAGTAATCCATCAGTATTGCTAAAGCCAAAAAAACTGGCGTGGATCCAAAACAGAGATGACACTTGAATGGGATATTTGCATGTCTTCTGTGTTTTGTACCCACTCCTGCTTTTGGCTACCAAATCAATTCTGATGCAAAATAGGGACTATGTCATGCAGGCCTTACAGCTGATGCATAGACAGTATACATTGTGTGTCTCATTTTTCCTTCCCTCTGACAGATCAGAAGAAGGGTCAAATAAATAATGATGTCAGCCAGGCTGAAAGAAAAAAGTGGCCCAGTCATGAACTGGTGAGTTGGAAGTAGCATGAGGAGACCACAGAGTGACCCAATGACAGAGTTTAGAGGTGGCAGCAGCATCAGGAGGAGGCCACAGAGTGATACAATGAAAGTGTGGAGGTGGCAGCAGCAGCATCAGGAGGCCACAGAGTGGCACAATGACAGAGCATGGAGGTGGCGGCAGCAGCAGCATCAGGAGGAGGCCAAAGAGTGGCAAAATGATAAAATGCGGAGGTGGCGGCAGCATCAGGTGGAGGCCACAGAGTGGCACAATGACAGTGTGGAGGTGGCAGCAGCAGCATCCGGAGGCCACAGAGTGGCAAAATGACAGAGCTTGGAGGTGCCGGCAGCAGCAGCATCAGGAGGAGGCCACAGGGGGGCACAATGACTGTGTAGAGGTGGCGGCAGCATCAGAAGTCCACCTGGGTGGCACAATGACAAAGTGTGGAGGTGGCTTCAGAAGCAGCATCAGGCGAAGGCCAGAGGGTGGCACAATAACAGTGTGGAGATGGCAGCAGCATCAGTAGGCCACAGAGTGGCACAGTGACAGAATGTGGAGGTGGTGGCAGCAGCAGCATCAGGAAGAGGCTTCAGGGTGGCACAATGACAGTGTGGAGCTGGGAGCAGTAGCAGCAGCATCAGGAATAGGCAACAGGGTGGCACAATGACAGTGTGGAGGTGGCAGCAGCATCAGGGGGCCACAGAGTGCCAAGGTTACATAGTGTGGAGGTGGCAGAAGCATCAGTAGACCACATAGTGGCAAGGTGACATGGTTAGGAGGTGGCAGCAGCATCAGGAGACCACTGAGTGGCAAGGTGACATAGTGTTGAGGTGACAGCAGCATCAGGAGACCACCGAGTGGCAAGGTGACATAGTGTGGAGGAGGCAGCAGCATCAGGAGACCACAGAGTGACCCGATGACAAAGTGGGGAGGTGTGTGGCAATATCAGTACCAGCTGAAGATGGTGGGTGAAAGAAGGAGCACTTGGCTGTGACATCTGTGACATCAGGCGGGTGGCAGCATCAGAATAGTAGCTGAGGAAGGTAGCCAGAAGAAACCGTTCTCTTTTGTCAAAGTGTTGGTGTGGCAGCATGGATGATCTAATCTGATGCATCAGTCAGGCCCCCAATGCAATAAAGACCCGCTCTGATGCCACCCTACTGGCCAGGCAGAACAGCTTTTCCAGGGCAAACTCTGCTAGTTGCGGCCTCAAATCCAGTTTGGCTGTCTAGTAGTCCAGTGGATCTTCAATGACGGCTGGCAGGGTGCACTCCAAGTATGCCATCACCTGCTGGTTCAGGTTCTGCTCTATGTCTAGCCACTGGGGAGCAGTTTCTTCACTGTGAGGGTGAAAGAATCTGCTAATCAGTGACTTTAGACTCAGGCTTCTGCAGATGGAGTTGGTACTGCTCTTGACACCCCCTTCACCCCCAGCAGCCATGGCAGTGGAACATGAGCGCAGAGGGCCCCCCTGGTCAGACCTGCATGAGGATAGACAATGGTGCAGATAGTCAGCGGCCAACTGACTACATAGAATGTCTCTATAGTAGTTCAGTTTGTCCTCCCTCCCAGCAGGTGTAAAAAAGTCCCCCAGCAAAGGTCTAAGATGGTGGAGAGCCAGTAGTCATCCCTCTGGTCAATGATGACAATTTTACATCACTACGCGAGCAAGTGAGCATGCATCGGGCCATTTGTACAAGTTACTCAGAGGGACTCCCTGCCTCTATCTCTACTGCAAACTGCCACGGTGTGTCTGGGTCCTCTGCTTTGTCTTCCTCATTGCCCTGTAGCTCCCTTGGCTGCTCCTGCTCCTTCTCTCCAGTCACCTGTGTAGAAAAACCACCCATTTTGCTACAAATTGCTTGTGCTCCAATGTCCTCCTACTCCTACTCCAGTTCAGTCCCTACAGGGCTTATGTGGCCGTGAGATGTAGGTGCCACGTCTCCAGTCCCCTGAGCACTCATATTTACCAACATCTGTTCCAGGACATGGCGACTGACAAATAACGTGGCATCATCAAAGTGCCTGAGAAAACGGCAAGTGTGATGCATCAGCTGCCACTTGCTGACATTGAAGTTACACAGGGGAGTACTCCTGTCCGCTTGGTTCATTAAGAAATTGTTTATGGCCTTTCTCTGTTTGTATAGTTGGTCCAACATATGGAGGGTGGAATTCCAATGGTTGGAAATGTTGCATATCAGCCTATGTTGGGGGATGCTGTTCTGTCGCTGCAGCTCAAGGAGGGCATGCTTTGCGGTGTACGAGGAGCTGAAGTGCATGCAAAGTTTCCTGGCCATTTTTAGGATGTCTTGCAGATGAGTGGAAGACTTCAGAAACCGCTTGACAACCAGATTGAACACGTATGCCATGCAGGGATCAAGGCTCCGCTCTCCTTGACGCTGCGCCAAAACCATGTTCTTTTCGTTGTCGGTCACCATGTTTCCGATTTTTAGTTGCCGTGGACATGGAGCAGTTCCCCCTCTGTGTAAGGCCTCATGCACACGACCGTTGTGTGCACCCGTGGCCGTTGTTCAGTTTTCCGTGATTTTCTGCGGATCCATTGACTTTCGATGGGTCCGTTGAAAACTCGGAAAATGCACCGTTTGTCATCCACCTCCGTGATCCGTGTATCCTGTCCTGTCCTATTTTTTTGACGGACAACGGTTCACGGACCCATTCAAGTCAATGGGTCAGTGAAAACACACGGATGCACACAAGATTGGCATCTGTGTCCGTGATCCGTGGCCGTAGGTTACTTTCATACAGACGGATCCGAAGATCCATCTGCATAAAAGCTTTTTCAGAGCTGAGTTTTCACTTCGTGACAACTCAGATCCGACAGTATATTCTAACACAGAGGCGTTCCCATAGTGATGGGGACGCTTCTAGTTAGAATATACTACGGACTGTGTACATGACTGCCCCCTGCTGCCTGGCATCACCCGATCTCTTACAGGGGGCTGTGATCCGTACAATTAACCCCTCAGGTGCCGCACCTGAAGGGGTTAATTGTGCGTATCATAGCCCCCTGTAAGAGATCCGGGGCTGCCAGGCAGCAGGGGGCAGACCCCCCTCCCTCCCCAGTTTCAATTTCATTGGTGGCCAGTGCGGCCCTCCCTCTATTGTATTTATATCATTGGTGGCCAGTGTGCGGCCCCCCCCGGCCCCCCCTCCCTCCCTCTATTGTATTATCATTGGTGGCCAGTGTGTGGCCCCCACAGCCCCCCCTCCCTCTATTGTATTTATATCATTGGTGGCCAGTGTGCGGCCCCCCTCCCTCCCTCTATTGTATTTATATAATTGGTGGCCAGTGTGCGGACCCCACGCCCCACCCTCCCTCCCTCTATTGTATTATAATTGGTGGCACAGTGTGCGGACCCCCCGCCCCCCCTCTATTGTATTTATATCATTGGTGGCCAGTGTGTGCCCCCCCTCCCTCCTTCTATTGTATTTATATCATTGGTGCCCAGTGTGCGGCCCCCCCTCCCTCCCTCTATTGTATTTATATCATTGGTGGCACAGTGTGCGGCCTCCCCTCCCCCCCCCCGATCATTGGTGGCAGCGGAGAGTTCCGATCGGAGTCCCAGTTTAATCGCTGGGGCTCCGATCGGTAACCATGGCAACCAGGACGCTACTGCAGTCCTGGTTGCCATGGTTACTTAGCAATATTAGAAGCATCATACTTACCTGCTGGCTGCTGCGCTGTCTGTGACCGGCCGGGAGCTCCTCCTACTGGTAAGTTACAGGTCATTAAGCAATGCGCCGCACAGACCTGTCACTTACCAGTAGGAGGAGCTCCCGGTCGGTCACAGACAGCGCAGCAGCCAGCAGGTAAGTATGATGCTTCTAATATTGCTAAGTAACCATGGCAACCAGGACTGCAGTAGCGTCCTGGTTGCCATGGTTACCGATGGAGCCCCAGCGATTAAACTGGGACTCCGATCGGAACTCTCCACTGCCACCAATGATAGGGGATGGGGGGAAGGGGAGGCCGCACACTGTGCCACCAATTATATAAATACAATAGAGGGAGGGAGGGGGGCCGCACACTGTGCCACCAATAATATAAATACAATAGAGGGAGGGAGGGGGGGCCTGGGGGTCCGCACACTGTGCCACCAATGATAATACAATAGAGAGAGGGAGGGGGGGCCGCACTGGCCATCAATGATATTCAAACTGGGGAGGGAGGGGGGTCTGCCCCCTGCTGCCTGGCAGCCCCTGATCTCTTACAGGGGGATATAATACGCACAATTAACCCCTTCAGGTGTTTGTAGTATATTCTAACTAGAAGCGTCCCCATCACCATGGGAACGCCTCTGTGTTAGAATATACTGTCGGATATGAGTTTTCACGATGTAACTCAAATCCAATGGTATATTCTAACATAGAGGCGTTCCCATGGTGATGGGGACGCTTCAAGTTAAAATATACTATCGGATTGGTGAAAACTCTGATCCGATGGTATAAAAGGGATTCCTGACTTTACATTGAAAGTCAATAGGGGAAGGATCCCTTTGCAATTGCACCATATTGTGTCAACGTCAAACGGATCCGTCCCCATTGACTTGCATTGTAATTCAGGATGGATCCGTTTGGCTCCGCACGGCCAGGCGGACACCAAAACGACTTTTTTATTCATGTCCGTGGAGCCTCTAAAAATCAAGAAAGACTCACGGACGAAAAAACAGTCACGGATCACGGACCTACGGACCCCGTTTTTGCGGACCTTAAAAAAAACGGTCGTGTGCATGAGGCCTAAGTCTGTTCGCTGAGAGAAACGAGTTGCATAACAGCATGAAACCGCAGTGCCCTGCACATGTGGTATGCTGGAGGGCCACTGTGAATTGTCCCTGCAGTGGAGGCTGCAGACAAGGTGGAGGATGAGGAGGCAGACAATGTGGAGGTGGAAGCTGCATCACCTGGCCAAGTTGCTGGTGTGGATGTGCAGGAACCACATTCACCCAGTGGGCCATAAAGGATATGTATTGTCCCTAAATATAGTTACAGCTCCACACGTCGGCGCTGCCGTGCACTTTGGCAGACACCGACAGACTCAAGGACTGGCCCACCTTCTGTTCTACATGTGTGTGCGAGGCTGGTACTGCCTTTTTGGCAAATAAATGACGACTTGGGACACCTCGGCTCGGCATAAGCCATCAGTTCTCTGAAAGGTGCAGAGTTCACCACTTGGAAAAGGAGAGACTGCAGCATCAGCAACTTGGACAGGGGCACCTTCAGCTTCTGCGCCGTTGGATGAGTGCATGCATACTTTTGTCTCTTGGCAATTACTTTGGTGATCGATTGCTGACGGAATGAGTGATGAGGAGTAGGAGGAGCAGGAACATAAGGACCAGCAGATGATGGGAAGGACAGACAGTTCCCTTCGGCTGAGGTGGTGGAGCCTTGACTGCCTCAAACCGGGTACATGCCATGGTGTGGTGCAGCGGTTTCTGCGGCATGCTGGACCACCACATCGGAGCCACGATTATCCTAGGCCACTTTATGGCGACGCTGCATATGTTGACGCAGGGCCGTGGTGCCAACATTGGCACTCTGTAGATAAAATAAAAGAATCTGCAGCATTCTTCCAATGGTGAAAAAATCCGGTCTTTAATTAACCAGCAGCAAAATAATGCCTTTGCTGCTGGTTAATTAAAGACTGGATTTTTTCACTATTGGAAAATTGCTGCGGATTATTTTATTTTATTTACGTCACGCTGGGACCCATGGCCAAGATCTCCATCTGCGAGCACCATTACCCTTTTTAATGGCTTTTTTCCCATGTGGGGAGTTGTAGTGCTGCTTATCATTATATTTTTCTATAACATTGGCACTCTGGCCACGCTTCACATTCTTCCACTAATTCTACATATGGCCACGTTCACCTCCTCCAGCGGATTAAACAAAAACTGCCACACTGTTGAGTAGGTGACTGACTGACACTACGCACTGACTGACTGTTACTGCCGCTGCCACCTTGAACCCCTGCATTGCTACTTCCCGGGCAGTTAGGCTTCCCCAAAGCGGGTGGTCTACCCCGAGCATGTTTGGCTCCCAACCTCCCACTGCTGCCACCCTGCTGACTTCAGGCCACACTAGCAACTTTCTGGCTCCGCCGCTGGCTTACGGGCAAGCTGTTCCTCTCTTCTCCTGATGATGATGAAGCCCCTTCGTCACCCAGCTCCCTAGTGCGATCAGCTACATCTTCATCGAGTAGTGTCTGTGTCAGAAGCATGACCGCTCGCAACACTAGCTCCCATGCCACTCTCCTCATCACTACTTGCCCACCTAGTGGAGGAAGCAGCAGATGTCTCCTCCAGAACCTGGCTGGGCAATAGCTGCTGACTGCCCTACTCTCTGAAAATACTTCTCTCGGTGAGGGAACTGAAAATGAGAGAGGAAGGTTCAGGACAGGTTGGGGCACAGGGACTGCTCCTGGGCCATGCCATCTAAGCGCCATGTCAGAGGAATCCAATGACTCTTGGCTGGTGGTATCTGATGTCACTTGGGACGATGTGGATAACCGCGTCAGGCTACTTTCACACTTGCGTTCAGAGCGGATCCGTCTGGGGTCTGCCCAGACAGAGCCGCTCATATAATGCAGACGATCTGATCCATCTGCATTATATTGTAGAAAAAATTCTAAGTGTGAAAGTAGCTTCAGACGGATCCGTCCAGACTTTACATTGAAAGTCAATGGGGGACGGATCCGTTCGGGTGTCCGCCTGCTGAGCGGAGCGGAGGCCAAACGCTGCCAGACTGATGCATTCTGAGCGGATCCGCATCCACTCAGAATGCATTAGGGCTGGATGGATGCGTTCGGGGCCGCTTGTGAGAGCCTTTAAACGGAACTCACAAGCGGAGCCCCGAACGCTAGTGTGAAAGTAGCCTCAACCATTCAAGAACCGCTGGGTTGCTGGTCAAGACATGACAGTTAGATGACATGGGAGCTCAATTCTCCTGCTGAGACCCCTACAGCCATGCTATCAAAGCACGGTGTGGGTAGATCACTCAACATCAACTACAAGAGGGAAGGGGAAATTTACTGGGCCTGTAAACTAGGGAAAGGGGAAAAGGTCATCACCTAGTTAATCCCTAAACGAGCCCTGACTACTATAAGTATAAACAGACCTTTATGGTAGGAATGTTCATACTCTGGAACCTAGGGACCTATCTGACCCTAGATGGCCCAGGAAATAGTGTCAGGACAAGATATTAGGTGTTCCTTACCAGATGAAGGAACAGGACTCCCTCAGGCCTAATACTAAAAGGTAGGGGAAAACCATGAACAATAAATAGGGAAAAGACACTTAACTCTGAAGTTTGCAGACGATCAGAAACTCAGAGGAGAACCAGACACCAGATCTTCACAACCTGAAAAGAGCTATCAATCACATAGCATGATTAGAGTGACTACTCAAGCTACACCTGAGACCAGAGTTGTGGGCATACCCAGCAACAACACAGAAAAGTGAAACCAGAGAGGCTGTCAGATCACATCACGTGCAGACAGTCTCTTAGATCTTCCTACCCCTGTCACAGGAGGGACCATGACACACGCCCCCTTATTCTGCTGCAACCTCTACCTGCACCAGAAAGGTTGTGCAGGGCCTGGCTCTTCTCTGTCTGAAATACTGTTAGATCAAATAACCAAATATTAGATCAAATACTGTATATTTTTATTTCACCACTAATACACAGCAAACAGACCTTTTAGAGTATATCACTGCACCGCTGAACGGCAATTAGGCCCTAATAATTTTCTACTTTGACACTACACAAAATGCTTTTCAAATGATAAGTTCAAGGCAGAACAGTGAATACATTTTTATTTCACCACTAATACAAGGCAAACAGGCCTTTAGAGTATATCACTGCACCGCTGAATGGCAATTAGGCCCTAATTATTTTCTAACAAATTAATCAAAAAGAGACAATTAATATGTCAAATGTATATATAATCAGACCAGAGAACATAGGGTAGTGATCAATTGTCATATGAAAACATAACTTTTACTAGTACAATATAAAAAGATAGGCCCTTGATAAATAAATAATACAAAATAGTGGACCAACGGTAGTAAAGACCCAATGTGCACGGCGGCACCTAGCAAAGAACCAAAAAGTAAAGGTGCACGGCAGCACTAGGGGATGATAACCGTAGTCCTACCGCGGTGTCTTCAAAATCCAGGGTGCAGTCTGTGTCCTGATGAAACAGAGTTGTATTGCTCCAGTTGGTTGCTGAAGGTGGCGGGGTCGGTATAATCCCTATTATAGCCCTGTGGTATAATCCTCGGCTGACCCTAATTATTAGATGATAGGAGCAGCCTAACCACAGGGCACTAGTCCTTAAAGGGTGACCCCGTCCGGAACCTTACCGCGTATACTGGCCCTGGTTGGTCCTAATCTAATCATGCTCCCTACTTGCACGTTTCATATTTGAGAAATCATCAGGGGAAATGTATTTAGGATTTTAAAATATAAAATGGACGATCGGGTGATGCCAGTTATAACACACCCATATGATCGTCCGTTATGTGTATAAACGAATGGGGAAGGGAGCACTAGATAAAGCTGCCCAATCTCACATACGGGGCATAATGTTAGCCACGGGCAACATATGTTATTGGTGCGTTATCCATGCGTTAGTCTAAAAACGTGCAATCTATCTTTATCCTTTCTTTAAATGGTGTACCTATATTTGTACTAACTATTTGATATCAAATAGTTAATACAAATATAGGTACACCATTTAAAGAAAGGATGAAGATAGATTGCACGTTTTTAGACTAACGCATGGATAACGCACCAATAACGTATGTGCGGTTTTAGTGGAATGCAGCATTTTTAGTGGAATGCAGCATATTATGATTTTAAAGAGGACCTTTCACCGATTAGGACAATGTGAACTAACTATACAGACATGGAGATCGGCGCCCGGGGATCTCACTGCACTTACTATTATCCCTGGGCGCCGCTCCGTTCTCCCGCTATGCCCTCCGGTATCTTCGGTCACAAAGTTATGGTAGGCGGAGTCTGCCCTTGTTCTGCTGTAGCGCTGGCCAATCGCAGCACAGAGCTCACAGCCTGGGAGGTTATTTTCTCCCAGGCTGTGAGCTCTGCGCTGTGATTGGCCAGCGCTACAGCAGAACAAGGGCAGACTCCGCCTACTATAACTTAGTGACTGAAATCTCCGCCTACTATAACTTAGTGAGCGGAGATACCGGAGGGCATAGCAGGAGAACGGAGCGGCGCCCGGGGATAATAGTAAGTGCAGTGAGATCCCCGGGCGCCGCTCTACATGTCTGTATACTTAGTTCACATTGTAATAATCGGTGAAAGGTCCTCTTTAAGTAATTTTAGAAATGCAAATATGTTAGTTTTAAATCGAGTTTTATAGGTATGACATATAGAGGGTCCAGATAAATGTCATATCGCTTTCAATCAAATTTTGGGAGATTTAGTTTACAAAGAAAATAAAAGGAAGATTGACACGATCATATGAAGGTCTGCGAACATAGATAAGAATTTTGACATTATAATAATGAACATGGGATTAGAAAGATGTAAGGAGGGGTGGAAAATCTGTTTTTTTCTGACTAACGCACAAAAAATGCAGGTGCGTTTTATACAATATTATCGTGATAGCGTATATAAAATGGAAAAAGAGGCAATATGAATGATATAAGGTGAAATACAGAAATAGGGGAGGTTGAAATTGTGAGCAGAAGGCCAGCAGCCGGATGGCAGACCCAGAGTTCGAGGATCACCCATTCTCCAAATCACCTGTGGGGAGAGAATACTGACCCTATAAAAGGAACATTATCGCATTTGCTGCCTAACCACTGAGGAAGGGGCGTTCTGTTAGCCCAGAGAGCCTTGGTGAAAAGGACAGCAAACAAATTTACACTTCACTTCCGCGGCTCGAATACAGGGGCGATTAAGAGTTATCCGAATTTTTAATTATCGATTATACCATCATATCGTCCAATACTGCGGAGCGGAGGAGCTTTAGGACCTAGAGAGCACGCCCTGCTTCCTGCTGCCGTCACGTGGGACGGCTGGATCACGTGGGAAGAGGTACCCCAGAGAAGCTGCATACGGCAGGGAGTGGTAAAGTACATTCGCACACAGTGATACCCTATGTGTTATTGCGCAATACATAATATAGAGATTATCTCTGGATGAAACTATTGAAAAGACAAAATAGTGACATACGTGATGAAGAGCGATACTTACTATAAGAGCAGATAAACAATTTAGCACGGTCGGAATACAGGTGGACATTTTGGCCTTTATGCTGCTGATATTTTTTTGCTGCTAACAATTTCTTGCTCATAGGATCGCTGCTGATCTATCGCTGCTGATCTATCGCTGCTGATCTATCGCTGCTGATCTATCGCTGCTGATCTATCGCTGATGATCTATCGCTTCTGATCTATCGCTGATGATCTATCGCTGCTGATCTATCGCTGCTGATCTATCGCTGCTGATCTATCGCTGATGATCTATCGCTGCTGATCTATCGCTGCTGATCTATCGCTGATGATCTATCGCTGATGATCTATCGCTGCTGATATTTTTCTATTGCTGCTCATATTTATTATTTCCATTGCTGCTGATATATTTCTATTGCTGCTTATATTTATTGGTATTTTAGGGTACGGTATGTTAATTTTATGAATTTTTATTGTGTGGGACCGTTTATGGTTTATGTATTACATTAAATAATATTTTTACCTGACTGATGGCTGATGGTCCATGTAGTCCGGATATTTGAGTGCCCCCCCCCCCCACCCCACACATTACTTCCATTATTTAGTATTATTTATTAATCAAGGGCCTAATTATTTTCTACTTTGACACAACACAAAAGGCTTTTCAACAGATAAGTGCAACACTAAAAATATTTTTATTTTACCACTAATAAAAAAGCCTTTAGAGTATATCACTGCACCGCTAAATGGCAATTAGGCACAATTTTTTTTCTACTTTGACACAACACAAAAGGCTTTTCAATAGATAAGGGCAATGCAGAGCACCAAATATATATTTATTTTACCACTAATACACGGCAAACTGGGCTTAAAGGGAGTCTGTCATCAGCATTTCACTTTTTTAACCCTTTCCACAGCTCCCTAGCATTCTTACAGTTAATAAAAACGTTACCTTTGGCATCAATCCTGGACTTATAGAACCATCAAAAATGATCTTTATAAGATATGCAAATGAGGGCTCGTAAGTGCCCAGGGGCGGCGTTACCCTCGTAGGTGCCCTGCTTGCTCAGCCTTTTCATTGCGTCCCCCCGCCCCTTCCTACCCTCCGCCCGCCCATCCTTTCCCTCTGACCGCCTATCTACCAACTTGCTATTCCGCCGAGATCCCGCGCCTGCGCACTCATTCCTTTGGCCGGCGCATGCACACTGCGATGCCCATTCCTTTTATGCCATCACAGTAACTATTGCGCATGCGCCGGCTAACGACGCGAAAACACAACAAAGGAGGCGGTTCATCGGCGCATGCGCATTAATTACTGTGATGCCGTACAAGGAATGGGCATCGCAGTGCGCATGCGCCGGCAAAGGAATGAGTGCGCAGGCGCGGGATCTCGGCGGAATAACAAGTTGGTAGATAGGCGGTCAGAGGGAAAGGATGGGCGGGCGGAGGGTAGGAAGGGGCGGGGGGACGCAATGAAAAGGCTGAGCAAGCAGGGCACCTACGAGGGTAACGCCGCCCCTGGGCACTTACGAGCCCTCATTTGCATATCTTATAAAGATCATTTTTGATGGTTCTATAAGTCCAGGATTGATGCCAAAGGTAAAGTTTTTATTAACTGTAAGCATGCTAGGGAGCTGTGGGAAGGGTTAAAAAAGTGAAATGCTGATGACAGACTTCCTTTAACATATAACTGAAATGCACAAGGGCAAAAAAGACAAACTATAGAAATATTTCCTTGTAATAAACCCTATTAATGGCTGTTTCACACAGCACTTACACCCCAATAACAAGAACAGGTTTGCTGGAATTACAGAGCTGTATAATGGCAATTTGGATCCGCAGTCAGTGCAGCAAGGTGTAATAGGATTGTTCCTATTACCCAGTCAACCTTCTCTACTGAACCCTGTTCTACGAATATGCTGTGGAACGATTCCTCCCTATCCTTTCCCTGCACTTATAAATCTTTTTTTAGCACAATTATGTTTTTTCTACCACTGTCCAAGCGCTTGCTGACTTCTCTCCCTGCACTAAGTACACTGGTAAATGGCAGAATCCAAGATAGCTGCCTGACATCACAGGGCATGCTGGCTAGAGATGGTGGTCGTTTCGCGGCGAACTTTGCTAGTTGCAATTCGCCGAACATGCGAACATATGGAGATATTAGCGCCCGCCATATTCTTTATATTGTGAAGAACTTTGAGCCATGACACATCCATCAGGTGGTACAGGACAGCCAATTGAGATGTTTCAGCACATGGACATACCCCAACCTTATAAATAGGCCTCATCTGGCCGCCATTTTACATTCAGTGTTTTGCCAGTGTAGGGAGAGGTTGCTGTGTGGAGCAGGGACAGGCTGTTAGGGACACCAAACGCTAGCTAATAGGGCCACAAAAGTCCTTTTAAGGACTGGTATAGGTGTGCTATCGAAAGGTGTGATACACAGAGAGGTGTAATATACTTATAATATACTTTTATAATGAGTCAAAAACACATAGATCTATATAGTGATCACCTGGAAGTCGGGGGGCCTAGGGGCTAGGGGCTTACTAGGGCCATTTTTAGGGTAAGGTTCCGCACGGGGTCGCTCTTATCAGGGCAGGTGGTCTGTGGTTAGGATATCAGGGCCAGAATAGCACCCCCCTGTAGGGCAATATCAGGGACAGTTCTTTGCCCACCCTGTCCTTCAATATCTCATCATCATCTAGCCCAGGGATAGATGTTTTTTTTGCTTTCCCTCCGGGATTCATGGATGTGCACTGGAACCCCCCGGATTGTGGTAGGACATATGGTTTCTGATTTGGTGCAGCCGAGCACCTGATTTGGTGCAGCCGAGCACTTATTGTTGCCGACCACATCTATGCTTTTTGCTTAACTTTAATAATTGAATTTATTTTCATTTTGAGGGATATCTTTTCCATTCACACGTCCGCAAAATGGGTCCACATCCGTTCCGCAATTTTGCGGAACGGGTGCAGAGCCATTCATTTTCAATGGAGCCGGAATGTGCTGTCCACATCCGCCTTTGTGGATCCGCATCCGCATTTGCGGATCCGCACTTCGGCATCCGTGCTTCCGTTTCCGCAAAAAAATAGAACATGTCCTATTCTTGTCCGCAATTGCAGACAAGATTAGGCATTTTCTATTATAGTGCCGGCGATGTGCGGTCCACAAAACACTTACGGACGTGTGACTGGACCCTCATAGTAAAATTATTAAAGGTTACGTTTTATCTTTATGTATATTCTAATGGATTGCCTTCCTTGTACAATGTTATAATATACTTTCTATGTTAGACAGTATATTATCGTGCATTTGTATTGTGCGGCAGTTGTGTGCGGTTCTGCTGCGATACTGCAGGTATATAGAGGGACAAGCGTTATTGGAACAAATAATTTCTACTGGTGTGATATACCAGTCGCCCCCCCAAAAAAACTGATTGAAGCGGGGTGTTATATACCAATAATATACTTTCTTTATAGTGCATTTGCGCATGCGCGTACGTGGAAATTATATTGCTGATATTTTGCATTGAAAAAAAAATATGAATTGAGTTTGCAAATTTGAATAATACATCTGGTGTCACTGTCCATGTTGTGGGACTATTTGTGCACTTCTAGTAATTATTTCATGGCTGCAAATATAAGCTGAAGGTTTTTCAGGTTCGCCTGCCATTAAAATGAATAGAACCCGCCGCAAGCTTGCGGTTTGCGAACATTTGATCATGTTCGCACGATCGCGTTCGCGAACCGTCCCGGCAGATGTTAGTCTATCACTAATGCTGGCTTCTGATTGGCTGCATGCATGGCATTATGGGTGATCCCGCCTTCCCAGAGTTCCTTTCTCCATATCCTCACACGTGCAGCAGCCATTTTAGAAAAAAAATGCGATTCGTTACTACGTAGCGCAAGGAAATTCGCCTTCGGTGCGAATCACATTTTTCATGAAATTCGGAACGAATTCCACTTTGTCAGCTTCGATTTGCTCATTTGTAGTAGTTACAGCCGAATTGTCACCATTAAGCAGAGGGGTGACTACTGGCTCTCCACCTTGTTGGACCCTTCTACTGGTCCAATATAGGGGGCGTTTTTTACACCCGCTGAGAGGGAGGACAAACTGAACTTCTGTAGAGACATCCTATGTAGTCAGTTGGCCGCTACCTATCTGCACCATCATCCATCCTCTCGCAGGTCTGACCGGGGGGCCCTCTGCACTCACAATTCTCTGCCATGGCTGCTGGGGAGCGGTGGGGTGGCAGGAGCAGTACCACCTCCATCAGCAGCAGTCTGAATCTAGAGTCACTGATGAGCAGCTTTCTTCATAGTGAAGAAACTGCTCACCAGCAGCAACAGCTAGAACTGGAGCAGAACCTAAACCAGCAGGTGGTGGCATACCTGCCAGCCGTCATTAAAAATCCACTGGACTAATGGACAGCCAGACTGGATTTGTTGCTGCAACTGGCCGAGTTTTCCCTGGAAAATCTATACTGCCCAGCAAGTAGTGTGGCATCAGAGCGGGGGTTTAGTGCGGCGGGGGCCATAGTTACCCCAAGGAGAACCTGCTTGTCCACCCAAAATGTGGAGAGACTGACCTTAATCAGCCAGGATTTCCACCCACCAATTCCTGATGCATCAGACTAGTTCATCCATGGTGCCACACAAACACTTTGACAAAAGAGACCTGTTTCTTTGGCTACCTGCCTCAGCTACTATTCTGATGCTGTCACCCGCCTGATGCCACACATCTGATGCCAAGTACTCCTTCTTTCACTTACCATCTTTAGCTGCTACTGATATTGCCACGCGCCTCTACACTATGTCACCTTGCCACTCTGTGGCCTCCTGATGCTGCTGCCACCTCTACACTATGTCACCTTGCCACTCTATGGCCTCCTGATGCTGCTGCTGCTGCTGCTACCTCCACACTGTCATTGTGCCACTCTGTGGCCTCCTCCTAATGCTGCCGCTACCTCCAGACTCTGTCATTGGGCCACTCTGTGATCTTTTCATGCTGCTTCCACCTCACCACTATGTCATAGGGCCACTTTGTGGTCACCTCATGCTTCCACCTCCACACTATGTCACCTTTCCACTCTGTGGCCTCTTGATGCTACCGCCACTTCCACACTCTGTCATTATGATGCTCTGTGGCCTCCTGATGCTGCCGCCACCTCCACACTGTTATTGTGCCACTCTGTGTCCTCCTCCTGATGCTGCTGCCACGTCCAGACTCTGTCATTGGGCCATTGTGTGGTCTCCTCATGCTGCTTCCACCTCCACATGATGTCACCTTGCCACTCTGTGGTCTACTGATGCTGCCGCCACTTCCACAATGTCATTGTGCCACTCTGTGGCCTCTTAATGCTGCTTCCACCTCACCACTATGTCAAAGGGCCACTCTGTGGTCTCCTCATGCTGCTGCCACCTCAACACTATGTCACCTTGCCACTCTGTGGTCTCCTTATGCTGATCCGTTTCTTGTCGGTTATTGTTCTAACTGATCAGAGGAAGGGCAAAATAATCAGTGACGTCAACACAAACTTACTGCTGACACCCTCTCCTACTCTGTCGGGGGCTCCATTTGTATAAGCGTTTAATAGAACATGGTTCTGTAGGACTATCTATGTGGTGTAAAAGGAGTGCGCTTCTTCTTGGCGCTAACATCAAACTGCAAGGATGAGTTCATACCGTACTTGAGTTATTTGGTCAGTTTTGGCCCCTGTAACTGCCCAAATAAGTGAAGTGTGCTGTGATTTCAAGAGCAAAGCCTGTCATCTGCATGTCATGCGGACTCACAGTATTATTTCACTACCACAGCAGACTCCCTATGCGTATTACTGCAAGGCACAGTGTTCTACACCACTATTAAGGCTCTCTGCAGCCAGGAAATAGCCGTTTTTTTAATGTAATTCGCTGCTAATAAGTTTGTATCGAACCAAGTTATTCCCCAAAAATTTGGTGAACCGGCAAACTGAATTTTTAAAAATACGCTCATCTCTAGTTACCACGAAGTGCGAGGAAATACTGGATTCTGTGCGAATCAAATTTATCCTGAAATTCAGATCGAATTTCACTCATCTCTAAATATAATGTATAACAATTAATACCATATTGCATAGATATTTCAAATCCTTAATTTCATTCCTGAAAATCAATTTTTTATTATTTTTTTATTGTACTTTTATGCTGCAATTTCCATCTTTTTAGTTACTTCAAAACTTCACACACACAAAAAAGATAATCTGTAACTGCATTTCCATATACCTAAGAAGTTGCCCTTGCCCATCACCTTCTCCCTTATTAACTATCACACCCAGCAATGTTCTGTTCCTATTCTTGGCATTTTAACCATGGACTCTGATTAAAAACAGCAGGCATTTAGTACATCGTAAAGTAGATTCTTCAATGCTAGACAGAGTAGAGTTCATTTTTTAATCTGCAAAGCTGTAAAATAATATATCACTGTTGTTGATAAGTCAAATTCAGAGTAACTTCTTCCAAATCAGGTCAAATGCCACAAGTGAAGTTGTATTTTACAGTAATATTTCCATAATCTCTTATCCTAGGGATCATAAATGGGCAGATTATGGGGATTTAAAACAAATGTGTTTCTGTGTGATCAGTGTTGGGCTGAGTACTGGGCCCTCCACTAGAAGAAATAATTCATTGTCCATATTATTTGTTAATCAGCCCGTAAGAAATGGACCCTTAGTGTTAAGTGATTGGTTCCAAAGTCACATTCAAATGGTTTTGTTCCTCTGCTGGACCTTTGGAGTGTATTATTGACTCAGAGTATAGACCAATTGAAGGTTCCTTCTGTAGTGTGTAGGAACAGACACCCTGCATGTGATAAAAAGGGGCACGAGGATATGGTTACAGTCTTTAACAAAGGGCACATTCTTGATGGTTACATCAAGTGGCACTCAGCATTAGTGATGGACGAACATCTGCCGGGACGGTTCGCAAACGCGATCGCGCAAATGCGATCAAATGTTCGCGAACCGCAAGTTTGCGGCTGGTCCCATTCATTTTAATGGCAGGCGAACCTGAAAAACCTTCAGCTCATATTTGCAGCCAAGAAATTATTACTAGAAGTGCACAAATAGTCCCACAACATGGACACTGACACCAGATGTATTATTCAAATTTGCGATCTCCATTCATTATTTCTTTCAATGCGAAATATCGGCAATATAATTTTCGCGTATGTGCATGCGCAAATGCACTATACAGTACCTAAATGCACTATAAAGAAAGTATATTGGTATCTAACACCCCGCTTCAATCAGTTTTTTTGGGGGGCGACTGGTATATCACACCAGTAGAAATTATTTGTTCCAAGAACGCTTGTCCCTCGATATACCTGCGGTATCGCAGCAGAACCGCACACAACTGCTGCACAACACAAATGCACTATAATATACTGTCTATACTGTCTATACTGTCTAACATAGAAAGAATATTATAACATTGTACAAGGAAGGCAATCCATTAGAATATACATAAAGATAAAACGTGACCTTTAATAACTTTACTATGAGGGTCCATTCACACGTCCGTAAGTGTTTTGCGGATCCGCAAAACATGGACACCGGCAATGTGCATTCCGCAATTTGTGGATCGCACATTGCCGGCACTATAATAGAAAATGCCTAATCTTGTCTGCAATTGCGGACAAGAATAGGACATGTTCTATTTTTTTTTTGCGGAAACGGAAACACAGATGAGAAAGTGCGGATCCGCAAATGCAGATGTGGACAGCACATTCCAGCCCCATTGAAAATAAATGGGTCTGCACCCATTCCGCAAAATTGCGGAACGGATGCGGACCCATTTTGCGGACGTGTGAATGGAAAAGATATCCCTCAAAATGAAAATAAATTAAATTATTAAAGTTAAGCAAAAAGCATAGATGTGGTCGGCAATAACAAGTGCTCAGAGGCACCAAATCAGAAACCATATGTCCTACCACAATCCGGGGGGTTCCAGTGCACATCCATGAATCCCGGAGGGAAAGCAAAAAAACATCTATCCCTGCGCTAGATGATGTGGTATTGAAGGACAGGGTGGGCAAAGAACTGTCCGTGATATTGCCCTACAGGGGGGTGCTATTCTGGCCCTGATAGTCTAACCACAGTCCACCTGCCCTGATAAGAGCGACCCAGTCCGGAAACCTACCCTATATAAAAATGGCCCTAGCAAGCCCCTAGGGCCCCTAGACTTCCAGGTGATCACTATATAGATATCTGTCCATGTGCTGAAACATCTCAATTGGCTGTCCTGTACCACCTGATGGATGTGTTATGGGTCAAAGTTCTTCATAATGTAAAAGAATATGGCGGGGGCGCGAATTTCCCCATATGTTCGCATGTTCAGCGAATTGCGAACACGCAAAGTTCGCTGCCAATGACCGCCAGGCGAACCACAAGGCCATCTCTACTCAGCTTGTTGGTTACTCACACAGACATGAGGCACAGGGCTTGGTGGTTATCAAAAGCAACAGGACAGTCTCTATATAGTTTGTACAATAATTCCGCAGACAGTTTTAAACAGTAACAGGATGATCTCTATCTCTGGTAGTTATTACAGGATGTCTCACCTATCAACAGAGCAGTCTCTGGACACTGGCCACACTGCAGCTCACAGTACACATTAGCAGGGCCACCATACTTAGTACTCAATACACTCAAATCAGGCGGTTGCAGAACTTAGTTAGACTGTTTGGCTCACTGTCCAGGGTCTCAACAAAATGTAGAGTATCTGACTCTGGCCTATCCATGATACAGTCTTCAGGAGCGAAAGTGGTCCAGGATTGTCTCTACTCCTGGAATCGGCACTTACACAATGTCAGCAATCCAAAGCAGGTCCATTGGATCTCTGGGTCACCCATTCCTCTCAACAGGCCCAACTCTGACCTCAGATCAACTGATAACCAGTGATAGGAATGATTGGCTCAGCAACATCAGCCATACACTGACTGACCATGAGGCGCTCTGAGCCCGTCCCTCAGGCAACCTGCATACCCACAACAGGGTATGTCAAAAACCACCTTTCTGTATGCACAAAATCACGTGGCATGACACTGTATAACACTGGTCACCACTAGAGATCAGCACGTTTCTTGTCTTCTTTCCTGGTACAATTGGGCAGAAAATTTGACTTGTTTCAGTTTTACCGTTTAAAAAAAATAAATTCAGGATGAATTCCATATTGATAGAATTTATTTACTCATCTGTAGTACATATATTTATACATATCTCCTTGTGCTTCATACATGAATTTTCCCCTTTGTGTTATCCGCTACAAACGGTTCAATCAGTGTATTTTCATAATATCACTTATGTATTGATGTGCTTGCATCTCCATATAATACTCTGAATACTAAGCGATCTCTGTAATGAGAAAGAGTACACCCCCCACAAAAAAAAAAATATATATATATATATATAAATAAATAAATATTACCATCAACGGAGGTACCCAGTCGGGGTGCCAGGAGATCCGTTACATATATTGTCAAGAAACCCAAAGTAGCATGCTAGGTTATCTCTCCCCCGAAACAAATCGCTATACATTTGGGTTAATTAGAATCCAAAGTTTTGTATGAATCTGGTTCATTCCCAATTCAACGCCGATCAAAACTGCTCCAATTGGCCTGCAAATTTATGTATGATACTTTCTCCAAGGCTACCACAAATAATAAAAAAAAGTACTTTCTCTTTAAAAACTAATTTTGCAATGCAGCAGGGACTGTATAGATGTGAACAACACACAATTAACTGATCCTATCCTGTCCCTAGCGCTAAAATCCAGTTTTTCTATCAAGCAATTGAATCTACGGAACTAGATATATCTCCCTAATCCCTAACACTGTCCCGGTACAACCCTAAACTGGCTGTCAGCTCAGAATGACAACTCTGCTTGGGGCTTTAAACATTGTGCCCAATACACAAGTCAATATCATCCTTACCTGCAGTGAGGCTGACTGCAAGACACAAGGGGCAAGCCAGCCAAAAAGGCTTCAGCCCATAGTCATGTGGTCTTCCATCTTCATCTTTCCTGCCCTATTTCCATCACTAGTGTACTGAATTCGATATCTAAAAATGATGTGCGCCATCGAACGGATCCATTTTCAATTGCACCATATTGTGTCAGTGAAAACGGATTCGTCCCAATTGACTTACATTGTAAGTCAGGACGTATCCGTTTGGCTCCGCATCGTCAGGCTGCAAGCAGCGTTCTGGTTTCCGTCTCCAGAGCGGAATGGAGGCAGAACGGAGGGAAACTGATGCATTCTGAACGGATCCTTATCCATTCAGAATGCATTGGGGCTGAACTGATCCGTTTTGGGACCGCATGTGAGTAGTGATGAGCGGCAGGGGTCATATTTGAATTTGCAATATTTTGTGAATATTTTGTAGAATATTCGTTGAATATTCGCAAATTAGAATATTCGTTATATTCTACAATTTTTTTACTGCAAGGTAATGAGGATTGCGTAATATGCAAAAATGCTAATTTTCGTAATGCAAATTTTTATCGCAAATTTTTTAATTGCCGAGTAAAAACATGATTCCTCCCTGCTTCTTGCTTGTGGGCCCATGGGTCATTGGCCCACAAGCAACTGAAGCAGGGAGGAATCATGACTTTAGATGGGAAAAATGCTGAATATTCTAAAAAACAAATAAATAGCACTATATCGAATATATTTGTTTTTTTCGAATATTCTTAATATTCTAAAACAAGAATATATAGCAATATAGCAAATATTCGGGAAAAAAACGAATATAGAACAATTTAGCTAATATAGTTCTATAATATTTTTTTTTAAATAGTTGGCATTTTTTTCCAATCTGAACTTCAGATGAGAAAAAAATTACAACTATTAGACAAAGAAGATTATAGCACTATATTAGCTAAATTGCTCTATATTCTTTTTTAGAATATTTGTCGTTTTTCCCATCTAAAGTCATGATTCCTCTCTGATTAAGTTGCTTGTGGGCCAATGACTCATTGGCCCACAAGCAAAAAGCAGTGAGGAATCATGTTTTTACTCGGCAATTGAAAATTCGCAATCAACACTACTCCTAAAGTCAAAGATATTGCAGCCTTCTCATTGGCCCACAAGCTTGAAGTAGGGAGGGATCATGTGTACTGATTAACCACCTCCCGACCGCCTAACGCACGGATGCATCCGGAAGGTGGTTGATTCATTCCTCCTGGACGCATCCGTGCGTCATCTCGCGATAGCCGAGATTTCCTGTGAACGCGCGCACACAGGCGCGCGCGCTCACAGGAATGGAAGGTAAGCGAGTGGATCTCCAGCCTGCCAGCGGCGATCGCTCGCTGGCAGGCTGGAGATGTGATTTTTTTAACCCCTAACAGGTATATTAGACGCTGTTTTGATAACAGCGTCTAATATACCTGCTACCTGGTCCTCTGGTGGTCCCTTTTGTTTGGATCGACCACCAGAGGACACAGGCAGCTCACTAAAGTAGCACCAAACACCACTACACTACACCCCCCCTGTCACTTATTAACCCTTTATGAACCACTGATCACCCCTGATCACCCCATATAGACTCCCTGATCACCCCCCTGTCATTGATCACCCCCCTGTCATTGATCACCCCCCTGTAAGGCTCCATTCAGAGGTCCGTATGATTTTTACGGATCCACGGATACATGGATCGGATCCGCAAAACGCATACGGACGTCTGAATGGAGCCTTACAGGGGGGTGATCAATGACAGAGGGGTGATCACCCATATAGACTCCGTGATCACTTACCTGTCATTGATCACCCCCCTGTCATTGATCACCCCCCTGTAAGGCTCCATTCAGACGTCCGTATGATTTTTACGGATCACCTGATACATGGATCGGATCCGCAAAACACATACGGACGTCTGAATGGAGCCTTACAGGGGGGTGATCAGTGACAAGGGGGTGATCACGCATATAGACTTCCTGATCACTTCCCTGTCATTGATCACCCCCCTGTCATTGATCACCACCCTGTAAGGCTCCATTCAGAGGTCCGTATGATTTTTACGGATCCACGGATACATGGATCGGATCCGCAAAACGCATACGGACGTCTGAATGGAGCCTTACAGGGGGTTGATCAATGACAGAGGGGTGATCACCCATATAGACTGCCTGATCACCTCCGTCATTGATCACCCCCCTGTAAGGCTCCATTCAGAGGTCCGTATGATTTTTACGGATCCACGGATACATGGATCGGATCCGCAAAACGCATACGGACATCTGAATGGAGCCTTACAGGGGGGTGATCACCCATATAGACACCCTGATCACCCCCCTGTCATTGATCACCCCCCTGTAAGGCTCCATTCAGACGTCCGTATGATTTTTACGGATCGGATCCGCAAAACACATACGGACGCCTGAATGGAGCCTTACAGGGGGGTGATCACCTCATATACACTCCCTGATCACCCCCTGTCATTGATCACCCCCCTGTAAGGCTCCATTCAGACGTCCGTATGATTTTTACGGATCCACGGATACATGGATCGGATCCGCAAAACACATATGGACGTCTGAATGGAGGCTTACAAGGGGGTGATCAATGACAGGGGGGTAATCACCTCATATACACTCCCTGATCACCCCCTGTCATTGATCACCCCCCTGTCATTGATCACCCCCCTGTAAGGCTCCATTCAGACGTCCGTATGTGTTTTGCGGATCCGATCCATGTATCCGTGGATCCGTAAAAATCATACTGACGTCTGAATGGAGCCTTACAGGGGGGTGATCAATGACGGGGGTGATCAGGGAGTCTATATTGTTGATCACCCCCCTGTCATTGATCACCCCCCCTGTAAGGCTCCATTCAGACATTTTTTTGGGCCAAGTTAGCGGAAATTGTATTATTTTTTATTTTTTTCTTACAAAGTGGGGTCACATGTGGGGTATTTATACTGCCCTGGCTTTTTAGGGGCCCTAAAGCGTGAGAAGAAGTCTGGGATCCAAATGTCTAAAAATGCCCTCCTAAAAGGAATTTGGGCCCCTTTGCGCATCTAGGCTGCAAAAAAGTGTCACACATGTGGTATCGCCGTACTCAGGAGAAGTTGGGGAATGTGTTTTGGGGTGTCATTTTACATATACCCATGCTGGGTGAGATAAATATCTTGGTCAAATGCCAACTTTGTATAAAAAAATGGGAAAAGTTGTCTTTTGCCAAGATATTTCTCTCACCCAGCATGGGTATATGTAAAATGACACCCCAAAACACATTCCCCAACTTCTCCTGAGTACGGCGATACCACATGTGTGACACTTTTTTGCCGCCTAGGTGGGCAAAGGGGCCCACATTCCAAAGAGCACCTTTAGGATTTTACAGGTCATTTTTTACACATTTTGATTTCAAACTACTTACCACACATTAGGGCCCCTAGAATGCCAGGGCAGTATAACTACGCCACATGTGACCCCATTTTGGAAAGAAGACACCCCAAGGTATTCCGTGAGGGGAATGGCGAGTTCCTAGTTTTTTTTTTTTTTTGTCACAAGTTAGCGGAAAATGATGATTTTTTTTTTTTTTGAACAAAGTCTCAAATTCCACTAACTTGTGACAAAAAATTAAAAATTCTAGGAACTCGTCATGCCCCTCACGGAATACCTTGGGGTGTCTTCTTTCCAAAATGGGGTCACTTGTGGGGTAGTTATTCTGCCCTGGCAATTTAGGGGCCCTAATGTGTGCGAAGTAGTTTGAAATCAAAATCTGTAAAAAATGGCCGGTGAAATCCTAAAGGTGCTCTTTGGAATGTGTGCCCCTTTGCCCACCTAGGCTGCAAAAAAGTGTCACACATGTGGTATCGCCGTACTCAGGAGAAGTTGGGGAATGTGTTTTGGGGTGTCATTTTACATATACCCATGCTGGGTGAGAGAAATATCTTGGCAAAAGACAACTTTTCCCATTTTTTTATACAAAGTTGGCATTTGACCAAGATATTTATCTCACCCAGCATGGGTATATGTAAAATGACACCCCAAAACACATTCCCCAACTTCTCCTGAGTACGGCGATACCACATGTGTGACACTTTTTTGCAGCCTAGGTGGGCAAATGGGCCCACATTCCAAAGAGCACCTTTAGGATTTCACCGGCCATTTTTTACAGATTTTGATTTCAAACTACTTCGCACACATTAGGGCCCCTAAATTGCCAGGGCAGAATAACTACCCCACAAGTGACCCCATTTTGGAAAGAAGACACCCCAAGGTATTTTGTTATGGGCATAGTGAGTTCATGGAAGTTTTTATTTTTTGTCACAAGTTAGTGGAATATGAGACTTTGTAAGAAAAAAAAAAAATATAGAAATCATCATTTTCCGCTAACTTGTGACAAAAAATAAAAAGTTCTATGAACTCACTATGCCGATCAGTGAATACCTTAGGGTGTCTACTTTCCGAAATGGGGTTATTTGTGGGGTGTTTGTACTGTCTGGGCATTGTAGAACCTCAGGAAACATGACAGGTGCTCAGAAAGTCAGAGCTGCTTCAAAAAGCGGAAATTCAAATTTTTGTACCATAGTTTGTAAACGCTATAACTTTTACCCAAACCATTTTTTTTGACCCAAACATTTTTTTTTATCAAAGACATGTAGAACAATAAATTTAGCGAAAAATTTATATATGGAATGTCATTTTTTTTGCAAAATTTTACAACTGAAAGTGAAAAATTACATTTTTTTGCCCAAAAATCGTTAAATTTCGATTAATAACAAAAAAAAGTAAAAATGTCAGCAGCAATGAAATACCACCAAATGAAAGCTCTATTAGTGAGAAGAAAAGGAGGTAAAATTCATTTGGGTGGTAAGTTGCATGACCGAGCAATAAACGGTGAAAGTAGTGTAGTGCAGAAGTGTAAAAAGTGGCCTGGTCATTAAGGGAATTTCAGCTAGCGGGGTTGAAGTGGTTAAAAAAAAAATCTTGAATATTCGAAATTACGAATATATATCACTATATTCGAAATATTCGAAAATTCTCGAAGTTCCAATATTCGCAAGAAAAATTGGCAATTCGAATATTCGTGATCAACACTACTTGTGAGAGCCCGGAAACGGATCTCACAAGTGGACCCAGAAACGCCAGTGTGAAAGTAGCCTTACACACAAACACCTGCCTACAAGCAGCTCAGCAACAGGTCCATAGTGGATATTGATGCACTGATGCTACACAGATCAGACAATGTATCTGACAATGAAGTGGTAACTATGGCAGGTACTTGAAAGGATCCGAGCTTGAAACTGGTGGAATGTTTTGACTAATATCACAGTAGGAACTGCTCATAATGTTGGTGGAAATTTTGGAAGGTAATGTACTCTAGGGCTGTAGCTGACTCAAGGAGATAATATGGCATTGGCCACATTGTACCTGGCATTGTATTAAGGACGCACAGTGGATAACACTGTAATATACACCTCAGATACTGCTGACCATCATGTTGAAGACAGCTTAAAATTCAGTGTCAGATATGACTGTAGCAAATGCTTCTTCTTCAGAGGAAAGTTCCATAGCACGTGATGCGATATTGCAATGGACAATAGACCCCAGCAATGACTGAATCAAGTATTAGAAGTTACAGTATCTTGGAGATTTGTGACCTAGCTATGGTCGAGGAGCTTTGAAGTGACGTAAAATATCCTTATTCTATTTAGATTATGGACATGGTGTATGATGTATATTGTGGTATTATTATGCAGAAGAAGGGACCAGTCAAAGGAATCAAGTCAGAAAAACATTTACCAGTTGAAGTGTTACGGATTAGCGAGTGTGAACCCACTGTGCAAACTAACTAGTTTTGGGGTATGCCCTTCATGACATGTGCACTCACAATTAATTCCTCCAATCCATGTCCATATCCAAACCTTAAAACCATGTATCAAAGCAAAAAAAGGAAGGTGCACATAAATACAGACGCAGGAATAGGAGTAATCCATTCAATATTCAGATATCAAATCGTGTCTGTGATTTAATCCCTTTGAAATTCTGCTGTCTAACATGAAAATCTAATGGGATTCACGATTCAATACCTTTCTATCCAAGTCACCTCCCCCGCAGGGGTTAAATACTATTTCAATGCCTGTAACTTCCAAGCTGGCCACGTTGCCCTGGTGTACCTGCCTAAAGTGTTTGGATAGCATGGAGATGTTCACCACTTTGTCATTACTCACATCAGAAAAATGTTTTCCCTTACGTCCTAACCAGCAGCACAAGTGGGGAGTTCTCCCCTGTGAAACTAGTAGGACAGGTGGAATTTTTGATGACCAAGTAATAGTTAAATAATTAGTAAGAACCCACCCCTATAAAGGACAGACTGCCCATCATTTAGTGCTTTTTTCTCTCTGTCCCTGTGGACAGTAGGACGGGTCAGGCTACGGCCTGTCACTTTAAAATACCTGGGAAAAACCCCTCCCAATTTGTTGGGTTACTTGCTAGGTCCCCACTTGTGCTGCTGGTTAGGACGTAAGGGAAACGTTAATTTTTAACGTAAATTTGTTTTCCCTTAGTCCTAACAGCAGCACACAAATTTCCCACCCTTGTGTGTTTCTACTTGTTATAAAAGCACTTAATGATGGGCAGTCTGCGCTTTATAGGGGTGGGTTCTTACTAATTATTTAATTATTACTTGGTAGGAAATGTATTGTCATCAAAAATTCCACCTGTCCTACTAGTTTCAACAGGGGAGAACTCCCCACTTGTGCTGCTGTTAGGACTAAGGGAAAACAAATTTACGTTAAAAATTAACGCTTCTCTGCCGTCTGACGTAGATATTAGCGAGACCAGAGTTAAGAGTTGTCCTTGTACGGACCAGTTGGGACACTCTAGTTTTATTCCATATACGTTAATAATGGTATATACAGTGTGAAACACAGCACCGTTTTCTGAGACTGATACTTCCATTGACACAAGAATGAATCCTCTCATCTTAAATGCTCATGGATCATCTATGCTTCTCTAGATCGGAGTCAACACATTTCAGTAATAACATCTGCTGAATTGCTAAACAGTCGAGTTAAATATTGAAAATGTCATCTCTGACCAATATTTTATATCTAGTTAAAAATGTTGTTCATCATGCGGATGAGCTATTGCCGTGATCCGGCCGTCCTGGCCTATAATTGGGAATACAGATAGGCTGTTGATTTCAAAGTCAATAAATTGCTCCGTAAAAAAATTCAAAGTCTCAATCACTGGTGGAAAAACAGTCTGTTAAAAATTACAAACATCCTCTAAGGACTAATTAAAATTAAGAGCACCGGCCAAGAAATACCATTAGCTTTCCATGGTTTACAGAAAAGCAATCTATACGGCATTAATGCGTCTTGTAAATATTGTAAATGTGTCACTGCAAAAAGAAACCGTTCAATATCGGCTTTTTAGCTAAACCCGGTTTATGAAAACAAAATTAATATCTGACATCTAGTATTTCAATGGGAACAAAAAATAAATGATCTCCTGAAATGGAACTTGGAATGAATCTTAATGTGTCAAATAACAAAAACTATACACGATTACATGTATATTTTTGTAAAATGCCCACGCAGAGATGGAAGAGGTGAGCTGTGACTAGAGATGGCCTTGCGGTTCGTCCGGCGGTCGTTTCGCGGCGAACTTTGCGTGTTCGCGATTCGCCAAACATATAGAGATATTCGCGCCCGCCATTTTCTTTTACATTGTAAAGAAATTTGACCCATGACACCTTATAAATAGACATGATCTGGCCGCCATTTTACATTCAAATTGCGGAATGCACATTGCCGGTGTCTGTGTTTTGCGGATCCGCAAAACACTTACGGACGTGTGAATGGACCCTCATAGTAACATTATTAAAGGTTGTACTGTATATTCTAATGGATTGCCTTCCTTGTACAATGTTATAATATACTTTCTATGTTAGACGGTATATTATAGCGCATTTGTATTGTGCGGCAGTTGTGTGCGGTTCTGCTGCGATACTGCAGGTATATAGAGGGACAAGCGTTATTGGAACAAATAATTTCTACTGGTGTGATATACCAGTCCCCCCCCAAAAAAAACTGATTGAAGCGGGGTGTTATATACCAATAATATACTTTCTTAAGAGTGCATTTGGGTACTGTATAGTGCATTTGCGCATGTGCATACGCCGAAATTATATTGCCGATATTTTGCATTGAAAAAAATAATGAATGGAGATCGCAAATTCGAATAATACATCTGGTGTCAGTGTCCAGGTTGTGGGACTATTTGTGCACTTCTAGTAATTATTTCTTGGCTGCAAATATGAGCTGAAGTTTTTTCAGGGGTTCGCCTGCCATTAAAATGAATGGGACCCGCCAGCGAACTTGCGGTTCGCGAACATTTGATCGCGTTCGCGAACCGTCCCGGCAGATCTTCGTCCATCACTAGCTGTGACAGTATGATCGTGTGTTATATACGATTTATAAAGTTATTGCCTATCATTGTTATCCTGTCTGTTATGATAATGAGATGACTGCTGAGAAGTAATCTCTACAGAACAGGAAGTATCATTGAAACACCCCCCCACCCCCCATTTCCAGGACCTGGCATATCTATGCATAATAAGGACAAGCCCATTGACTTCATAATGATCATATAGTGCCTAATTCTCCCTGTGGTGGTGGAAAAGAGTAAATGAACACTTGCTGGCAGGTTCCTTAGCAGTTTATAGCTGGTCCCTTAGGTTTCCAGCAGCAAGGCAGCATGTGATCTTATTTTTTTTATAAAAACTTCTAACCAAAAAAATAAAAAAAAATAATCAAAAGAGGATAAACCTTTTAATAGAGCCTTGAGAAGATATGTTAAGAAGAGCTAAAAGTAAGAGATCTCCTAGACAGAAATCATGGCCGAGTGAGTGTCCATTCAACATTTTGGCCCTGTGGTTACTTGTTGACAAGAGTTTAACCGCCTCCGGACCGCCTAACGCAGATGTGCGGTCCGGAGGCGGCAGCCCTGCGCTCAACGACGCATATACGCGTCATCTCGCGAGGGCCGGGATTTCCTGTGAACGCGCGCACACAGGCGCGCAGCGCTCACAGGAACGGAAGGTAAGCGAGTGGATCTCCAGCCTGCCAGCGGCGATCGCTCGCTGGCAGGCTGGAGATCCGGATTTTTTAACCCCTAACAGGTATATTAGACGCTGTTTTGATAAAAGCGTCTAATATACCTGCTACCTGGTCCTCTGGTGGTCCCTTTTGTTAGGATCGACCACCAGAGGACACAGGTAGGTCAGTAAAGTCGCACCCAACACCACACTACACTACACCCCCCCGTCACTTATTAACCCCTTATAAACCCCTGATCACCCATGATCACCCCATATAAACTCCCTGATCACCCCCCTGTCATTGATCACCCCCCTGTCATTGATCACCCCCCTGTCAGGCTCCGTTCAGACGTCCGTATGATTTTTACGGATCCACGGATACATGGATCGGATCCGCAAAACACATGCGGACATCTGAATGGAGCCTTACAGGGGGGGTGATCAATGACAGGCGGGTGATCACCCATATACACTCCCTGATCACCCCTGTCATTGATCACCCCTCATTCCCCCTGTAAGGCTCCATTCAGACGTCCGCATGATTTTTACGGATCCATGGATACATGGATCGGATCCGCAAAACACATGCGGACGTCTGAATGGAGCCTTACAGGGGGGGTGATTAATGACAGGCGGGTGATCACCCATATACACTCCCTGATCACCCCCTGTCATTGATCACCCCCCCTGTCATTGATCACCCCCCTGTAAGGCTCCATTCAGACGTCCATATGATTTTTACGGATCCATGGATACATGGATCGGATCCGCAAAACACATGCGGACGTCTGAATGGAGCCTTACAGGGGGGGTGATCAGTGACAGGGTGGTGATCACCCTGATCACCCCCTGTCATTGATAACCCCCCTGTAAGGCTCCATTCAGACGTCCGCATGTGTTTTGCGGATCCGATCCATGTATCCATGGATCCGTAAAAATCATACGGACGTCTGAATGGAGCCTTACAGGGGGGGTGATCAGTGACAGGGGGGTGATCACCCTGATCACCCCCTGTCATTGATAACCCCCCTGTAAGGCTCCATTCAGACGTCCAGATGTGTTTTGCGGATCCGATCCATGTATCCATGGATCCGTAAAAATCATACGGACGTCTGAATGGAGCCTTACAGGGGGGTGATCAGTGACAGGGGGGTGATCACCCTGATCACCCCCTGTCATTGATAACCCCCCTGTAAGGCTCCATTCAGACGTCCGCATGTGTTTTGCGGATCCGATCCATGGATCCGTAAAAATCATACGGACGTCTGAATGGAGCCTTACAGGGGGGTGATCAATGACAGGGGGGTGATCAGGGAGTCTATATGGGTGATCACCCCCCTGTCATTGATCACCCCCCTGTCATTGATCACCCCCCCTGTAAGGCTCCATTCAGACATTTTTTTGCCCAAGTTAGCGGAAATTTTTTGTTTGTTTTTGTTTTTGTTTTTTCTTACAAAGTCTCATATTCCACTAACTTGTGTCAAAAAATAAAATCTCACATGAACTCGCCATACCCCTCACGGAATCCAAATGCGTAAACATTTTTAGACATTTATATTCCAGACTTCTTCTCACGCTTTAGGGCCCCTAAAAAGACAGGGCAGTATAAATACCCCACATGTGACCCCATTTCGGAAAGAAGACACCCCAAGGTATTCCGTGAGGGGCATATTGAGTCCATGAAAGATTGAAATTTTTGTCCTAAGTTAGCGGAAAGTGAGACTTTGTGAGAAAAAAAACAAAAAAAATCAATATCCGCTAACTTATGCAAAAAAAAATATAATTCTATGAACTCGCCAGGCCCCTCATTGAATACCTCGGGGTGTCTTCTTTCCAAAGTGGGGTCACATGTGGGGTATTTATACTGCCCTGGCTTTTTAGGGGCCCGAAAGTGTGAGAAGAAGTCTGG
The DNA here is from genome assembly GCF_014858855.1 of Bufo gargarizans. NCBI lineage: Eukaryota > Metazoa > Chordata > Amphibia > Anura > Bufonidae > Bufo > Bufo gargarizans. Next base: position 10,063,943 of record NC_058084.1, on the reverse strand, counting down.
GATCCAAATGTCTAAAAATGCCCTCCTAAAAGGAATTTGGACTTATTTAGGGATAGAACTTGCGAAAGACCCCTCTAATCTATTTAAAATGAACTATGTACCCCTACTAAAAAAGATACAAACACAACTCCAAACTTTAACTCTGCCCTGGGTTTCTTGGATCGGACGAAAGAATGTATTGCAGACGTATATTGTTCCAAAATTACTTTACCTCCTACAGATGGTTCCCATACATGTTCCTTGCTCGTACTTTAGGAAAGTCAGACAAACATTTGCCTCTTTTCTCTGGAAGGACAAGAAGCCCAGGGTAGCGCACGATAAACTAATCAGGACTCGTTTCAATGGGGGAATGGGTCTTCCTGATATACATTACTATTACAAGGCAATCCAACTGAAACACTGGCTACAAGTGTGTATACCCAAATACCGAACAATTGGAGCAGATATAGAATTAGATCTTATGTCCAGTAAACAACAGGCAGGACTATGGGGAATCACTACCCCAACTAATACTCCCTTGGGTTTGTCTAAAGGCATATATCTAAATATGCGTACTCTTCAATCTGACATGAATCTACTTTCAGACCCTCCAATCAGTTTGCCAGTGAGTCTTATGCCATATCTCGTTAAGCCAGATTCACCTGACATTCCACAATTCTGGAACACTTTAGATGATGTGGCTTTATTGGATTTGTTATCAGACTTGAAACGGAAAGAGAAAATCTCTATTCTTGATTACAATTATGCTAGAGAAGGTGATTTCTTAGCAAGACTTGAGTTTGACAATATGTGTCAGGTTCTTCGCACTAAACTTAGTACCACGCATACCCCATCTTGGTTTGAACAGATGTCCTCCCATAACTCCCTACCAAGGCATAGTATGTCGCTTTTGTACAATTGGCTGATCCCCAAAAAAGGTAATAGTACTCCAGCCTTTATTATAGCTTGGGAAAGTGACTTGAATTGTTCACTATCTCCACAGGAGATCGACCTTACGTTCCTGAGATCCCACGGATTTTCCAAGTGTATAAAAGTCCAGGAGCACTCTTTTAAAACCCTCACTAGATGGTATAATGATCCCCACAAACTGTTTAAAATGGGTTGTGCAGAAAACGACATATGTTGGAGGTGCGGGGCCCAAACAGGCACATTAGGGCATATTATGTGGAAATGTCCAGCGATTCGCAAATATTGGGAATAGGTTGAACAAAAAATCAATGAAATCTGTGGCACTACAATTGAGCTGACCCCCCTTTCAGTCCTTCTTTGGCTCCCTTCAAAGAAGTGGAAGCCCTCGAAATTTGATTTACCAACCATGCTTGTTCAGTCAGCAAGATTATTAATACCAGTCAACTGGCTTAACACCTCCCCCCCCTCGCTGAAAAGCTGGTTCGAAAAGGTTGACCAAATTTTTCTAATGGAGGAACTTGCTAGTTGGGCTAACAGAAAGCATATGAAGTTCCTAAGTTTGTGGAGTCCTTGGAAAACGTTTCGCGATTCTATGTCCTCGTAGGACTTTCCACTTTAATCTTAGAACCTACTCCCTTACAAATGGTGGGTTGGTTTTGACTCTATGTCCACGAAATTGATCATTAAATGGTTTAATATATGGTACCAATTGTTTTTTACTGACTCCAGAGATGTCGTCTTGGACTGAGTCGCCTAGTCTATAGCTAGCCAGCAGCCTCTGACAGTTAATAACTAAGAGTTAGTGAGTAACATTTTTAGGACGCTTTTTAGTTACTGGTTCGGAGTGTCTCAAAAGTACTTTGTAACCTTTTTACACTGCCTTGTAATAATATGGACATACTATAAGCTGAGTTGTTATCTCTGTTTATCTTTGTACGTTCAACTCAATTCTGTATGACTCTGATTTTATATGTAATGCGTACATTGTGCCCCATCACCTTTTTACCTTCCCATCCTTCCTGTACCTTCCTATTCCCCCCCCCTCCTCCCTCCCCTTCTCCCATTGTCTCTCCTTACATGATCTCATTAATGCAATTGAAGTGTTATCTGATTTTGATGTATTATCATCATGCTCCCATATGCATTTTGTATGCTCTACATATTTTTCAAAATAAAAAGAGATTTGTTAAAAGGAATTTGGGCCCCTTTGCGCATCTAGGCTGCAAAAAAGTGTCACACATCTGGTATCGCCGTACTCAGGAGAAGTTGGGCAATGTGTTTTGGGGTGTCATTTTACATATACCCATGCTGGGTGAGAAAAATATCTTGGTCAAATGCCAACTTTGTATAAAAAAATGGGAAAAGTTGTCTTTTGCCGAGATATTTCTCTCACCCAGCATGGGTATATGTAAAATGACACCCCAAAACACATTGCCCAACTTCTCCTGAGTACGGCGATACCAGATGTGTGACACTTGTTTGCAGCCAAGGTGGGCAAAGGGGCACATATTCCAAAGTGCACCTTTCGGATTTCACCGGTCATTTTTTACACATTTTGATTGCAAAGTACTTCTCACACATTTGGGCCCCTAAATTGCCAGGGCAGAATAACTACGACACAAGTGACCCCATTTTGGAAAGAAGACACCCCAAGGTATTCCGTGAGGGGCATGGCGAGTTCCTAGAATTTTTTATTTTTTGTCGCAAGTTAGTGGAATATGAGACTTTGTAAGAAAAAAATAAAAATAAAAAATCATCATCATTTTCCGCTAACTTGTGACAAAAAATAAAAAGTTCTATGAACTCACTATGCCCACCAGCGAATACCTTAGGGTGTCTACTTTCCGAAATGGGGTCATTTGTGGGGGTTTTCTACTGTCTGGGCATTGTAGAACCTCAGGAAACATGACAGGTGCTCAGAAAGTCAGAGCTGCTTCAAAAAGCGGAAATTCACATTTTTATACCATAGTTTGTAAATGCTATAACTTTTACCCAAACCATTTTTTTTTTGCCCAAACATTTTTTTTTATCAAAGACATGTAGAACTATAAATTTAGCGAAAAATTTATATATGGATGTCGGTTTTTTTGCAAAATTTTACAGCTGAAAGGGAAAAATGTCATTTTTTTGCAAAAAAATTGTTACATTTCGATTAATAACAAAAAAAAGTAAAAATGTCAGCAGCAATAAAATACCACCAAATGAAGAAAAGGAGGTAAAATTCATTTGGGTGGTAAGTTGCATGACCGAGCGATAAACGGTGAAAGTAGTGTAGTGCCGAAGTGTAAAAAGTGCTCTGGTCATGAAGGGGGTTTCAGCTAGCGGGGCTGAAGTGGTTAAAGAACATCTTAAGGCTGCTTGTACACAATGTAGCCCCGGCAGTGGGTTCTACACGCGGCACACGGCTAGTTTCTGGGCCGCATCTTCAATTGATGGCCAGCACCTGTACATGAAATTTCTATCATATGTTGGGTTTTGACAAGAATGAAAAGAGGCAGGAAAAGGAATACCAGAAATAGAGGGGGGCACCAACTATCAACAGGATAGGTGATAAATAACCGACTGCTTGGACTCCCACCAGTTACAAGAATAACTTCCTATGTATGGATTGGTAGTGCGCATGCGTGACCCTCAATTCATTAATTTCTATGGAAATGACAGAGATAACTGTACTCGTCAGTCCAAGCGACAGTGACTGGTCCCAAGTCCCCTTTGTGAATACAGTGGTGGTGGTATTTTAGGGCTTAAGATAGATTAAACACATTGGGGCACATTTAGGCTGGGTTTACACCTGAGCATTTAACAGCGCGTTCCTACGCGCTGTAAAACGCTCAACAGGCCAGAACCAATGCTTCCCTATGGGCATGGTTCTCACCTGAGCGTTTTACAGCGTGTACGAACGCGCTGTAAAACGCCCTACGCCCCAAGAAGTACAGGAGCTTCTTTGGGGCGTATTGTCGTGCGTTCCCGGCCATAGACTTCAGCGGGAACGCGCGACAATGGGCGTTTCTTGTTTGTTAATTTAAAAACGCGCATACGTACGTGCCGCTTTGTGTGTAAAAAGTATTTTACTACTGTCTGAAATGAGCTCTCTCCTATTGATAAAATGGCCAGCCTCTGTACTCACTTTATGAATGCACTGCAGCGAGCGGCAGCGAACTGGCCGGCCGGCGCGTGACTGACGTCACTTAGTAACGCTCCAGCTTCCTTAGGAGCGTTACGAAGTGACGTCAGTCACGCGCCGGCTGGCCAGCTCACTGAAGCTCGCTGCAGTGCATTCATCTTATTTGAAAGACCATACTCCAAAATTAATATATACCCCAGATCAGACTCCAAAATTAATACAGACCTGACTCTAGATGAAACCTCAAAATTAACCCTTATGTGCACCACAACATACAGTTACATCATGGTGTAGTATCAGAAGTATGAAGAGTGCTCATGCGCTAAACCCCCTCCATATGTGCCAAGTGTCGGCTGTGTAATACAGCAGGCACCCGGTTGCAATAACTGAGATTGGTGATAACGATCCCAGTCATTTATCCCCTCAGATGCCATGATCTATAGTGATTGTGGCCTCTATGGAGTTAGGCAGAGGGAGGGGGCTCAATCTGCCTTTAAATCGAATCTCCCGCAGTGAAATGGAAGGGCTCCAATCGGTTGCCATGACATCATGAGGTCTTGGGAGAGCTCACAGGACTAGCATGGCTCTCAGCCTTAAAATCATCAGGCATGGCTTCTCAGGCAGGGTGTCATATTCCTACAGACCACAATGGTATTCTACTGTAGTCTATGGGGCAAGCAGTCAAAAAATTGCAAGTTCAAGTCCTGAAAGAGGACTGAAAAAAATTCTGTCAAACACAAAAATAATAAAAATTCTAATTGCACCCTTCCCAATTTTACATCTACAAATAAACAATAAAAAAACTATAAGAGGAATTGCCATGTCCAAAAATGTACAAACTATTAAAATATAACAATATTTTCCCTGCGCAGTAACAGAAAAAAAGTGTGATACGCTAATTTTTTGTCACCTCCCCCCCCCCAAAAAAATAAATAAAATAAATTTGAATGAATAAAAAATGATCAAAAAGTTACAGTACATGTACTCCAAAATGGTACAATTAAAAACTTCCATTTCACCCTGAAAATAACAAGCAAGCCCTCATACAGCTCTGTAGACAGAAATATTTAAAAAAAAATCTAAATACGATGATGCAAAAATGTTTTTAAAGGATTTTTTAAAGTAGTAAACCATAAAAAAGTACCGTATATAAACTTGGTATTCCCGTAAAAGGACCCAACTACAGAATAAGGTTGTCATGCCATTTTTAGTGCACAATGTTGTAACAACAAAACTCAAAACAACCTTGTTGAAATTGCCATTTTTTACAATTTCCCCGCACAAATAATTTGTTTCCCCTTTTTTTAATAAAAGCTATGGTGAAATAACCAGCTTCTGGATGCCACCTCCAGTGCACTGGGTCTGGATGCTGGGCAGTCAATGTAGTGTGTGCTCTTGGCACAGCTGCCATTTGTACAACCAATGTGGACGTCCTTATGGATGCTGCATCCACAATTGCGCACTGTGTCCTGAAACCGGATGGCATCATAATCAGTGCATTGCAAGTACCCAGAAGAGAATCGGAAGAACGAGGAACAGTTGAGTAATGCCATCTATGCTAAACTGTCCCCTAAACGCTTGTGCCCATGAATGCCTCCATCACTGATGGAAAACACTGATTGGTTACAAATAGTGTTGAGCGAACTTGTGTTTTAAGTTCGGCATCTAAAGTTTGGGTTCGGGTTATCGAAGAATCGCGTTATGGATTCCCGCTACCACGGATCAAGTTATGGTCCATGGTAGCGAAATCCATAACGCGATTCTTCGATAACCCGAACTTTAGACGCCAAACTTAAAACACAAGTTCTCTCAACTCTAGTTACAAAGTTAACCAAAGTTAATTTGCTAAATAAAACTGCCTCCCGCCTTCAATCATCCTATGAGGTTGCCTACACCTTGTCTTGGCTTTGCTTGGGGCCTCTATTATAATGATCAGTGGATTGTGGAGATCACACTAATCAGACCACCAACAATCATAAATTACCAACCATTAGGCCCCTTTCACACGGGCGAGTATTCCGCGCGGATGCGATGCGTGAGTTGAACGCATTGCACCCGCTCTGAATCCGGACCCATTCATTTCTATGGGGCTGTTCACATGAGCAGTGATTTTCACGCATCACTTGTGTGTTGCGTGAAAATCGCAGCATGCTCTATATTCTGCGTTTTTCACGTAACGCAGGCCCCATAGAAATGAATGGGGTTGCGTGAAAATTGCAAGCATCCACAAGCAAGTGCGGATGCGGTGCAATTTTCACGCACGGTTGCTAGGAAACGATCGGGATGGAGACCCGATCATTATTATTTTCCCTTATAACATGGTTATAAGGGAAAATAATAGCATTCTGAATACAGAATGCATAGTACAATAGCGCTGCAGGGGTTAAAAAAAATAATAATAATAATTTAACTGACCTTAATTCACTTGATCGCGCAGCTGTCACAACCAGACAGCTGAGAAGCTCTGACAGAGGCCTTTCAGAACCTCCTCTTTGAGTTTCTGTGTTGTGGTATTCAGCTCCTCCTCTCCTTAGCCTCTCTCAGCTGTCATGTTTTGGACTAATTGCTTCCCTTTAAATTCTTCCCCAGAAGGCTTTTCTGGGCGGCTTATATTTCTTCCTGGAGTATGTGTGCATGCCCATCTGGTTCTCCTCTCCTCTACAAAGTTAAGTGTTAAACTGTTAGCTGTTATTTTCTGTTTGCTGGATCCCAGGTGACCCTGACTCCCTCCGTGTCTGGTGTAGGGAGCCGGTGGTCGTGTCCCCTCACTATTGTAGGGTGCTCAGGGGTTATATAGTCAAGGTACGTGGATATGCATACCTCCACCATTCGGATCTATGCATAGGCTAAGCAGCCAGGGAAAGTGCCAGGTCTTCTACAGGGGTCTCCCTTTTGTTCCTTAGCTGTTGGATCCAGCGAGTCATTTATGCATGTTGTTTTGCCTTGTTACCTGTACACATTCCGTGACAGCAGCCGGCATCCCCTTCTGTCTTCATCTTAGCTGTGTGCAGTAACAGGACCTGTGGTGACGTCACTCCGGTCATCACATGGTCCATCACATGATCCATCACCATGGTAAAAGATCATGTGATGGATCATGTGATGACCGGAGTGACGTCACCACAGGTCCTGTTACTGCACACAGCTAAGATGAAGACAGAAGGAGATGCCGGCTGCGCGATCAAGTGGACTAAGATGAGTTAAATTTTTTTTAATTTTTTTTAACCCCTCCAGCGCTATTGTACTATGCATTCTGTATTCAGAATGCTATTATTTTCCCTTATAACCATGTTATAAGGGAAAATAATACAATCTACAGAACACCGATCCCAAGCCCAAACTTCTGTGAAGAAGTTCGGGTTTGGGTACCAAACATGCGCGATTTTTCTCACGCGAGTGCAAAACGCATTACAATGTTTTGCACTCGCGCGGAAAAATTGTGCATGTTCCCGCAACGCACCCGCACATTTTCCCGCAATGCTCGTGTGAAAGAGGCCTTAGAGATGGGTGAATCACCTAGAGTGCGATTCAGGTTCAATTTGGCTGAATCGGTTGACTAACTCAATTTGAGTCCAACTTGATTCTACATGAATTGAAAGTTTCCCAATTGGCGTTAAAATTGGCACATAGATATTCTGAGGTCTCCTAGGACTATTTTTTTTTTCCTAGTCTCTTTTTTCTTTAGTATTTTAGTTTTTTTCTCTCTCTCTTTCTTTCTTTTTCTCAAATTCATATTTACATGCAAAATTTAGATTGACTCAAATTATTTTTGAATCAATTTGCTTGTCTATGATAACCATACATCTGAGTGAGCCCCAGTCTAGTTACCTAAACTCTGTTTTTTCCCCCAAGTCTATCACAGAGGAACCCTCCTCATAGCATCCATGTAACATTATAAGGCATATGGATAGCGGTAGTTGTCTCCAGACAACCCCTTTTACCTTAATTTTTCAAGTAGTGTTTTAATAGTACCACAAAAAATGATTACGGTATTATTATATTATAATTTATTATCTCTTATAGCCATGAGAATTGAGGACACTAGGAAAAGCGGATAAGAAAATTGCTGCTACTAATGTAGAAAATTCATTAAAAATAAATCTAATTGCGAGAAAGGGCAGAGAAAAAATGATGATCCATCCATTGCATAGAGTTCCTAGCTAGATAATCAAGATGGTTGCAATCTACAATGTATTTCTAATTCTGAATGTGTAGATATGGGGCGCCTGGGAAAATATCTGCAGCTCTGCCGAGAACTTATTATTAAAAATCCAAGGTGTCTAATGGCATTTCTTTTATTTATAGTGCACAGTGTTCAGGCATGGCTTCCCTGATGAATGGGCCTTATCACGTAGACTTTCTAGTGCAGGGAACAAAGTGACTTTTCCAAGTTGGCAAGAAGCTGACTCCACAGCTCTGCTATGTCATTGATACAGTGTGCGATCAGATATATTGCATTTTGTATTAAATGGTGGAAAAAGGAAGAAAAAGTGTTAAAGACAAAGATAATAATGCAGCTAAAGTTTAAAAAAAGTAATAATAATAATAATATTAATAATAATAACCACAATGAATATGCAGTTACTGACATTTTTTATAATCCATTTATTTATTTATTTCTGATTTTAGACTTCTTTAATTCTGTTCTCCGGTCATAATTAGGGGGCAGCAATCTTGTCTGAGCTCCTGCTCAGCACTATTAAAGGAACCCATTTGCCCCCACACATAAGGTGCAGTTAATGGTAAAATGTACTTAAAGTGCCATGAAAAATGTAATATGACCCCATTCTAAGTTTTACGATGGACCCTCATGATTACTTCTGTTGAGTGCCTTAGCCCTGTACATTAGAGAAACCAAGATTTACTGAAAATGCTGCTGAAATCATGGTGGGATGGGGCCCCATTCCAAGTTTTGTTATGAGACCCCCACGGTTGCTTGTTACACCCATGTGACCATTGCATACTGTTAACGGTATAATCCTGTGTTACATCCAGTGTATAAAGTTATTGCCTGCCACTATAATCCTGCCTGATTTCCCGCAACAGGAGGATGCTGCTTCAGTCACCGGGATCGGTACACCTCATCATTGCGGTCACATGAACGTTGTGCCTAAGAAGGACATCATTATCTGATGAGCAACTTTTTATTGTGCTTGGTGGTTACTAAGAGCTTTCTGGATTTAGACAGGAGGTGCAAACTCCCTGCTGTTGTTTTTATTTTATTCCTGCCTGTGATGATAATGAGATGACTGCTGAAAATTAATCTCTACACATATTTGTTCAAAAGGGAGAGAGGAATTAAAAGCTTTCAGATGTCTATCTGCTCGTTATCTCCTTTGAGAACAAGAAAAAAGGACTGGGCATGTTGAAAGTCAACATGCCCAATCTTTCTTTCCCCTGGCATTTACCAATGGGTGAGAGTTGTGACACGTCCATATACATTAGAGGGTCGGACATTCCCACCAAAATTGGTGGGATCCTCTGCAGTGGGCTCACCACTGGCGCTAGGGGTCCCTTAAATATGGTATAAGTGTTTGTCCTGACGCCAGTTGAATTGCAGCAACGAGGGCACAAGGCCCTATTTTAGTGATATGGTGGTACCCAAGTGTAGGAATGCCAGAGTGGTGTAAGGGTAGCCCATAATGTCCCTTTAGATGTGGAGGTGCACGTGTCATGTTGCTCCTACCTGGATATCCAGTAACCCCAGGCGTGGCCATCCGCTGCAGAAAAAGGGTTAGTTAAATGGTGGAATGATGACATAAATTGAGTCCAGACCTTGTGACGAACTTGATAACCGCTATACTTGAAGAAACTTTCATCAGGCAACAATCTTTAAACTTTATCTTGGTCACCAGCAGGCTTTGGCATGAAGTTGGCAGGCAAACACACTCGGCTCTGCTACATCTGTTACTCTCGTTACTCTCTGGCTCTGCTGTGCTGACAGGATCAAATTGGAACTTATCCTTTCTGCTGTACTTAACTTTCTGTAGTCTTGTCTGTCTTTGTCTTTATCCAGAGGAGCTTTCTCTCCCTGGCTTAAGAGGCTTCAGGCTTTGGCCTCTAGGACCAGCAGAGCTGAAGGTGCTCTGCTGACTCAGGCAGGGCTCGCCCAGCTGGGACAAGCTCCCTGCTGCATAACCTCCCTTGGCAGGGGGTAGGCTAGACACTCACTAACTAAACTGCTCCCTCTCTAGAGAGGGCTAGAACGAAAAGAGGGGTTCCATTCTAGGCATACTAGCTCTGTCAATGTTGCCGCCATCTACTAGTGATCCAGGCACAAAAATAAATATACACATTTTGCAGGATCTGGAAATAAGTATGCATGATGACATTATATTAACCATATGAGATATAGTAATGAGCGGCATAGGCAATATTCGTTTTCACAATGTTTCATGAATTGTTTGCATAATATTTGCAATAAATTCGCGAATTTCATGAATGAGTGATCTCATAATTATTTTCGTGATTGCGCAAATCAGCATATTTTGCACAATACATGGGACTTCACATTTTATCAGGTCTGAGTAGATATTACTGATTGGACATCAGTATTGTTGTGACATCACAGCACTATGTCTGCAGCATGTATGTAAGGACAGCAGGGAAACAGTAATTCCTATCACACTACCTAACACCCTGCACTGGAACCTATCAGCTACACTATATCAGGATATAACCTACACTGACTATCTCCCACTAACTATCTGTATTAGGCCTCATGCACACGGACATTTTTTTTTGCGGTCCACAAAAACGGTTTCCATTGTTCCGTGATCCGTGTCCGTTTTTTCTTCCGTGGGTCTTCCTTGATTTTTGGAGGATCCACGGACATGAAAAATGAAAAAAAAAAAATCTAAGTCAAGTTTGCCTTTGAAATGATAGGAAAAAACGGACATCGATCACGGACTCGGATCACGGACGTGGATGACAATCTTGTGTGCATCCGTGATTTTTCACGGACCCATTGACTTGAATGGGTCCGTGAACCGTTGGCCGTGAAAAAAATAGGACAGGTCCTATTTTTTTCACGGACTGGAAACACGGATCACGGACGCAGATGCCAAACGGTGCATTTTCCGATTTTTCCACTGACCCATTGAAAGTCAATGGGTCCGCGGAAAAAAATGGAACAACGGCCACGGATGCACACAACGGTCGTGTGCATGAGGCTTTATATATATGAGCTAACTAACAAACTAACTTTCTAATGTAATTGGATAAGGAATAGGATCCAGATGAAAGCACCGAGCACAGCAATGTCACTGCTCTCTCAGAACTGCAGACAAGGGCTGCTGGGGAGGTTCTTATATAGTAAGGGGGAGGCAGCTTTCCTATTGGTTGCTAGGGATGTTGCTAAGCTCAGACAAAGACATTGCAGCCTTCTCATTGGCCCACAAGCAAGAAGGGAGGTTACTAATAATAAAAAAAATCTAGAATATTCGCGATTGCGAATATATGTCACTATATTCTATATCTTCCTGAATTCTCAAAATGCCGATATTCGCAATAAAAATTTGTGATTAGAATATTTGTAATCAACACTAATGAGATAGTGAGGAGGTGAAAAAGGTGGTAACGCACCTCTGGGGTGTTACACCTCTGACATCCTTCAAATGCAATGTTCCCCACCTGTGGCTCTTCAGCTGTTGCACAACTACAATTCTCATCATGCACTGGCAACTTGTAGCAATCAGAGCATGATGGGAGTTGTAGTGTTGAAAAGCTGGATAGCCACAGGTTGGAAATCACTGATCTAATGTTTGTGGCCATCTTTAGTTCTTGACCCAGAACCTGGGCACAGAGAAGAGTGGTGACGAAGAAGGCTTTCAGACCTTGATACAATGTATCTCTCTCGTTCTATGTCACTATTTGCCTCTGATACTTCATGTTTGTTCATAAAACTACTTAAAAAAAAATAATACAAGATGTTTCTTATTTTGCCAAGATTTGATTAATTTCCAAATGTCTACAAACCATTCATTAAAAAGACTTTGCGCCGCAGCGGGGATAGAAAGCAGATTTCTAATATAATTACCGCAGTCTAAAATAAACCGATTTATATGCTAACAACCTCGGCGGTGTGAATTTCTCCGATACTGCCCTGGTGGATTTTTATGAATGATGATTCAAATGACAAAGAATGAAGTGACTTTGTGTAATTCTATCCAAGTATTTGGAGGCAGAAATCAATTTCATTATTTTCTCATATAATAAACGCAGCTTCTATAGGGATGTACAGCAACGCCTCGACAATAGGATTTCCAAATGATAGAAATGCACCAATATCATAAAGAGGTGTGAGGCTTCTAAGAAATGTGATGCAAATGACCAAGTATCTTCTTTACTGAGTAAATACTTTTTTTTTTCTCTGATTTTAAGTTATTTATTGTCCTTTTCTCTATTCATTTACAGACCTGCTGTCAGAAAACCACTGGAGGCCCTTGGGGGACAGACTTAGGTTGAGCTCCATCATTTGTTTGCATGTAACAAATCAAACCCCAATCTGCATGTGCATGTGAAAATTTCTATGCTGATTTTTGACTTCACAACTTCACAAAAAAAAAAAGTAAAAAAAATGAAAATGTGTAGCACACTATTTATTTCTGCAGATTTCACAAGGAGAAGCTGATGAGCAGCCCTATTAAATGACAATGCACATTGGCGGCAGACATCCCAGTGCTATCCTTGGCTTGCTGCCAGTGGAACCTCCAATAAATGCATGTTAGATTAAATCTGAAACATATAAGCGTACCCTAACTGCAGCGGTCATGTGAGATCTGACAGTACTCTATGCATTGCTTTCTGGCAACTGGGGCATCCCTCTCTCTTTAAATTTATCTCTTTCTTTCTGTCTTTCTCTTTCCCTTTATTGTTTGTCTATTTCTTTCTCTTTTACTCTACTTCTTTTTCTCTGTCTCTCTCTCTCTCTCTCTCTCTCTCTATATATATATATATATATATATATATATAGTACAGACCAAAAGTTTGGACACACCTTCTCATTCAAAGAGTTTTCTTTATTTTCATGACTATGAAAATTGTAGATTCACACTGAAGGCATCAAAACTATGAATTAACACATATGGAATTATATACATAACAAAAAAGTGTGAAACAACTGAAAATATGTCATATTCTAGGTTCTTCAAAGTAGCCGCCTTTTGCTTTGATTACTGCTTTGCACACTCTTGGCATTCTCTTGATGAGCTTCAAGAGGTAGTCACCTGAAATGGTCTTCCAACAGTCTTGAAGGAGTTCCCAGAGATGCTTAGCACTTGTTGGCCCTTTTGCCTTCACTCTGCGGTCCAGCTCACCCCAAACCATCTCGATTGGGTTCAGGTCCGGTGACTGTGGAGGCCAGGTCATCTGGCGCAGCACCCCATCACTCTCCTTCATGGTCAAATAGCCCTTACACAGCCTGGAGGTGTGTTTGGGGTCATTGTCCTGTTGAAAAATAAATGATAGTCCAACTAAACGCAAACCGGATGGAATAGCATGCCGCTTTGAATGAGAAGGTGTGTCCATACTTTTGGTCTGTACTGTATATATATATATATATATATACACCCAGTGGATATAAAAAGTCTGCATACCCCTGTTAAAATGTCAAACAAAATGAGACAAAGATAAATCATTTTAGAACTTATTCCACCTTTAATGTGACCTATAAACTGTACAACTCAATTGAAAAACAAACTGAAATCTTTTAGGTAGAGGGAAGAAAATTATAAAAATAAAATAATATATTAAACTACCGGTAATACTTTGTTGAAGCATCTTTAGATTTTTTTACAGCACTCAGTCTTTTTGGGTATGAGTCTATCAGCATGGCACATTTTGACTTGAATTTGTGAGAGCATCTCTTGTGCACAGCCCTCTTCAGATCGCCCCACAGATTTTCAACCGGATTCAGGTCTGGGCTCTGGCTGGGCCATTCCAAAACTTTAAACTTCTTCTGGTGAAGCCATTCCTTTGTTGATTTGGATGTATAATTTAGGTCATTGTCATGCTGAAAGATGGAGTTCCTCTTCATGTTCAGCTTTCTAGCAGAAGCCTGAAGGTTTTGTGCCAATACTGTGGCCAATTAATTGAAAATAACGATTAAACTGAAACAGGCTTTTTTTCAGCTGATCCAAATTTTAGGACCACATGCCTTTAAAAGGCAAAATCTGTGCAAAGATGTGGATTCATTGTCATTTTCTGTCAGGTAGTCACACGTTGTAATGGCAAAGGCAAAAAAAACTCTTCCTTTTTGAACGTGGTCAGGTTGTTGAACTGCAAAGGCAGGGTCTCTCACAGCAGGCCATCGCTGCTGAGGTGGGACGCAGTAAGACAGTCATTTGGAATTTCTTAAATAATCCTGAGGGTTAGGGAACAAAAAAGTCAAGTGGAAGACCCAAAAAAATTTCATCAGCACTGAGCCACAGGATCCAATTGGCTGTCCGTCAAGACACTGGACGATCCTCGACCCAAATTAAGGCTCTTACTGGTGCTCACTGCAGCCCCATAACCATCAGACGGCATCTGAGACTGAGGGGCTTCAAAAACAAAAAAACGTCTTCAAAGACCTCGTCTCCTTGAACACCACAGAACTGCTCGTTTGGACTTTGCAAGAGAGCACCAAACATGGGACATTCAAAGGTGGAAGAAAGTTGTATTCTCTGATGAGAAAAAAATTGAACCTTGATGGTCCTGATGGTTTCCAATGTTACTGGCATGACAAGCAGATCCCACCCGAGATGATTTTTACGCACCACAGTGGAGGGGGCGCCATAATGGTCTGGGGTGCTTTTTCCTTCAGTGGAACAATGGAGCTTCAGGAAGTGCAGGGGCGTCAAACAGCCGCTGGCTATGTCCAGATGTTGTAGAGAGCATTCCTCATGACTGAGGGCCCTCGTCTGTGTGGTAACGACTGGGTTTTTTAACAGGACAACGCTACAGTACACAATGCCCGCAGGACAAGGGACTTCTTCCAGGAGAATAACATCCCTCTTTTGGCCCATCCTGCGTGTTCCCCTGATCTAAATCCAATTGAGAACCTTTGGGGATAAATGGCAAGGGAAGTTTACAAAAATGGACAACAGTTCCAGACAGTAGATGGCCTTCGCTACTTGGAGAAATGTTCCCACTCACCTCATGGAAACGCTCGCATCAAGCATACCGAAAATAATTTTGGAAGTAATAAACAATAACGGGGGAGCTACTCATTACTGAGTTCATGTTTGGAAGTTGGATTTCTGTTTTGGGGGGTTTAGTTTTTTTTTGGAGGTGTGGTCCTAAACTTTTTATCAGCTGAAAAACAGCCTGTTTCAGTTTATTCGTGTTTTTCATTAAATTGAATGCTCAAAAAATGTTTTGTCTCACTCCCATTTCTTCTTGTTGCATGTTGAAGCTCTACTTGGAACCATGTTAAGATCCAGCCATGCTAAATATGATTTTTTGCCATTTTTCAAGTGGTCTTAAAGTTTTGATCAGGACTGTATATCTAATGCCTTGGAAATTCATTTGTACCCTTCTGCTGACTGATACCTTTTAACAATGAGATCCCTCTGATGCTTGGGAAGGTCTCTGTGGACCATGGCTTTTGCTGTGGGATGCGACTAAGAAAATTTCAGGAAAGACCAACTAGAGCAGCTGAACTTTATTTGGGGTTAATCAGAGGCACTTTAAATGATGGCAGGTGTATGCTGACTCCTATTTAACATGATTTTGAGTGTGATTGCTTAATTCTGAACACAGCTACATCCCCAGTTTTTAGAGGGTGTGCACACTTATGCAACCACATTATTATTATTTTTTTCTTCCTTCCACCTAAAAGATTTCCGTTCGTTTTTCAATTGAGTGGTACAGTTTATAGGTCGCATTACAGGTGGAAAATTTTCTGAAATGATTTATCTTTGTCTCATTTTTTTACAGCACAGAAACATGACATTTTAACAGGAGTGTGTAGACTTTTTATATCCACTGTATGCACCAAAATCCACATGAAAATTCTGCCATGTGACTTTGCCCTAAAGGTTATAATTAGAGATGAACGAATTAAAAAAAACATCGATTCAACGGTTTGTCAAATAAAAAAAATAAAAAATTTGGTTTGATCCGAATATATTTGCTGCAAATTTTGTTATAAAAAAAAGGGCTATTTCCTGGCTGCAGAGAGCCTTTATAGTAGTGTAGAGCACTGTGCCTTGCAGTAACATGCACAGGGAGTCTGCTTTGGTAGTGAAATAATACTGTGAGTCCATATTACATGCAGATGACAGTCGTCACTCTTAGAACCACTGCACATTTCATTTATTTGGGTGGTCACAGGGCCAAAATTGACCAAATAACTCAATTATGTCAGCAGTAAGTGCATCTCATTTTTCCTTCCTTCTGACAGATCAGAAGAAGGGTTAAATAAATGGTGATGTCAGCCAGGCCAAAAGGCAAAATAGTGGCCCAGTCATGAAGCGGGAAGGGTGGGAACAGCATGAGAAGTCCACAAAGTGGGCCTGTGACATAGTGGTGAGGTGGAAGAAGCATGAGGAGGGCACAGAGTGGCAAAATGACAGAGTTTGGAGGTGGAGGCAGCATCAAGAGGCCACAGAGTGGTAAGTTGACATAGTGTGGAGGAGGCAGCAGCATGAGGAGGCTACAGAGTGGCAAGTCGACATGTGTGGAGGTGGCAGCAGCAGCAGCATGAGGAGGCCGCAGAGTGACAAAAATACATAGTGTGGAGATGGCAGCAGCATGAGGAGGCCGTATAGTGGCAAGATGACATAGTTTGGAGGTGGCAGCAGCATGAGGAAGCTGCAGAGTGGCAAGGTGACATAGTGTGGAGGTGTTAGCAGCATCAGAAGACCACAGATTGGCAAGTGACATAGTATGGAGGTGGCAGCAGCATGAGGAGAACACAGAGTGGCTCAATTAGAGTTTGGAGGTGGTGGCAGCATCAGGAGACCACACAGTGGCACAATGACAGTGTGGAGGTGACCCCAGCATGGCAAGGTAACATAGTGTGGAGGTGACAGCAGCATGAGGAGACCACAAAGTGGCCCAATGACAGAGTTTGGAGGAGGCAGCAGCATCAGGAGGCCACAGAGTGGCATGGTGACATAGTGTGGAGGTGGCAGCAGCATGAGGAGGTTACAGAGTGGAAAGTTGACATAGTGTGGAGGAGGCAGCAGCAACAGAAGGCCACAGAGTGGCAATGTGACATAGTGTGGAGGTGGCAGCAGCATCAGAAGGAAACCACAGAGTGGTCCAATGACAGAGCTTAGAGATGGCGGAAGCATCAGGAGGCCACAGAGTGGCAAGGTTACATAGTGTGCAGGTTGCAGCAGCATCAGATGGCCACAGTGTGGCAAGGTGACATAGTGTGGAGGTGGTAGCAGCATCAGGAGACCACAGATTGGCAAGGTGACATAGTGTGGAGGTGGCAGCAGCATGAGGAGAACACAGAGTGGCCCAATGACAGAGTTTGGAGGTGGTGGCAGAGTCATGGGACCACACAGTGGCACAATGATGGTGTGGAGGTGGCAGAAGCATCAGAAAACCACAGAGTGGCAAGGTGACATAGTGTTGAGGTGGCAGCAGCATGAGGAGACCCCAGCATGGCAAGGTAACATAGTGCTGAGGTGGCAGCAGCATGAGGAGACCACAAAGTGGCCCAATGACAGAGTTTGGAGGATGCAGCAGTATCAGGAGGCCACAGAGTGGCATGGTGACATAGTATGGAGGTGGTAGCAGCATGAGAAAGTCATAGAGTGGAAAGGTGACATAGTGTGGAGGTGGCAGCAGCATCAGTATACCACAGAGTAGCAAGATGACATACAGTAGTGTGGAGGTGGCAACAGCATGAGGAGGCCATAAAGTGGCAAAGTTGCATAGTGTAAAGGTGGCAGCAGCATCGGGAGGCCACAGAGTGGCAAGGTGACATAGTGTGGAGGTGGCAGCAGCATCAGGAGGAGGCCAAAGAGTGGCCCAATGACAGAGTTTGGAGGTGGCGGCAGCATCAGGAGGCCACAGAGTGGCAAGGTGACATAGTGTTGAGGTGGCAGCAGCATGAGGAGACCCCAGCGTGGCCAGGTAACATAGTGTGGATGTGGCAGCAGCATGAGGAGACTACAAAGTGGCAAGGTGACATAGTGTGGAGGTGGCAGCAGCATCAGGAGACCACAGAGTGGCAAGGTGACATAGTGTGGAGGTGGCAGCAGCATGAGAAGACCACAGAGTGGCAAGGTGACATATTGTGGAGGTGGGTGGCAATACCAGTACCCGCTGAAAATGGTGGGGGAGCTATTAGCATCAGATGTGTGGCATCAGGCGGGTGGCAGTATCAGAATAGTAGCTGAGGCAGGTAGCTAGAAGAAAAAGGGGTCTTTTGTCAAAGTGTTGGTGTGGCATCATGAATGATCTAGTCTGATACATTAGTCATTGGTGGACGGAAATCCTGGCTAATCCACACCTGATTCATCTTGAAAAAGGTCAGTCTCTCGACATTTTGGGTAGACAGGTGAGTTCTTCTTGGGGAAAATATGGCCCCCGCCGCACTAAACACCCACTCTGAAGCCACACTACTGGCCGGGCAGGACATCTATTTCAGGGAAAACTCTGCCAGTTGTGCTAACAAATCCAGTTTGGCTGCCCATTAGTCTGCCACCACCTGCTGGTTCAGGTCCTGCTCCAGGTCTACCTGCTGCTGCTGGTGAGTAGTTTCTTCACTAGGCGGGTGAAGAAAGCTGCTCATCAGCGACTCTAGACTCAAGTTGCTGCTGATGGAGCTGTAACTGCTCCTACCGCCCCCATTTTGCCACAGCAGCCAAGACAGAGGAACATGAGCGCAGAGGCCCCCCCCCCCCCCCCTGGTCAGACCTGCAAGAGGATGGGCGATGGTTCAGGTAGGCAGCGGCCAACTGACTACATAGGATGTCTCTATAGTAGTTCAGTTGGTCAGTTTGTCCTTCCTCTCAGCGGGTGTACAATTCGGCTGTCACTACGTAAGCAAGTGAGCATGCATCGGGCCATTTGTGCAAGTGAATAGGAGGGACTCCCTGCCTCCATCTCCACTGCCACGGTGGGTCTGGGTCCTCTGCCTCGTCTTCCTCTTCGTCCTGTAGCTCCTCTGGCTGCTCCTGCTCCTCCTCTCCTGTAACCTGTGTAATAAAACCATCCATTTCGCTACACAATGCTTGTGCTCCAATGTCCTCCTCCTCCAGTTCAGCCCCCACAGGTGAGATCTAGGCACCACGTCTCAAGTCCCCTGACCAGCCAGATTTACCAGTATCTGTTCCAGGACATAAAGCAGTGGAATGACGTTGTTCATCCCATAGTCCTGGCGACTGACAAATAACGTGGCCTCCTCAAAGGGCCTGAGCAAACGGCAGGTGTCACGCATGAGCTGCCACTGGCTGACATCGAAGTTACACAGGGGAGTACTCCTGTATGCTTGGATCATCAAGAAATCATTTATGGCCTTTCTCTGTTCGTATAGTCGGTCAAACATATGGAGGGTGGAATTCCAAAGCGTGGAAATGTCGCATATTAGTCTATGTTGGGGGATGCCGTTCTGCTGCTGCAGCTCAAGTGGGATGTGCTTTATGGTGTACGAGTGGCTGAAGTGCATGCAAAGTTTCCTGGCCACTTTTAGGATGTCTTGCAGATGGGTGGAAGATTTCCAGAACCGCTTGACAACCAGATTGAACATGTTTGCCATGCAGGGCGCATGGCTCAGCCCTCCTTGACGCAGCGGCGACACTAGGCATGGGATCCAGCCGGTTCTCTCCGGTTCTGCCGAACCCTTTGTTAAAATTACAGCAGGTTCGCAGGACCGGTGAGAAGCAGGAATCCCGACCCGGTCCTGCAGCATAAATCAATTTCAAAACCCTCCAGCAGCCCCTCACTCAAATCCCCCGCACGCAGCAAATGAATCCCCAGCACAAGTCCCCTCCCTGCACATGCCCCCCCCCGCCTCCCGCCAGGAATGTAATTACCAGTGCAGCTCGGGTCGGCAGTCACCCAATAACAAACAGTGCAAAAATAGTAAGTATTGTAGCAAGTATACAGATCATGTGTCAGACACTCCTGACCGTTCCTATGCATTTCGCCTAGTTGGTTACAGGCTCCTCAGGGGACAAAACATATATATCATGACAACAGGGTGTCCACCACCAGAGATTTATCACCAGAGTATAGAGAGGCCAATATATTGCTTCTCCCATGGATCAGTGGTCGTTATTATAAAAAATCACCATTTTATGCATTGCTATATAGCTTCTTGAAACAAAAGGTTCAAAACCTAGTCAAAAGTAATGGCCGAGTCGCCGTTGTTAAAAACCACTATACTGGCAATATCCAAGTAACACTTCAGTACAACCAGGGATAGAATAGTGATAGAGTAAGGGGCGCTCATAATAACCCCTGTCTATGTGTTTCATATATTTCAGTGCCCAATCGCTAGATACAAATAAACGCTACATAGAAACAAAAGCGGAAATTCCTTTGTGAGCATCTTATCTGATGTATTAATTCAAATAGAGATGTACATAGGGGCTAGTGGCTGTCACATAAGATGTCAAACAAGAGGGTATACGCAAATGCTGTGGCAGATATAATAATCAATCATCAAAGTCTCCTTGATGTGGAGATAGGCTGGTTCAACCAGCAATACTTGTGTATCCCTAGGGTATACACGACAGCATCTCGTGTAGCTAGGCCCATTAGACGCCCACAGGTAGGGAAGATGAGGCGGTGTTCAGATGCAGACACATGCTGGCCCGGATTCTCCAGGGTATGAGGCGGATAGAGGCAGATAATTGATAGCACTTTTCAGGTGCAGGATGGGAGGTGATTGTTGTACCTGATTCGGTCACCGGGCCCTAGCTCTCACATGTAATGGGAGCTCTCTGATGGGGCCTGGCATGAAGTACAGTGAGAATGCCAAGCCCCTGTCAGAGCTCTCTTCAAACATTGCGCTGCTGGTTGTGGGAGGAGCGCTGAAAGCCAGGGAATCGGCCTTCAGCACAGTCAGCAGATGTGAGTGTGGGAGCGCGTCACCAGCGTAGAGGGTAAGTATGTGTTTTTTTTTCTATAAAGCTGCAGACTGGAGGCAAAAGGGGGGCAACAACTAGAGGGAGGGGCACAAAAGTGGGAATCTTTACTGAGGGGGTGTCCTAATCTGAAATAACTACTGTGAGGCAGCACATATGTGGGCATAACTACTGTGAGAAGGCACATATCTGGCATACTGTGAGGGGGCACATATCTGGCATAACTACTGTGAGGGGCCACATATCTGGCATAACTACTGTGAGAGAGGCACACATCTGGCCATAACCACTGTGAGGGGCACATATCTGGCATAACTGCTGTGAGGGGGCACATATCTGGCATACTGTGAGGGGGCACATATCTGGCATAACTACTGTGAGGGAGGCACACATCTGGCCATAACCACTGTGAGGGGACACATATCTGGCATAACCACTGTGAGGGGACACATATCTGGCATAACCACTGTGAGGGGGCACATATCTGGCATAACTACTATGAGGGGGCACATATCTGGCATAACTACTGTGAGGATGCACATATCTGGACATAACTACAGTGATGTTAGAAAAAAATATGCATAACTACTTTGACAGGAACAAAGTTGGGCTTAATTACTGTGAGGGGCCACAAGGTGGGCATTAGTACTTTGAGGGGCCACAATGTGGGCATTAGTACTGTGTGGTAGAACTTAGGAGAAATGTCTTAGATTACCCTGCTATACATTGGCATGGCTCAGTCTTATAGGCCAGCACAGCGTCCCCTGCTGGTGATTTCACAGGCACAGTCACCATCCCTTCCTTATGTGATTATTCTTTTTTTCTATGACCACAGGGACCTTGTTCTGGATCCAGTGGACATCATGCCGACGGCAGCGACACCCTGGAAGAGGTAGGACTAGATTTTATTAGGACTGGGTGAGTGTAGCCATGCATTGGGCTTAGGGCTCTTTAACACGAGCGTATCCTGTGCTGGTAATCTACTGCATGAAAGAGTGCCAAGCCCCGTTCCGGACAGCAGAGACACGGAGCATTAACATGACTGATAATGCTCTTTGCCTCTCTTTGATCTTTTTACTACAAAATCACGGTGCCAACTTTATCTCACTGTGATTTTGTAGTAAAAAGGTCACAGAGAGGCAAAGAGCATTATCAATCATGTTAATGCTCCGTGTCTCTGCTGTCCGGAACGGGGCTTGGCTCTCTTTCACGCAGCGGATTACCCGCACTGCATTGGCTCGTGTGAAAGAGCCCTTAGGCCTCTTTCACACGGGCGCTGCGGGTGACGTGCAAGAAGAGATGCATGTGCGTTGCTGGAAAATGTGTGATTTTTTCCCTGCAAGTGCAAAGTGTTTTAATGCGTTTTGCACGCGCGTGAGAAAAATGTGCATGTTTGGTACCCAGACCCGAACCCGGACTTCTTCTCAGAAGTTCGGGTTTGGGTTAGGTGTTGTGTAGATTTTATTTTCCCTTATAACATGGTTATAAGGGAAAAATAATAGCATTCTTAATACAGAATGCAAAGTAAATTAGGGATGGAATTTTTTTTTATTAAACTCACCTCATCCACTTGTTCACGAAGCCCGCCTCGTCTTCATTCTTCTTCTTTGAGGACCTGGGAGGAAAATGACCTTTGGTGACATCACTGCGCTCATCACATGGTCCATCACCATAGTGATGGGCAATGTGATGGCTCTGCACTCAGCACATGGTCCATCACACGGTCCATCACCATGGTGATGGACCATGTGATGAGCGCAGTGACGTACCCAAAGATCCTTTTCCTCCCAGGTCATCAAAGAAGAAGAAAGAAGAGAAGCCGGGCTGCGCGAACAAGTGGATGAGGTGAGTTTAATTAATTAATTTTTTTTAACCCCTCCATCCCTAATTTACTTAGCATTCTGCATTAAGAATGCTATTATTTTCCCTTATAACCATGTTATAAGGGAAAATAATAACGATCGGGTCGCTTGTGATTTTGACGCAGCCCCTTTCACTTCTATGGGGCCTGCGTTGCGTGAAAAACGCACAATATAGAGCTTGCTGCGATTTTCACGCAAGGCACAAGTGATGCGTGAAAATCACCGCTCATAGCCCCATAGAAATTAATGGGTCCGGATTCAGTGCGGGTGCAATGCGGTCACCTCACGCATTGCACCCGCGCAGAAAACGCGTCCGTGTGAAAGAGGCTTTAGTGTAAACAAAATCTGCCACCTCTTTGTAAAAATGGGGTGGGGGGAGCGATCCAAAGTTTGCACTGGGGCCCATAAACTCCTTATAACAGGTTGTTTTAGAGGAGAGTGTCATTACATCTATTCACCCCTAGGGTTTGCTAATACAAGGGAGAACAGTGGAAGAACAGCCAGGAAGCTAATTAGTGAGGAGGTGTAGAGCAGCACCTGACCAGGATGTAGCTGCCATTTTAGCCCCTTGGCTGTGGCCAGGCTGAGGGAGCACTGAAACCAGCCTTACAGTTACCTAGCACAGACAAGAGTTGTTTATGGATATAGAGTGAGTCTAGTGGAGATAGAAGCAGCATTAGCTCAAGAGCTCCACAAGCACCAGTGACCGGGAGAAGCCTGACTATACGCGTGGTTGTCCATTACCACATTCCTCTATGGACATTGTGGAACAGAGTTTAGGAAAGCATGCTGTACAAAGAATGGAACACAGGTTTTTGCCTGCCGTAATGGAGACAGCCCTGTGGATTGTTAATTGCAAGTAAGAAGTTACTATATTTAGGACCTGGCTGCTAGAGTGTGGACATAGTGTAGACAGATATAAGAAAGAGTCTCTCCCACCTGTTACAGAGGAAACTCTGCAAGCGATTTCTGGCAAGCCTGTTACAAGGATTACACCTGAGCCAATATTTGGATTATTACTTTTGCTATATAGATGAACTTTACTGACAACTCTGAGACAATTGATTAAGAAAAATTCCCATTGTTCACAACCATTGACTCCTCATCCTTTCTACCACCTTCCTTTGCCCCAAAGGTGCTGGCGTCATGAACACCAGGGACCCTGCCTCCAAGGCACCTAAAAACCCGTTCCACCTAGGGCAGCCTCAACCAACATCTGACTGGAATCCCTGGAGAACAGAGTGTGCCCCGAAGGAACTGGTGCTGTCCTTCCCTTCACTGCACACTGGCCCAGGGAGCGCTGCTATCTGTGATTAAAACTACTACTACCCCCATTAGCCCATCTTAGCTCACCTGTTACCCCTGTGGCCCGGTCGCTGCACATTGACTTCACAAGCTGCTTGATTTCATTGCGAATAGATGGTAAAGGCAAAGTCTGCTGGTGTGTTGTCATCAGCGTCTTCATTATGTTTACTGCAGGACCCACAACCATGTAATTTGGTCCATACAGCAAAAGGAGGTTTACAATCACCCATTAATTTTCCCGGAAACCACATGTGTGATAATTATTTTTTTACCAATGACAGGATAATGGAATTCGGTTCATACAGAAGAAAGTGTACAATCACCCATGAATTTTCCCCAAAAAAGCCTGTTTGACATAAAAATTTCACCACTATGTAATTCGGTCCATACAGCAAAAGGAGGTCTACAATCACACATCAATTTTGCAGGAAACAACATGTTTGAGAAAAAAAAAAATCCCTAATGAAAAGATAATGGGATTTTGTTCATACAGAAGAAAGTCTACAATCACCCATCAATTTTCCCCCCAAAAAACCTGTATGACATAAAAAGTTTCACCACTACGTAATTTGGTCCATACAGCAAAAAGAAGTCTACAATCACCCATCAATTTTGCAAGAAACAATATGTTTGGGGGGAAAAAATTCACCAATGAAAGGATAATGGAATTCAGTTCATACAGAAGAAAGTCTACAATCACCCATCAATTTTCACAAAAAAATCCTGTTTCACATAAAAATTCCCACCACTACAAAATTTGGTCCAGACCACAAAAGGGGAATCACCACATATAGACCCTTATTTTTTTTACCACTTTCACACTACTTAAGGCTTTTCTACATATGAGTGCAACGCTGAACAGCGAATATATATTTTTCTTTTGCCACTAATAAAGGGCAAAAAGGGCTTTAGAATATATAACTGCACCGCTGAACGGCAAATAGGTCCTAATTTATTTACACTTTTACACTACAAAAGGCTTTTCAACATATAAGTGCAACGCTGAACGGCAAATATATTTTTGTTTTGCCACTAGTACACGGCAAAAATGGCTTTAGAACAGATAATTTTACCGCTGATCGGCAAATATATTTTTCGTTTTTCCACTAATACATGCCACAAAAGGCTTTAAAACATAGAACTTCACCGCTGAGCGGCAAATATATTTTTGGTTAGCCACTAATACACGTCAAAAATGGCTTTAAAACATAGAACTTCACCGCTGAGCGGCAAATATATATTTTCTTTTAATGCTAATACACGTCACAAAAGGCTTTACCATAGATAACTGCACCGCTGAGCGGCAAATATATTTTTTCTTTTTACGGTAATAGACGCCAGAATACACTGCAAAAATGGCTTTAGAACAGATAATTTTACTGCTGATCGGCAAATATATTTTTCGTTTTTCCACTAATACATGCCACAAAAGGCTTTAAAACATAGAACTTCACCGCTGACCGGCAAATATATTTTTTGTTTTCCACTAATACACGGCCAGAATGGCTTTAAAGCAGATAACTGCACCGCTGAGAGGCAAATAGATTTTTCTGTTTTACGGTAATACACTTCACAAAAGGCTTTACAAAAGATAATCTGCACCGATGAGTGACAAATATATTTTTTCTTTTTCCGCTAATACACGTCACAAAAGGCTTTACCACAGATAACTGCACCGGTGACCGGCAAATATATATTTTTTTTTACAGTAATACACGCCCCAAAAGGCTTTCAATCGTATAACTGCACCACTGACCGGCAAATATATTTATGGTTTGCCACAAATACACGGCAAAAATGGCTTTAAAACAGATAACTGCACTGGTAACTAACAAATATATTTTACTTTTGCCACTAATACACAACAAAAAGGGCTGTAACTTTCGCAGTCAGTGCTGCAATCAGGGGCGTAACTGCCATAGCAACAGACCATGCAAGTGCTATGGGGCCCAGGGCAAGAGGAGGTCCAGTGTTAGTTGGGATCATCCCCTCTTCTACTGGGGGGAAACTTGGCCAGGACTGCACCCTCTAAAGCAGGCATGTCCAAAGTGCGGCCCTCCAGATGTTGCAAAACTACAACTCCCAGCATGCCTGGATAGCTTACAGCTATTAGGGCATGCTGGGAGTTGTAGTTTTGCAACAGCTGGAGGGCCGCAGTTTGGACATGCCTGCTCTAAAGGAACAACTTTTAGCAAACGAGGCAGTAAAAAAAAAATGTCCCAAGGGTCATAGAAAGGGGTTTAGGCGAAAACCCTTCTGTCCTGTGTGGGGGGCCTGGTCTGATCCTTGCTATGGGGCCCTTACGTCTCTATGTACGCCACTGGCTGCAAGGTGTAATAGGATTGTTCCTATTACCCAGACTGTAACCTTCCCTACTGAACCCTGTGGAATGATGCCTCCCTATCCTTTCCCTACACCTTGAATAATCTTTCCCTGCACTTGTAAATAGTTTTTTTCTGCACAATGAAATAGTTTTTTCCTAGCACTGTCCCTAGCTCCTGCTGACAGTCTCTCCCTGCACTAAGTACACTGGTAAATGTCCGAATCTAAGATGGCTGCCGCTATTTATAGGACTGTGACATCACAGGGCTGGCTAGCTGCTGATTGGCTGCATGCATGCATGTCAATCTGGGTGATCCCGCCTTATCAGAGTTCATTTCTCCATGTCGTCACACGTGCTGCAGCTATTTTAGGAAAAAATCTGATTCGTTACCATGAAGCGCGAGGACATTTGGCTTCGGTGCAATTCAAATTTTTTCAGAAATTTTAATCAAATTCCACTTTGTCAGCTTCGATTCGCTCATCTCTACAAATGAGCCTCTATAGCCATAGGGGGTGTTGCCGTTACACCTAGAGGCTCTGCTCTCTCTGCAACTGCCACGCCCTCTGCACTTCGATTGACAGAACCTAGGTAAGTGAAAACATGTTCACTCCTGGCCATGACTTTTCCTAAAGTCAATCAGTACAAAGCGCTTGGCCTCTAGGTGTAATGGAAAAGCCCTTGTTGCTCCTAGAGGCTCATTTGCATATATTAAAACCTAATTTTTATCAGCAATGCGGGCACATATAAACATGGGACCAACACAGATGCCTTCAGCCTGCCAAGTGTACATGCAACAGGTCAGTCAGTGTCATAGGTACAAATCTGCAGGTTCATTTTGAAGGCCATTGGAAGGACAATAAGGCTAGTCTGTACTAGACAACCCATGGGTCTCTTGGTAGCTCGATGGTCTACCACTCTGGAATGTATGCCCTTAGTTTGGGAAGCTAATGACAGTTACCCTTGCACTTTATTTTATTTATTTATTATTTTTATATTTTTTTTTTTATAGACCATAGGTTTTGTATTCTGGTTGGGCCCTTCACTAAAATTAATGAGGCTCTAGGCTGGTAGAAAAACCTCTTGGAAGTTTTGTTGTAACTTTTTTATTTCAGGCTGGCAATCCATCTGCTTTGTTGGAATTCTCATAATTTCATAGTTCAGTCCACTGGAGAGCTTTATCTGTGTGATCAGCTAATATAACATTGATCTTTCCTCATAGCTTTACAATTCCCTGCTGTGTACCGACTGGAAAAATATTGTTAATTGGGTTTTAGTGGACAGAGCTGATTTTTAAAATTTGTTGGATATTGTCCACTTTTAGATTTTGAAATAACTGTATTCTTACCTTTTTCTTCGAACAAAGATTTTAAGTGTTGTAACCTGTACTGGAAAATAATTCTATGTAGGGCAGCCATTTTATCTAACGAGAGGAGAAGACTTTTAATGGAATCATTAAAATAATTTAATAGAAATTCCAGTAGAAAGAAAAATACAGCTGTATCCAGTCGGAAGTTACGGCTAACTTGAAAGAAACATGCGTAAGCAGCAATCCAGTTCCATTCAGTCCACTGTGCTGAACATAAAAGCAAAAAGGTTCCAATATCTTAGCAAATACCAATTATCATGTAGACAAATTTAATACAAGGCACTTACTAATGTATGTGATTGTCCATATTGCCTCCTCTGCTGGCTTGATTCATTTTTCCATCTTTCCATGAATCTGATGCCAGCATATGAATTGGAGACTGTGCAAGCCCTCGGGTGACAAGTAAACACACTTGCATGGGATTACAGTGCAGCATCAGAATGACATCGGAGGATCTAGGAAGGGTTTTGAGGATGAGGGAAGATGCTGGGCTCACATATAATGGGTGCGGCTGGAATCCACTGACCGGTAGGACCGCCCTACAGTTATTTTCACAGTTCATATGCATACATATAAAATCATTTTTTCTACAAAACTTAAATGGTCATACTTATACACCCCGGAATATTTCTGACATGCTGCAGGAGGCCTCCAATAACATGCAATTGGATCTATAGGGATAATCCTGGTGACAGAATCCCTTTAAGTAATATCCAGTTACTTCAGAACAGAAAGACTATGAAATAGATACTTGAGAGCCTGTACACTACCTTTGAAACCAGGACTGTGTCCCTGATAAAAATGTGGTTTTTCAGCAAGAAGAAGCAGCCTGGTGAGTCACTTAGGGTACGGCCACATGGTCAGGTGTCTGTATGAAGTGTTGGAATCCAAAAACAGGTGTGAATTAAAAAATGAAGATACTGTACATTATATATGTCCATTAAACTATCTCTCCTTTTATGATCCACTCCTAATTTTGGCTTTCGAAACTGCATGCAGAAACCTCACTGTGTGGCTGTACCCTCAGAGATTTTGTATTATCCTTACAGGAGACCCTGAGGGCCATTGTGCACATAGACCCCGTTGAGCAGTTAGTAAAAGTTGCAGGAACAGAAACTCTAAAGAGTTAAAGATGCTGTCCGCCCAACATTCAGATACTACGTTCCTGGACTTTAAAGAACTAGCCATAAGCATGCAAAGCAAGCTATATTGTCCTCTAGCAGGTACTCTGTACCTCCAAAGACCATTCTCCTATCAAGAAGCTCAAGCCCCAGTCTCAGATATGATTCCTGTTTCAACAGACCGTCTCTCTCCTGACCAAATGTATGGAGAAGATGTGCCAAAAACTTGAGAAGCTGAGAAAGCCTCTACAGCTAAAAAGTGAGGCTCTTGCCTAGATAATGAGCCTAATGAGTCTTACTACAAGAGCCCTGGCAGATTGCTTAACGACTGCTATGATGAACAAAAGAGACCTATGTGCAGCTATTGCTAGAAACATGACCATACCGAACGGATCCACTGACAGTTAAAATGGTGTCCCTTGAGGCCAAGGATCATCCCTCAAGAGGAAGAAACTGTAGGTCTAGAAGAACCAGTTTGGATGCCCTGGTATGTGGGATCCCGTTCTGAAGTGGTCCTCCAAATCAATGAAGTTCCCTTGCTGGACACCAGTTCTCAAGTCATAATTATCTTGCAGGCAGCATTTAACAAATACTGGGACAGCCAACTGCTGATGTGGCCACTAGAATCCTTGCTGAACATTATGGCCAGCAATGGCAAGCCAGAGCTTGTGCATGGGTTCTGGGAAACAACCCAGCAAGAAGTCTTTGTAGTGCAAGTTCAAGATGACAACACTTTTCCATTAGTGCTTGGAATCAATGTACTCAGAAACTGCTATGGAGAGATGTTGGACATTTTGTGCAAGTTTCTGCCTACAGTCTCCAATGAAACAAATAAGGTGATCCAACAGACCATCCATGTACCGAATGGTCAACAAATGGTTGCTAACAGGAGAGGGGAGATCCAGTGATCGTGAAACCTGGCACCGAAATACTCCTATTGTGCTGAGCCTACCAAGATATCCAAGTCCAAGTCTACTAGACACTGATGGAACCCATCCACCTGGAAGATCATCCTTTGGTACCAGCTGCAAGAAGCATAGTGACTGTCTCCCATTGGAAAGTACCCGTCTGCCTTCTGTACCTGAGCAACACGAGTATCACATTAGCACTACCCTGTTGCCCAATTGCTTCTTGTCACCTTCCAAGACATTGTGATTGTGTCAGAAGCTTTTGCCTGTCAGTGTTCCTAGAAGCTAACCACCCAAGACAAGACTTTAGCTATGCAATAGGTGGACAAAAATTCAATTGGAAGATACGATCATACCTTCAGTTCAGATTGTAAAGAGTAATCAATATTGTAAAAAGAAAATCACCAAGCCTTAAGCAAAGATCTCTTGGACTTTGGAGAAGCCAGCATGATCCAGCACACCATTCTAACTGTCTCCCATCCTGCAATCAAAGAGATGTAGTGGCCAGTACCACCAGCCAGGTAGCAACCTGTCAAAAAATTATCCAAGAGATGAAAAATGCCAAAGTCATCTTCCTAGTCAAGAAAAAAGATGTTAGTAGCATGGTTCTGCGTGGACTACACAAAAATCAACATAACTCATAAAGATGCATATCCACACATATAACAATTCTTAACAGTTAGAGACGGTCTTGTGGTTCGCCCGGTGATCTGTTGCGGTGAACTTTGCACATTCGCGATTCGTAGAACATGCAAACATATGGCGATGTCCGCAGGCGCCATCTTCTTTTGCATTGCGCCGAACTTTGACCCATGACACATCCATCAGGTGGGACAGGACAGCCAATTGAGACGTTTCAGCACATGCACACACCCCATTTTACATTCTGTGTTTTGCCAGTGTAGGGAGAGGTTGCTTTGTGGAGCAGGGAAAGGCTGTTAGGGACACCAAACGCTAGCTAATAGGGCCACAAAAGTCCTTTTAAGGAATGGTATAGGTGTGCTATTGATAGGTGTGATATACTGAGGGGTCCCTGCTGTTGCTGCCTAATCCGAGAACTCAAATGTCAGTGGTGGTGAAGGTGATGATGATGACGTGTCGATGGAAGTCACGTGGGTGCCCACAAGAGAGGAAGAGGAGGTGAGTTCAGAGGGAGAGACAAAGCAGTAGAGAGGGAGGAAAAGGAGGAGAAGCAGGTAGAGCTCGCAAGGGTGCAGGAGGCAAAAAGCAGACTGTAAATGTTTCTGGAGTGAGTCACCCACCATGCACGGTCACTTCTGGCGCTCCCAAGACGACGGCACATGGCTCTGCAGTGTGGGCTTTTTTTTAATGTGTCAGCCGCTGATAATAGTGTTGCCATCTGCAGCCTGTGCTTTCAACGCATAAGTCGCAGTAAGCCCAACACTCACCTAGAGACGACCACCTTAAGAAGGCATCTGGCTTCCTATCACCGAGCCCAATGGGAGTAACAGCTGTCAGAACCAACAAAGCCACACTCCCGGCACTCCACGTCCTGCCTCTTCTGCTTCTCCTTTCTCCACCCATTTGTCCTCCACTCCACCTTCCACCGTGCCATTGTCGCATTCAGTCTGGCAGAAGGCAGGCTTGCGTGGACCAAATGTTGGAGCATAAAAAGTTGATGACACCGGATAACCCTCTTGCCTAATGGCTGACCGCTGGCTTGTCGGAACTGCTAGCCCGCCAACTACTTCCATATAAACTGGTGGACTCGGAGTCCTTTAGAAAATTTGTGGCCATTGGCACACCGCAATGGAAGGTTCCCGGAAGGAAATATTTCTATCAGAAGGGCAACCCAGTGCTATATGGCCATGTTCAGTGGCAAGTGAATGTATCTATGGCACACAGTGTTGGTGCCTGAATTGTATTGTGAATAGGAATTTTAAAACATAACATTTACTAAATCATTTAAAATAAATGCCACTTGGTGAGAAACATTAAGGACAAACACCTCTAAGGACAATCGCCACTATTTGAGGTGAGACACAACACTTGCTTGGGACACCTCTCATGTCAAGGCTCGGATACTATATACCATAGATCCGGATTGAAAGTAGGAGGCTAAAACGATCTTCTTTCATTACCCCTGAATACGTCTATGAAACCCCTGAGGAGGTCTGGAGTCTAGGACCGAAACATGGCATGTAGGGTTTTGTATTAGGGAAAAATAGCACAAGGCCCATACTGAGGGACAGGATCGGTATGGGGTCGCCCCTGTCGGGGCGGGTGCTCCATGTGTGCTAGGCAGCTGCTCAAGTAGCCCCCCACCTATATGTAGGTAGGAAAGACATACCAGGGCTATATAGGAGTGCCATATTGCCTATAGACATCAGCACCTTGATCACACAGGTTCCGGTGGTCCACCCACTACCTGAACCGTCCTCCACAGGCCGTGGAATCCATCAAACGGGGTAAGATCCACCCTTCATTTGTTTATGCTATAGTGGAGGTGTTTGTCCTTAATGTTTCTCACCAAGTGGCATTTATTTTAAATGATTTAGTAAATGTTATGTTTTAAAATTCCTATTCACAATACAATTCAGTTATATTTGGGTGTGAACATATACCGCAAACGCATCTTCACTGTGTGTTGGTATAATTAATACTGTGACACAGTGTTGGTGCCAAGATACATCTGACCACAGACACGTGGTCTAGCAAACACGGGCAGGGAAGGTACAGAACTTTTACTGCCCACTGGGTGAACCTTCTGACGGCCGTCAAGCATGTAACCCGTGGCTCCCATGTGGATTTGGTGTTACCGCCATGGATTGCATGCAGGCCTGCCTCTTCTTCTCCTCTTTTCAGCTCTGTGGTCACAGGCCGATCAGTGGCTAACACCGTTCAATTTGACAGTTGGTAAAATGGTGTGCGACAATGGTGCCAATCTGCTGAGCACGCTGAAACAGGCCAAAATGACACACGTGCCGAGCATGGCACATGACCTGAACTTACTCGTGCAGCGACTCATTGCCAAATACCTCGGGGTCCAGGACGTCTTGCGGCAGGCCATAAAAATCTTTGCCCATTTTAGAAGATCTTACAGGGCTCACCTTGCTAACGTTCAGCGGCGATACCACCTGCCCGTCAGATGTCTGATTTGTGACAGCCCGACACGCTGGAACTTCACCTTGTATATGCTTAATAGGCTGCTCCAGCAGCAACGTGCTGTAAACGACTGCTTGTACGAACTCTGTAGCAGGACAGGTTCTGGGGAGCTTAGTTTCTTTTCACCACGTCAGTGGCTGCTCATGCGCAACATATGCAGACTTCTGTGGCCATTTGATGAGATCACCAAACTGGTCAGTCACAGCCAGGGCGCAATCAGTGACATTGTACCTTACGCCATCTTTCTGGAGCATGCAATGATTCATGTGATTGATCAAGCCGTCGAAGAGCAGGAGCAGGAAGATGAGGAAGTCGCAATGCTAAATGAATTCCCAGGAGCGGCTACTCCATCTGAGACAAGTCAGCTGGAGTCTGAAGAGGAGTCAGAGGAGGCTGGTGGCTGGGGGGGAAGAGGAGGAGGAGCAAGAAGAGCAGGCTTTGAGGGGAACTTTAAACTTTTAGGGGATCCCTGGTGTTGTCCGTGGCTGGGGGGAGGAGAACGAAGAGGACATTCTCTACTGCTTCCAATTAAGTGGAAATGGGGGTCTTCATGCTCCAGTGTTTGAAGAGAGACCCCATATAAAAAGCATAAAAGGCAAGGACCAGTACTGGGTGGCAAGGTACTTAGACCCCCGGTACAAACGCAAAATGGCAGACATGTTAGCAGCATCGCAGAGGGCTTGCAGAATGCAGCATTTCCAGGCCTTTCTGCGAGAGATACTGCATTCTTCTGTTGTGGGCGCTGGCAGAGGAATTTCCACCAACAGCAAAACATGTGCTGGTACCAATCCTACCGCGTCTGCAAGAAGAGGGCTGTTTGAAGATGTGTTGGTCACTTCGGATATGAGATCATTCTTGGAGCCAACCCATCAACAGCCTCCCTTCGGATCCAGCCTCAGGGAACGCCTAGACCGACAGGTGTCCGACTATATTAGGTTAAAGGCCGATGCGGATGCTCTGAGGAGCGAGGACTACTGGGTGTGCAGGCTTGACTGGTGGCCATAGCTGGCATAAGAGTGTCCTGTGCGAAAGGATGTTCAGCGCAGCAGGGGGGATTGTGACCGATAAGCGCACTCGCCTAGCTCACAACAATGTGGACTACCTCACATTTCTAAGAATGATTAAGGCAATGGATCTCGGAGGAATTCAACACCTGTGATGACCACGTATAATTGAATTTCCTCATGCCAGCCCACACATATCTGCCACCACCCAGAACAAAGAATGGTTCTTGATTTATGTATATACAGCAGCACAAAAGACCTTTACTGTCAGGTGAATGCCTAATTTTTGTGGCCTGTACTCCAGTGGCCTACAGTAAAACTGTTATTCAGTGACTGCCTAATGTACCTCCAGCCATATAATCACTTGTTCTTTTCTGTCAGGTGAATGCCTAATTTTTGGTGCCTATACTGGCCTACAGTAAAATTGTTAACCACTGAACGTCTAATATACCTCCAGCCACATAATCACTTGTTCTGTTCTTTCAGGTGAATGCCCAATTTTTGAGGCCTGTACTCCCGTGGCCTACAGTAAAATTTGTATCCAGTGACCACCTAATGTACCTCTATCCACATCATCACAAGTTCTTTTCTGTCAGGTGAATGCCTAATGTTTGGGGCCTATACTCCCGTGGATTATAGTAAAATTTGTTTCCAGTGACCGCCTTATATATGTACCTCCAGCCGCATCATCACAAGTTCTGCCCTGGCCTAAAATAAAAAAAAATCTAGTCTCCAGAAGGGCACATTTTTTAGAGTTTCCCTTTAAGACGCATAAAAAAGGCTCCTGATTAAAATGCATATTTTGTTTGGAAATTTTTGCCATTGATCCCCCCCTGGTATTTCCCTGTCCATGATGTGGGACTATTTGTGCACTTCTAGTAAGTATTTGGTGGCTGCAAATATGACCTGAAGGTTTTTCAGGTTCGCCTGCCATTAAAGGGTTTCTGTCATCAGAAAAATTGTTATGTATCTGGCTGATATTAGTGATGTGCTAATGTTAGCAGAACATAACTGTATGATTTTTAACTCCCTGCCTGCCGCCGTTCCCTCAAAATAAGGCCTCTTTCACACGTGCATCATGTTTTTTGCCCAGATAATATGCGGGTGCGTTGCGGGCCGCACGAGTGCAAAACATTGTAATGCGTTTTGCACGCGCGTGAGAAAAATCGGCATTTGTTTGGTACCCAAACCCGAACTTCTTCACAGAAGTTCGGGCTTGGGATTGGTGTTCTGTAGATTGTATTATTTTCCCTTATAACATGGTTATAAGGGAAAATAATAGCATTCTTAATACAGAATGCATAGTACAATAGCGCTGGAGGGGTTCAAAAAATTAATATATAATTTAACTCACCTTAATCCACTTGATCGCGCAGCCCGGCTTATCTTCTGTCTTCAGGACCTGGGTAAAGGACCTGTGGTGACGTCACTACGCTCATCACATGGTTCGTCACATGATCTTTTACCACAGTGAGTTAAAAAAAATATATATTTTAACCCCTCCAGCCCTATTGTACTATGCATTCTGTATTAAGAATGCTATTATTTTCCCTTATAACCATGTTATAAGGGAAAATAATAATGATCGGGTCTCCATCCCCATCATCTCCTAGCAACCGTGCGTGAAAATCGCACCGCATCCGCACTTTCTTGCGGATGCTTGCAATTTTCACGCAGCCCCATTCACTTCTATGGGGCCTGCGTTGCGTGAAAAACGCACAAAATAGAGCATGCTGCGATTTTAATGCAACGCACAAGTGCGTGAAAATCACTGCTCATGTGCACAGCCCCATAGAAATGAATGGGTCGGGATTCAGTGCGGGTGCAATGCGTTCACCTCACGCATTGCACCCGCACGAAAAACTCGCCCGTGTGAAAGCCTAAAGACTTTTATAATATGCTAATGAGCCTCTTGGTGCTAGTGGGGCATTGCTGCAGCACCTAGAGGCTCTGTCTTTTCACCCTTTGGCACGCCCATGTCCAGTTTATTGACTTCCTAGATCTCTTCAATGCCCCGTAAATACCACGCCTGCACAATCCCGTTTAGTATTCAGCACAGGCGCAGTGAGTGAAGCCGGCAGCAGGAGAGCGTCTTTCACTCACTGCGCCTGCGCCGAATACTAAAGGGGATTGCGCAGGCGCGGGATTTACGGGGCATTGAGGAGAACTAGGACGTCAATCAACTGGACATAGGCGTGCCAAAGGGTGAAAAGATGGAGCCTCTAGGTGCTGCAGCAACGCCCCACTAGCACCAAGGGGCTCATTAGCATATTATAAAAGTCTTTATTTTGAGGGAACTGCAGCAGGCAGGGAGATATAAGTAATACAGTTATCTTCTGCTGACATTAGCACATTGCTAATGTCAGCCAGATACATAATGATTTTTCTGATGACAGAAACCCTTTAAAGTGAATGTGGCCCACCGCAAATGCGCGGTTCTCGAACATTTAATCACGAAAGCGCGTTCGCATAACATCCCGGCCGATGTTTGTCCATCACTACTGGCCGACAGTAAAATTTGTATCCAGTGACCGCCTAATATACCTCCAGCCACATCATCACCACATCCATTCTGTCAGGTGAATGCCTAATTTTTGGGGCTTCTACTGGCCTACAGTAAAATTTGTATCCAGTGGCCGCCTAATGAACTTCCACTCTTGTCCCAGACAATAAAACTTTCTTTAATAAAACTATTGAAAAAAGTAAACTTATGTGCCCTACCTGAAGGATTAAAACTAGCTATACCTCACTAAATGCTATTCCAGACTGATGTACACTGTAAGAGCGCAGGCGGGGGTGCACTAGCCCGCACTGCTTTCCCTAAATTCCTGCTATAATAACCAAAGTATTTTGCTGTGCCTTATTATTCCTAACCCCCACAATTGAGGCATAAGTTGACAGGCAAGGGCCTGTTCACATTGAGCAATTTGCACTAAGCACACAGGGTACGGTCTGGCACCGGTGAGGTACAACACTGTATAACCTAATTCCTGCCCCCCAGCTAATCTGGCTTCATCAAGGGTATTGGGCAGCACCTGGACCTAAATACTTTTGAAAATGCGTGAAATAATAAATTTTGCATAGCCGCTGAGTTATTCAATAACCTGTATCTGTATAGCGCCACCAGTTTTTTTAAATATTATTCCTTTATCCGGCTCACTGAGATGGCCGCACATGCTCACTATCATCCTTCAACTGCCTTCTGAGTTGTGATAGGGACAGCATGGACACGCCTCTTGAGCTGTCATAGGGAGAGCATGGACACGCCTCCTGAGCTGTGATAGGGTGAGCATGGACACGCCTCCTGAGTTGTGATAGGGAGAGAACTGCAGCAGAATGGACACGCCCCTTGAGCTGTCAGCTTGATATAAATCTAGCAGAGCAATGACTGGGGAGATCTCCGGATCCATGTGATGTTGATTGTCATGACCTACAGTACAGACCAAAAGTTTGGACACACCTTCTCATTCAAAGAGTTTTCTTTATTTTCATGACTATGAAAATTGTAGATTCACACTGAAGGCATCAAAACTATGAATTAGCACATGTGGAATTATATACATAACAAAAAAGTGTGAAACAACTGAAAATATGTCATATTCTAGCTTCTTCAAAGTAGCCACCTTTTGCTCTGATTACTGCTTTGCACACTCTTGGCATTCTCTTGATGAGCTTCAAGAGGTAGTCACCTGAAATGGTTTTCACTTCACAGGTGTGCCCTGTCAGGTTTAATAAGTGGGATTTCTTGCCTTATAAATGGGGTTGGGAGTGGGACCATCAGTTGCGTTGTGGAGAAGTCAGGTGGATACACAGCTGATAGTCCTACTGAATAGACTGTTAGAATTTGTATTATGGCAAGAAAAAAGCAGCTAAGTAAAGAAAAACTAGTGGCCATCATTACTTTAAGAAATGAAGGTCAGTCAGTCCGAAAAATTGGGAAAACTTTGAAAGTGTCCCCAAGTGCAGTCACAAAAACC
Source organism: Bufo gargarizans (assembly GCF_014858855.1). Taxonomy (NCBI): domain Eukaryota; kingdom Metazoa; phylum Chordata; class Amphibia; order Anura; family Bufonidae; genus Bufo; species Bufo gargarizans. The sequence continues at coordinate 10,025,885 of NC_058084.1, read as the reverse complement.
ATCAAGCGCTAAAAAAACTGGCTCACATGCGGACCGCCCCAGGAAAGGAAGACCAAGAGTCACCTCTGCTGCGGAGGATAAGTTCATCCGAGTCATTAGCCTCAGAAATCGTAGGTTAACAGCAGCTCAGATTAGAGACCAGGTCAATGCCACACAGAGTTCTAGCAGCAGACACATCTCTAGAACAAAATGTGGGGGGTTTCAGCCCGCACAACCTCGTATGCAGGTGCTCATTGCTATGGCGAAATACAGATACAAACGCAAAAACACAAATGCAATCGCACTCTGCAAACGTTTGTAGTATATATTGGAGGCGTGGCGATCTCCATGCAGCCATGCACACCTGACCAGTTAATCTGCCCTGGCGGCTGGTTTTAAAGTCAGTATTAAACTGAGTCTGCTTATATAGCACCTACCAGTAGCCATTTGGCTGCAGGAGAAGTATATAGTGGGCTCAGCATGCATGTTGGTACTTGCATCCCTGCATCCGATGAAAGCTGTAATGGCACCGGACGGGGTTAAAAGCAGAGTGTGCTTGGCGTGCATGCTGTACCTGCGCTCCCTGGACTTTGTGTGGCTGTCGTGGCCCATAACAGGTAGGAACTAGTGTTAGGGACCACTCATGAAGGCGACTTTGACGTGGTGAGTGGCTTATTACGCTTTGGCCAAAATGTGCACCAATGCCTTATTCAACATCCAGCATAAAGGCAGGGCAGAGTGCTGGTTGCAGAGTGCGATTGCATTTGTGTTTTTACATCTCTAGAACAACTGTTAAGAGGAGACTGTGTGAATCAGGCCTTCATGGTAGAATATCTGCTAGGAAACCGCTGCTAAGGAAAGGCAACAAGCAGAAGAGACTTGTTTGGGCTAAAGAACACAAGGAATGGACATTAGACCAGTGGAAATCTGTGCTTTGGTCTGATGAGTTAAAATTTTAGATCTTTGGTTCCAACCACCGTGTCTTTGTGTGACGCAGAAAAGGTGAACGGATGGACTCTACATGCCTGGTTCCCACCTTGAAGCATGGAGGAGGAGGTGTGATGGTGTGGGGGTGCTTTGCTGGTGACACTGTTGGGGATTTATTCAAAATTGAGGGCATACTGAACCAGCATGGCTACCACAGCATCTTGCAGCGGCATGCTATTCCATCCGGTTTGCGTTTAGTTGGATTATCATTTATTTTTCAACAGGATAATGACCCCAAACACACCTCCAGGCTGTGTAAGGGCTATTTGACCATGAAGGAGAGTGATGGGGTGCTGCGCCAGATGACCTGGCCTCCACAGTCACAGAACCTGAACCCAATCGAGATGGTTTGGGGTGAGCTGGACCGCAGAGTGAAGGCAAAAGGGCCAACAAGTGCTAAGCATCTCTGGGAACTCCTTCAAGACTGTTGGAAGACCATTTCAGGGGACTACCTCTTGAAGCTCATCAAGGGAATGCCAAGAGTGTGCAAAGCAGTAATCAAAGCAAAAGGTGGCTACTTTGAAGAACCTAGAATATGACATATTTTCAGTTGTTTCACACTTTTTTGTTATGTATATAATTCCACATGTGTTAATTCATAGTTTTGATGCCTTCAGTGTGAATCTACAATTTTCATAGTCATGAAAATAAAGAAAACTCTTTGAATGAGAAGGTGTGTCCAAACTTTTGGTCTGTCCTGTATATGATCTCTGATTTTCATTTTTTTACTTTAGTCATGGGATCACCCCATTAATTGTAATCTTATTCAAGAGCTGCAAGTACAAGCAATGTACCAAGAAGCGTCCATTGTGTTTGATACTTTGTCTTGTATTTTATGACCTTGACTGCGAGAAAAGGCACAGACACAGTTTTCTAGTCAACCATTACAATGCAGCAGGGATGACACTTGAAAAGATGGACAGATCTATTGACCCCAGAGTAAGGCTGCCAAAGCAAAACTGATGAAGGTCAGCAAAAGTTGAGCGTAAGCCAAGGTAATATTTGCAGACTTGAAACAGAAAAATTATTTCACTTATCTGGTCAACCAAATTGCACTGGATAGCAAAATACAAACGAGATAAACACGAGGATTGGGAAGGAAAATCAATAGATTCTGGCAGCTGCCAGGGATCTGATGCAGCAGAGTGATCCATCTCGAAACTAAATTGAAACTACATTGCAGAAATGTCTTGTTAACATTTCTCTGCAAAGCCTTCACGTGCCAGAATAAAACCGCTACGTAGATTCGATTGGATATTTACAGCAGAGAGAAGCTGACATGGCTCAGATGAATATGGATTTAGCTTATGTTGTCATTGAAATTCTGAGGAAATGCACGAAAGCATTATGAAACCCTAGAAGGCAGCTGTGACTCGCCAACCACTGCAAAACTGCAACTCCCAGCATGCTCTGTAACTGTCAGGATATTCCAAGAATTATAGTCTTGCCACGAATGGAGAGCCATAGCTTGGAGACCTTGTAGCACCACTCAAAATAAGAACCTGATTCTCTGAAGCAAGATTTCACATCTTCTGTGGGAGGATCAGCATTCTCCTATATTAAAGGGGTATTCTTGCCATAAATATTCTGTGGTTATACCATAAATATCTGATAGACCTAGGTGATAGACCTGTTCTAGGAACAGCTCCAAACCCCACCACCTGTCCCTCCTGAATCCTGTGTGTAGGGGTAGTGGAGCTATTGATGCAAGTGGGTTATGCTATGCTGTTTCCATAACTCATTTCAATTATCAAGCATAGTCTTCTCAGCTGAATTTGTAGACCCTACCACGCCTAGTCACCAGATCCAGCATGCTTATCAACAGGTCCAATTTTTCTGGAACAAACTCACTAATTGGGCAGCAAAATGTAGGTGGTTTGTATGCATTTTAGAGCATTTGGGTGTATTCCTGGTGGCCCAAGAGGTCCAAAATGTCCTAAATTTAATTTCAGAATGTTGGTAATTATGGTACAGGAAAGAGGAGGTGGGGAGTGGAAGGAGCAATTCTGAGATGGATATACTCCTTTAATAATAATATTAGGATATTCCACTTAAAGTGTGCTTCAACCTCGATGGTATAGGATTTTCAGGTCTATGCTCATTAGTTGTATAATGTATCTGGTCACCCTAGCTCTGGTATTCTCATCCAGAGCTCCCCTACATACTGTAGACATAGAGTTAAGGATGAGGCACATGAGGCTGCCCAAAAGGGTTTGAAACCTGGACAATTACTTCAGTGAAATGAAAGCTAAGGTATATAATTAGCGCTGGGCCATGCTACATATTGTGTGCTTCAGCGTGAACAAAAATGTAATTCAGGGGAATTGAGGAGCTGACATTTTATTCCTATAAATATTAGGGAAATGTTGGATCCAGATGAGAAATGTAAATGCACGGAAGAAGCTGTGGCTGTGTATTATAGTAGAATTCAACGTATCAAGCATTTTAGAAAATATCTATATGCCGATTTGCTTAAAACCGCCAAACCATGCAAAGATTGCTCTTTAAGCTGTGCCAAGAAATAAAATATCTTTCCACAGCAAAAAGGGTGAATGGACCTATTACATACATAACTGCCAGCGGCAGTGCCGGTGTGGAACCGTTTAAAACCTCACCAACTATCATTCTCTCCCGACAGCGAGGCATCTACGAGAGATATACTATCACCTTGTTCAACCTCCACAATAAAATTAATTTGCTTTGGATAGACTCCATTAATTGTTCATAAAAAAGATCTGACTCGATGCTTTTATAGAGACCGGCCTGTCATCAAGAATACACAATGCCTTTAGCAAATTGGCCACCCATTAACTGTGGTAATGAAATACTTAGAAGGAAGAAGAAAAGTCGTGCGCTTGCATTTCGCTATTTCAGGCTTGCATTACTTAAGCCTCCTCTAGGCTCGCAGTCCAATAACATCCTTTCCAGGTATTGGAGCACGGAAATGATTATTTCTTTTCAGTAAGGACGGACCAGTTAGAGAGATGGATTTTTCAGGTGTTGTGATGACTCATTTTATTCAATGACACAAATCACCTCCTGCTCTTCTTTGCATCTCATGCCAAGCACTGTGTATTAAAAAATAAAAAATAAATCTGATGCGCCTAAAAATTCCTTGTAGTGTACGTTTAGCATAAAACTCTCTGAATGGATAAGATACATAAAAAATTACCATCCTTGACCATAGGCTGAGATGAGAATTGCAGCTAAGTCCCATTCACTTAAAGTGGTATTCCCATCTGGGACATTGGTGGACCATCGCTGGGATATGTCATCAACATCAGATAGGTGTGGGTCCCCAGTTCCGACCTCTACAATGAGACCCCCAAATTGAACAGAGGGCAGCCATGCATGCACCACCCTCTGTTCACTGCTATGGGAGGTACAAGTACAGGGAGTGCAGAATTATTAGGCAAATGAGTATTTTGACCACATCATCCTCTTTATGCATGTTGTCTTACTCCAAGCTGTATAGGCTTGAAAGCCTACTACCAATTAAGCATATTAGGTGATGTGCATCTTTGTAATGAGAAGGGGTGTGGTCTAATGGCATCAACACCCTATATCAGGTGTGCATAATTATTAGGCAACTTCCTTTCCTTTGGCAAAATGGGTCAAAAGAAGGACTTGACAGGCTCAGAAAAGTCAAAAATAGTGAGATATCTTGCAGAGGGATGCAGCACTCTTAAAATTGCAAAGCTTCTGAAGCGTGATCATCGAACAATCAAGCGTTTCATTCAAAATAGTCAACAGGGTCGCAAGAAGCGTGTGGAAAAACCAAGGCGCAAAATAACTGCCCATGAACTGAGAAAAGTCAAGCGTGCAGCTGCCAAGATGCCACTTGCCACCAGTTTGGCCATATTTCAGAGCTGCAACATCACTGGAATGCCCAAAAGCACAAGGTGTGCAATACTCAGAGACATGGCCAAGGTAAGAAAGGCTGAAAGACGACCACCACTGAACAAGACACACAAGCTGAAACGTCAAGACTGGGCCAAGAAATATCTCAAGACTGATTTTTCTAAGGTTTTTTGGACTGATGAAATGAGAGTGAGTCTTGATGGGCCAGATGGATGGGCCCGTGGCTGGATTGGTAAAGGGCAGAGAGCTCCAGTCCGACTCAGACGCCAGCAAGGTGGAGGTGGACTACTGGTTTGGGCTGGTATCATCAAAGATGAGCTTGTGGGGCCTTTTCGGGTTGAGGATGGAGTCAAGCTCAACTCCCAGTCCTACTGCCAGTTTCTGGAAGACACCTTCTTCAAGCAGTGGTACAGGAAGAAGTCTGCATCCTTCAAGAAAAACATGATTTTCATGCAGGACAATGCTCCATCACACGCGTCCAAGTACTCCACAGCGTGGCTGGCAAGAAAGGGTATAAAAGAAGAAAATCTAATGACATGGCCTCCTTCTTCACCTGATCTGAACCCCATTGAGAACCTGTGGTCCATCATCAAATGTGAGGGAAAACAGTACACCTCTCTGAACAGTGTCTGGGAGGCTGTGGTTGCTGCTGCACGCAATGTTGATGGTGAACAGATCAAAACACTGACAGAATCCATGGATGGCAGGCTTTTGAGTGTCCTTGCAAAGAAAGGTGGCTATATTGGTCACTGATTTGTTTTTGTTTTGTTTTTGAATGTCAGAAATGTATATTTGTGAATGTTGAGATGTTATATTGGTTTCACTGGTAAAAATAAATAATTGAAATGGGTATATATTAGTTTTTTGTTAAGTTGCCTAATAATTATGCACAGTAATAGTCACCTGCACACACAGATATCCCCCTAAAATAGCTAAAACTAAAAACAAACTAAAAACTACTTCCAAAAATATTCAGCTTTGATATTAATGAGTTTTTTGGGTTCATTGAGAACATGGTTGTTGTTCAATAATAAAATTAATCCTCAAAAATACAACTTGCCTAATAATTCTGCACTCCCTGTATACCGAGCACCCCAATGTGTTTGGCCAGAGCACCTGAGCACTTTGGTGCTCGATCAACACTACTCATGAGCACAGCCCTATCATACAGCCATATCCTCACAAGCTAAACAGTTATACTGAGCCACATTGTATGTACTTCTGCATAACTCTAATTTTATATGGAGGCATGTAAATATTTTGCTGTTAGATACAGATATGACCTTTCTTACTTTTTCACTTTGCTCCCCATATCATGTGTGCCACGAGAAAACCAATCTGATAAAAAAAACTAGATTTTCTGATGCGCTGTTGGGAGTTGTTTATGTTGTATGTATTTATGTGTGGCCATTATGCTAGCATGTCATGATATTGTGCTTAATTTGTAGCATGAGAAATTAAACTCCTGAAATTGTCACCTGTCACATGCACTTTGCCCCAAAATGGCCCCCACTACTCAAGAGAGCTCATTATTCATGTCAAAAAAATTATAACTTAACCGAGTAATCAAGGTGATTCAAGTCTTGGTAGGTTGAAGAGCTATCTCTAGGAAATGCTACCAATGTCAGATAGGTGGGAGTCCCACCTCTGGGACCCACATCTATCTCCAGAATGGGGCCCCAAAAGTGAAGGAGAGCACACCACTGCATTTCTATGGGATTGCACTTTCTGGGGAAGTGGGCTATCTGATAATGGTGGCATATCCTAGCGATATGCCACCAATTTCTCAGATTAGACAACCCAGTTAAGAATGAATATATCTGTACATATAGAAACAATTTGTGATGTTTGATGCTGTACTATGGAGGTATTCTCCATTGGGGTGAGATTACCTTTGCAATGAATTGCCAAAAATGACATATGGTAGCACATGGAGTTCCTAGAGCTTCAGAGTACAGATCTGTAGAGATTCCAGGTGCCGCTGTATAAGCGGCACCTAGACGGCTCTTCCAAATGCATGATGTCTTCCATCGATTTTAGAGGTCAAGAACTTCCATAGCTTGTGGTATATTTACCCCTTACTATCAATGCTGCAAACTCAACTTGACTTTCCATTGAATTTTTGTACTGGAATTCCATAGGATAGCATCCATGCCTTCCTATACCCAGTCACACGTAACATTCATGCCTTCCTATACTAAGTCACATGTAACATCCATGCTTTCCTATACTTAGTCACACGTAGCATCCATGCATTCCTATACTCAGTCACACGTACCCAGTTAGAAAAGCAAGATTTTGAGTAAATCATCGGCAAAGCGATTTTTTTGCCTCTAAGATGAGTTAAGTATAGAGTACAGTAGAAATTACTCCACAAAAAAGGTTTTCACATGCTTCTTGTGCTGTAATTGTCATAAATAGCGCTGAAAGCTGTTGTTATGCATAATTTATGGCTTTCTCACTTAGAGTGTAAATAGAAGACAGTGATTTCTTGGTGCTAAAGGCCAATAATGCGAAATTTAAGCATAAATTATATCTCTTACTGGCAATTACATAACATGAGACTATTGCATTGCATAATGGCATATGCGGTCTACTAGAGAACCCTTCCAGCAGTTACTGGTATGGTAAATATTCATCCTTCACCGAGAATGTGTTTGGATACTTAAACATCTAAAGACATAAGACACGTAGAAAGCAGGAAAATGTGGCCCAAGGGTTGAGAAACAACCAGGTTATTTGAAAATCTTGTAATTTAGAATGGGTATACCGTGAGTGAATTTTATAAAATGTTTCATTCAAAGGAACTCGATTGGGTATGAATAAATTCTTCCCAAGAACCTTGTGTACCAAAGGATCCTCCGGTGGGCCACAGCTTGGACACAATAATGAGCCCCTACTAAAACATGGCCCCAAAAGTTAACGTGAGCTGAAAGTATTGTAAGAAGGTACAAGGAATCATCGTGGACGATAGGTATGTGTCACTGAGGTTCCTGGCCTGGGTGGAGTAAGAGCCAGTTTTCATGTGTCAGCAGCAGTTGCCGTGTGACACGTTGCTATCTAGTATGGCTGTAAATAACTGATCCGCAACGGGTCTTACTGGGAGTAGTCAAAGTGCTGGGTGGGTGACTAGTCCCCAAGGTCCAGGCCGGGTTTTGACAGGCCTATAAAAAACAGCCAGCAGTGTCAGGTGGGTGGATTACTCCTCTCTGACACTGGAACTGTGTGAAACTCTGCTGAGATATGAGACCTGTGTGTGGGCTGAAAGCTGAAGACAGTGTGTCGGGCGAGCAGGCCACCTAAAGCCTGCAGGTGGACATTCTGAGGCTGAGCATTTAGCTGCGTGTGAATTAAACACCCAGGATCAAAGGTGAATGTTTTTCTGTATGAACTGTTTTGGGTGTGAATTAACACCAATACTGAAAATGGACTGTCATACTGTGAACCTGCAACTAGTCTGAATAAACACTGCAGTTTTTGAGTTCCAAACGTGTCTTTGCCTCTATACTGCACCCGCTTGTCCTGTCTATCAGAGCGAATTCCAACAGTATATACCTTTTGTGCAGTCTGTGTATCAGCACAATGGGCAAGTAGAAGTGGTCCATGATTATCTAATCAAGAAAATACCAATGCTTGCAAGTCTATTTCACTGCATGTAAAGTATTGCTAATGACAATATAGAGTTATAGATTTTCCTGAAACATAACAAGGGGGCTCCGAAGTCCCAGGTAGATGGACGTTGTTCAGTCCAAAAGAGGCACTACCCTCAATTAATACTACAAGAAAAATTAGACTAGAACATTCAGAGGTGCATATCCACCAAGCAAACATGATTGATAAAAAAGAAAATAGTTACACACTATTATACATACAAACAATAGAGCTAAGAAATGGGGATCATTCTAAATAAAAGTGGTATCATACCTACTATAAATGAGACAATGGAAGCTCTTCTGAGCAGATTACTTATGTAGCTGGTTCCTACACTGCCCTGAAAATTGTAGGCTTAAGTAAGTCCAAGAGAGGCGGTATATTAGTGTTAGGGACTCATCTGAGGAAGCCACCTTGACGCCTGGTAGATGGGCGCGACACACGTTTGATCAAATATGTGCGCTAAGAGCTTCCATTGTCTCGTTTATAGTAGGTATGATACCACTTTTATTTAGAATGATCCCCATATCTTAGCTGTATTGTTTGTATGTATAATGGTGTGCAGCCATTTCCGTGACAGCCTGTGAGATCCAGCCCCCTGGATCTCACAAGCGGGAAGATGTAAGTGTATTGCAGTGAGTATATACACTTACAGCCAATGCATTACAATACAGAAGTATTGTAATGGATTGTAAAGGGGAATGGGATCAGACCTGCAAAAGTTGTGGGGAAAAAAAAGTAAAAAAGAAGTTAAAAAAAAAGTTTTAAAAAATTGTAAAGTTTCAAGTAAAAAAAAAAAAAGTGTCCTTTTCACAAAATAAAGTTTAAAAAAATTGTAAAAAGAAATTGTGAAAAAAGAAAAGTAGACATATTAGGTCTGTATCGACCTGCTCTAAAAAAAAATACCACATGACCTAACACCTCAGATGAACACTGTAAAAAAACAAAAACAAAAAAACTGTGTAATAGTAAGCTATCAAAAAGTCATATGCACCCCAAAATAGTGCTAATCAAACTGGGATCTAATCTAGCAAAAATGATACCCTACCTAAGACATTCTCCCAAAAAATAATAAAACTATGGCTCTCAGACTATGGAGACATTAAACAAGATTTTTATTTTGTTTCAAAAAATTATATCATTGTGTAAAACTTGCATAAATAAAAAAAGTTGACATATTAGTTATCACCGCATCCATAATAACCTGCTCTATAAAAATATCACATGACCTAACCCAGGTGAATACCGTAAAAAATAAAAAGTAAAAACGTTGTCAAAAAAGCAATTTTTGGTCACTTCACATCACAAAAAGTGTAATAGCAAGCGATCAAAAAGTCATATGCACCCTATAATAGTACTAATCAAACCATCATCCAATTCTGAAAAAAATGAGCCCCTACACAAGACAGTCCCCAAGAAAATAAATAAAACTACGGCTTTCAGAATGTAGAGACACTAAAAAATCTTCTTTTTTCAAAAATACTTTGTTATGTAAAACTGAAACAAACAACCAAAAAAGTTGTTATATTTTGTATTGTCGCATCCATAACAACCTGCTCTATAAAAATACCACATGATCTAACCTGTCAGATGAATGTTGTAAATAACAACAAAAAAACGGTGCCAAAACAGTTATTTCTTGTTACCTGCCTCACAAAAAGTATAATATAGAGCAGTGTTTCCCAACCAGTGTGCCTCCAGCTGTTGCAAAACTACAACTCCCAGCATGCCTGGACAGCCTTTGGCTGTGCTGGCATGCTGGGAGTTGTAGTTTTGCAACAGCTGGAGGCACACTGGTTGGAAAACACTGATATAGAGCAACCAAAAAGCATTTGTAACCTAAAATAATACCATAAAAACTGCCGCCTTAGGCCTCATGCACACGACCGTTGTGTGCATCCGTGGCCGTTGTTCCGTTTTCCGTTTTTTTTCGCGGACCCATTGACTTTCAATAGCAATAGTACAACAGTAGAAGATTCATACTTACCTGCTTGCTGCTGCGATGTCTGTGAACGGCCGGGAGCTCCTCCTACTGGTAAGTGACAGTTCTTTAGCAATGCGCCGCACAGACCTTTCACTTACCAGTAGGTGGAGCTCCCGGCCGGACACAGACATCGCAGCAGCAAGCAGGTAACTATGAGTCTTCTACTATTGTACTATTGCTAAGTAACCATGGCAACCAGGACTGCAGTAGCGTCCTGGTTGCCATGGTTACCGATCGGAGCCCCAGCGATTAAACTGGGACTCCGATCGGAACTCCGCTGCCACCAATGATGGGGGGGGGAAATGGGAGGCCGCACACTGCCACCAATGTTGTTACTCCTATAGAGGGAGGGGGGCCGATGGTGAGCGCACACTGTGCCACCAACGATTTATTACAATAGAGGGAGGGAGGGGGGTCGATGGTGGGCACACACTGTGCCACCAACGATTTCTAACATTAGAGGGAGGAAGGGGGGCCTGATGGGGGGCGCACACTGTGCCACCAATGATATTCAAACTGGGGAGGGGGGGTCTGCCCCCTGCTGCCTGGCAGCTGTGATCTCTTACAGGGGAATATTATATAACAATTAACCCCTTTAGGTGCCGCACCTGAAGGGGTTAATTGTGCTATCATATCCCCGTGTAAGAGATCGGGTGCTGCCAGGCAGCAGGGGGCAGTCTTGTACAAAGTTTGTAGTGTATTCTAACTAGAAGCGTCCCCATCACCATGGGAACGCCTCTGTGTTAGAATATACTGTCGGATCTGAGTTTCACGAAGTAGCTCATATCCGACAGTATATTCTAACATAGAGGCGTTCCCATGGTGATGGGGACGCTTCAAGTTAAAATATACCATCGGATTGGAGAAAACTCCAATCCGATGGTATAAAAGAACTCCAGACTTTACATTGAAAGTCAATGGGGACGGATCCGTTTGAAATAGCACCATATTGTTTCAACGTCAAACGGATCCGTCCCCATTGACTTGCATTGCAATTCAGGACGGATCCGTTTGGCTCCGCACGGCCAGGCGGACACCAAAACGACTTTTTTTTCATGTCCGTGGATCCTCCAAAAATCAAGGAAGACCCACGGACGAAAAAACGGTCACGGATCACGGACCCACGGACCCCGTTTTTGCGGACCGTGAAAAAAAAACTGTTGTGTGCATGAGGCCTTATTCTGTCGTTTCTAAAATGGGGTCACTTTTTTGGAGTTTTTAATCTAGGGGTGCATCAGGGGGGCTTCAAATTGGACATGGTGTCACAAAACCAGTCCAGCAAAATCTGCCTTCCAAAAGAAGTATGGCATTCCTTTCCTTCTGCGCCCTGCCGTGTGCCCGTACAGCTGTTTACAACCACATATGGGGTGTTTCTGTAAACTACAGAATCAGGGCCATAAATATTGAGTTTTGTTTGGCTGTTAACCCTTGCTTTGTAACTGGAAAAAATGGATTAAAATGTAATTAAATTCTGTAATAGTAGTTTACGACCACATATGGGGTGTTTCTGTAAACTACAGAATCAGGGCAATAAACATTGAATCAGTGGGTTCGTAAGACACAACCCTTAGGCCCTTTCACAAGGGCAAGAATTCTGAGCGGGTGCAATGCGTGAGGTGAACGCATTGCACCCGCACTGAATCTGGACCTATTAATTTATATGGGGCTCTGCACATGAGCGGTGATTTTCACGCATCACTTGTTTGTTGCGTGAAAAATTGCAGCATGTTCTATATTCAGTGTTTTTCACGCAACGCAGGCCGCATAGAATTGAATGGGGCTGTGTGAAAATTGCATAGCATCCGCAAACAATCATCTACAATGCAATTTTCACGCATGGTTGCTAGGAGATGATGTTAGTAAATTGATTAAAGTCAATTTACTGTATTATTTTCCCTTATAAATAATAGCATTCTTAATACAGAATGCTTACTAAAATGTTGCTTGAGGGGTTAAAAAATAACAAAATAATTAACTTACCTCATCCATTTGATTGCGCAGCCGGCATCGTCTTCTTTCTTCTTCTTTGAGGACCTGCAAAAGGACCTTTGATGACGTAATCTTCTATATTCATTCAGCAGGACCTGAGCTGACGTCACTGTGCTCACCATGTGGTGAGCGCGATTACACCATCAAAGGTCCTTTTGCAGTCCCTCAAAGAGAAGAAAAAAGACGATGCCGACTGCGCAATCAAATGGATGAAGTGAGTTATTTATATATATTTTTTTTTAACCCCTCAAGCAACATTTTAGCAAGCATTCTGTATTAAGAATGCAATTATTTTCCCTTATAACCATGTTATAAGGGAAAATAAGAACATCTACCACATTCAGTTTTATTATCACGAGCGTGCAGAATGCATTGCACTATTGCATTGCACTTTCTGCACTATTGCGCGGAAAAAACTGAACAACGCACCGCAATCGCAGTCAAAATCCTGGATGCCCGTCTGAAAGAGGCCTTAGTTGGCATGGTCTGGGAGCAGGCCCTGTGCCCTCACTTGTTTTCAACCTGCCTCTGTCCTTTTCTGTTCCCTCACCACGATAATATTATATGCTGTAGGATCTGCTCCACTTTTCAGCGAGGAAGAGCTACTAGCGGACAGTCATGAGGAGGAGACAGCCGCCGCTTCCTCTCCTAGGCAGGCAAGAAGTGATGAGTAGAGTGATGTGGGAGCTGGTGTTGAGAGCGGTCAGGCTCCTGACCCAGAGATGGTTGAGAAGAACACCAGTAACATGCAGCCACTACTCGATGATGATGATGTAGCTGGGAGCCGAAGTGCCGAAGGGGCTTCATCATCATCGGGAGAAGAGGGTGGCAGCTTGCCTGTGAGCCAGTAAGTCGCTAGTATGGACGGGAGTCAGCAGGGTGGCAGCAGTGGGAGGTCGGGAGCCAAACACGCAGGAGGTAGACCACCTGCTTCACTGGAGCCTGCTTGTCCGGGAAGCAGTGGTTCAGGGGCTCAAGAAGGCAGCGGCGGTAGCAATCAGTCAGTGCATAGTGTTGGGAGTAAAATCACCTACTCGACGGTGTGGCAGTTTTTTATAAAGCCGCCGGAGGAGGTGAACGTGGCCGTATGTAGAATCTGTGGGCAGAGTGTGAAGCGTGGCCAGGGTGCCAATGTTGGCACTACGGCCCTGCATCAACAAATGCAGCATCGCCATAAAATAGCCATAAAGTGGCTCCAATGTGGTGGTCCAGCCTGCTGCAGCAACAGCTGCATCACCCAATGGCAGGCACCCGGTTTATGGCAGTCAAGGCTCCACCACCTCAGCCGAAGGGAGCTGTCTGTCCTTCCCATCATCTGCTGGTCCTGATAATCCTGCTCCTCTTCCTCCTACTCCTCATCACGCATTCCATCAGCAATCAATCACTAAAGCGATTGCCAAGAAACAACAGTATGCGTGCACTTATCCAACGGTGCAGAAGTTGAATGTGCTCCTGTCCAAGTTGCTGGTGCTGCAGTCTTTCCCTTTCCAAGTGGTGGACTCTGCACCTTTCAGAGAACTAATGGCTTGTGCCGAGCCAAGATGAAGAGTCCCAAGCCGTCATTTATTTGCCAAAAAGGCAGTACCAGCCTTGCACACACATGTAGAACAGAAGGTAGGCCAGTCCTTGAGTGTCTACCAAAGTGCACGGCAGCGCCGATGTGTGGAGCTGTAACTACGGTCAGGGACAATAAATGTCCTTAAGGCCCACGTGGTTCTTGCACAGCCACACCAGCAACTTGGCCAGGTGACGACGCCGTTTGTCCAGTGCCTCTGCCTCCTAATCCTCCACCGTGTCCTCAGCCTCCACTGCAGGGACAATGCACAGTGCCCCTCCAGCATACCACATGTGCAGGGCACGGCGGTGTCGAATCGTTCTGCACCTTATTTGCCTGGGCGAACGGAGTCACACAGGGGAGGAACTACTCCATGTCCTTCAGCAAGAAATCAAATCCTGTCTTTCTCCCCGACAACTCAAAATCGGAACCATGGTGACCGACAATGGGAAGAACATTTTGTTGGCGCTGCATCAAGGAGGGCTGAGCCATGCACCCTGCATGGCACATGTGTTCAATATGGTTGTCAAACAGTTCCTGAAGTCTTCCACCCTTCTGCAAGACATCCTTAAAATGGCCAGGGAACTTTGCATGCACTTCAGCCACTCATACAGCGCAAGGCACACCCGCCTGAAGCTGCACAGCCAGAACGTCATCCCCCAACATAGGATAATATGCAATGTTTCCACCCATTGGAATTCCACCCTCCATATGTCTGACCCACTATACAAACAGGAAGGCCATAAACGATTTCTTGATTATCCAAGCGAACAGGAGTTCTCCTCTGTGTAACTTCTATGTCAGCCAGTGGCAGCTTATGCGTGACACTTGCCATTTGCTCAGGCCCTTTAAGGAGGCCACATTATTTGTCAGTCACCAGGACTACGGGATGAACAACGTCATTCACTGCTTCATGTTCTGGAACAGATGCTGGTAAATCTGGCTGGTCAGGGGACTGGAGACGTGACGCCTAGATCTCATGGCCACATGAGCCCTGTAGGAGCTGAACTGGAGGAGGAGGACATTTGAGCACAAGCAATGTGCAGCAAAATGGGTGGTTTTGCTACATAGGTGACAGGAGAGGAGGAGCAGGAGCAGCCCTGCTTGGGTAGTGACAGCCAAATTGTCACCATTCGGCAGAGGGATGACTTCTGGCTCTTCACCTTGTTGGACCCTCATTACTGGTCCGAAATGAGGGCCTTTTTTTACACCCACTGAGAGGGAGGACAAACCGAACTACTATAGAGCCATGCTATATAGTCAGTTGGCCTCTGCCTATCTGCGCCATCGTCCATCTCCTCACAGGTCTGACTGGGGGGGCCCTCTGCACTCATGTTCCACTGCCATGGCTACTGTGGAGAGGTTGAGTGGGAGGAGCAGTACCAGCTACATCAGCAGCTGCCTGAGTCTACATTCGCTGATGAGCAGCTTACTTCACCATGCAGCTAGACCTGAAGCAGGACCTGAACCAGCAGGTGGTGGGATACTTAGACAGCACATTGCCAACCAACATTGAAGATCCACTGGACTACTGGGCAGCCAAACTGGATTTGTGGCCGCAACTGGCCGAGTTTGCCCTAGAAAAGCTGTCCTGCCCGGCCAGTAGTGTGGCACCAGAGCGGGTGTTTAGTGTGGCGGGGGCCATAGAAGAACTCTCCTGCCCACCCAAAATATGGAGAGGCTGACCTTTGTCAAGATGAATCAGGTGTGGATCAGCCAGGATTTCCACCCACCAATGCCTGATGCATCAGACTAAATCATCCATGGTGCCACACCAACACTTTGACAAAAGAGACCGGTTTCTACTGGCTACCTGCCTCAGCTACTATTCTGATGCCACACATCTGATGCCAAGTGTTCCTTCTTTCCTCCACCATCTTCAGCGGGTACTGGTATTGCCACCCACCTCAAAACTATGTCACCTTGCCACTCAGTTGTCTCTTAAAGCTGCTCCTACCTTCACTTTATGTCACCTTGCCACCATCTGTGGCCTCCTGATGCTGCCGCCACCTCCACACTATGTCACCTAGCCACTCTGTGGCCTCCTGATTCTGCTACCACCTCCAAACTATGTCACCTTGCCACTCTGTGGCCTCCTCATGCTGCTCCTACCTCCACTCTATGTCACCTTGCCAATTTGTGGCCTCTTGATGCTGCCACCAGCTCCACACTCTGTCATTGTGCCACTATGTGGCCTCCTGATGCTGCCATCACCTACAGACTCTGTGATTGCGCTACTCTTTGGTCTCCTCATGCTGATTTCACCTCACCACTATGTCACATTGCCACTCTGTGGCCTCCTGATGCTGCTGCCACCTCCACACTTTGTCATTGTGCCACTCTGCAGCCTCCTGATGCTGCCGCCACCTACAGACTCTGTCATTGGGCCACTCTGTGGTCTTCTCATGCTGCTTTCACATCACCACTATGTCAGAGGGCCACTCTGTGGACTTCTCATGATGTTTCCACCCTCCCCACTTCATGGCTGGGCCACTATTTAGCCTTTTTGGCTTGGCTGACATCATCATTTATTTGACCCTTCCTCTGATCTGTCAGAAGGAAGGTAAAATGAGACACACAATGGATCCTATCTGTGTAGCAGCTGTAAGGCCTGTATGGTCCAATCAGAATTGGCTTGTGATATTTTTTTATCCAAAAGCAGCAGTGGGTATAAAACACAGAAGACATGCAAATATTCCATTCATGTGTCATCTCTGTTTTGGATCAACTTCCTGTTTTTTTTGGCATTATCAATACTGATGGATTACTGATCAAATGCTGACCGAGTGAAGGTGGATGCTCCTACAGACAGGATACGTTTTTTGTGGTTTATTGCTCTGATGGATCAGAGGAAGGGCAAAATAATCAGTGACGTCAACACAAACGTACTTCTGACACCATCTCCGCTCTGTCGGAGTGCTCTACTTGTATAAGCATTAAATAGAACAGGTTCTGTAGACATCTATGCGGAATCAGCTGCCAACTGTGTAAAAGGAGTGCGCTTCTTCTTGGTGCTTACATTGACCTGTAAGGCTGAGTTCATACTTAGTTCATACTTAGTTATTTTGTCAGTTTTGGCCCCGTGACTGCCCAAATAAGTGAAGTGTGCAGTGATTCTAATAGCGACGCCTGTCATCCGCATGTCATACAGACTCACAGTATTATTTCACTACCACAGCAGACTCCCTATGCGTATTACTGCAAGGCACAGTGTTCTACACCACTATAAAGGCTCTCTGCAGCAAATAGCAATTTTTTTACATAATTCGCCGGGATTTCTCCCCCAAAAAATGGCGAACCGGCAAATTTAATTTTTGAAAAATTTGCTCATCTCTAGCTACATCTATCATTCTCCCGCACGATCACCAAAGGGAAAATTAAATAAAACATGGTGTCCATTGAAAGCTTATCGACTCCCAAGTAAGAGATTCTCTTTTTAGCCTTTTCTTACTCTAAGATCAAAGTCCTGAGTGGGTGAATCTGACTTTTTAATGTAACTTTTAATTTGCTTAGGGTAATTTCAGATTAGCATGTGAAGTCTCTGAAATCTGGTCCTTGTAATGAATGCAGTTCTGAAATTGTGCTGAGAGTACAGGACGGTAGCCTTGTGATCGGCTTGGAATTAACAGTATCATTGAGCAACATAAGGCAGTGAGTTTGGGTCGGCTGTCTTAAACTAGTCTTACAAGAACAACTCTCAAAGCCTTTTGAAGAGGTACAGTATCCCCATCATTATCATTTATGCCTGATAAGTGGGTCCCACCTCTTTCGACTCTTGCTGGATTCTTTTCCTAACCCCCATAGACTTTAATTAAGTAGATTTATAGAGAAGAGACTGGCAATCTGCAATGAGGTCAAAATAAGCTTATTTTCCTGATTGCTGGGATCCCAGAGGTGGGCACATGCCATAAAAGTCCAACATCAACATCTGGTTACATTTAAAAGATCAAGAAGAACTTGTCTGTGCATGTTCAATGGTGGTCCTATTCAAAAAGGTGAGGCAAAAAGACTGACCCTGATCCCATGATGTAATCTAGTGGTTTAAAATAAATAGCCATTTCAGAATTCATCAGTCACATGAAATGAAGTGCGTATTTTGGTTAATGACACTTTCTTTTCCATTCACTTTAATCTTTGTGATGAGACATCATTATCTATTACACCCAGAATCCTGGCATATCCTTTCTGGTTTGGCAGTCAGTTGTCACTTCTGGTCAAGAAATAAACAGAACATTTTTTGGATGCAGTTGGTATTTCCCACACCTGGATGATGTGCAAAAAAGCCCTTTTGAGTCTCCAGTTTAATTGTAGTCTGACTACTTAAGATGTAAATGATAAGAATGTTTGGTATAATATATTGCACTGGGTTGATGGTTATTTAAGTGGAGATGAGTTTTCTTAGATGGTCCTAAAATAAATGTTACTTATGGGTAAAAATATAAATGCATCTGTTGTCATCTTGATGAAGACATGGATAATAATAATAATAATTATAATAATAAATATTGGGAATAATCATAAAACACGCTGATTAGAGATAAAAAAAAATGATTCTGTAGAATCAAAATTTGGATGGATCAGTATTTTTGAGACAGAGAATTGCGAAAGAGAGAGAGAGAGAGAAAAACACACCAGAATGTTGTCCACAGTTGTTCAGGGAATATAAGGCTCCTCTGGTTTAGGTCGAAACGATTTGGATGCAAATTGAATCATGCAGCCAATTCAGTCAAATTGGACCCAAATCAAATTTCCAAAGATTTGCTCATCATTAATTTTGATTTGCAGTAGATATTTCTATGGTTTTATTGTGGATTTCAAGCAGTTGTGTGGTGAAATTTGCTAGGGTAATGTTTATCATTTCTGATTCCAACCTGGGAAAAGCATCATAAAAGCATAAATGTATATAATAATAATGATACATTTTGTTATCACTAATAAAACTACTGCAATGCTGCTAAAAGAATCTATAATTATTTTCATCATGCCTTCTCTGTTATGAAAATTGTCCCAGGGGTTCACCATGATTATCATTGGCATAACTAGGAATGAGTGGGCCCCATAGCAAATGTTTGAATGGGCCCCCTCAACAACTTCTTTGCAATCTCCTCCTCCTGTAAAACCCTCACTCCTGTAGCTTGTCAAGCCAGGACCCAGCAGCCGCTCTGTCTGTTTCCTACAATGTCTTTGTGTATAATGTAATTTTATAATACTATTCAGGGGGTCCTGACAATAAATAATTTTTAATCTTTTAGTTCGATTCCTGTGTGGCCCACTTCTGAGTTTGGGCCCCAAAGCAGCTGCCTCCCCTGCTTCCCCTACAGCTAAGCCCCTGATGGTTATCATACTCTCCAATGCAAAGGGTAAACTTTGCACCAAATGCACATCAAAAGCAGTGTATAACACGCGTTAATTTTAACGTAAATTGGTTTTCCCTTAGTCCTAAGAGCAGCATTCCACATATCTTAGAGTAGGCTTTGTTTGTAGACTCCGCCCTGGAGTGTGAAATGGTTCTCAAGACCTCTGCAGAAAGCCCTCTAGCTTCTAGTAGGGACCTGTCAATCTCCAGACTGTCAGATTGAGTCTCCTCAGATCTAGGCAGCAGTGACCTGTGTCCTGATACACTAGGTCCTCTGTTAGGGGAAGTCTCCAATATATGCCTTAACTCATCTTCATGAGCTGGTTGAACCAATACCTATTCTTGCAATGATCGGGGTCTGGTCTTGTTTGATTTTCGTCAATACCCTTGGTATCATGAAAATTGGAGGGAATATGTAAGCCAGCCTGAACCTCCATGTTATGGACAGAGCGTATATCACCAGAGGATTGTCCTCCATGTAGAGGTAGCAGAATGTGTCCACCTTGACGTTTAACCGGGTCGCCATCAAGTCGATCTCTGGAGTACCCCACCGGAGAGTGATCTGGGTGAAGATGTCTCTGTTCCGTGACCATTCGCCTGGAACTGGCAGACCCCGACTCAGCCGATCTGCAACTATGTTGAGATTCCCTCTGATGTGAACAGCCGAAAGGTGGGATAGACTGGTTTCTGCCCAAGAAGGAATTAGACCAACTTCCTGGAGGGGAGGTTGAGATCTTGTGCCTCCCTTTCTGTTGATGTAAACGACTACGGTCGTACTGTCCGAGCGGACTCTCACCACTTTCCATCGGATAAGAGGAGCAAAATGATAGAGAGCAAGATGCACTGCTCTCAATTATCTCAGATTAGACAAGAGACAGCCTCTCCTGTGGACTCCATGTACCTTGTACTGGATTATCTTCTAGATGGGCTCCCCAACCTAGAAGGGAGGCGTCTGTGGTCAACGTGATCCAACGAGGTTGAATCAAGGATCTCCCATCTGATTGGTTCCTCCACCATCTGAGTGAGGAACGGACTTCGGCTGACAGGGAGTGAGTCTTGTCCAACCCCTTAGGGTTGCGATTCCAGACTGCTAACACTTCTTCCTGAAGTGGACGTAGATGGCATATGGCCCAAGGAACTGCTTCCGCGGATGCTGACATGTGGCCTAACCTCTTTATGAGAGTTCTGATGGACACCCCCTTATCACTCGATCCTTCCTCTCTGAAGAGAGAGAGAGAGTCATCTGTTTGGAGTCCACAATAAAACCAGAAACATCCTAGAGGTAGACGGAAGGATCTCAGATTTTCCCCAAATTATGAGCCAGCCCAAGCACTGGAGAGACTGAAGAGCCAGCTGAAGATGAGATAAAAGAACGTCTATATTAGTGGCTTTTAGAAGCCAGTCGTATAGGTATGGCACGATCTCTAGCCCTTGAAGCCTGAGTTGGGCGACAACCGGAGCCATAACCTTGGTGAAGGTGTGGGGAGCAGAAGAAATGCCAAAGGGCAGCACAGCAAACTGGTAATGTTTTACCACTCCTCTTATGGAGACCGCAACTCTTAGAAACCTCATGTGAGCTGGGTGAATGGGGATGTGAAGGTATGCATCCTTCAGATCTATGGTGATCATTGAATTCCCTGGATTTAGGATACTGATTAGTGATCAAATGATCTCCATTCTGAAGCGCTTTGGTCTTATGAACCGATTTAGGTAACGCAGGTCTATAATCATGCGCCAATCGCCCGACGGCTTCGGGACTAGAAAAATGGGGGAGTATACTCCCAGCCCTTGCTTGTGAGGAGGAACCTCCTCTAGGGCCCTCTCCTGTACATAAAGGAGGACAGAGTCCTCTAAGATCGAATGTTTGGCCTGGGTTAGGGTTTTGGTCAGAACAGACTTTTCTTGGGGGGGGCAAAAAATCTTTCTTGTACCCAAACATAATTATATCTAGGACCCACTGTTTCGGAATGTCCTGCAGCCAGGCCTGCTGAAATAAACCTAGGCGACCTCCAACCGGAGGAGAACTGAAACTTGTGCATCGCACAGACGGCCTGGAGGGGATAGAGGAGGGTAAGCGGAAGAGTCATAGGTCCGCTTTACGGTCTTTCCCACGACCGCGACCCTGTCCGCGTCTGGACGATTCTTGGCGTCTCTGGGATCTGGAGGAGCCCTGGGTTCTAGAACTTCTGGCCCTACTCCGGCCACAAAAGAACTTTTGGGGGAGGGACTTCCCCTTTTTGTCTGCAAGGTTCTCCATTAATTTATCCAACTCAGAACCAAAGAGTCTTCATGGTTTATATGGTAAGCCACAAAGAATAAACTTGGAGGTGTTATCGGCAACCCAGGGACGCATCAATAGGGGCCGATGACTGGCAGAAGAGAGAGTCATGGCTTTAGAAGATAACTTAAGGTGCTGTGTGGAGGTGTCACACAGAAAATCCATCCCTAGGAGTAAAGTTTTGAACTGGTCTAACACATCAGTTCTGGAAACGCCAGATTCCAGGTCCGATTGGATTCTGAGAATGCGGGACCGAACGAAATGTGCGACCTCTGAGGAAGCAACTGCAACCGAAGCAGAGGCTGCAGCTGCAGAATAGCTGCGTCTCAGAGAACATTCAGCCCTGTGATCTAATGGATCCTGAAGGTTGCTTCCATCATCAGAAGGAACTAAGGTCCTTTTAGATAACTTGGAGATCGCCATATCGACCTTCAGAGGTGGTACCCAAAGTTTTGACTCTGACTCCTGGAGGGGAAACATCAGCTTAAATCTCTTAGGGAGGACCGGATCCTTTTCAGGATGCTTCCATTCTGTTAGTATTAGTTTCCTTAAGTTTTCATCCACTTTAAAGGCCCTTGGCCCCCTAGAGGTGGACGGTGGAGCTTCCGCTTGCTCAACATCGTGATCCCTTGATCGGATGGAGCATAAAAGTCTTTGCGTCTTCTCGGCAGGAAAAAGGTAAGAAACATATTCTTCATCCGAAGAGGAGGAACGGTCTTCCACAGAAATTATATCTTCCATCATTGGTGCAGGACCTGGCGAGGATACTTTGGCCCTTTTAGAAGAAAGGGCACTTTTGATTTCCATAATGGAATTCCCCATAAATTCCTTCATCCATCCGTGCATGTCACCCATCGTGGGTTGCGTCTGGCGAGGACAGCATAAAGGACACATATTATATTCATAGGAGTCCAGTATTGGTATCTCACAGCTGGCACAAGTTAGGTGCTGTTTATGGGAGGATTTCCCATGCTGATCGCCATTCGGAGACGCCATCTGAAAGAAAGAGACTTGAAGTGTGAGCAAGCACAGAACAAGCTAGGTTCTAACTCAATGTAGGGCAGAGAGGGAAAGACTGGCGTCTGACAGCACTTTTATAGCTGACAGACCCCGCCTAGCATGGCTCCGCCACCCCTCGCCGGAAGTGACCCACGGTCACTACCTTATTAAAACTAAAAAGGTCTTCCCATATAGGGTATTCTATACCCGCTAGGTTTAAGAACCTAAAAAAGGGGTATGCGCAAAAGAAACTATGCCTTTGAATACAGCGTGCACCGACCTGGAAGTCATCATCTGACGCACTTCCGGGTTATAGCGAGCTCGCGAACGCCGGAGCGACGGTCCTAGGGGCACAAGGCGGAAGGCCAGCGTCCTTTACAGCACAAACCGCCAGGCACGGCACAGCGCCATTACCAGAGGAACTGTAGCCAATGCCCAACTATACGGGAAGCTCAGCGAACCATCCAGGACCGAGGCAGCAGAACGCTGCATTCCCGGCCAGGAAAGTAAAGAGAGGACAAAAGGTCCAAGTTTGCAGTACAGCCTGAACCTCTCCTATGTTCACAGGACAGAGAAAAAAGCACTGGCAGAAAGGCGGGCTGTCCCTTTATAGGGGTGGGTTAATTGTTTAATTAGCTTGCATTGAGAATTTAAAGGAGAAAAATAAATATAAAAATAATCTCAATAATAAGAACAATAAAAATAGTACATGCAGATTTTATCACCTATTCCCTGCAGATTTGATACAAATTTGTAGAAAAATTGAAGCTGAATATATATCTGCAACATCTGAACTCATCCTTAGAAAACCATCACAATATGGATGCACATTTATATGTGAAATGGTAATAGAAGTAATAATAATAATAATAATAATAATAATGATAATAATAATCCTTACAGCATTAATAAGGAAAGCAACACCTGTGGATTTTGCTACACATTTGCTATGGTTTTATTGCAGATTTTCACATAAAAATAGTAAGAATGAAGATGAAGAAGAAGAAGAGGAAGAAGAAAAAAGAAAGAAAAAGAAGAAGGGATCACAATCAAAATCATTTAGCGGCGCATTTTATCATGTTTTTTTTTGCAGATTTGAAACAGCTTTGTCGTATAACCCAAGGGGAGAAATATCTGCCACATCTAGATACACCCTTCAAAATTTTGTTAATTCAGAAATAATAATAATAATATGTTGTTGTTATAATAGAAATGTCTAACAACTGATACTTATGAACCCCTCCCCCCAATACTGCCCCTTTGAATTTATTGCAGCATCCCCTGGAAATCACCATTTCCATAGAATCCTAAGCGACACCAATATGAAATATTACATCAAGCTAAAATATGAGAACACATCAAAACAGGGTCCTTCTTTGTCTCAACAATATATGACTTTGATGAATTTCCAGGAGTCCTTAACCTTATTCATACGCTTTGATCCAATGTATGACATAAAGTTAAGAGAATACTGATCATTAATCTGCAGGCTGGAGAAAATGCTGATCCACAGCACTAGCGCCTTATTCTAACAAATGAATTCATAACGTGGTGACACAGTAGTTTGTCTTTTAGGCAAAAGATCATTAATCATCATTGATCAACATTTCTGTCATGGTTCTGACTGCCGCTACAGTTCCCACTATATTTAAATTGATTTTTTTCCCCGCTTTATGATTTTGTTTATGTCGCATCTTAAATCTCCTTTATTGTTCCTTGAGTTTCATCAGAGATGGAGTCAAATTTTGCTTTTGATGAGTAATGTTTCTATTTGTAGTTTTCTTAATATATAGTCAACATGTTGGGTATAATATAATATCCTTATATTACTTTCCTGTACGGCAAGCGATAGGCAAGTGGGAAGTTTCTTCTGGCTCTTTAAAACTGGTTGTTTGGTCATTTGGAAATTCTCAATGATAGAAAAAGAAACCTTAAGTCCACCAGAAGACATTATACTGAGGGGTTACCTACTATGTAAACTATAAACATACCATTCATAAAATTGATAAATGCCTGGAGAACAAGGTCTTCTCTGCTGCTATCCTTCAAATGGAGTTGTCTTCTGCAGGACCTGGTGGTAGTTTGTATTGGTATCTTAATCAAATGAGAATCTGGGTTCATCTGGTCAACATACAACTCATTTATAAAAACTTATCTGTAGACAACACATTTTTAAAGCCAGATTACATGTTTTTACTACCCAAGTGCTAGTAATAAAGTTCAGTGTGCCACACAAAAATGTAGACAAACATGGAATCTATCGCAAGCCTTCCCCAAAAAGTAAAAGGCACACACAAACCCTATCTATTTGAGCTGGAAGCCATCAAAACGTTTGGTCATCACCGAAGCTTAAGACGAGTTTATCTTGCTCCTGGTTTCTTTCTAGTCCGCTACCCTAGCATCCACCAGGAGCCAAAATT
Source organism: Bufo gargarizans (assembly GCF_014858855.1). Classification (NCBI taxonomy): domain Eukaryota; kingdom Metazoa; phylum Chordata; class Amphibia; order Anura; family Bufonidae; genus Bufo; species Bufo gargarizans. The sequence goes on along the minus strand of NC_058084.1, from coordinate 10,000,826 downwards.
GGTGAGGAAGCTGATGGCCGAACAACCTCATATACCCCCAGAAGGGAAATCCTATGGTGACGCTGCACCCTGAAAAAAGTGCTTTTGTAATGTGTCATTATGGCCCAGACATCTAACCAGAAGACTAAATGTGACATCATTAAGTGTGATTTCACCCTACTGTCAGTATAGATTTGGTTCCTAGTGAGCTATGTAAGATTTCTTATATATCATATGTACCAGCTCTAGGACAGTATTGATTTTCTTAGCTAGGCTTTAGGATAATGCTTCTCCTACTGAAAGAAAAAAAAAAGAATGAGATTTAATCAACTCTAATAGTGTTGAGCAAATTGAAGCCAAACAAATTGACTTTAATCCTGATTTCAGGAAAAATTTGATTCACCAGGTAGTCAAATTTACTCGAGCTTCGTAGTAACAAATCAATTTTTTCTGAAACAGTGGCAGAAAATAAATAAAAAACATACTCATGCATTTACTCACGGAGAGACCATCCCGGGAATCTTGATTGAAGATACTGCGAAAAATCTGATAATGTCACACTTGCAAGGCCAGCCTGATGACCTCATTACGTCACCACGCAAGATTTAGCGTGGTGTCTTCAATCAAGTTGGCCGCAACGGCCTCTTCGCAACCTAAGTGGATAAGGAATATACTTTTTTGTACCGCATTAACCACTGAAAGATCTTAATTTTAATCTCAGATGCCGTGATTGCTGATGAACACGGCATCTGAGGGGTTGAATGATGGGGGTGGCGCGATTGCCGTTTCCCATCATTGTGCCTGCTACATACAAAGGAATAATAATATAAACTCCTATATAAATCTTACGCCACATCTTTTACCAATAATTTTTTATATCTTATGTTTTTATTTAGCGGGTTTTTCTATATGCAGCTATTAGGTCTATAATGCATTATTAGTTGGTATCTTTATATGGGGCATGCAGGGGTTAACTTATTTTATTTTGGTTGTGTCCATTCTGCATGTTTATCCATGCCGATCATCATGTGATTTGGCGTGGTGTGCGCTTGGCCGTTGTAACAGGGTGCTGAAGGCGCACTCGGTCTCCCATCAGCCGCAGACCTGCTGCTTAGCTTCGGGAGCGAGGATCTGTGTTTGACCTCGTTCCCAGGGAGGCTTTGGTAGCTGGGAGGCTCCCTGCTCCTAGGTCTGCCTTGAGCGCCGAGCTGATCACTCGGTGCTCGACTGGTCGGTCTGTCGGTCATGTGACGCTGGCAACGTCACATGACCGTCACTCCCCACTATAAATACAGACAGCCTGCTGGCCACAGGTTGGCTGTTAATTCTAGGTTCCTGGCTATTTGTTGGACTACTTAATACTCACCTGATCCTGTTCCCTGACGATCCTTTGCCTGCTCCTACTGTACTGCGCATCTGTCCTGGTATTGTGACCTCGGCTCCCACCTGACTACTCTTTGCGGACTCCTCTGGTACTTCTCTACTCTCCTGGTATTTGACCCCGGCTTCTCCTGACCATTCTTTGCTTAACCCTTTGTACTGCGTAGCTCTCTTGGTTCTGACCCGGTCCGTTCACGTTTCAGTATTTTGTCTTGTCTGTCTTCCCTGCACATATCCTAAGTAAGGGACTGTCGTCCAGTTGTCCCCTGTTATCAGGACTCGTGAGGCAAGTAGGCAGGGCCAGGGGTGAGGGTGGAGCGCAGTGGTCACTATCCTTCCCCCTGTGTGTGTGTGGACGTGACCGTTACAGCCGTATCACGTGGGAGCCTATGTGATATGTCCATTAATAGTGTTTACTGTAATACCGCGAGACTTCGGGCGACAGTCCTCTCATGGAAGTGCCGTGGTACCGCGGGATTGCAGACCCCCAGGTGCGTGATATTTGACTATCACTCGCATCGACATTAGCTTGTGCACTGATTATTTGTCAGTCATTAGTGGTATATAAAGGGGGATTGGATGATGTGTGGGTTGTGCCCTGTGAAACAGCGCAACTGTAAAACGAACGTTGGGCCGTTCCCTCCTACTTGGTTTGTAGTATTACTTTTTTTTATATTATTGCTCTTAGTCCATAATTGGTTGATTCAGTTGTTCCCCTTGCTGGGTACAGTGCTGTTTACTTAGTGTTAGACTTTTATGAGGCCGTTTGGCACCATATAATGCTAATAATGTGGGTTTATGCTATCATGTATAGTGGCTGCTGAGCTGTATTATTGCACCTTTATTCCTATAGTTGGAGGGACCTTTCTCCATATTCTTGCTCTCCTACTATATATGTATTTTTAACTTGTTTGTCATATATGTATGTCCTATTTTGGATCATGTAATAAAGATGCTGTTTATTATTCTGTGTGGCGTAAGATTTATATAGGAGTTTATGTTATGTTTCCACGCAAGATTGATGTGGTGATGTGTATATTGGAGTTGATTATACAAAGGAATGAGCTTCCTGATTAAGTAATTTGTCACAAGTCAAATTATTTTGTGAAATTCAGAGAAGCAGCCGATTTTAATTTTTCATAAATTCGCTCATCTCTACTAATAAGCTCTATACTAGTGATGAGCGGGAGGTGCCATATTCGATTTCACGATATTTCGCGAATATTCAATCGAATATTCGTCTTATATTCGTCGAAATCAAATATACGTCATTATTCTATTTATCGCGATTAATATGCGATTTTATTATTCGCTGTATTTTTAACTTTATAAGGCAACTTTTCTATTGGTTTGCTAATGGTATGTGTATTTTACGAATATTCGCTATATTGCTATATATTCTTGTTTTAGAATATGACGAATATTCTAAAAAACAAGGTTATAGCAATATAGTGAATATTCGTAAAATACACATATAAATTTCACTAATGTAGTGCTATAACCTTTTTTTTATAGTCACATTTTTTTTGTCGTGATTTCTAATTTTTATTTTTCGAAAGAAGGTTCGGAGGATGGATAAGAGGAACCGTCAAATAATGAAAGATATATTTGCTTTCCATGAATTTTTTTTAAAATAAGCCAGAAAGCAGCAATTACATACACCAGCTAAATTCCCCAAATGGTGAGACCATTTTCTCTACAAATCAAATAGCTAATCAATTTAGAGCTTTCTATGAGGAGCTATACAACATCCCTTCCCCCCCCATCCTCTGAAACCCACCTGTCTTTAATCTCCTCCTTCTTAGAAGCGAATACCCTCCCTACGCTTACTGATACTCAGAGAATCCTACTGGCAGCTCCCTTTTCAATTGAGGAGCTATCTGTAGCTCTCTCCCAATTGCCCCTGGGAAAAAGTCCTGGCCCCGACGGCCTCCCGTCATCATATTACAAAACCTTTAAGACTCAACTACTCCCGCACCTTCTTAATGTATGCAACTCTGCAATATAAGGTAATGCCCTTTCTAGGGATATGACAACTGCACACATAGCACTGATCCCCAAAGAAGGGAAAGATCCCAAACTCTGCGCAAACTACAGACCTATTTACCTCCTAAATATTGATCTCAAACTTTTAGCCAAAATGTTGGCCAACCGTCTTGCAAACTTCCCTTCCCTCTTTGATACATGGGGACCAGGTAGGCTTTGTCCGCAATAGGGAGGGCAAAGATAACACAACAAGGGTTATCAATGCAATGTGCCATGCCAAACACACTTCCTCTCCTCTCCTTTTACTTAGCACCGACACAGAAAAAGCGTTCAACAGAATCAATTGGACATACTTGAAGCAAGCCCTGCTGGGCTTTGGTCTGCCTGGTCCCTTTGTTCAAGCGATCTTTGCTATGTATGCACAGGCCACTGCCCTGGTAATGGTTAATGGTAGTCTTTCATTGCCCTTTCACATACACAATGGTACCCGCCAGGGTTGCCCCTTGTCCCCCCTCCTACTTGTGTTGGCGATGGAACCCCTCCTGTCCACATTTAGGAAAGATCATAATATTAAAGGCATTAATTTGGGAGGAAGGGAACACAAAATTGCGGCGTTCGCCGATGATGTAATGATCATGACGACAAATCCCACTACTTCTCTACCTTACATACAAAATCACTTACAACAATATAGCTCCATCTCAAACTTTAAGATAAATGCTAGTAAATCACTGATTCTTACACTAGGAATATCTGCTCATACCAAATCCTTACTGATGAAAAATTCCCCCTTTAACTGGTCTTTCCCCACCATCACTTATCTAGGAGTTAAAATCGGCCCACACATCTCAGATCTCTTCTCCCTAAACTACATCCCCCTTAAAGACTCTCTATTTAAAGCCATAGACAACTTACAGACTATGGCTCCCATGCTATCCTGGTTTGGGCGTAAAAATCTTCTTACCTCATTAATCTTACCGCGCCTAACATACCTCCAACAGGTCCTCCCAATCCCTATACCTAACTCCTTATACACATCCTTGAAACAAAAGTTTAGAACTTTCATATGGAATGGCAAAAAAGCCAGACTCTCATACAAACTTTTAGCCCATCCACGTCAGCTAGGTGGCATTGGCCTCCCAGACCCAGAACTGTATGGAAAAGCAATACTATTAGCTAGAGCAGTAGATTGGCTCCGCAACCCTACTGACAAACCTTGGGTAAGCTTAGAACAAAACATATTAGGCATTCCTTTTCGGACTGCTTTACTAGGTCATCACTTTCCTCCACATATACCACTGCCTAACTACCCAATTCTAAAAGCAACACTGGACGCCTGGAGATGGCTGAACTCCTCCCACTGCTCAGTTCTCTTCCCTTCCCCTATTCTGACAGTTGCAGATATCTTAGGTACGTCCTCTCCAATATTATTGCAATCCTCCTCCAAACGTATTAAATCCTCCTCTTTGCCCATCAGAACTTTTTTAGACTCCCCTGGGAAGCTCCTGGAGACAGATGCCATACATACCCTACTCAACCCTTGCCCATGTGACCTTACTTTAATCCCTCACATTAGGTCTTTTCTAATAAGAAATAATACCGAAGGTGAACTCCTTCGCCCAATAGGCTGGCTTGAAGCTCTCATCATCAATCCCAAACACCCGAGAAAGCTAATCTCACAAATACATAGCAAACTGCGGGCTCCACCACTTATCTCCAAACCATCTTTCATACACAACTGGGAAAGAGAAACTGGGATAACCATACCTATAAGTGATTTGCCCGGTTTATTTAACCTTCCCCACAAGGCTTCCCGATGCGTGGGCATTCAGGAAAATGGATACAAAATACTGACCCAATGGTATATTACTCCATCTAGATCTGCCCATTTTGCTGAATCCTCCTCAGACAAGTGCTGGAGGTGTTCCGAGGAAACTGGAACCTTCCTCCATATCTGGTGGAACTGTCCAGCAATTAACAAATGGTGGTCGGACATTTTTCGTCTAAGCAACCAAATATGTCAAGAATCTGTAAAGATGTCTCCACTTGGTGCATTGCTGTCCCATTACACGGAGGCAAACCAACCCCCTCCCAACTATCTCTTTAAACAACTCTTGAGTGCAGCACGCCTACTCGTCCCCAAACATTGGCTCCAGACCTCATTGCCTACAATTGAACAATGGAAGCTTAAGGTGGACCAGCTCTATCGCTTTGAGGAGTTATCTGCTTGGGAATCCCGTACACACCCTGCCTTCCTGAAGCGTTGGTCACTCTGGTCCACTTTTAGGTTTTCCAGCTGCGCTTAGCCACACTTCTTCCCCTAGAACATCTATACCTCTTTCTTGCTTGATGGCAGCTCTCTTACTGTCGCATACACCCCTTTGTGATATCTCTGGTGCTCTATTGTCATAACTCACATAATATCCAAGCCTTCTAAGTTTATACATGCCTATACATAAGTATATGCCTTTGACATCATAGCTTAAACAATATCCAAGCCTCCTAAGCTTAGACATGCCCATACACATGTACATGCCTTTGAACCTGATTGGATGGCACTCTCTATATACAGCTTCTTGTGAATATGGTCAGCTTAACCTAATAATGTATCCGACCGGCTCCTGTTGGTCATTGATGTGCTCGCTTCCTCTATATATGCATGATTCTTATGCTATTGAATATTATGTACCTTTTTCCATGTTACATTATACCCTGTAACCTGCTGTCATGTTTTATGGCTATGAAAATAAAATAAAAAATAAATAAAAAAAATATATATATATATATGCACTGCACTGTTGCGATAGGGGAATATTACAGTAAAAAAAGAAAAATATATTCTCAGTGCATTTCTGCAGTTAATTCTGGTGAAAGTGTATAGGGTCAAAATTCAGTAAAATAAAAAATATTAACACACAAAAAAAAATAAAAATAAGCCAGAAAGGACAGTAATTGTTAAGATTTTGTAAATTGTTATTGTTAAATTGTTATTAAAAATATTTATCTGCCACAAACTTGATGTGCCCGATCTTGAAAGTTCTAGCAGTCGGAGGAACGCGTCGTGTCGTGTTAAGCTATTTTTGTTAAGCTATTTTTGCTAAAAAATATATATTTTTTTAATGAAATACAATTTTAGAAAGTCAAATTTTTTTTCATGGTAGCCCATTCCTGCTGCACACTTACAACTTGATGCTGCCAGAGGTGTCTTTTTTTATTTATTTTTTTGTGTTGTCCTGGTCTGGTAGGGGCCCATGCCTGAGAACAAATTCCTGCTGCACACTTCGAACCTGCTGCTTGCTGTCGTGCTTAGTCATGCCGAGCTATGTGTAGGCCTTATACTGGACCCTTAACATCTACCTGCTGCTGATGTTGAAGTCTGTCCTGATCCTGATGACTTAAGTGTGGGCCTTATACTCCACCGTTACCGATACTTGCTGTTGTAGGTCCTGACACTGCTGAGTTATGTGTGGGCCGTATACTACAGTGTTACCATGTACCAAATGCTGTCTGTTCGGCTGTCTGTCCTGACCCTGGAATAAACGAAAGCACACGTTATCAAACTGAAAAAATTTATTCATAACAAAAATAAGAAAACAAGCCTCTAGGGCAACTTTTTTTAGCTCCAATAATATTTGGTCTATTTTTTGCAATTGGACAAGGTGTTTTTCCCGCACCTTCATATTGACGCGATGCTGCAGGTTTTTTAGTTCCACCACGTCATTAATAAATTATGTTTTTGCTGTCTTCTAAGTGCTTTATGCACTTGTTCACTACTGGGAAAAAAAAAAGTTTCAATTAGGGTTAGTTACAAGATAATTAGTGTATTGTATGTAGTATGTGTTTAAACACTGCCTATTTACATCTAAATACAATAACTATAGATATTTACGTTAATTATATTTTGGTTTTCTTAGTGAAAGTTCGGATAGAGTATTATGTTATTTATTTAGTTAGTTAATAGTTTTTCGGTAGTTTACAAAGTATGTAGCATTTTGTTTATTTTACTATTACACTATTTTCTGTTCCCTCATTGTTGCCACTTTTAACCACTTCACGGCCAGCCATTAAGAGTAGGCCTCAGAGGGACACAGAGGGGCAGTCAATTAAGGACCAACAGACACCCTGCCCCCAGGCATAAATGTTTGTGAACTGGGGTGCAAATGTAGCTCAGCTAAACAGGCAGCCATGTAAATTAAGGGCTGCTATTTTTCAGATTCATTACACATGTGCATTACAGCTCTGGAGATGCAGGGTGGTGGGGGGATCGTGGGATGCTTGAGAATATGTTATGTATACCAAATTATAGTAATGTGTGCACATATTTACACTCCCGGTGGGGGGTGTAGACCACCTCTTTCTCCTTTTCTGGAGCTGGGGGGGGCAGAATCTGGTGACTGGGAAGGTCTGGCCTCCTCCTCTGTTGCCTCTGTCTAGCCAACATCTTGGGGGGAAGTGGCCTCCACATTTTCTCCCTCCTCCTGCTACTCACACTCCTCCTCCATGGCCAAATAATATATTTTTTTGTGGTGGCGGACGGAGGGAACGGGTTGACCTGTAATAATGACACAAAGTTAAAAATTTATACAAACAACTCATAAATAGAGATGAGCGGACACCTGGATGTTCGGGTACGAGAAGTTCGGTCGAACTTCCCGGAAATGTTCGGGTTCGGGATCCGAACCCGATCCGATCTTCGTCCCGAACCCGAACCCCATTGAAGTCAATGGGGACCCGAACTTTTCGGCACTAAAAAGGCAGTAAAACAGCCCAGGAAAGGGCTAGAGGGCTGCAAAAGGCAGCAACATGTAGGTAAATCCCCTGCAAACAAATGTGGATAGGGAAATGAATAAAAATAAAAATAAAATAAATATAAATTAACCAATATCAATTGGAGAGAGGTCCCATAGCAGAGAATCAGGCTTCACGTCAGCCACAACTGCAACAGTCCATTGGCATATATTTAGGCCCAGGCACCCAGGCAGAGGAGAGAGGTCCCGTAACAGAGAATCTGGCTTCATGCCAGCAGAGAATCAGTCTGCATGTCATAGCAGAGAATCAGGCTTCACGTCAGCCACCACTGCAACAGTCCATTGTCATATATTTAGGCCCAGCACCCAGGCAGAGGAGAGAGGTCCCGTAACAGAGAATCTGGCTTCATGTCAGCAGAGAATCAGTCTGCATGTCATAGCAGAGAATCAGTCTTCACGTCAGCCACCACTGCAACAGTCCATTGTCATATATTTAGGCCCAGCACCCAGGCAGAGGAGAGAGGTCCCGTAACAGAGAATCTGGCTTCATGTCAGCAGAGAATCAGTCTGCATGTCATAGCAGAGAATCAGGCTTCACGTCAGCCACCACTGCAACAGTCCATTGTCATATATTTAGGCCCAGCACCCAGGCAGAGGAGAGAGGTCCCGTAACAGAGAATCTGGCTTCATGTCAGCAGAGAATCAGTCTGCATGTCATAGCAGAGAATCAGGCTTCACGTCAGCCACCACTGCAACAGTCCATTGTCATATATTTAGGCCCAGCACCCAGGCAGAGGAGAGAGGTCCCGTAACAGAGAATCTGGCTTCATGTCAGCAGAGAATCAGTCTGCATGTCATAGCAGAGAATCAGGCTTCACGTCAGCCACCACTGCAACAGTCCATTGTCATATATTTAGGCCCAGCACCCAGGCAGAGGAGAGAGGTCCCGTAACAGGGAATCTGGCTTCATGTCAGCAGAGAATCAGTCTGCATGTCATAGCAGAGAATCAGGCTTCACGTCAGCCACCACTGCAACAGTCCATTGTCATATATTTAGGCCCAGCACCCAGGCAGAGGAGAGAGGTCCCGTAACAGAGAATCTGTCTTCATGTCAGCAGAGAATCAGTCTGCATGTCATAGCAGAGAATCAGGCTTCACGTCAGCCACCACTGCAACAGTCCATTGTCAGATATTTAGGCCCAGCACCCAGGCAGAGGAGAGAGGTCCCGTAACAGAGAATCTGGCTTCATGTCAGCAGAGAATTAGTCTGCATGTCATAGCAGAGAATCAGGCTTCACGTCACCCAACATTGGAACAGTCCATTGGCATATATTTAGGCCCCGGCACCCAGACAGAGGAGAGGTTCATTCAACTTTGGGTAGCCTCGCAATATAATGGTAAAATGAAAATAAAAATAGGATTGAATGAGGAAGTGCCCTGGAGTACAATAATATATGGTTAAGGGGAGGTAGTTATAATGTCTAATCTGCACAAGGGATGGACAGGTCCTGTGGGATCCATGCCTGGTTCATTTTTATGAACGTCAGCTTGTCCACATTGGCTGTAGACAGGCGGCTGCGTTTGTCTGTAATGACGCCCCCTGCCGTGCTGAATACACGTTCAGACAAAACGCTGGCCGCCGGGCAGGCCAGCACCTCCAAGGCATAAAAGGCTAGCTCTGGCCACGTGGACAATTTAGAGACCCAGAAGTTGAATGGGGCCGAACCATCAGTCAGTACGTGGAGGGGTGTGCACACGTACTGTTCCACCATGTTAGTGAAATGTTGCCTCCTGCTAACACGTTGCGTATCAGGTGGTGGTGCAGTTAGCTGTGGCGTGTTGACAAAACTTTTCCACATCTCTGCCATGCTAACCCTGCCCTCAGAGGAGCTGGCCATGACACAGCTGCCTTGGCGACCTCTTGCTCCTCCTCTGCCTTGGCCTTGGGCTTCCACTTGTTCCCCTGTGACATTTGGGAATGCTCTCAGTAGCGCGTCTACCAACGTGCGCTTGTACTCGCGCATCTTCCTATCACGCTCCAATGCAGGAAGTAAGGTGGGCACATTGTCTTTGTACCGTGAATCCAGCAGGGTGGCAACCCAGTAGTCCGCACACGTTAAAATGTGGGCAACTCTGCTGTCGTTGCGCAGGCACTGCAGCATGTAGTCGCTCATGTGTGCCAGGCTGCCCAGGGGTAAGGACAAGCTGTCCTCTGTGGGAGGCGTATCATCATCGTCCTGCCTTTCCCCCCAGCCACGCACGAGCTGCGTTGGGTGCCACCCCGCTGTGACCATGCTTCATCCTCATCCTCCTCCACCTCATCCTCGTCCTCCAGTAGTGGGCCCTGGCTGGCCACATTTGTACCTGGCCTCTGCTGTTGCCAAAAACCTCCCTCTGAGTCACTTCGAAGAGACTGGCCTGAAAGTGCTAAAAATGACCCCTCTTCCTCCTCCTCCTCCTCCTGGGCCACCTCCTCTTCCATCATCGCCCTAAGTGTTTTCTCAAGGAGACATAGAAGTGGTATTGTAACGCTGATAACGGCGTCATCGCCACTGGCCATGTTGGTGGAGTACTCGAAACAGCGCAAAAGGGCACACAGGTCTCGCATGGAGGCCCAGTCATTGGTGGTGAAGTGGTGCTGTTCCGTAGTGCGACTGACCCGTGCGTGGTGCAGCTGAAACTCCACTATGGCCTGCTGCTGCTCGCACAGTCTGTCCAGCATGTGCAAGGTGGAGTTCCACCTGGTGGGCACGTCGCATATGAGGCGGTGAGCGGGAAGGCCGAAGTTTCGCTGTAGCGCAGACAGGCGAGCAGCGGCAGGATGTGAACGCCGGAAGCGCGAACAGACGGCCCGCACTTTATGCAGCAGCTCTGACATGTCGGGGTAGTTGTGAATGAACTTCTGCACCACCAAATTCAGCACATGCGCCAAGCAAGGGATGTGCGTCAAACCGGCTAGTCCCAGAGCTGCAACGAGATTTCGCCCATTATCGCACACTACCAGGCCGGGCTTGAGGCTCACCGACAGCAACCACTCGTCGGTCTAGTTGTTCTATACCCCGCCACAACTCCTGTGCGGTGTGGGGCCTGTCCCCCAAACATATGAGTTTCAGAATGGCCTGCTGACGTTTACCCCGGGCTGTGCTGAAGTTGGTGGTGAAGGTGTGTGGCTGACTAGATGAGCAGGTGGAAGAAGAGGAGGAGGAAGCTGAGTAGGAGGAGGTGGCAACAGGAGGCAAAGAATCTTGCCCTGCGATCCTTGGCGGCGGAAGGACGTGCGCCAAACAGCTCTCCGCCTGGGGCCCAGCTGCCACTACATTTACCCAGTGTGCAGTTAGGGAGATATAGCGTCCCTGGCCGTGCTTACTGGTCCACGTATCTGTGGTTAGGTGGACCTTGCCACAGATGGCGTTGCGCAGTGCACACTTGATTTTATCGGATACTTGGTTGTGCAGGGAAGGCACGGCTCTCTTGGAGAAGTAGTGCCGGCTAGGAACAACATACTGTGGGACAGCAAGCGACATGAGCTGTTTGAAGCTGTCTGTGTCCACCAGCCTAAATGACAGCATTTCATAGGCCAGTAGTTTAGAAATGCTGGCATTCAGGGCCAGGGATCGAGGGTGGCTAGGTGGGAATTTACGCTTTCTCTCAAATGTTTGTGAGATGGAGAGCTGAACGCTGCCGTGTGACATGGTTGAGATGCTTGGTGACGGAGGTGGTGGTGTTGGTGGTACATCCCCTGTTTGCTGGGCGGCAGGTGCCAACGTTCCTCCAGAGGCGGAGGAAGAGGCCGAGGCGGCAGCAGCAGAAGAGGCCGAGGCGGCAGCAGCAGAAGAGGTAGCAGGGGAGCCTGAGTGACTTCCTTGTTTTTAAGGTGTTTACTCCACTGCAGTTCATGCTTTGCATGCAGGTGCCTGGTCATGCAGGTTGTGCTAAGGTTCAGAACGTTAATGCCTCGCTTCAGGCTCTGATGGCACAGCGTGCAAACCACTCGGGTCTTGTCGTCAGCACATTGTTTGAAGAAGTGCCATGCCAGGGAACTCCTTGAAGCTGCCTTTGGGGTGCTCGGTCCCAGATGGCGGCGGTCAGTAGCAGGCGGAGTCTCTTGGCGGCGGGTGTTCTGCTTTTGCCCACTGCTCCCTCTTTTGCTACGCTGTTGGCTCGGTCTCACCACTGCCTCTTCCTCCGAACTGTGAAAGTCAGTGGCACGACCTTCATTCCATGTGGGGTCTAGGACCTCATCGTCCCCTGCATCGTCTTCAACCCAGTCTTGATCCCTGACCTCCTGTTCAGTCTGCACACTGCAGAAAGACGCAGCAGTTGGCACCTGTGTTTCATCATCATCAGAGACATGCTGAGGTGGTATTCCCATGTCCTCATCATCAGGAAACATAAGTGGTTGTGCGTCAGTGCATTCTATGTCTTTCACCGCTGGGGAAGGGCTAGGTGGATGCCCTTGGGAAACCCTGCCAGCGGAGTCTTCAAACAGCATAAGAGACTGCTGCATAACTTGCGGCTCAGACAGTTTCCCTGGTATGCATGGGGGTGATGTGACAGACTGATGGGCTTGGTTTTCAGGTGCCATCTGTGCGCTTTCTGCAGAAGACTGGGTGGGAGATAATGTGAACGTGCTGGATCCACTGTCGGCCACCCAATTGACTAATGCCTGTACCTGCTCAGGCCTTACCATCCTTAGAACGGCATTGGGCCCCACCAAATATCGCTGTAAATTATGGCGGCTACTGGGGCCTGAGGTAGTTGGTACACTAGGACGTGTGGCTGTGGCAGAACGGCCACGTCCTCTCCCAGCACCAGAGGGTCCACTAACACCACCACGACCATGTCCGCGTCCCTTACTAGATGTTTTCCTCATTGTTACCGTTCACCACAATAAGAAAAATATTATTTGGCCCAATGTATTGAATTCAAATTCAGGCCTTTTTTTACAGACACCTAACACTATCTGGCTATCTATTTAGGTACCGTATTACACTAATACAGGCACAGCAGTAACCACAGATTTAGCTGACTATAAATTTGAGGCCTATTATTTAGGCGCTGGGTGACAGGTATAGGTTTACTGACAGAATTAGACTTGGAAATGCACAGTAGCGTGTGTGTGAAGTTATTCAGAATGACCCTATGTGCACCTTGAATCTTATATACCCTTTTAGGGATAGATTTAAAATAGCTCTGATACAGCAGAAACCACTAAATTAGGAAATTGCTAAATTGGGAATTGTATTTCAACCCAGAACAAAAAATGTGCTTTGACGGACACTAAATAACTTGACCAGCCACAGCAGTAACGACAGATTTAGCTGGATATAAATTTGAGGCCTAGTATTTAGGCGCTGGGTGAAGGGTATAGGTTTACTGACAGAATTAGACTTGGAAATGCACAGTAGCGTGTGTGTGAAGTTATTCAGAATGACCCTATGTGCACCTTGAATCTTATATACCCTTTTAGGGATAGATTTAAAATAGCTCTGATACAGCAGAAACCACTAAATTAGGAAATTGCTAAATTGGGAATTGTATTTCAACCCAGAACAAAAACTGTGCTTTGACGGACACTAAATAACTTGACCAGCCACAGCAGTAACGACAGATTTAGCTGGATATAAATTTGAGGCCTATTATTTAGGCGCTGGGTGATAGGTATACGTTTACTGACAGAATTAGACTGGGATATGGCCAAAAAATAACCACACTATTGATGGTTAAATGCACTTGGTGACAGGCTCAGCTTGCCCCTGATGTAGTATATGGCCAAAAAATAACCAGACTATTGATGGTTAAATGCACTTGGTGTGACAGCTTGACCCTGATGTAGGATTTAGCCAAAAAACAACCACACCATTGAGGGTTAAATGCACTTGGTGACAGGCTCAGCTTGCCCCTGATGTAGTATATTTTCCAAAAAATAACCACACTATTGCTGGTTAAATGCACTTGGTGTGACAGCTTGACCCTGATGTAGCATTTAGCCAAAAAACAACCACACCATTGAGAGTTAAATGCACTTGGTGACAGGCGCAGCTTGCCCCTGATGTAGTATATGGCCAAAAAATAAACACACTATTGCTGGTTAAATGCACTTGGTGTGACAGCTTGACCCTGATGTAGGATTTAGCCAAAAAAACAACCACACCATTGAGGGTTAAATGCACTTGGTGACAGGCTCAGCTTGCCCCTGATGTAGTATTTGGCCAAAAAATAACCACACTATTGCTGGTTAAATGCACTTGGTGTGACAGCTTGACCCTGATGTAGGATTTAGCCAAAAAACAACCACACCATTGAGGGTTAAATGCACTTGGTCGCAGCTTGTGCTGGCACACCACCAGACACAAAATGGCCGCCAATCACCCCAGAAAAAAGTGACTGAAAAACGCTCTGGGCAGCCTAAAAACAGTGAGCAATTCAATAGCAGCAGTTCAATCATCCACAGCTGCAGATCGATCTCTGAATGAAGTCTTTTGGAGGAGTTAATCACTGCCTAATCTCGCCCTAACGTCGCAGCCGCAACCTCTCCCTATGCTGATCAGAGTAGAGTGACGGGCGGCGCTATGTGACTCCAGCTTAAATAGAGGCTGGGTCACATGGTGCTCTGGCCAATCACAGCCATGCCAATAGTAGGCATGGCTGTGACGGCCTCTTGGGGCTAGTTGTATGACGCTTGTTGATTGGCTGCTCTGCAGCCTTTCAAAAAGCGCCAAGAAAGCGACGAACACCGAACCCGGACTTTTACGAAAATGTCCGGGTTCGGGTCCGTGTCACGGACACCCCAAAATTCGGTACGAACCCGAACTATACAGTTCGGGTTCGCTCATCCCTACTCATAAATCATAACAAAGGTAAAGACCAAGAAATTCCTGTATGGAGGAATCTGCATGGAATGGTGAATTATACCAATAGTGGATTTGCCTCATTTTGTTGGTAAAAAAAAAGTGTTATAGATAGGTAGAACTAGATTAAGTTACAAGGTAGAATGAGGTAACATGGGATTTGTTAGGAAGGTGCCCTATAGGGTATTGTGACTGGGTAAATGATGTTTAGGGAAACCAAACAATAGTTCGGAAATTAGATAATTTGTTATTGGATAGTGTTATATTTGGTATATATTTTTTGTGGCTGTCAAGCCACATTTTGAAGATCTGCTGCCATCCCGCCCTCCCTCCCTGTTTATTTAGTTGTCACGGTAGCTTTATAATTAGAGGGAGGCTTAAAATCTCCCCTTTAACTGAGACTTTGAAGGTGACCGCCCCTTTAACAGTGACTTTGATGGTGACCGCCCCTTTAACAGTGACTTTGATGGTGACCGCCCCTTCAACAGTGACTTTCACAGTGATTGGCCCTTTAACAGTGACTTTCACGGTGACCTCCCCTTTAAATGTAAAATCCACAGTGCCCGTCAGTTGGTAGTTAGGATTTAAGTGAAAGGCTGGCAGGCTTGTATTGGATAATACAGGTAATTTTTTGGGAATATCTCGGGAATGGTACGTCGTAGAGAGCCAAGACCCCTGCAAGATTTCTTTCCAGGTAGCAAGGAATATGTATACCAAGTTTAGTTGAAATCGATGGTTGCGTTTTTGAGTTTTTGATTAACATACACACATACATACATCCTTTTATATATATATATATATATATATATATATATATAATGTCGAAAAAAGGACAGCACTCCAAGTAAAAAAGCAATGGTGTTTAATCACCCATGTGGATGGCAACGTTTCAGCTCAAACAAGTGCCTTTTTCAAGCAAATGAACACAGTGCATGTTGGGGTATATATAGTCCAACCCCCATTACATCATAATACAATCCATCAACAATAATGATTAAAAATAAAGTGCAAAAGTGCATATATATTATCATGGTACAAATACAATTGTGTAATATCCATAGGCGAAAAAAACGCTACAGTGTTATAATGAAAATACAATAAATGATATACATATTATCGTCTACAGTGCGGTAATTAGTGATAAGAAACAGGTGCACACAAAATGGGAGGAACAAGAAATAATAATGCTGCAAGGAGGAGGGGAAAGCGGTGACATACCCAGCGCCGTTCATCGTGTCAAACATGTCGCATACCGTTGAATCCGGCGTTCGGATACACATAATGCGCAGACGCCAGACAGCGTCTGATCACGGCATGACGTCACCACCAGTCATTGCGGAGACATGCGCACTATTGCAGAGTGTCTTGGTCGGCCATTTTGAAAAAGGGTCAATGTGTCCCATCGCTCTGTGTGCGCATGTCCATGTATAAGACCGTGTGTGCTCTGGTTTTGTTGTTTCTGGGTTTGACCGGTTCTACGGTGTCGGCGACCCCCTCTCCTGGTCCGACCACGTCTTTCCTTTCTGGGTCCATATTGTTCCCTAAAAAAGGGGAAGATGATGTGGAGGTGGCCGGTGTATTTCTTTTCTTCTTCCTTGGATCTTTGTAATTAGAGTTACCGCTGTCAGACTGCCAAGTGTAGACTGCGTCTTTTTTATAGACCCAGAAAGGAAAGACGTGGTCGGACCAGGAGAGGGGGTCGCCGACACCGTAGAACCGGTCAAACCCAGAAACAACAAAACCAGAGCACAGACCAACAAATCACTGATGAACAAGAGGAAGTGACTGTGATCAACCTGTCATCAAAGATGCTCACCTCAGCTCAAGTGAGTGTCCTTAATAGAGGACTTTCTTTTTGTCCCATGTCTGTGTCTAACTGGTTTAAATTGGACGCTGACCTGCATGCGTTTTTTCGCAGAATTAAATTGAAAGTGTGGTTTAGCTCCAGGACACGGATCGCGGCGCCTCAGGTTAGCGAGTTCTCCCTGGGACGCCTCGATCTGTCTCTGAAGAGTAATTTCACCCCTTGCATTAATGAGGCTTCCATTGATGCATTCATCACTGCTGTCAAATCTGATGTTTCTGCTTATAGATTGAGATGCAATAATGTTGTTTTTAAACATCCAAACCTTTCTAGGTTGGAAATTGAAGCATTAGATCAATTAAGAAAAGACCCTTTATTGACAGTTAAGCCTGCGGATAAGGGTGGCGCAGTGGTCGTCATGGACACCAGTAAATACGTGGCTGAGGTCCAGCATCAGTTGGATGATACCAATGTTTATTCTGTTCTCCAGATTGATCCCAAATTTGAAATAGCAAGACTTATCAGGAAATGTTTGACAGACGCCATTTTGGCAGGTACTATCGATGAGGACTTGTGCACATTTCTCACTGTAGATAATCCGGTGACTCCGGTTCTTTATATACTTCCTAAGGTGCACAAGTCTCTCATTGATCCACCCGGACGTCCCATCGTTTCTGGTTCGGACTCCATTTTTAGCTGTATTGCTATTTTTCTGGATAAAGTTTTGCATGATTTTGCAGTAGGGGCTGAGCTACATATACACCTTTACACTAAGTCCACTGATAGAAATACCCTTCTCTGCTTCAACAGTGGCCATCCGCGTAATACGCTCAAGTATTTACCCTTTTCACAATTCCTTAGGGTTAAACGTATAGTCTCTGAGCCTGACAAGTTAGATGCATCCCTGAACAATATGGCCAGTAAATTTTAAAAAAGGGGGTACCCTACCCAATTACTTGATTCCCACATCAACAAGGTCCGTAGTTTGGATAGGACTAGTCTCCTTAAAAGGAAGTCATCTGATGGGTCTCTGACCTGGATTTCTTTTATTTCTAAATATACGGAACAGAGTGTAGAGATCAACCGTATCATTAAGCGACATTGGGGCATCCTGGGAGGTTGCCATAGCGAGATCCAAGAATTTAGATCTCCCCCCTGTTCTCATATTGCAGGTCCAGAAACTTACGTGATCAACTTGTCAGAGCTGACATTGGCCCTAGATCTAGGTCAATACAAACCTCTTTGACCTCACTTGGTAAGGGTAGCTTCCCCTGCCTATGTTGTATTGATTGCAAATACATGGGCAAGGGTAGTGTTTTTATTCACCCTACCACTGGGGCTTCACATTCGATTTGCTTTCACCTTACATGTAATTCCAATTACGTTATTTATGTTTTGATTTGTCCATGTAAGTTGTTATATGTGGGTGAAACGTCGACCGATCTCAAGACGCGATTAAATAATCATCGATTATCCATACGCAAAAAAAGAAAGGATCTCCCTGTTGCCAAACATTTTACGGAATTTAAACATTCCGAAAAAGATCTCAAATGTTGGGCCATTGATCATGTACCCATGCCTAGACGTGGGGGCAACAGGGTGTTGATCCTTAAAAAGAGAGAGCTTTTCTGGATCTACACTCTTAACAGTTTGAAACCCAATGGGCTCAATGTGGATTACAATCCAGGGATATATGTTTAGATGAGCAGTTTGCCCCTAATGACTTTATATGCATTATGTGACTCTCTTCTGGTGTTACATAGTGTATTTCTTCTCTCTTCTTTTTTATTCACAGACAAGAATAACGCTGCGGGATCGAGAAGTGGGACGTACCCGGTGCATATACATTGTGTCCACATGTCTCCACTTGTCTATATGAGTGTTTTATTTATAGTTGTTTGGTTTGGTTAGCCATTCATCTCTTTTAGATTTAGTAATTTTGTATTACTCCACGCTGCGTGGTAAATATTTGAGGTGGATTTATGGGGGTCCTATGGACGAGATGTGTGACTGGTGGTGACGTCATGCCGTGATCGGACGCTGTCTGGCGTCTGCGCATTATGTGTATCCGAACGCCGGATTCAGCAGTATGCGACATGTTTGACACGATGAACGGCGCTGGGTATGTCACCGCTTTCCCCTCCTCCTTGCAGCATTATTATTTCTTGTTCCTCCCACTTTGTGTACACCTGTTTCTTATCACTAATTACCGCACTGTAGACGATAATATGTATATCATTTATTGTATTTTCATTATAACACTGTAGCGATTTTTTCGCCTATGGATATTACACAATTGTATTTGTACCATGATAATATATATGCACTTTTGCACTTTATTTTTAATCATTATTGTTGATTGATTGTATTATGACTATATGTATATATGGACTATATATACCCCAACATGCACTCTGTTCATTTGCTTGAAAAATGCTCTTGTTTGAGCTGAAATGTTGCCATCCACATGGGTGATTAAACACCATTGCTTTTTTACTTGGAGTGCTGTCCTTTTTTCGACATTGTTCATTTGGGGTAAGCAGCTACATCCCTGGACCTAGCACCCATATTGTTTGTTTCCAGTGCCGCCATTATTTTCCATTTTTTATATGTATATATATATATATATATATATATATATATTGTGACGGTATGCGAGGCGAGGTGGTGGATGATAGGTATGTTTCACCTCGCATGCGCTCTGTTGTCAGGGACTGAACCGGAATCTGGCCCGGGTTTTTCCAGCCTCTGTGGCAGGCTTGGTTCCGGTCCAGAGATTGTGGTCCACTGGAGTTCACCTCCAGGTGGACTTTAAATAAACAGGAAAAGAGCACAACAGGTCTCTCTCATGTGCTGAGTCTCAGGACTGTAACCTGTGTTGCTGAACAGAGAGCTATGTTTGGATGCGAGGAAAAACAAAAGGTTTGCTTTACCATCTGTGTTGGCGGTGTCGGGCAGCGCCCCACACCGTATAGTCAGGACACGACTGTATAGCTTAGCGCCGGACGGCAAGGATTTACTTTGTTTTGTTTGTTTTCTGCTGTACAAACCTTTGTGCCTAAATAAACCTGGCAACAAGCCAGATTTTCAAGGAAACTGCCTGCTTACGGACTGTCTGTTCCAGAAAAAGGTGATCCCCACGAGCTAATCTCCCACATGTGGTGGACTCAGCGGGCATTTTCTGAAAATGGAGGAAATGTTAAAGGCCCTGCGGGAATCCAACCGCCAAGTCGCAGAGGCCGCTGTGGCCCAACAGATGAACCGGCAGTTCGCAGTGGCTCTTGTGGAACTGAAAAAGGGGTTTGCACCTCCTGCGCCAGGGGAACCAAAATTGGTATGTGCCTCCTACCACCTACAGAAGATGACACCTACTGATGATGTTGAGGCCTACCTTGCGACTTTTGAGAGAGTTGCTGTCCGCGAGGAGTGGCCAAAAGAACAGTGGGCAGGTCTAGTGGCCCCGTTTTTGACCGGGGAACCTCAAAAGGCGTACTTTGATCTCGAACCGGATAAGGCCCAGGACTATGAGACACTGAAGACGGAGATACTTGCACGCTTGGGTGTCATCATGGCAGTCCGAGCCCAGCGTGTGCATCAGTGGTGTTACTCCAGCGGCAAGCCACCCCGTTCTCAAATGTTTGACCTGATACATCTCACCAGGAAGTGGTTGCAGCCAGAGACCTTGACCGGCCCTCAGATCATGGAGCGGGTAGTAATGGACCGGTACCTACGTGCGCTCCCTGCGACACTGAAGAAGTGGGTCGGACAGGGGGACCCCAACACTGCAACCCAGTTGGTGGACCTAGTGGAGAGGTACCTTGCTTCTGAGGACTTGCTGAATCCATCTATGCCCCACCGTGGAGCGTCTTGGGATGCAAGATCACCCCCAGGACCTGGTAAGACTGTTCCAGGGTTCAAAAGCAGGGGTAATGTTAAGACTAATTTTGCAGCTAATGAGACTGTGGGTCCTAGACCTTGAGACTGGCCAAAGAAGCCAGGAAGGTCTTTGGGATGCTTCAAAGGACTGGGGGTAGAGCACATATAGTGTTATCAGTGCCATGCATTTGGGCATATTGCTGCAAACTGTCCTTTAAGTGGTAAACCTATGCAGTGTGACTATGCTTACAGGAAAAGACACATTTCTCTTTTTGCACAGGTCGCGTGTACTGCAGCATGTTCGAGTCACACCGAGAGACAAATGTGTGCTATTTCTGTGGATGGAAAACCACTCACAGCCCTGCTAGACTCGGGTAGTGTGGTGACACTAATCAGGAAGGATTGTGTAAACCCCACCAAACTACACCCCAGTACAACCGGGGTCATTTGCATTCATGAGGACACACGGGTCTACCAGACAGCAGTGGTTGAGGTTGATACCCCTTGGGGCAGTGTGACACATTCAGTCGGGGTGGTGCCGTCACTGCTTCGCGAAGCGTTAGAGGGGAGAGATTTTCCCCATTTTTGGAGCTTATGGGAAGGCAAGGGGAGACTGGTAGATAGAGCTCCCCCTGCTGGGGAGGCACGGGAGCTCTCGCCAGATCCTTTTTTTCCAAAGGGGACGTTGTTGAAGAAGCAGGAGATCCTCTTCCTTTCCCTTTCCTGGCTAGGGAGCCGGAGGACCGGGAAGCTAGCCCTCAGTTCGAGGGTAATGAACAGGAGAACGTCTCTGACCCTGACAGTCAGAGTAGTCCAAATGTTATGCCAGATTTAGAAGTCAGGAGAGAGGATTTCTGTACCGAACAACTGCGAGATGTCACCCTCATTAGAGCTAGGGAAAATGTTAAGATGGTGGATGGGGAACCGGTGGTCCCTAACTGGGGGGTGTCCTTCCCCTACATGGCCCTCAACAACAATTTACTGTATCAGGTGATAAAACGTGGAGAAGACGAGGTCGAACAGCTACTGGTTCCCAAACCCTTCCGCAGGGTCGTACTAGACCTGGCACATAGTCACATGATGGGGGGACATCTTGGCGTTGAAAAGACCAGGGAGAGAATCGCCCAGAGATTTTTCTGGCCTGGGTTGCATGCAGATGTCAGGCAGTACTGTGGGTCGTGCCCCGAGTGCCAATTGTCAGCACTGGCACCCCATTTTCGCAGTCCCCTGGTAGCTCTACCAATAATTGAGGTCCCTTTTGAACGGATTGGCATGGACCTGGTGGGGCCAGTGGTGAAGTCTGCCCGGGGTCACCAGCATATTCTGGTAATCCTGGACTACGCGACACGCTACCCTGAGGCCATCCCCTTGCGTAACACCTCCTCTAAGACTATCGCCAAGGAGTTAGTCCAGGTGTTTAGTCGAGTCGGGATCCCAAAGGAGATTTTAACCGATCAAGGCACCCCCTTTATGTCCAGGGTCACCAAGAAACTGTGTAAAGTATATAAAATTTCCCATCTCCGAACCTCTGTCTACCACCCCAAAACGGATGGACTTGTGGAGCGATTTAATAAAACGCTGAAAAGTATGTTGAAAAAGGTGGTTGACAGAGATGGGAAAAATTGGGATTTTTTGCTACCATATCTCATGTTTGCCATAGGTTGCACAGGTGTCCACAGGTTATTCCCCCTTTGAGCTCTTGTATGGTAGACATCCCAGGGGGCTGCTAGATGTCGCCAAAGAAACGTGGGAAGGAGAGGCCACACCGTATCGAAGCGTCATTGAGCATGTCTCCTTGATGCAGGATCGAATCGCAGCTGTCTTGCCCCTGGTTCGTGAACTGGAGCGAGCCCAGGAGGCCCAGAGGAGGGTCTACAATCGGGGTGCCAAGGTCCGTACTTTCAGCCCCGGGGACCGAGTGTTCGTACTGGTTGCCACGGTTGAAAGCAAGTTCCTGGCTAAGTGGCAGGGTCCCTTTGAGGTGGTTGAAAAAGTAGGAGAGGTAAACTACAAGGTCTACCAACCCGGGAAACGGAAGCCACAACAGATTTGTCATGTAAATCTCTAAAAACCCTGGAAGGACAGAGAAACTTTGTTGGCCACGTCTCCGGCCACAACAGTCCGGCGACCGGTGATCCCTGACGTCCCCATAACAGAGTCCCTATCCCTTGTGCAACAAAGTGACGTTAGGCCGTTTTTGTAAAAAAATAGAGACTTTTTCTCCCCCTTACCTGGACAAACCAACATGATTCAGCATGACATAGTGACAGAACCTGGGGTTCGCGTAAATGTAAAGGCATATAGAATTCCCGGAGCCCAGGCGAGAGGCAGTTGCAAAGGAAATAAAAATGGTGTTAGAGTTGGACGTGATAGAAGAGTCCCACAGTGATTGGTCGAGCCCCATAGTGCTGGTCCCAAAACCCGATGGCACTGTTAGGTTTTGTAACGACTTTAGGAAACTCAACAGTGTCTCCAAGTTCGATGCCTTGGGTCGACGAACTCGTGGACAGGTTGGGACAAGCCCGCTACATAACGACCCTAGACCTGACGAAAGGCTACTGGCAGATACCCCTAACTGAATCGGCCAAGGAGAAAACGGCCTTTTCCACTCCTGAAGGCTTGTTTCAGTATAAGCGGATGCCTTTTGGTCTGCATGGAGCTCCTGCATCATTCCAACGAATGATGGATAAAACTTTGAGCCCACATCGCCCGTATGCAGCTGCTTATTTAGACGATGTTGTCATCCACAGCCCAGATTGGGAATCGCACCTGCTCCGGATACAAGCAGTGTTAGATTCCCTTAAGAAAGCAGGTCTTACGGCCAACCCAAAAAAGTGTGCCATAGGCCTAGAGGAAGCCAAATACCTTGGCTACATTATTGGCCGGGGACTGGTCAAGCCCCAGACCAATAAGGTTGAGGCAATTCAAAAATGGCCCCAACCGATAAACAAAAAACAAGTTCGGGCCTTTATTGGCATTACGGGGTATTACCGGCGGTTTATACCCGACTTTGTCACCATTGCCGCCCCTCTGACCGACCTGACAAAGGGCAGAGGGTCGGCCATGGTTAAATGGAATCCTAAAGCTGAGGAGGCCTTCCAGAATTTAAAGCGGGCCCTTTGTGTACTACCGGTGTTGGCAACCCCGGACTTCTCAAAGGAGTTTGTGGTACAGACGGACGCCTCTGAGGTGGGCCTAGGGGCTGTCCTATCCCAAACCAGAGATGGTGAGGAGCACCCAGTGGTATACCTGAGCCGAAAGCTGAACAAGCATGAAAAGAACTATGCCATTGTCGAGAAGGAATGTCTGGCTATTAAATGGGCCCTAGACTCGCTGAAATATTACTTATTGGGAAGGTCGTTTAAGCTCGTCACCGACCATGCACCCCTAAACTGGATGTGTGACAACAGGGAAAAAAATAGCCACGTGACAATATGGTTTCTGGCCTTACAGCCCTTTACGTTTTCAGTAGAGCATAGGCCGGGCAAGCTCCAAAACAATGCTGATGCCCTCTCCCGCATACATTGTATGCTGGGGACAGTTGCTCATCCGCAGGGGCTAGAGCAGAGGGGGGGGATATGTGACGGTAATCAAGGCGAGGTGGTGGATGATAGGTATGTTTTACCTTGCATGCGCTCTGTTGTCAGGGACTGAACCGGAATCCGGCCCGGGTTTTTCCAGCCTCTGTGGCAGGCTTGGTTCCGGTTCAGAGATTGTGATCCACTGGAGTTCACCTCCAGGTGGACTTTAAATAAACAGGAAAAGAGCACAACGGGTCTCTCTCATGTACTGAGTCTCAGGATGTAACCTGTGTTGTTGAATGGAGAGCTATGTTTGGATGCGAGGAAAAACAAAAGGTTTGCTTTACCATTTGTGTTGGCGGTGTCGGGGAGCAGCCCCACACTGTATAGTCAGGACATGACTGTATAGCTTAGCGCCGGACGGCAAGGATTTACTTTATATTTAGTTTGTTTTCTGCTGTACAAACCTTTGTGCCTAAATAAACCTGGCAACCAGACAGATTTTCAAGGAAACTGCCTGCTTACGGACCTTCTGTTTCAGAAAAAGGTGATCCCCACAAGCTAATCTCCCACAATATACAGTATATATGTATTAAGGCAATTTGCCTGGATTTGTGGGAGGGGCTGAGTTCCACCTTCAGCCTATTTAAGGCACTCCCCTTACCTGGCTCCTGTACCGTCTGAGGTCTGAACTGCTTGAGAGAGAGTCACTGGAGATTTACTTACGAGTTGCTGAATTTCTGGAAGTTCGTCGCCATCGGTGTTCTGGATTTGGAGCATTCCTGTTTCCATTCTTCCTGCTCCACCCGGTTTACTATGGGTCGCGTTTGCCCGTAAAACTGAGTCATCCACACGGTACAGCACGGGGCCTCTCCGTTTGTTCCCCTGTACCACTCATTTTCATTTCACCATTGTTGGACTCATGTTAGGTTTCTCACTCTCGAATCATGCCAATTTTCATGTCGGTCATGCCTGTCATGCCTGTCAGCATTACGCAAGAATGCGACCATTCACAAATGAGCAGCAAGCCACCACAGGTTTATTGTGTTTCAAGGGTCATATTCAACTCATCTTGCATTTCACCATTGTTTGGTCTCATGTACCACTACATCACCGCCCGGCACACGCGCCGCGGCCACAGAACCCCCGCTCTGCCTCCGGTTCCTGCTTACCTCCGTCCCTCCTGTCACGCTGCCAATGGCGGCCGGCTGCGTCCTCCTGGCTGGTCTGCGCACGCGCGGCCCGGCATGCGCAGTGTCCGGGCTGGCATCCACAGCCGCAACTAGTACAGGCGGAGCCCCGGAGCAGGCGGTCAGCTTCCTACCCCACACTCACTAGGCAGCACGATCGCTGGGGCATCCAAGGTATCATGTGCTTCCAGGAACATGGTTATCAGGCAACACACAATGCCAATTGTCAAACGGCTCCTCTGTATCTTTGTCCTTGTTCTGTATACAACATTTCCATGTCCCTTCCTTTATCGCATGGTTTCCCTCTGGGTTACACACTGTTCACATGGTGCGATTTTCAGAGAGCTTGTATGTGTTGTCAGATTCTGCAAGGAGAGCTAACACACCTCTCATTTGCCTCCGTATCGCATGTCACCATGGTGGTGGCAATCTCCAAATGTGTTTAGGCCCAATTTCAGATAGGAGCTGATGTGCATTTATCAAATGTTTTTCAATTGACACCCGCATGTTAACTACATGGGTTGCCCCATACCTTGCTGATTCGCATTACAGTCGATTCATACAGTACTGATGTCCGGCTCCTTTTGGGTGACCAAACTCCATCCAGCACAGTACACAGGTCATATCCCGGCGTCAATCATGATTTACCATGCATAAATTCTGTATGTAACCATGCAAATTAGAGCCACAATTCATCCCCAGCACACTCGGGCCACTCATATTTACAGCCACAACATAATTCTCAGTCACAGGCAGCAAGCATTTTAGTACCACCCCATGGGTATACTATCGGGTGGAAACCACCATAAATGTCACTTCATGTACTCATAGTCATCCTCCATTACACATAGATCTTCCCTTGTTTAGCACTGATGGGGAAAAAAAAACTAAAAAAACACATGGTAAGGCGCCTACGTAGACCATGTGGTCACACGTTCATGACGGTCATTTCAGCCCACATGCTAGGCCTCATTTCTCACGTCTCGATCCAACCAGTCACACGCGCAAGCATGTACTTGTTTTCATACTCGCGTTCATGATCCCATCAAGGTCATGTGTCCGTTCGCACCACAGTCCACACTCGTTTTACCACTTTCTTTTAACCCCTTTTAGGCGGTCTAGCGTAGACATATTTTTCTCTACACATGTGTTCTGCGAATTTTCTTACCACCAGGTACGTACACCTGCTCTTACGATTTTCCTCCATACATTTCAGATGACCCCGTCAGGGATAGTGTGCTGGCATTAGGGTCACAGGCATCCCACTAGGTTACCCTGTCTTGGCTTCGCCATCAGTTAGTGGTCCCGCGAGGCCAACACCCCGCCTCAAACGTTCAGAGGCATCCGCCCATCGAGCCACACGTTAGCAAGCCGCCTCGCATGTTGCATAGAGAGGGCCTCACCTGTCACTCTCTTCCCCTATTTTCTGTTTTACAGTCACCGAGAGGCCTTAAACTCCTGCCACTACGACGAGTGGCCTCATTAACCCCTCGCGCCAACGCATAGATAGAGCCTCTCAAGCCGCTTGGCAATTAGCAGGGCCTCACCTGTCACCAAACAAGTATAAACTTTCGCCATCCGGCCTAGCTAGCCTGC
The DNA here is from genome assembly GCF_014858855.1 of Bufo gargarizans. Classification (NCBI taxonomy): domain Eukaryota; kingdom Metazoa; phylum Chordata; class Amphibia; order Anura; family Bufonidae; genus Bufo; species Bufo gargarizans. The sequence continues at coordinate 9,973,895 of NC_058084.1, read as the reverse complement.
CAGCACAGTCCATGGTTTTTCCGACACTAATCAACTGTTTTATTTTAGTATGTCTCTGGAAGGGGTAAAGGACTTCTCCCTACCTGGCACCCCGGCTCGATCTGTCACTCCCACTCAGGGAGACGACCTAGCCAGTCCAGCATCTATCAGATCCTGGACGATCCCGCGCATAAAAACTGAGTTGAGGAGACGGCAAATCCCCTACCCCGCTACGGCATGGAAAGCGGAGCTTTTCAGGCTACTACGCACATCCACAAACAACTTAGATGCCGGAGAAGGACCTAGCCAGTCCGTAACAGGGGACGTACGTGCCATGCTATGCTATCCTCTCTCATGGCGTCCATGAGTAAGGTCAACTCCAGGCTGGAGAGACTGGGGGCACATGCCAAGACCATGTGTCCGGTTAAAATATATTCAGAGCCTTATCTAACGACCATTTCAAATCCCCCCCATTCACCGAGTGGCGCACCAACCACATTGGTATTGTCACAGGGAAGTCTTCTCAGAAACAAAGACTCATCATCGACTTGTCGGCACCCCACTCTTCAGCCAACCCCAGTCTCAACTCCCTCATTCCCTCCGAGGAGTTCTCCCTGCAGTACACCACCTTAGACCACACCATTACCGCCATCATACAAGCAGGGGTTGGAGCTTGGCTCAGTAAGACCGACATCACCAGCGCCTTCAAATTACTTCCGATACACCCCACACCATGGCACCTACATGGCATTAAGTGGTCCGGGAACTACTATTTTTCTCCTGGTTAACCTTTGGATCCAGGAGTAGCCTGGCCATTTTCGACACATTTGCTGAAGCATTATGCTGGTCGCTTTTAAACATAGCAAGGTGCCCTACGGTATTACTTGATGATTTCCTACTGGTAGAAGAGAACACTTCCCCCCCTCCCCCCCAGTCTCAGGGCCACCATCAAGCTGTTCAAGGAACTTGGCGTACCCATCTCCCCCAAGGAAACAGAGGGGCCAGACACGGTCATCACCTTCTTGGGTATCCAATTAGATTCAGCCACAATGCAAGCCAGTTTGCCACGCGACAAAATTCGGAACATTCTCACTTTGACAACTACCTTCGACTCGGCACCTGCAACCGCAAAGAACTACAGTCCCTGCTGGGGTCTCTGAATTTTGCCATGCGTATCATACCTCAGGGTCACTCATTCATATCACGACTTTAGCACCTCTTCCCACTTTTTCTACACTACACGCACAGGTTGTCCCTGGATGCCCACACTACGGCAGATCTAAACATGTGGAGGAGATTTTATCCACCTGGAATGGTAAAAGCATGTTCCCCCCTTAGCTGACGGACTCATCCCCCTCCACCTGGTCAGCTACGGCATCTACCACAGGCTTTGCAGCAATTTTTGGGAACAATTGGCTTTGGGGCGCTGGCCTTCTGCAGTCCAGGATCTTGAAGGGTTCCACTACCTCAGCTCTTTTCGAGATCTACCCCATCGTGGGGGCTGCCGTAGCGTGGGGTCATTTATGGGCAAACATGCCAGTCCGTTGCTATTCAGACAATCAGGCGACCTGTCACATCATCAACAAAGGTCGTTCCAAATCTCTCACAATCGTGAGGTTCCTACGGAAACTTGCTTGGTTGGCAGCTTGCAATAATCTTTTCCTTACATGGCTTTCATGTCCCAGGGGTGTGTTACACAGCTGCTGACAATCTGTCTCGCTTAAATTTCAGGCGTTTCACCAGGCTCTCCCGTCAGCGACGCCCACAGCCACCATCACTCCGACCTTTCAACAGCTCATACTGGACTAGAAACCATCATGCAGCATAGCAGGACTTTGTCCCAATTAGCACTGTCAGACAATACACACAGAACATACAGCAGAGCTTTTCACACTATTTAAAAGATTCCTCCTGGAACATAACATCACGCACCCTTTTGTCATGTCTTCTCTTCTGGGGTTTGCTTCTTTCTGCCACCTTAAAGGGAACCTGTCACCTGGATTTTGTGTATAGAGCTGAGGACATGGGTTGCTAGATGGCCACTAGCACATCCGCAATATCCAGTCCCCATAGCTCTGTGTGCTTTTATTGTGTATAAAAACCGATTTGATACATATGCAAATTAACATAAAAGAGTCATATCTTACTTGTGTGAGCACAGAAGAGTCATATTTTCAAGCTCTGACTCATCTCAGGTTAATTTGCATATGTATCAAATCGGTTTTTATACACAATAAAAGCACACAGAGCTATGGGGACTGGATATTGCGGATGTGTTAGTGGCCATCTAGCAACCCATGTCCTCAGCTCTATACCCAAAATCCTGGTGACAGGTTCCCTTTAAACTCAAATGTCATACAACGCCATCATACTCTATCTCACTGGCATTCAACACCACATGCTAATCTTATACCCTAATAACATCAGTTTCATGGCCTCTCACCAAATCAAAACCATACTCAGAGGTATTCAGAAAGCGGAACCCGCACTCACAGCCCAGAGGCTACCCATAGACAATCATGTCTTCAAGGCGTTATCCGACCTACTAGACGCAAAGCCTTTTGACACAGATACAAACTCCATCTTCAAAACAGCGATATACTTGGCTTTCTACGGATTCCTAAGGCCGGGAGAATTCACTACATATTCCACGACCCAAACTACGCCTTTTCTCCTTGTCTCCCACTTGTCAAAACACATGGATCATTACATCACTCCAAGAACAGTCAGCACATACCCATCAACATTCCGTACTACCCCACGCACAACAGATGGTGTCCAGTCAGGGTTCTTGATGCCTACGGGCAGCGTCATAATAATCTACCCTCACAGCCATTTCTACAGCTGCATAGTTCTGTACTCACCACCACCACCTTCATGACTTATGTCAGGTCTTCCCTCACACAACTAGGCCTCAACGCGGCCAACTACTCAGGGCACTCCTTTCATATAAGAGCCGCATCCACAGCCTCCAGTGCCAACATCCCAACTCATGTCATCAAAACATTAGGGCGCTGGAAATCATCCGCTTACTCGCGATACATACCCAATCCAGTTCAGGAGGTTAGGGTTGCTTTCAAAAACATATCTGGTTGAGAAATACGTGTATATATAATCTTGAATCCCATGCAAATTTTATGGGGGATGTATGTAATGGTCGGAGACTTTGACTGGAATACTGAATGATGTTTACAGTTTATGCAGATATAAACAACAATACCTATATATATATTAATGTGTATGAAATGTATGAAATCATCCGGTGACATCATACATCAGTACCGCACTGTGTGTATAACAATATATATACAATCTATACAAGGTAGAGAAGTATGATGCAACCAGAAGATTTTGTACATGTCACAACAGGTATTAAAGGGGTTATCCCATCTTAGACAATGGGGGCATATCGCTAGGATATGCCCCCATTGTCTGATAGGTGCGGGTCCCACCTCTGGGACCCGCACCTACAATGAGAACGGAGCCGGGAAGAGTTGTGGCTGGAGGACCCCGGGTTTCCCAGGGTCCGTCCACCACCAGGCACAGCCACCGCTCCCATTTATTTCTATGGTGCAGACGGAAATAGCCGAGCCAGCGCTCAGCTATTTTCGGCGGCTCCATAGAAATGAATGGAGGGCGGCTGCGCATGCGCAGTGCGCCCTCCTCCACTTTCTCCGCTCCGTTCTCCTTGTTGGTGCGGGTCCCAGCGGTGGGGACTCCGCACCTATCAGACAATGGGGGCATATCCTTACAATATGTCCCCATTGTGTAAGATGGGATAACCCCTTTAAGTAATCATTTGAAAAGGGATGAAATACGGATGTAGTACAGTTAACACACATGCTTTATGAGACGTGTTATGCAAACTTAATGCAATTAAATACGTTAGGATATTTTATAAAATGGCTTTTGTTTCAAGATTACGTGATGAGTTAAGAAATTTGAGTTAAGAGGTTGTGTGTTAACCCTACTACATCTGTACGGATTAGCAGCATAACTGAATATATACTTTACTGAGTGTTGTAGAGAAAGATACTAAATTCATGTAAGTATTGTACCTGGGCATAGTCACCTACTATAATCTTCAACCCGATCTGGGTGTAGGCGTTTGAGGTTGCGATACTTTTTTTGAATGGCCTTGTGGTCGTGCCATATGACTCTTTCTAATTTTAATTCCGCCCAGACAGACCGTACAATGGCCTCTTTTTCAACCCTTTTCCGGGTCCAAGGGTATCCCCGCTCCAGAGAGCGCTGAAGGATAAAGATGAAAGCATATAATCACAATTTTTTTATTATTCAAATATAAAAAAAAATATCCACTACAAAGAAGCAAAAAGTAGTTACGTCTTTAAAGGAGAAATATTAGATTTAAAGTTACCGATATAAGATCGGATTGTATTGCAATTATATGTATGTGAGGTGTGAGCAATTAGATATTGGCCAGCTAAGCTGCGATGTACCTGTCTAGTTAAGTGACGGTACGGTATTGGGTGTACTGCTGGTTCGCTTCCCCGTGGTGCACCCTGGGAAACGCTAAATGAACCAGCAAATACTTTTGGTCCGACAAAAAAAAGCTCATGGACATAAATTTTAATCTATCTATATTGTGTGTTTGGTATATAGTGTGTGGTATATATTGCATGGCAGGAAAATGGACGTGCTATGTGCATGTGATAGATATTTATCTGTTGTCCATACAAACATGCTACTGACATAGTGCTGCGAAGTAACAAGAACACTTAGTGCACCAATCTATAGTATCTACTATTGGGGGGCAGGCGTAGATCGAGTGTTGCTAAATATTGTTCTGCCATGCATGCAATATGAAATAAAATACAGGGCTGTAATACAATATTACTTAGGCCGTTGTGTGCATCCGTGGCCGTTGTGCCGTTTTCCGTTTTTTTTTCGCGGACCCATTGACTTTCAATGGGTCTGTGGAAAATTCGGAAAATGCACAGTTTTGCAGCCGCATCCGTGATCCGTGTTTCCTGTCCGTCAAAAAAATATGACCTATCCTATTTTTTTTTGACGGACAACGGTTCACGGACCCATTCAAGTCAATAAGTCCGTGAAAAAACACGGATGCACACAAGATTGGCATCCGCGGGTACAAGTTAATGGAAGCTTATCTGCCCCCCTCCCGATAAGCAATGGGACGAGACAGGGCTGCCCCTTGTCGCCTCTCCTATTTGTCTTAGCACTAGAACCCCTCCTTGCTACCATAAGGCAGGATGAGGAGATTTCAGGTCTATGTTTGGGAGGTAGGGAACAGAAAGTGGCGGCTTTTGCGGATGATGTCCTTATGATGACAACTAACCCCCGAACCTCATTACCACGAATTCAAACACACCTAAATAGTTTCAGCCTAGCTTCAGATTTTAAAATTAACGCAGGTAAATCTCTGGTCCTTTGCAGGGGCATATCCCAATCTACAAAGAGCCAGTTGATGGTGGACTCACCCTTTAATTGGTCGTCGCTAGGGATGAGCGAACTCGAACTGTATAGTTCGGGTTCGTACCGAATTTTGGGGTGTCCGTGACACGGACCCGAACCCGGACATTTTCGTAAAAGTCCGGGTTCGGGTTCGGTGTTCGTCGCTTTCTTCGCGCTTTTGTGACGCTTTCTTGGCGCTTTTTGAAAGGCTGCAAAGCAGCCAATCAACAAGCGTCATACTACTTGCCCCAAGAGGCCATCACAGCCATGCCTACTATTGGCATGGCTGTGATTGGCCAGAGCACCATGTGACCCAGCCTCTATTTAAGCTGGAGTCACATAGCGCCGCCCGTCACTCTGCTCTGATTAGCGTAGGGAGAGGTTGCGGCTGCGACAGTAGGGCGAGATTAGGCAGATTAACTCCTCCAAAGGACTTGATTAACTGATCGATCTGCAGCTGTGGACCATTGAGCTGCTGATCCTCAATTGCTCACTGTTTTTAGGCTGCACAGACCGTTTGTCAGTCTCATTTTTCTGGGGTGATCGGCGGCCATTTTGTGTCTTGTGGTGCGCCAGCACAAGCTGCGACCAAGTGCATTTAACCCTCAATGGTGTGGTTGTTTTTTGGCTAAAGCCTACATCAGGGTGAAGCTGTCACACCAAGTGCATTTAACCAGCAATAGTCTGTTCATTTTTTGGCCATATACAAAATCAGGGGCAAGCTGCGCCTGTCACCAAGTGCATTTAACCCTCAATGGTGTGGTTGTTTTTTGGCTAAAGCCTACATCAGGGTGAAGCTGTCACACCAAGTGCATTTAACCAGCAATAGTCTGTTCATTTTTTGGCCATATACAAAATCAGGGGCAAGCTGCGCCTGTCACCAAGTGCATTTAACCCTCAATGGTGTGGTTGTTTTTTGGCTAAAGCCTACATCAGGGTGAAGCTGTCACACCAAGTGCATTTAACCAGCAATAGTCTGTTCATTTTTTGGCCATATCCCAGTCTAATTCTGTCACTAAATCCATACCGGTCACCCAGCGCCTAAATACTAGGCCTCAAATTTATATCCAGCTAAATCTGTCCCTAGTGCTGTAGCTGGGCGAGTTATTTAGTGTCCGTTCAAGCACATTTCTTGTTCTGGGTTGAAATACAATTCCCAATTTAGCAATTTCATAATTTAGTGGTTCCTGCTATATCAGAGCTATTTGAAATCTATCCCAAAAAGGGTATATAATATTGAAGGTGCACATAGGGTCATTCAGAATAACTTCACACACACCCGCTACTGTGTATTTCCAAGTCTAATTCTGTCACTAAACCCATACCTGTCACCCAGCGCCTAAATACTAGGCCTCAAATTTAAATCCCTCTAAATCTCTCGTTACCGTTGTCCTGTTGTAGCTGGGAAAGTTATTTAGTGCCCGTCAAAGCACATTTTTTGTTCTGGGTTGAAGTACAATTCCCAATTTAGCAATTTCATAATTTAGTGGTTCCTGCTATATCAGAGCTATTTGAAATCTATCCCAAAAAGGGTATATAATATTGAAGGTGCACATAGGGTCATTCAGAATAACTTCACACACACCCGCTACTGTGTATTTCCAAGTCTAATTCTGTCACTAAACCCATACCTGTCACCCAGCGCCTAAATACTAGGCCTCAAATTTAAATCCCTCTAAATCTCTCGTTACCGTTGTCCTGTTGTAGCTGGGAAAGTTATTTAGTGCCCGTCAAAGCACATTTTTTGTTCTGGGTTGAAGTACAATTCCCAATTTAGCAATTTCATAATTTAGTGGTTCCTGCTATATCAGAGCTATTTGAAATCTATCCCAAAAAGGGTATATAATATTGAAGGTGCACATAGGGTCATTCAGAATAACTTCACACACACGCTACTGTGTATTTCCAAGTCTAATTCTGTCACTAAATCCATACCGGTGACCCAGCGCCTAAATACTAGGCCTCAAATTTAATTCCCTCTAAATCTCTCGTTACCCACCGCTGTACTGTTGTTGCTGGGCAAGATATTTAGTGTCCGTCAAAGCACATTTTTTGTTCTGGGTTGAAGTACAATTCCCAATTTAGCAATTTCCTAATTTAGTGGTTTCTGCTATATCAGAGCTATTTGAAATCTATCCCTAAAAGGGTATATAATATTGAAGGTGCACATAGGGTCATTCAGAATAACTTCACACACACCCGCTACTGTGTATTTCCAAGTCTAATTCTGTCACTAAACCCATACCTGTCACCCAGCGCCTAAATACTAGGCCTCAAATTTAAATCCCTCTAAATCTCTCGTTACCGTTGTCCTGTTGTAGCTGGGAAAGTTATTTAGTGCCCGTCAAAGCACATTTTTTGTTCTGGGTTGAAGTACAATTCCCAATTTAGCAATTTCCTAATTTAGTGGTTTCTGCTATATCAGAGCTATTTGAAATCTATCCCTAAAAGGGTATATAATATTGAAGGTGCACATAGGGTCATTCAGAATAACTTCACACACACCCGCTACTGTGTATTTCCAAGTCTAATTCTGTCACTAAACCCATACCTGTCACCCAGCGCCTAAATACTAGGCCTCAAATTTAAATCCCTCTAAATCTCTCGTTACCGTTGTCCTGTTGTAGCTGGGAAAGTTATTTAGTGCCCGTCAAAGCACATTTTTTGTTCTGGGTTGAAGTACAATTCCCAATTTAGCAATTTCCTAATTTAGTGGTTTCTGCTATATCAGAGCTATTTGAAATCTATCCCTAAAAGGGTATATAATATTGAAGGTGCACATAGGGTCATTCAGAATAACTTCACACACACCCGCTACTGTGTATTTCCAAGTCTAATTCTGTCACTAAACCCATACCTGTCACCCAGCGCCTAAATACTAGGCCTCAAATTTAAATCCCTCTAAATCTCTCGTTACCGTTGTCCTGTTGTAGCTGGGAAAGTTATTTAGTGCCCGTCAAAGCACATTTTTTGTTCTGGGTTGAAGTACAATTCCCAATTTAGCAATTTCCTAATTTAGTGGTTTCTGCTATATCAGAGCTATTTGAAATCTATCCCTAAAAGGGTATATAATATTGAAGGTGCACATAGGGTCATTCAGAATAACTTCACACACACCCGCTACTGTGTATTTCCAAGTCTAATTCTGTCACTAAACCCATACCTGTCACCCAGCGCCTAAATACTAGGCCTCAAATTTAAATCCCTCTAAATCTCTCGTTACCGTTGTCCTGTTGTAGCTGGGAAAGTTATTTAGTGCCCGTCAAAGCACATTTTTTGTTCTGGGTTGAAGTACAATTCCCAATTTAGCAATTTCCTAATTTAGTGGTTTCTGCTATATCAGAGCTATTTGAAATCTATCCCTAAAAGGGTATATAATATTGAAGGTGCACATAGGGTCATTCAGAATAACTTCACACACACCCGCTACTGTGTATTTCCAAGTCTAATTCTGTCACTAAACCCATACCTGTCACCCAGCGCCTAAATACTAGGCCTCAAATTTAAATCCCTCTAAATCTCTCGTTACCGTTGTCCTGTTGTAGCTGGGAAAGTTATTTAGTGCCCGTCAAAGCACATTTTTTGTTCTGGGTTGAAGTACAATTCCCAATTTAGCAATTTCCTAATTTAGTGGTTTCTGCTATATCAGAGCTATTTGAAATCTATCCCTAAAAGGGTATATAATATTGAAGGTGCACATAGGGTCATTCAGAATAACTTCACACACACCCGCTACTGTGTATTTCCAAGTCTAATTCTGTCACTAAACCCATACCTGTCACCCAGCGCCTAAATACTAGGCCTCAAATTTAAATCCCTCTAAATCTCTCGTTACCGTTGTCCTGTTGTAGCTGGGAAAGTTATTTAGTGCCCGTCAAAGCACATTTTTTGTTCTGGGTTGAAGTACAATTCCCAATTTAGCAATTTCCTAATTTAGTGGTTTCTGCTATATCAGAGCTATTTGAAATCTATCCCTAAAAGGGTATATAATATTGAAGGTGCACATAGGGTCATTCAGAATAACTTCACACACACCCGCTACTGTGTATTTCCAAGTCTAATTCTGTCACTAAACCCATACCTGTCACCCAGCGCCTAAATACTAGGCCTCAAATTTAAATCCCTCTAAATCTCTCGTTACCGTTGTCCTGTTGTAGCTGGGAAAGTTATTTAGTGCCCGTCAAAGCACATTTTTTGTTCTGGGTTGAAGTACAATTCCCAATTTAGCAATTTCATAATTTAGTGGTTCCTGCTATATCAGAGCTATTTGAAATCTATCCCAAAAAGGGTATATAATATTCAAGGTGCACATTGGGTCATTCAGAATAACTTCACACACACGCTTCTGTGCATTTCCAAGTCTAATTCTGTCACTAAATCCATACCGGTCACCCAGCGCCTAAATACTAGGCCTCAAATTTATATCCCGCTGAATTTGAATACAATACATTGGGCCAAATAATATATTTGTTGTTGTGGTGAACCATAACAATGAGAAAAACATCTAGTAAGGGACGCGGACGTGGACATGGTCGTGGTGGTGTTAGTGGACCCTCTGGTGCTGGGAGAGGACGTGGCCGTTCTGCCACATCCACACGTCCTAGTGTACCAACTACCTCAGGTCCCAGTAGCCGCCAGAATTTACAGCGATATATGGTGGGGCCCAATGCCGTTCTAAGGATGGTAAGGCCTGAGCAGGTACAGGCATTAGTCAATTGGGTGGCCGACAGTGGATCCAGCACGTTCACATTATCTCCCACCCAGTCTTCTGCAGAAAGCGCACAGATGGCGCCTGAAAACCAACCCCATCAGTCTGTCACATCACCCCCATGCATACCAGGGAAACTGTCTCAGCCTCAAGTTATGCAGCAGTCTCTTATGCTGTTTGAAGACTCCGCTGGCAGGGTTTCCCAAGGGCATCCACCTAGCCCTTCCCCAGCGGTGAAAGACATAGAATGCACTGACGCACAACCACTTATGTTTCCTGATGATGAGGACATGGGAATACCACCTCAGCATGTCTCTGATGATGACGAAACACAGGTGCCAACTGCTGCGTCTTTCTGCAGTGTGCAGACTGAACAGGAGGTCAGGGATCAAGACTGGGTGGAAGACGATGCAGGGGACGATGAGGTCCTAGACCCCACATGGAATGAAGGTCGTGCCACTGACTTTCACAGTTCGGAGGAAGAGGCAGTGGTGAGACCGAGCCAACAGCGTAGCAAAAGAGGGAGCAGTGGGCAAAAGCAGAACACCCGCCGCCAAGAGACTCCGCCTGCTACTGACCGCCGCCATCTGGGACCGAGCACCCCAAAGGCAGCTTCAAGGAGTTCCCTGGCATGGCACTTCTTCAAACAATGTGCTGACGACAAGACCCGAGTGGTTTGCACGCTGTGCCATCAGAGCCTGAAGCGAGGCATTAACGTTCTGAACCTGAGCACAACCTGCATGACCAGGCACCTGCATGCAAAGCATGAACTGCAGTGGAGTAAACACCTTAAAACCAAGGAAGTCACTCAGGCTCCCCCTGCTACCTCTTCTGCTGCTGCCGCCTCGGCCTATTCTGCTGCTGCCGCCTCGGCCTCTTCCTCCGCCTCTGGAGGAACGTTGGCACCTGCCGCCCAGCAAACAGGGGATGTACCACCAACACCACCACCACCACCTCCGTCACCAAGCGTCTCAACCATGTCACACGCCAGCGTTCAGCTCTCCATCTCACAAACATTTGATAGAAAGCGTAAATTCCCACCTAGCCACCCTCGATCCCTGGCCCTGAATGCCAGCATTTCTAAACTACTGGCCTATGAAATGCTGTCATTTAGGCTGGTGGACACAGACAGCTTCAAACAGCTCATGTCGCTTGCTGTCCCACAGTATGTTGTTCCCAGCCGCCACTACTTCTCCAAGAGAGCCGTGCCTTCCCTGCACAACCAAGTATCCGATAAAATCAAGTGTGCACTGCGCAACGCCATCTGTGGCAAGGTCCACCTAACCACAGATACGTGGACCAGTAAGCACGGCCAGGGACGCTATATCTCCCTAACTGCACACTGGGTAAATGTAGTGGCAGCTGGGCCCCAGGCGGAGAGCTGTTTGGCGCACGTCCTTCCGCCGCCAAGGATCGCAGGGCAACATTCTTTGCCTCCTGTTGCCACCTCCTCCTTCTCGGCTTCCTCCTCCTCTTCTTCCACCTGCTCATCCAGTCAGCCACACACCTTCACCACCAACTTCAGCACAGCCCGGGGTAAACGTCAGCAGGCCATTCTGAAACTCATATGTTTGGGGGACAGGCCCCACACCGCACAGGAGTTGTGGCGGGGTATTGAACAACAGACCGACGAGTGGTTGCTGCCGGTGAGCCTCAAGCCCGGCCTGGTGGTGTGTGATAATGGGCGAAATCTCGTTGCAGCTCTGGGACTAGCCAATTTGACGCACATCCCTTGCTTGGCGCATGTGCTGAATTTGGTGGTGCAGAAGTTCATTCACAACTACCCCGACATGTCAGAGCTGCTGCATAAAGTGCGGGCCGTCTGTTCGCGCTTCCGGCGTTCACATCCTGCTGCTGCTCGCCTGTCTGCGCTACAGCGTAACTTCGGCCTTCCCGCTCACCGCCTCATATGCGACGTGCCCACCAGGTGGAACTCCACCTTGCACATGCTGGACAGACTGTGCGAGCAGCAGCAGGCCATAGTGGAGTTTCAGCTGCAGCACGCACGGGTCAGTCGCACTACAGAACAGCACCACTTCACCACCAATGACTGGGCCTCCATGCGAGACCTGTGTGCCCTGTTGCGCTGTTTCGAGTACTCCACCAACATGGCCAGTGGCGATGACACCGTTATCAGCGTTACAATACCACTTCTATGTCTCCTTGAGAAAACACTTAGGGCGATGATGGAAGAGGAGGTGGCCCAGGAGGAGGAGGAGGAGGAGGAGGAAGAGGGGTCATTTTTAGCACTTTCAGGCCAGTCTCTTCGAAGTGACTCAGAGGGAGGTTTTTGGCAACAGCAGAGGCCAGGTACAAATGTGGCCAGCCAGGGCCCACTACTGGAGGACGAGGAGGACGAGGATGAGGAGGAGGTGGAGGAGGATGAGGATGAAGCATGGTCACAGCGGGGTGGCACCCAACGCAGCTCGGGTCCATCACTGGTGCGTGGCTGGGGGGAAAGGCAGGACGATGACGATACGCCTCCCACAGAGGACAGCTTGTCCTTATCCCTGGGCAGCCTGGCACACATGAGCGACTACATGCTGCAGTGCCTGCGCAACGACAGCAGAGTTGCCCACATTTTAACCTGTGCGGACTACTGGGTTGCCACCCTGCTGGATCCACGCTACAAAGACAATGTGCCCACCTTACTTCCTGCACTGGAGCGTGATAGGAAGATGCGCGAGTACAAGCGCACGTTGGTAGACGCGCTACTGAGAGCATTCCCAAATGTCACAGGGGAACAAGTGGAAGCCCAAGGCCAAGGCAGAGGAGGAGCAAGAGGTCGCCAAGGCAGCTGTGTCACGGCCAGCTCCTCTGAGGGCAGGGTTAGCATGGCAGAGATGTGGAAAAGTTTTGTCAACACGCCACAGCTAACTGCACCACCACCTGATACGCAACGTGTTAGCAGGAGGCAACATTTCACTAACATGGTGGAACAGTACGTGTGCACACCCCTCCACGTACTGACTGATGGTTCGGCCCCATTCAACTTCTGGGTCTCTAAATTGTCCACGTGGCCAGAGCTAGCCTTTTATGCCTTGGAGGTGCTGGCCTGCCCGGCAGCCAGCGTTTTGTCTGAACGTGTATTCAGCACGGCAGGGGGCGTCATTACAGACAAACGCAGCCGCCTGTCTACAGCCAATGTGGACAAGCTGACGTTCATAAAAATGAACCAGGCATGGATCCCACAGGACCTGTCCGTCCCTTGTCCAGATTAGACATTAACTACCTCCCCATAACCATATATTATTGGACTCCAGGGCACTTCCTCATTCAATCCTATTTTTATTTTCATTTTACCATTATATTGCGAGGCTACCCAAAGTTGAATGAACCTCTCCTCTGCCTGTGTGCTAGGCCTAAATATATGCCAATGGACTGTTGCAGTGGTGGCTGACGTGAAGCCTCATTCTCTGCTATGACATGCAGACTAATTCTCTGCTGACATGAAGACAGATTCTCTGTTACGGGACCTCCCTCCTCTGCCTGGGTGCTGGGCCTAAATATATGCCAATGGACTGTTGCAGTGGTGGCTGACGTGAAGCCTCATTCTCTGCTATGACATGCAGACTGATTCTCTGCTGACATGAAGCCAGATTGTCTGTTACGGGACCTCTCTCCTCTGCCTGGGTGCTGGGTAGTGTTGAGCGCGAATATTCGAAAAGCGAATTTTTTTCGCGAATATCGCAACTTCGCGATTTCGCGAATATTTCGAATATAGTGCTATATATTCGTAAAAACGAATATTCGTTTTTTGTTTTTTTCCCCCCCCCCACAAAATTACAGTACACATATAATTGATTGTTTCCCAAAGGTCCAACAGCTCAGATCTTACTCACATTGCCTAGAAAGTGATTGAGGCGCGAATCTTCGTAAGGCGATGTTATTAGCGCACATGCGAATATCGGCACGTCCCAGAACAGAGGCAAAGGGCTTTGCATTCATACATTAGTGAATTGAGTTGCGAATCTTCGTAAGGCGATTTTATTAGCGCACATGCGAATATCGGCACGTCCCAGAACAGAGGCAAAGGGCTTTGCATTCATACATTAGTGAATTGAGTTGCGAATCTTCGTAAGGCGATTTTATTAGCGCACATGCGAATATCTACACTTGTCCCAGAACAGAGGCAAAGGGCTTTGCATTCATACATTAGTGATTGAATTGAGCTGCGAATCTTCGTAAGGCGATTTTATTAACGCAAATGCAAATATCTACACTTGTCCCCAGAACAGAGAGGCAAAGGCCTGTGCATTCATATAGTATAGCACCATATTCGCGAATACGTAGAACTTCGTAAAATTCGATTTACGAATATTCGTATTTTTTATTTTACTTTCCACCTTACAGATTACATTGATCTGTACTCTGTCAACTACTGTCATCACCCCCCACTGTATCTCGATTGATTCCCAAAAGTCTCACATTCCCTAGAAAGTGATTGAGGTGCGAATCTTCGTAAGGCGATTTTATTAGCGCACATGCGAATATCTACACTTGTCCCAGAACAGAGGCAAAGGGCATTGCATTCATACATTAGTGATTGAATTGAGTTGCGAATCTTCGTAAGGCGATTTCATTAGCGCACATGTGAATTTTGCATAGCATATGTATTATGCGATAATTCGAATTATCGCATATGCGAAATAATAACGAATTTGAATAATCGCGAATATTTTACGAATATTCTTTCGAATATTCACAAAATTTCGCGAATTCGAATATGGGACATGCCGCTCAACACTAGTGCTGGGCCTAAATTTATGACAATGGACTGTTGCAGTGGTGGGTGACGTGAAGCCTGATTCTCTGCTATGACATGCAGACTGATTCTCTGCTGACATGAAGCCAGATTGTCTGTTACGGGACCTCTCTCCTCTGCCTGGGTGCTGGGCCTAAATATATGCCAATGGACTGTTGCAGTGGTGGCTGACGTGAAGCCTCATTCTCTGCTATGACATGCAGACTAATTCTCTGCTGACATGAAGACAGATTCTCTGTTACGGGACCTCTCTCCTCTGCCTGGGTGCCGGGGCCTAAATATCTGAGAATGGACTGTTCCAGTGGTGGGTGACGGGAAGCCAGATTCTCTGCTATGGAACCTCTCTCCAATTGATTTTGGTTAATTTTTATTTATTTAATTTTTATTTTAATTCATTTCCCTATCCACATTTGTTTGCAGGGGATTTACCTACATGTTGCTGCCTTTTGCAGCCCTCTAGCTCTTTCCTGGGCTGTTTTACAGCCTTTTTAGTGCCGAAAAGTTCGGGTCCCCATTGACTTCAATGGGGTTCGGGTTCGGGACGAAGTTCGGATCGGGTTCGGATCCCGAACCCGAACATTTCCGGGATGTTCGGCCGAACTTCTCGAACCCGAACATCCAGGTGTTCGCTCAACTCTAGTCGTCGCCAACTCTCACATACTTAGGGGTCAAACTCAGCCCTAACATACAAGACCTTTTTTCTATAAACTATATCCCCCTTAGGGAATCCATTTTCGAGGCCATGGACAAGCTAGCTCAATCTAATCCAACCCTCTCCTGGTTCGGCCGTAAGAATCTTCTTACATCGTTAATCCTTCCACGACTTACCTACCTACAACAGGTATTGCCTATACCGGTTCCCAAACAGTATTACGAGCAAATATCTAGAAAGTTCAGGGCATTCATCTGGAATAATAAAAAGGCAAGACTGTCGTTCTCCCTTTTAACTAGACCTAGACAGGCAGGAGGGATTGGTTTGCCAAACCCCGAAACCTATAGTAGGGCTATCCTCCTTACCCGAGCAGTTGCCTGGTTGCGGCCCTCCCCGAAATCACCCATAGTGGACATTGAGGTTGACATCCTTAAGAAATCCCCCAGGGCTCTTCTGCTAGGCACCCAAGTGGTTTTTCCGGGAAACTTCTCTGATTACCCAATAATAAAAGCCACACTAGAGGCTTGGAAATGGTTTTCGTCTTCGCACTGCTCCATCCCCTTTCCCTCTCCCCTCTTGACGGTAAAAGATATTGTAGACACAGCCCCTTCTCCCATAAGATCTGCGACCTCACAAGGGCTCAGGTCCTCACTGTTACCTGTACACGCCTTAGCACTATCCTCGGGAGTGTGGATGGACCACCAGATGACGAACACTCTCCTAAACCCCCATCCATGTGACATCTTCACTACTGTATATCTTAGAGCGTATTTGAAGCAGCACATAAATATAGGAGACTTGTGTCGCCCCTTGGGTTGGTTCGAGTCGATTATCTCCACTCATCCTACCCCTAGAAAACTTATATCACTGATTTATGGTAAACCTCGCTCACCTCCCATGCTGGCCAAGCCATCGTTTGTGAGTAGTTGGGAAAGGGATCTTGATATAGTAGTCCCGTTTGACTGCCTGCCTGCTCTCCTGAGTTCTCCCCATGGGGCCTCCCGCTGCGTACGAATTCAGGAAAATAATTACAAGATCCTCACTAGATGGTACAACACGCCTGATAAGACTTCATTATATTCGGAGTCAGCTTCTGACGTTTGCTGGAGGTGCCATGGGGAGAAAGGTACCTTTTTCCACATATGGTGGTCATGTCCTCTCATTTACAAGTGGTGGACGGAGATTTTTGCTTCCGCAAATAGGATCTGTAAGACCTCCTTTCAAGTTTCTCCGCAGCTTGCTCTCCTGTCCCTCCCCCCATCGGATCACACTGTAAAACCGCCATATGTGTTCACCCAAATGCTAATAGCCGCACGCCTTTTGCTGCCCAAGCACTGGCTGCAATCCCATATACCAACTTTAGATGATTGGATCCAAAAAATGGACCTAATTCATAGGTTCGAAGAACTTTCCTCATGGGAAATGCGATCCCATGCCATTTTTCTCAAGAAGTGGCTTCCTTGGTCGGTATTCAGGAACTCCCAGAAGTAAACCATATACCCTGCTAATGTCACTGTGTCCCCTGCTCCAAGGGAATAACCCCCACCTCAGATTTCCACTCCTTGGAGGGCCTCTTTTCCTGGCAGCTCTTGGGGATGGAAACGTGATCTGAGAGCGGTCTGGCCATCCATGAAATTAGGACTCTTCCCCTCTTTGATGCCATACCCAGCTTAGGGTTAAACAGGTATTTAGGCCTGAAAATGTGTTTGCCCCTCGTCCTAGGATATATTTTATGATTTATTGTTCAAGTCTGCTCATATACTTGTCTCTCTTCAAATTGAATCAAATCTCACTTTACCTGACTGTGTAATGCTCTGGGTACAAGTCCAGATTGCATGCTATGAATCTATGAATCTATGTTATGCTTCTAAATATAATGCACTGTACTCTGTATTGATCTGTGTCAGGCCTGCGTGCCTTACCTTGGTACCTTGTTACCCCTTGTTATTGTTGGAAAAACCAATAAAATACAAATTAAAAAAAAAAAAAAAAAAAAAAAAAGATTGGCATCCGCGTCCGTGGTCCGTGGCCGTAGGCTACTTTTACACAGACGGATCCGCAGATCCGTCTGCATAAAAGCTTTTTCAGAGCTGAGTTTTCACTTTGTGAAAACTCAGATCCGACGGTATATTCTAACACAGAGGCGTTCCCATAGTGATGGGGACGCTTCAGGTTAGAATATACTAAAAGAACTGTGTACATGACTGCCCCCTGCTGCCTGGCAGGTGCTGCCAGGCAGCAGGGGGCAGACCCCCCCTCCCCCTGTAGTTAACACATTGGTGGCCAGTGCGGCCGGCCCCCCCTCCCTCCCCTGTAGTTAACTCATTGGTGGCCAGTGGGCCCCCCTCCCTCCCTCCCCTGTAGTTAACTCAAGGGTAACCAGTGGGCCCCCCCTCCCTCCCTCCCCTGTAGTTAACACGTTGGTGGCCAGCCCCCCCTCCCTCCCCTGTAGTAAACGCGTTGGTGGCCAGTGGGCCCTCCCCCCCCTCCCTCCCCCTCCTAATTAAAATTTACTCCCCTATCATTGGTGGCAGTGGAGAGTACCGATCGAGTCCCAGTTTAATCGCTGGGGCTCCGATCGGTAACCATGGCAACCAGGACGCTACTGCAGTCCCGGTTGCCATGGTTACTTAGCAATTTGTAGAAGCATTATACTTACCTGCGAGCTGCGATGTCTGTGTCCGGCCGGGAGCTCCTCCTACTGGTAAGTGACAGGTCTGTGCGGCGCATTGCTTAATGATCTGTCACTTACCAGTAGGAGGAGCTCCCGGCCGGTCACAGACATCGCAGCTCGCAGGTGCCGCACCTGAGGGGTTAATTGTGCATATCATAGCCCCCTGTAAGAGATCAGGTGCTGCCAGGCAGACCCCCCTCCCTCCCCGGTTTTAAATTCATTGGTGGCCAGTGCGGCCTCCCCTCCCTCCCTCCCCAGTATAATATTCATTGGTGGCCAGTGCGGCCTCCCCTCCCCCCCTAATTAAAATCATTTCCCCCATCATTGGTGGCAGCGGAGAGTTCCGATCGGAGTCCCAGTTTAATCGCTGGGGCCCCGATCGGTAACCATGGCAACCAGGACGCTACTGCAGTCCTGGTTGCCATGGTTACTTAGCAATTTGTAGAAGCATTATACTTACCTGCGATGTCTGTGACCGGCCGGGCGCTCCTCCTACTGGTAAGTGACAGGTCTGTACTATAAGCAATGCGCCACACATATACTTGGGAAGGGAGGGAGGGGGGCCGCACTGGCCACCAATGAATTTAAAACTGGGGAGGGAGGGGGGTCTGGCCCCTGCTGCCTGGCAGCACCTGATCTCTTACAGGGGGCTATGATATTAAAATTAAGACTCTTAAAAAAAGATTATAGCACTATATTAGCAAAATTGCTCTATGTTTGCATTTTACGAATATTAGCTAAATTGCTCTATATTCTTGTTTTAGAATATGCCGAATATTTTTATGAATTTTTTTTTTTTTTTATGATTCATTCCAGCTTAATTTGCTTGTTAGCTAATGACTCATTGGCCCACAAGCAAGAAGCAATGAGGGATCATGTTTTCAGATGTTTAAAATTCACGATTATTCGATATAGCGAATATATAGCACTATATTCGAAATATTTGCAAATTCTCGAAGTTTCGATATTCGCTAAAAATATTCATTATTCGAATATTCGAGCTCAACACTAGTGACGACCATGTTTAATTGAATTTCCTCATGCCAGACCACACATATCCGCCACCACCCAAAACAAAGAATGGTCCCTGTCTTATGTAAATATAGCAGCATAAAAGGCCTATTCTGTCCGTTGAATGCCTAATGTTTGGGGCCACAGAGGAATTCAACACCTGTGACGACCACGTGTTATCGAATTTCAACTACTATCATTTGGGGGTTTAATAAGTAATTATGAGTGATTTTGTTAGCCATGTTTTTAATCCAATTTTATATTTTTAGTTCTTTTAAACATATGTATTTGACATATATTTGTTCTGATAAACAACCAATAAATATTTCCCTTTTCACTGTATCAATTACCTAATATCAACATTATTGGAACTAATACTTAGAAATATATAGATCAAACTTTTCATAAATCGCAACTCCACCACTGGATATATTTTCAAATAATCATCAATTTTATTAAATATTTCAAGAGTTAACAAAAATCTGGCTTCACATAATTTAAGAACATTAAAAACTTCATAGGCTTTAGGTGTGTGGTAATTTCAATTCATACATATAAAGTGCAAGTGCAAGGATATATATCCAAGGGTAGTATAATCAGTGCATATAAAAAGTGCTATTCCAACCACAGTATACCGAGATCACAGTCTCAGTATTTCTGACACTTAGATCTCACGGACATAACATAGCACCATGCCATACATCAACATCATATACAGTTAGCATAATACACAGCATACTAACCCAAATGTACACCACACCACCGCCAGACCGTACCCCGACGCACGTTTTGCCGTCAGCTTTTTCAGGGGGTTATAACATCCATTAGATAGCCGGGTATATGTAGCCAAAAAAGTAGACGGAGTATCATACATTAAACCAATGAACACTGACTAAACTGAAAGTGGGCTGGGTGACATATATATATTTGTTCTGGCCTGCAGTAAAATTGATATCCAATGACCGTCTAATATACCTCCAGCCACATAATCACTTGTTTTTTTTTCTGTACGTTGAATGAATAATTTTCGGGGCCTGTAGTCCACTGGCCTGCAGTAAAATTGATATCCAATGACCGTCTCATATACCTCCAGCCACATAATCACTTCTTTTCTGTCCCGTGAATGCCTATTGTTTGGGGCCTGTACTCCACTGGCCTGCATTAAAATTGATATCCAATGACTGTCTAATATACCTCCAGCCAGATAATCACTTGATGTTTTCAGTCCGGTGAATAAATAATTTTTGGGGCCTGTAGTTCACTGGTCTGCAGTAAAATTGATATCCAATGACCGTCTAATATACCTCCAGCCACATAATCACTTGATCTTTTCTGTAAGGGTAATGCATAATTTTTGGGGCCTATAATCTAACTGGCCAACAGTAAAATTGTTATGCGGTGACTGCCTAATGTACCTCCAGCCACATTATCAATTGTTCTTTTCTGTCCGGTGAATGAATAATTTTTGGGGCCTGTAGTTCACTGGTCTGCAGTAAAATTGATATCCAATGACCGTCTGATATACCTCCAGCCACATAATCACTTGATCTTTTATGTACGGTGGATGAATAATTTTGGGGTCCTGTAATCTAACTGGCCAACAGTAAAATTGTTATGCGGTGACCGTCTAATGTACCTCCAGCCACATGATCAATTGTTCTTTTCTGTACGGTGAATTAATAATTTTTGGGGCCTATAGTCCACTGGCCTGCAGTAAAATTAATCCATTGACCGTCTAATATACGGTACCTCGGGCCACATAATACCTTGATGTTTTCTGTCTGGTGAATGCCTAATGTTTGGGGCCTATACTCCACTGGCCTGCAGTAAAATTGATATCCAATGACCATCTAATATAACTCCAGCCACATAATCAATTGATGCTTTTTGTCTGGTGAATGCCTAATGTTTGGGGCCTGTACTCCTGTTGTGAAAATTTTTCAAGGCTTCAGCAGGGCATATTTTTGACAGTTTCCATTTAAGACACATAAAAATGGCCACTGATTAAAATACATATTTTTTGTGGGAATTTTTGCAATTGATCCCCCTCCGGTATGTCACTATCCATGTTGTGGGATGATCTGTGCACTTCTAGTAAGTATTTGGTGACTGCAAATATGACCTGAAGGTTTTACAGGTTCGCCTGCCATTAAAGTGAATGGGGCCTGCCGCGAACTTGCGGTTCGTGAACATTTGATCGCGTTTGCGTGATCGCGTTTGCGAATCGTATTGGCCGATGTTTGTCCATCACTATCAGTGAATTGGTGCAAAATGAGTGGTCTCTTTCAGACTCTAGTAGGATCTTGGGCCTCTGCACGGTTCTTTATACCTGGCGCTAACATTGACCTGTAAGGCTGAGTTCACACAAGTTATTTGTTTCGTTTTGGCCCCGTAACTGCCCAAAAAGTGAAGTGTGAAGTTTTTCTAAGAGTGACGCCTGTCATCTACATGTCATACTGACTCACAGTATTGTTTCACTACCACAGAAGACTCCCTATGCGTGTTACTGCAAGGCACAGTGTTCTACACCACTATAAAGCCTCTCTGCAGCCAGAAAATAGCTGTTTTTTAACGCGATTCACACAAATAAATGTGGATTGAACCAAATTTTTGGGGAAAAAAATTATAACTCACAAATACAGTCACTGGTAAAAAGATTATCTTTATTACAATAAGCATCATTCACCTAATGGGCCAGAGAATACAGATTTTTGTTGGTGTGCTTCTTCAACTAAATATTAGATGGTGTGTCGGGTATTCCTGGATTTTTTTTTATAACAAAGATTTGTAAAAAATATTGTCAAAGTTAAAAGTATTTTAACACAAAATATATCAATAAAATATGAATTTGTCCAAGTAAAATACCATGAACTGTTGTTTCTTAACACATTTGATTTAATTGGGTAACTCAGCATTTAGCCGATTCAGCCATTAGTTACCGGTAGTTGGTATAATTCAACGGCTAAAAGCAAACTTTCCAACTCTCCTAGAAAGCATGGAAGGCTCACAGAAATTTGGGAGATCTCCTCGGACTACTGTCATAGCTTGCAAATATGGTTGAGCGAACTCGAACTGTAAACCTACCGAACTTCAGGATTTTTGGACACCGGACCCGAACCCGAACATTTCAGTAAAAGTTCGGGTTCGGTGTTCAGCGATTTTTTGGGGCGCTTTTTGAAAGGCTACGGAGCAGCCAATCAAAAAGCGTTTAACTCTGTGCCATTCCTCTATATAAGCTTAGTGTAGGGAGAGGATGCTGCTGCTGCGAGGGAGAGAATAGGAAAGAAACTTTAATCAGACTGCAATTGAACTCGGCGATCTACAAACCGGATTCCCAAAAAGTTGGGACACTAACCAAATTGTGAATAAAAACTGAATGCAATGATGTGGAGATGGCAAATGTCAATATTTTATTTGTAATAGAACGTAGATGACAGATCAAACGTTTAATCCGACTAAATGTATCATTTTTAAGGAAAAATACGTTGATTCAAATTTTCACGGCGTCAACAAATCCCAAAAAAGTTGGGACAAGTAGCAATAAGAGGCTGGAAAAAGTAAATTTGAGCATAATGAAGAGCTGGAAGACCAATTAACACTAATTAGGTCAATTGGCAACATGATTGGGTATAAAAAAAGCTTCTCAGAGTGGCAGTGTCTCTCAGAAGCCAAGATGGGTAGAGGATCACCAATTCCCACAATGTTGCGCAGAAAGATAGTGGAGCAATATCAGAAAGGTGTTACCCAGCGAAAAATTGCAAAGACTTTGCATCTATCATCATCAACTGTGCATAACCTCATCCGAAGATTCAGAGAATCTGAAACAATCTCTGTGCGTAAGGGTCAAGGCCGTAAAACCATACTGGATGCCCGTGATCTCCGGGCCCTTAAACAACAGTGCACCACAAACAGGAATGCTACTGTAAAGGAAATCACAGAATGGGCTCAGGAATACTTCCAGAAACCATTGTCAGTGAACACAATCCACCGTACCATCCGCCGTTGCCAGCTGAAACTCTACAGTGCAAAGAAGAAGCCATTTCTAAGCAAGATCCACAAGCTCAGGCGATTTCACTGGGCCAGGGATCATTTAAAATGGAGTGTGGCAAAATGGAAGACTGTTCTGTGGTCAGACGAGTCACGATTCAAAGTTCTTTTTGGAAATCTGGGACGCCATGTTATCCGGAACAAAGAGGACAAGGACAACCCAAGTTGTTATCAACGCTCAGTTGAGAAGCCTGCATCTCTGATGGTATGGGGTTGCATGAGTGCATGTGGCATGGGCAGCTTGCATGTCTGGAAAGGTACCATGAATGCAGAAAAATATATTCAGGTTCTAGAACAACATATGCTCCCATCCAGACGTCATCTCTTTCAGGGAAGACCCTGCATTTTTCAACAAGATAATGCCAGACCACATTCTGCATCAATCACAACATCATGGCTGCGTAGGAGAAGGATCCGGGTACTGAAATGGCCAGTCTGCAGTCCAGATCTTTCACCTATAGAGAACATTTGGCGGATCATAAAGAGGAAGGTGCAACAAAGAAGGCCCAAGACGATTGAACAGTTAGAGGCCTGTATTAGACAAGAATAGGAGAGCATTCCTATTTCTAAACTTGAGAAACTGGTCTCCTCGGTCCCCAGACGTCTGAGTGTTGTAAGAAGAAGGGGAGATGCCACACAGTGGTGAAAATAGCCTTGTCCCAACTTTTGGGGGATTTTTTGACACCATGAAATTCTGATTCAACATATTTTTCCCTTAAAATGGTACATTTTCTCAGTTTAAACTTTTGTTCCGTGATTTATGTTCTATTCTGAATAAAATATTAGCAGTTGGCATCTCCACATCATTGCATTCAGTTTTTATTCACGATTTGTATAGTGTCCCAACTTTTTTGGATTCCGGTTTGTATATTGCTGCTGTCACACACAATAGTCCTTAAAAGGACTTTTGGGTCCCTGCAAAGTTTTTTTGTATAAAAATCTTCCTATTACACTGCCTACACTGTCTGTCCCTTCCTATGCACAGCTCTCACTAGCACTGAGCAATTTAGCGCAGGTTGCGCTACAAACATATATCGCTGCTGTCACACACAATAGTCCTTACAAGGACTATTGGGTCTATGAAATGTGTTTGTAGAAAATGTAATTTAATTACATTCGCTACACTCTCTGTCCCTTTCTATGCTCAGCTCTTCCTGACTTAGAATGAGCCGAACACTCGTCATCGGGTGCTATATAGTACTGCAATGTGCCAAGTACTGCCATGTGCCAAGCATAGCGATGCTCGAGCTGAACTGGTATTCGGCCAAGCATGCTCGCTCAACACTAGTCAGCAGATTTATTTGCTGCTCTTACTAAGAATAGCCTAAAAAAGTGCCAGATCTCCTTAGCATACCTTTAACTGTCCTAGACTTGCTAAAATCTTGTGTTGAGCAGCCGTGATGATGGAGCTGTTCAATACAAAGAATGGGCTGATGACTCCTGATGTTCATGAGGGCCTGGGCCTCCTCATCTCCTGCGCTGATTGCTATTGCTAAGAATATATAAATCAGCGTTCAGTGATTTTGGTGTTGAAATTCAATGTATTTGATCCTTCTATTCCACTAACATAATCAGCGGACAGTCAGAAGATCCCCATACATTGTTGAGACGTCCTGCCAAAAAGAGAGGAATTGGCCATAATTACTTTAATATGTTTGAGGGCCTATTATTTTAGTGAATCAATTATATTTTTTGTTGCCTTAATAGTGCACAAAACATCCAAATCATTTCAGTATCACTTCAAAGGGTAAACTGATGTAATATCATATTGCTAAGTTAAGTGTTGTGATTTGTTATATTTGTCTACCTAATGACCATATATGGACAATTAAAAGTTAACACCTTGGCTCATCTTTCTAGATTGACAGTAGATGGACCTGGGTCCATCCCCTGATTAGTCAGTGGGGAGTTTGTTTTTAGCAGTTGTAGGAAAGCGCAAGGGGCCGTCATTGATGGAAGGTATCTCTCGCTAAGATTCCTGGCCTCAGTTAGGTAAAAGCTGGTAGTTTTACGTGTCAGGGGCAGCTAGTGCTGTCTGACACTGTTTGTTGTTCGTATGGCTGTAAAGCCGATCCGGACCGGCAGTTACTAGGAGTAGTTAAAGTTCTGGGTGGGTGGCTACTCCCCACGCTCCAGGCCAGGTCGTTTTTAGGCCTATATAACACCCAGCTTGCAGTCTCAGCTGTGTATCGGTTTTCCTCCATCTGACAGAGAAGCTAGGGAGTCTCTGTGTTTTGGGACCTGTTAATTTGAGCCGTGCAAAGGACTGAGAGCCACATGACTGGAAACAGACGCCTAAAGCCTGCTGAGGACTGCGGGTGGAAAACTGATAACCAGGTAAAGACTTTGTTCTATGGACATTGCATGGTGTGAACAAACACCAAGACGGATTTAGTTTTTTCCTTATGTGTGAATAAACACCAAACTTTTTAAGTTAAAGACTTTGTGATTGCCTCTGTACTGCGTCCACTAGCAGCAAATCCCCACACAGTGTACACTTGCAAGCTCCCCAGATCAAGGCCTGAGCTTCGAGAACTTTCATCTCTGAGACATCTATAGCCAAGGAAGCTACAGGTATGTTATCATCAAAAGTGCTCCAAAGAGAAGGCAATAAGAATGTCCAGTTTCTACCAAGCTATGCCTATCAGAGTCATTCAGTAAGGTATTATGTATGTTTATGGCAGAAAGACATTAACGCAGAGTGAGGGAACATTTCCAATGCACCCTACCACACTTTGAAACTGTTTGGCCATCCACATCTTATATCCAACCCAAGAACTGCAGAAACAGTTAAAAAAAATAATTTCCAGCCTAGGGTTCTGTTCAGAGACTTTAGAGAGACAGAGAAAGAGGACTGCAACCTCCATCAGCATTGCTGTCCATACAATGCTGTTGGAGAAAAATTACACTGTGTTATATGCCTTGGAACTATGCCTTGTTATTGTCGGATGTACTAATACTCCTATTCTGCACTTTAGCAAAGAGACATTTAGCTATACTAACTGGCCTGGTTACTGACTTCATAATTTGTATACCATTACACCTAATGCCTTACACCTAGACCAAAAGTTAACATCAAGAGCACCCCGATTATCATCAGGCAGGAGCCTCAATGCTAAGGTGTGCCTCACGGAAAAAAAAGGTGGACTTTCCTAAGGAACTATAACCACTAGTCCCATCCTCTGCTCGCTTCTCCACTGCTGCTATTGCAAAATATATGACAACCAAATATCTTAGACAAGTTTCAAAACCTTTATCAACAGGTTTAAAAAGCTCAGAGAAATAGCCAAGAAGCCTCAATTTTCTACCAGCAAAAGCTGGTGCAGTATGCAAGCCTCTTTCCAGTTGTTCAGATGGTTTCAATTGTTCTTCTCCCCAAGGACCAAAAGGGTCATAATTATTATTTTTCAAGAGATCATTTAGAGGTTTCACTTTTTCTGCAAAACTTTCTATAAATTATTTTGAAAAGTTCATGAGACCTTAGAAATGTCTTAGAGCTCTATTTGACATTGGAAGAGAAGCTGCAGCCCTGTGTTGTAGAGGCTACTTTTTTTTCCCTGGCTAATTAGCACCCTGAGATACCTGACCTCCCGCTGTAACAATCTGACCTTTATAGTGATAAGTCTCAATCCTATAACAACGATAATGTAAACAATTCCACCAAAAGTGACAAGTACAAATCCCTATCCTCAGTTGGCAAAAGTCATCAACACATTGCAATACACATTCAGGTCTAGCACATGTTGACAACACTTTCGCTAATGCTTGGAAAAAAAAAATACTAGGTAATAAGCTTGGTCCTTTTGCAAATTAATATTAATCATCCAAAAATACTCAAGCAAACTTGTATTGATAACTTTTTTGCCATAGAAATGTGAAAAAAATAAACATTGCTCCCATCCAAAACAGAACAAAAACTTTGCATTCAATGGTTTTATGTTGGTCCACATTAATAGTTTCCACTAGTGTTGAGCACGGATATTCAAACTGTGAATTTTATTCTCAAATATCTCCACTTTGAGATTTCGCGATTTTTTTTTTATATGGTGCCATATATTCGTATTTGCGAAAAGTGTTGAATATTCCAATTGTAAATTTATCGTAAATACATTACATTGCCAATTTTCGCAATCAAGTAAACAATGACTGGAGATCACAAATTCTCAAATTTGCTAATTTATGGTGAACATTCGGCCCAAAATTTGTGAAATATCGCAAATTTGAATTTTGCCTATGCTGCTCATTACTAGTTTCCACATCTAGAGCAGATTTGTTTAACTCCATAGTCTCACTGTTCTTACCGTAAAGAATCATCTTCTATGTTTGTGTACAAACCTTCTTTCCTCCAGACGCAGAGGATGTCCCCACATCACAGTCACGGTCCTGGGGATAAATAGATGATGGTATAGATTACTGTACTGACCCCTGATATATTTATACACAGTAATTAGATCTCCCCTCAGTCATCTTTTTTCTAAAGTGAATAACCCTAATTTTGATAATCTTTCAGAGTACTGTAGTTGCCCCATTCATCAAAACTCAGTTTTTACAGTTTTTCTGACAGAATTTTCATTGCTGAGTCAGGTTTGTAGGTTGATTGGACACACTTTTTCAGTTCTGTCCATAAATTATTTATGGGTTTGAGGTCAGGGCTTTGTGATGACCACTCATTACCTTCACTTTTTTTATCCTTAGGTAATTTTGCCACAACTTTAGAAGTATGTTTGGGGTCATTGTCCATTTGGAAAACCCATTTGTGACAAAGCTTTAAGTTCCTTGCTGAAGTCTTGAGATGTTGCTATACTATCTCCACATATTTATGGCTAAACAGTTCTATGTCCGTTTCATTGGACCAGAAGACATTTCTCTAAAAGGTAAGATTTCTTTGTCCCCATGTGCAGTTGAAAACTATGGCCTGGCTTTTTGGGAGCAGTGTCTTCTTTGTTGAGCACCCCCTAAGGTCATGTTGATATAGGACATGTTCTACTTTTAATATAGATAATTTTGTACCTGTTTCCTCCAGTATCTTCACAATTCAATTTGCTTTTGTTCTCGGATTGGTTTGTGTTTTTCACACCAAATTATGTTGATCTCTAGAAGACAGAATGGACCTCCTTTCGTAACGATTGGATGGTTGTGTGGTTTCTGGAGTTAAAACTAGAATATTATTGTTTGAACAGATGAATGTGGCACCTCCAGGTGCTTGGAAATTGCTCCCAAGGATGTACAAGACTTGTGGAGGTCAGCCATTCTCTTTCTGATATATTAGCTTATTTCTTCTGATTTTCTTATTATATCAAGGCAAGTCAGTCTTGAAGTTAGGCCTTAGGATACATTCTCAGTTACACCACCAATTAACTCAACCTATCAGAAGCTTATAAAGCCATGATATTGTTTCTGGAATTTGCATCAATTTGGTATACGGTATGTGAACTTATGAACCACTGGGAATGGAATAAAAGAAATAAAACCTTATAGAAATTAATTGTTTTTAGTATTATTCTGACATTTCATGTTCCTGAAATATAGCAGTGATCCTAACTGATCTGAGAGAGGGAATGTTCACTAGGATTAAATGTTAGTTGTTGTGTTTCTACAAATCTGGTGGGAATTTGTCTTGTTTTTGTGGGGGATTTTCACATGTGATTCATTGCACCCATATATTTTCTGAAATGTGCTCAAAAAGAAAATGTTATATACAATTTCTCTACAGATATTATCATCACTAGTATCAGGCCACAACTGTTCAGAAGACCCTGTATCAGTTAGAAAAATGCTACTGGAATGACTGCATTCAATAGGATCAATGAGTACAATAAAAATCTTGCAAATTATTTTTGGTATATCAACAGTGAAAAAAAAAGTCAATTTTTTTGTGTACATTACTTTTACGCAAAAATGTACAACTTTTTGTGCAGTTTGTGCTACTTACTAGGTGAAAACATGAACTTGGCTAGCTATGTTAGTAGTACACCAGACTGATCAACATTTTAAAAAGTTACAAAATAGGTATGATCTTACTTTAGTAAGGGGGCGTCCTAAGAAAAAGAAACACTATCTCTAGACAACAGTGTTATTTGTGACGTGTTTCCAAATTTGTGATACACGAGACAAATGTAAATTCAAGAGTTTCCCTCTCTGTAATAAACTCCCCCTTTGTTTCAAAATTAATGATCCAGCCTTGTTTCCTCATCATGTCTGTTCCAATGATATTTCCTTAATCAGGACAATGGTAAATCATAGTTTTAGTTTTCAGAAACAAAGATTGCTTTAATATCTCCCTTACCAGAAAACACAGCAAAGGAGGATTTTCCCTCCCCGACTTAAAAACATATCTTCATGCTATTCAGTTGGAAAGGTGGATTGAGTTGGCTAGGCCCCATAACAAAGCCCTACATGTTGACCTTGAGAAAGCTCTATTGGGAGACAAGGCCCTGCACCGACTCTGGGTTCATGCACCTGCTAAAAAGGACAAAACCTCCCTTAGTGCCCTAACTCGATGTATGTTCCAAGTTTCAATGTCCACTAATAAACTTTTACCGATAGCTCCCTTATCTGCCCTCCCGTTCTACCTCAATAAAGGTAGAGGGGACTTCCATAGAGCTTGGTTACACTTAGATGAACTCAGGATCTTTGACCTGACTGGAACCAATGTTCTCTCGGAATTTCTAATTAGGGCCCAAACCCATGTACCCAGTCATTTATGGTCCAGACTAGTAGAGTTAGATCTCAAATTATGCTGCAAAAAATACAAGAAATTATGCGTACAGTCGCATAACGATCCCACTTGGCTTGAAATTACACTCTGTTGCCAACTTCCCCCCCTAAAACTCTCTCAAAGTTATACTCTCAACTGATTCTAGACTCTTCATCTGGGAGGCCTATTTATTTAAGAGCATGGGAAAGAGAACTCCAGACTTCCCTCTCAGATGACGAAGTTAGAGTGATTTAGAAAAACTCACATGGTTTCTCGAGATGCGTTCGCATTCAAGAGAACTCCTTCAAAATTTTATCAAGGTGGTACAAGACCCCTGTTTTCCTTCATAGAGCCCATCTCTCTCCATAAGACAGGTGCTGGAGATGCCAAGAGGAAAGAGGTTCCATCTCTCACATTTGGTGGTCTTGTAGAAAAGTCTCAGACTTCTGGTCTGAAATAGAACAAACCATTAATAGAGTTTGCGGTTCCAAGATCTCGCTAACCCCGGCTCTTGTTCTGCTATGGCTGCCTCTGGGGGAATTTCGACCCTCCCCTGATAGTTTGGCCACACATATGATAGCTACAGCTAAATATATTATCCCCACCAGGTGGAGGAGTACGGAACCTCCTACCATGAAAGAATGGGTGGAGAAAACCCATCAGATGTGCCTTATGGAGGAAATGGTCAGTTGGGAAAAGAGCAATAGATATGCATTCCTAAAGACATGGCAACCTTGGTTGAATTTCCACAATTCCTATCTGAGGTCTTAAGCTCATTATACTTAGTCCAAAGAGTTTATCCAATTACCCCTTCCCACGTAGTCTTTTGACCTGACATCCTTAGGCCTCGCTTCGGTGGAAAATCTACTTCCCTTTTCACATGTCATATACCCATTTACTAGAACATGTAAGCTCTTTTTAGCGTTATCTTGACTTGTATTAGGTTGCTTACATACCTCATTCACTTTGGTGAATCTATTATAATTGCGCTCCCGGATTATCAAGCATCCTATTGGACCCACCCATCTATTTGTTTCTGTTCATGTTGTCTGTTACTGTGTTGACAGTTCTATTAAAACTCAGGAACTAGGCAGTTATTGTACTCACATAACATCGATCCAATGACTAGACATTAGAAACCTTGCATTACTTTCTAAACTGACATGGTGTTATGTCTCGTTTGCATGTCTATATCGACTATATTGTCTTGCACCTTTTTGTTAGGTGTTTTTTCTTGCCTACTTGTGTGGGGATTGTCCACCCAAGTGGTCTGATGACTATTTCTATCCCTTAAATAATTCTGCCTTATGGATATGCCATGTTACCTTGTCTATTATATGAAAATTCTTCATAAATAAAGAATTTACAAAAAAAAGAATATCTCCCTTACCACTAAAACTGCAATTGTGTGTCTGACGGAGGTAAATTGTCATTATAGGAGTTTTCTGGGACTTAGCTATTAAAGAGGTTGGCCACTTTCTGGCTACTTGTTACCAATGTGTAGGTAAGAAGATTATATGGTGCTTACCAACATAGTCTTTGTTGAAATGATGTGCCATTTTCCATATTTAATAAAGTATGCCCCCTTGTATATTATATATTTTGTTCTGGCCACACAGAGGTCCTGTCCATAAGATGGCCGCTGATGGAGAGTCATGTGACCAGGGAAATCATCTCCATGTGATGCCTCCTCAATTCAAATTCAAAACTGCACTTGTACTAAACTTCCAACAATGCACTGCAGGCATGCTTTAGAAATGTAGAAAATGGCACATAATTTTAACAAAGGTTATATTAGTATGTGCCATATAATCATGTTGCAAACACATTGATTGACAGTAACCAGAAAGTGGCCAACACCTTTAATAATAAATCCTCAGGATAGGTCACCAGTAACAGATCGGTGTGGGTCTGACACCCATTACCACCACCGATCAGCTGTTTTGAGCAGCTACGAGCACTAGAAACTACACAGTTGATTGAGCCAGACACTACTGTGCAGTAATCAGTCACACTGCAGCTCAGCCCCAATTCAATAGAATGGGTGCTAGACTGCCGTATACTGGTATGACTACTACACGGTGGACTTAACCTTCTCCTTCCAGCTCCATCTATTGTATAGTTTCTGATGCCAGAGGCTACCTAGAACAGCTAATTGGCCGGGTTGCTGGCTGTCAAACTCCTACTGATCGGATACTCATTAACTGTTCTGAGGATAGGTCATCAATAGTGTTGAGTGAGTTGAAGTATTCGCAGTAGACTTTGATCCAAATTTCAGGAGAAATTTGATTTTCCATTAAGCTGAATTTCCTCACGCTTCGTGGTAGCAAATCTATTATTTCTGAAAAGGCAGTTAAATTAAAACATTCACACCTCCATTTGCATGTGAAGAGGCTGTATCCGCAATTTTGATTGCAGAAACCGTGTGCAATCTCGTGCTGGGTGACGTGTGCGTCCCAGAGCTGGCCAGGCGCTGTGACGTCTTCAGTGATGATGTCACCACGCACGTCCAGCATGATGACATCATCACGTCACCGCCCAAGATTTTGCACGGTGTCTTCAATCAAAATGGCCGCAACGGCCTCACCGCAATCAAATGGATAAGGTGAGTATGTTTTTTTTTAAACTGGAGTAGCCACCATCAGCGATGAACGCGGCATCTGAGGGGTTTAATGACGGGGGCGGCGCAATCGCCGTTCCCCATCATTGCACCCACTTCATACAATGGAATGCACTTCGTGAGAAGGTAATTTGTCGCAGATCGAATTTCTTTGTGAAATTTGGTGAAGGAGCCATATCAAATTTTTCATAACTTTGCTTTTCTCTAGTCATCCATATCTACAGTACAGACCAAAGGTTTGGACACACCTTCTCATTCAAAGAGTTTTCTTTATTTTCATGACTATGAAAATTGTAGATTCACACTGAAGACATCAAAACTATGGATTAACACATGTGGAATT
The DNA here is from genome assembly GCF_014858855.1 of Bufo gargarizans. Taxonomy (NCBI): domain Eukaryota; kingdom Metazoa; phylum Chordata; class Amphibia; order Anura; family Bufonidae; genus Bufo; species Bufo gargarizans. The sequence goes on along the minus strand of NC_058084.1, from coordinate 9,940,963 downwards.
ATATACATAACAAAAAAGTGTGAAACAACTGAAAATATGTCATATTCTAGGTTCTTCAAAGTAGCCACCTTTTGCTTACTGATTACTGCTTTGCACACTCTTGGCAGTCTCTTGATGAGCTTCAAGAGGTAGTCACCTGAAATGGTTTTCACTTCACAGGTGTGCCCTGTCAGGTTTAATAATTGGGATTTCTTGCCTTATAAATGGGGTTGGGACCATCAGTTGCGTTGTGGAGAAGTCAGGTGGATACACAGCTGATAGTCCTACTGAATAGACTGTTAGAATTTGTATTATGGCAAGAAAAAAGCAGCTAAGTAAAGAAAAATGAGTGGCCATCATTACTTTAAGAAATGAAGGTCAGTAAGTCCGAAAAATTGGGAAAACTTTGAAAGTGTCCCCAAGAGCAGTCACAAAAACCATCAAGCGCTACAAAGAAACTGGCTCACATGCGGACCGCCCCAGGAAAGGAAGACCAAGAGTCACCTCTGCTGCGGAGGATAAGTTCATCCGAGTCACCAGCCTCAGAAATCGCAGGTTAACAGCAGCTCAGATTAGAGACCAGGTCAATGCCACACAGAGTTCTAGCAGCAGACACATCTCTAGAACAACTGTTAAGAGGAGACTGTGTGAATCAGGCCTTCATGGTAGAATATCTGCTAGGAAACCACTGCTAAGGACAGGCAACAAGCAGAAGAGACTTGTTTGGGCTAAAGAACACAAGGAATGGACATTAGACCAGTGGAAATCTGTGCTTTGGTCTGATGAGTCCAAATTTGAGATCTTTGGTTCCAACCACTGTGTCTTTGTGCGTTGCAGAAAAGGTAAAGGGATGGACTCTACATGCCTGGTTCCCACCGTGAAGCATGGAGGAGGAGGTGTGATGGTGTGGGGGTGCTTTGCTGGTGACACTGTTGGGGATTTATTCAAAATTGAAGGCATACTGAACCAGCATGGCTACCACAGCATCTTGCAGCGGCATGCTATTCCATCCGGTTTGAGTTTAGTTGGACCATCATTTATTGTGGATTATTGATTTTCTTGTGCTCTGGCAGCAGGCACAGTTTCAACGCGCCCAGGGCCGCGGCCTCTGCATGCACCATCAGCATCATGGCCACTTCCCCGTCCCTTACTGCTTGCCGTCGTCATTTTAAATGTGATAAATGCTTGAAAGTATGTCACACGTACAGTAGCATAGGATTTGGAAGTGGATGCGCAAAAAGCAAAAAAATGAAAAAAGGTATTTTGGATGTAGAAGCATCACACAGGAGAAATTCCGCAGATAATGTCGCTGATGTCAGCAGCGGCTAATGAAAAATTACAGGGAAAGTCACAGGTGTTTGGGATGAGGAAAAGTTAAACAGGAGAGGTACCACCGGTAATGTCACTGTCCGTAGCGTCAACGCAAAAAAGTACACTGTTTGTCACAGATACATTTTTGAAGCGCACATGTTGCACTGCAGATGTGGCCCTGGTAAGGTCACTGTCAGAAGTGAACACCATCTACTGAAAAAGTACACTGGATGTCAGATATTTTTTAGATGCGCACACTTTACACAGGAGATGTGGCGCGGATAATTTAACTGTCCTAAGCGGACACTGTCTACAGAAAAAGTACACTGGATATCACTGATATTTTAGGGATGCACACACTTTAAATAGGAGACGTGGCACGGATAATTTAACTGTCCGCAGCCTACACTGTCTATGGAAAAAGTACACTGGATGTCACTGATATATTAGGGATGCGCACACTTTACACAGGAGATGTGGTGCGGATAATTTAACTGTCCGCAGAGGACACCATCTACGGAAAAAATACACTGGATGTCACTGATATCTTAGGAATGCGCACACTTTACACAGGAGATGTGGCGCAGATAATTTAACTGTTCGCAGAGGATGCAGTCTACGGAAAAAGTACACTAGATGTCATTGATATTTTAGGGATGCGCACACTTTACACAGGAGATGTGGCGCGGAAATATATATTGATGCTGTCACACACAATAGTCATTAAAAGGACTTTTGGGTCTCTGAAAAGTTTTTTGTATAAAAATCTTCCTATTACACTCCCTACACTGTCTGTCCCTTCCTATGCACAGCTCTCCCTAACACTGAGCAATTTAGCGCAGGTTGCGCTACAAACATATATTGCTGCTGTCACACACAATAGTCCTTACAAGGACTTTTGGGTCTCTGAAACGTTTTTGTGCAAAAAAAAATATTCAATTACACCCCTTACACTCTCTGCCCCTTCCTATCCTCAGATCTCCCTGACTACGATTGAGCCGAACATGTGTCATCGGGTACTATATAGCACCCGATGACGCGTTCCGGCCAGCCAATGACTGCAATGCCAGTAGCCAACATGGCTACTGGCATTACAGTGAGTGCAGTACTTACCTACACGTTTATTGGCTGCATAGCTGCCAAGGAACGTGCAGAGAGGAGACTCGAGCATGGCACTCGAGCACATGCTGTACTCAGCCGAGTACAGCCATGTGCCGAGCATCGAGATAAACAAACATAGTAATAAACCAAAAAGTGTCTATTTAAAGTAGTTAAAGTAATCTTCCTTAATCTGCACTTTATTAGTTGACTCCTTTACAAAAGGTCTACATGGTTGTAGCATCCATTAAAAGGACTACTAGACCTCAGCCAGAGCTGGGGGAGGAGTTAGGCACTTAACAGACAAAGACTGCCTAAATGGCACTTAGTGTTGTGGTGTAGGATGGTTTTAAAGTTGGACCTTTGGGTGGTGCAATCACCATGACTATCACCCCAAGTATGCTCCCCTCTACCCATCATAACTTATATAGCGCTGTCAAGAGTTTTGAGGGGTCAAAACTGCTAATAGATTACTTTTAACCCCTTGACATCTTTCACCTTAAAGAGGTCCTTTCACCAGAATTAAACTTCTAAAGTAACTATACAGGCATGTAGAGCGGCGCCCAGGGACCCCCCTGCACTTACTGTTATACCTGGGCGCCGCTCCGTTCTCCCGTAATTGCCTCCGGTATCTTTACAGTTAGGCTCCACCCAGGGGAACCTGCCGTCGGCTCATTCTCCCATGCTGTAGCGCTGGCCAATCACAGCGCTCAGCTCATAGCCTGAGAGAGAAAAAAGCCTCTCAGGCTATGAGCTGAGCGCTGTGATTGGCCAGCGCTGCAGCATGGGAGAAGGAGGTGCCGGCAGGTTCCCCTGGGTGGAGCCTAACTGTAAAGATACCGGAGGCAATTACGGGAGAACGGAGCGGCGCCCAGGTATAACAGTAAGTGCAGGGGGGTCCCGCTCTACATGCCTGTATAGTTACTTTAGAAGTTTAATTCTGGTGAAAGGTCCTCTTTAAGAACCAGGTAATTTTTTGCAAATCTGACATGTGTCACTTTATGTTGTGATAACTTTAAAACACTTTTACTTATCCAAGCTATTTAGAAATTGTTTTCTCATCACATATTGTACTTCATGACAGTAGTAAATTTGAGTCCAAATATTTCATTTTTATTTATAGAAAAACACAATTTTCACCAAAAGTTTTGAAAAATTTGCAATTTTCAAAATTTCAATTTCTCAGCTTATTAAACAGATAGTGATACCTCCTAAAATAGTCATTGCTTTACATTTCCCATAGGTCTACTTCATGTTTGAATCATTTTGACATTTTCTTTTTTTGGGGGGAAGTTAGAAGGCTTAGATCTTAGTTTAGAAGCAAATATAGAAATTTTTCAGAAAATTTCTGAAAACCCACTTTTTAAGGAACAGTTCAGGTCTGAATTCACTTTGTGAGGCTTACATGATAGAAACCACGCACAAATGGCCCCATTTTAGAAACTACATTCCTCGAGGTATTCAAAACTGATTTTACAAACTTTGTTAACCCTTTAGGTGTGCCACAAGAATTAAAGGAAAATGGAGATGACATTTCAGAATTATTACTTTTTTGGAAGATTTTCCATTTTAATCAATTTTTACAGTAACAAAGCCAAGGGTTAACAGCTAAACAAAACTCAATATTTATTACCCTGATTTTGTAGTTTACAGAAACACCCCATATGTGGTCGTAAACTGCTTTGCGGGTACATGGCAGGGCGCAGAAGGAAAAGAATGCCATATGGTTTTTGGAAGGCACATTTCACTGGGATAATTTTAAGTTGCCATGTCACATTTGAAGACCCCCTGACGCACCCCTAGAGTAGAAACTCAAAAAAAGTGACCCCATTTTGGAAAGTACGTTATAATGTGGCCGTTTTGTTGGTACTATTTTAGGATACATATGATTTTTGATTGCTTTATATTACACTTTTTGTGAGGCATAATGACAAAAAATGGCACAGTTTTTTTTATTTTTTGTCATTTACAATATTCATCTGACAGGTTAGGTCATGTGGTATTTTTATAGAGCAGGTTGTTACGGATGCGGTGATACATAATATGTCTACTTTTTTTTATTCAACACAATAGAAGCATTTTTTAAACAAAAAAAAATCATGTTTTAGTGTCTCCATAGTCTGAGAGCCATAGTTTTTTTTTTTACTTTTTGCGCGGTTGTCTTAAGTAGGGGCTCATTTTTTGCAGGGTGAGATGACGGTTTTATTGGTTCTATTTTAGGGTACATAATACACTTTTTTCACTTGGTATTACACTTTTTGTGATGAAAGGTGACAAAAAATAGCTTTTTTTAGCAGTTTAATATTTTTTTTTTTACGGTGTTGACCAGACGGGGTGTATCAGGTGATAGTTTTATAGAGCAGGGTGTTACGCTTGTGGTCATACCTAATATGTCTGTTTTTGTTTTTTTTTCACGATTTGATGTCTCTTTTTATGGGAAAGGGGCTTTTTTTATTGAAACGTTATTTATTTTATTGTTAAAAACACTTTTATTTCACTTTTTATATTTTTTTATTTTTGTCCTACTATGGGACTTCAGTATTACAGGGTCTGATCCCTGTTTCAATTCTGCACAATACATCTGTATTGCACTGCATTAACTATCAGTGTATTACACAGTGTAATGCACTGATAGTTTGCCTATGAGACCCAGCCTGGTGGCTGGGCCTCATAGGCCTCCGTACATGCCAGGCCCCAAGGCCTTGGAATGGCTTGGGGCTGCCATGGTAACCATCGGGTCCCCGCCACCTCACCTTTAAGCGCTGAACACTGCATATCAGGGGTTAATCCACCGGCATCAGCGTTATCACCGATGCTGGTGGATGCAGCAGGGATCCGGCTGTCAATATTGACAGCCGGATCCGTGCTCATGATTGCCGGACTGCTCATGGCAGGGGAGGAAGGACCGCAGGATGAGAATGCTCGTCCTAGGGGGCAAAGTACCGGCCATTTAGGACGAGCATTCTCGTCCTGGGTCCTTAAGGTGTTAATTTTAGATGGCTCTTTCTGCCCATAACTATAACAACCTTCTTTATTTTGATGACTGTCAATAATCGCTTGTTTACGATATGGTAAGTATAAATTGACCATTTTAACTTTTTTCTTTTTCTATATAACTAAAGATTAAAAAGAAATATGGTCTAAATAATTACATACATTTCAAAGTGGTTTAGCTATAGCTTTATCTTCTTCCATCCGTAATCTAATATACAACGGTTTGGATTCCTAGACGAGCTTGCTAACATGATGCACGCGGATCACAGGGATGGATTTTCTAGCCTTACAGTACAATATTCACGCTTTATATTGGAACACTAACAAGAGGGAATAATTCCCAGCTGACTGCTAGAATGCTAATGATGAGCATCGGAAACATCAGCCACAAATGTCAAACATGATAGAAACCATAAAGCGAGTCGCCCAATTATACATACATTGTATCCACAGGTTCATAGTTAAAAAAAAGCTGCTTAGCTGAGAAGAAACTGAGCTCCCGGAAACTAGAAACATGAATAACATGGATTTAGGAGTTTTAGACCATTCTCTAAAATATATGTATAAATAAAAATGTAAAATGTAGAATGTAATGCATTTTCAGTATTGGGGCAGATTTATTATTACTGTACTTAATTTACACAGCTTAAATTAATTCTAAACCTACAAATGAATGCTAAGACAGGAAATATATTGGCCCCCTCATTGTTCTCAGTCTATGATCTACTGTAGAATGATTTAGAAATCCTGCAGAGAATAAAGCGGTTAATATTCTATGAATTTGCATCTTTGCCTAAAAATCAACTGGGGGGGGGGGGGGAGGGGGTAGTCAAAGGTGATGGCTTAAAGGGGTTTTGGGGGATTACTATGGTTTTTTACCATTTTGGAAAGAAGACACCCCAAGGTATTCCGTGAGGGGCATGGCGAGTTCCTAGAATATATATTTTTTGGCACAAGGTAGTGGAAAATGATTATATATATTTTTTTCCTTACAAAGTCTCATATTCCACTAACTTGTGACCCCCAAATTTTTTTTTACATGAACTCACCATACCCCTCACGGAATACCTTGGGGTGTCTTATTTCCAAAATGGGGTCACATGTGGGGTATTTATACTGCCTTTGCATTTTAGGGGCCCTAAAGCGTGAGAAGTAGTTTGGAATCCAAATGCGTAAAAAAGCCCTGTGAAATCCTGAAAGTACTCATTGGAAATTGGGCCCCTTTGCGCATCTTGGCTGCAAAAAAGTGTCACAAATGTGGTATCGCCGTACTCAGGAGAAGTAGGGCAATGTGTTTTGGGGTGTCTTTTTACATATACCCATGCTGGGTGAGAGAAATATCTCTCTAAAAGACAACTTTTCACATTTTGTTATACAAAGTTGTCATTTGACAGAGATATTTCACTCATCCAGCATGGATATATGTAAAAAGACACCCCAAAACACATTGCCCTACTTCTCCTGAGTATGGCGATACCACATGTGTGACACTTTTTTGCAGCCTAGGTGTGCAAAGGAGCCCAAATTCCAATGAGTACCTTTTAGGAGGGCATTTCTAGACATTTGGATTCCAGACTTCTTCTCACGCTTTAGGGCCCCTAAAATGCCAGGGCAGTATAAATACCCCACATGTGACCCCATTTTGGAAAGAAGACACCCCAAGGTATTCCAAGGCATGGCGAGTTCATAGAAGATTTTTTTTTTGGCACAAGTTAGCGGAAATTGTTTTTTTTTTTTCTCTCACAAAGTCTCCCTTTCCGCTAACTTAGGACAAAAAGTTAAATCTTTCATGGACTCAATATGCCCCTCAGCGAATACCTTGGGGTGTCTTCTTTCCAAAATGGGGTCATTTGTGGGGTGTTTGTACTGCCCTGGCATTTGAGGGTCTCCACAATCATTACATGTATGGCCAGCATTAGGAGTTTCTGCTATTCTCCTTATATTGAGCATACGGGTAATGAGATTTATTTTTTCTGTTCAGACTCTGGGCTGAAAGAAAAAATGAACGGCACAGATTTCTTCATTCGCATCGATCAATGTGGATGAAAAAATCTCTGCCAAAAAATGTGGGAAAAAAAAGGAGGGGAAAGGCGTCTGCCAGGACATAGGAGCTCCGCCCAACATCCAAACCCACTCAGCTCGTATGCCCTGGCAAACCCGATTTCTCCATTCACATCAATCGATGTGGATGAATAAATCATTGCCGGAATTTTTTATTTATAATTTGCCAAAGCATATGAACACCGCGCATCAGCTCATAAGCCTCGGTAAACGTATATTTTTTACTGCAGAGGAGAAATCTTGTCTTGCAGCGCCGCATACACCGACTTTTGTGTAATCTGACAGTAGCGCAATAAATTTATTAACATTAACTTTATATAGCATTTGAAACAGAACATTAACTTTTAAAAACTTTATTGAACTTTTGTAACATTAACTTTTTTGCTTACCTGTGATTTATTTTTATTTTTTTACCTTTATAGGACAAACCTCTCCTTTCCCATGGAACATTGTGCAAAGCGCAAATCGCCCAGAGATGTGGCGAAGTACATTGTGCACTTTGTCCCGGGTGAAAGGAGAGGTTTGCAGCAGCTGCTAGTGAAAGGGCCCTAAGAGCCCTGTGTGCCTGTCCTGTGTCATGCAATCCTTATACTAATAGTGTACCTGTGTGTGGTACTTCCGGAAACACTCCCCTAAGCATAGGGCAGGGTGGTCAGGGCAGTCAGGACAGAAATAGCGGGTGTCACGCCTTATTCCACTCCTGCTACAGACACAATTTTTTTTTGGGGTGGCGCTTGGTTTGAGGTACCAGCAACGACATTGAGGAAATGTCGCTCGTGTAGACGGCTCACTACACTGGTGGTTGGGGCCTCAGAACCTCCTGGATACAGGTTATCGATGATCTCTTCCTGAAATTTGAGGAAGGATCTTGTTCTCCCAGCCTTACTGTAGAGAACAAAACTATTGTACATAGCCAATTGAATTAAATATACAGACACCTTCTTATACCAGCGTCTGGTCCTGCGGGAAAGTAAATAAGGAGCCAACATCTGGTCATTGAAGTCCACCCCTCCCATGAGCGAATTATAGTTGTGGACACAGAGGGGATTTTGAATGACTCCAGTTGCTCGTTCAATTTCGATTGTCGTGTCTGCGTGAATGGAGGAGAGCATGTAAACGTTACGCTTGTCTCTCCATTTCACCGCAAGCAGTTCTTCGTTACACAAGGCAGCCCTCTCCCCCTTGCAAGACGGGTGGTAACGAGCAGTTGGGGGAAGCCCCGGCGACTAGGTCGCGCGGTGCCACAGCAGCCAATCTGTTCTAAAAACAAATGCCTGAAGAGGGGCACACTTGTGTAAAAATTGTCCACATAAAGATGGTACCCCTTGCCAAATAAGGGTGACACCAAGTCCCAGACTGTCTTCCCACTGCTCCCCAGGTAGTCAGGGCAACCGACCGGCTCCAGGGTCTGATCTTTACCCTCATAGACTCTAAATTTGTGCGTATAGCCTGTGGCCCTTTCACAGAGCTTATGCAATTTGACCCCATACCGGGCGCGCTTGCTTGGGATGTATTGTTTGAAGTCAAGGCGCCCGGTAAAATGTATAAGGGACTCGTCTATGCAGATGTTTTGCTCAGAGGTAAACAAATCTACAAATTTGGTGTTAAAGTAGTCTATGAGGGGCCGAATTTTGTGGAGCCAGTAAAAAGCTGGGTGGCCTCTGAGACGAGAGGTGCTGTTGTCACTAAAGTGCAGGAAACGCAGGATGGTCTCAAATCGTGTCGTGGACATGGCAGCAGAGAACATGGGCATGTAATGAATTGGGTTTGTGGACCAATATGACCGCAATTCATGCTTTTTTGTCAGGCCCATGTTGAGGAGAAGGCCCAGAAAAGTTTTAAATTCGGAAACTTGGACGGGTTTCCACCAGAAAGACTGGGCATAAAAGCTTCCCGGGTTGGCGGCTATAAATTGAGTGGCATACCGGTTTGTTTCTGCCACGACTAAGTCCAAGAGCTCCGCAGTCAAGAACAGCTAAAAAAAAAACATTGCCGATCCGAACTGAGTTGTCTCAACCCGAACTCCAGACTGGGCGGTGAAAGGGGGAACTACTGGTGTGGCTGAAGTTGGGGGCTGCCAATCAGGGTTTGCCAGCACCTCAGGGACTCTAGGGGCTCTACGGGCCTGTCTGTGCGGTGACTGCGACGGAGGAACTAATGCACGTGCCACCGTACCAGCTTCAACTGCCCTTCTGGTGCTTGCCACTTCGCCATGTTCTACGGCAGTGCTGGTACTAGGTCCAGGATGGGCTGTGCTGCTGGTGTATGACTCACCACGCAATCCGACAGCGCCAGCCCCACTCTGCTGCCCTTGAATCGGATCCTGCGCAACCTGTGGTCTAGCAACACGGGGCCGGGTACGCCTGGTGGTATCAGGGACATCAACCTCATCATCCGAACTTTGGGTCAGACTGCCACTGCTTTCTACAGGTTCATATTCTGACCCGCTGGATTTGTCAGATGAGGGTTCCCATTCCTCATCCGACCGGGTCAGAAGCCTGTAGGCCTCTTCAGAAGAATACCCTTTACTTGCCATTTGGTCATTTAAATTTAGGGGGTATTCCCTGAGACTACCCAAGAAAAAAAGCAAGCGTGTCTTACAAATTGGAGGCTAGCGAAGTACCGGAGGCCACTGCGATTGATAAAAATATCAAAACAAGCAGCGCTTGTGAAGTAATTGTGCAGTGATATAAAAAATAAAAAAAATTGTCACAGCGGCGGGGCAGGCGTGGGTGAACGCACGTGTGGGCGACCGATCAGGCCTGATCGGGCAAACACTGCGTTTTGGGTGAAGTGCGAGCTAAGGTGACACTAATACTATTAACGATCTGACTGTGATCAGTTCTGATCACTTACAGATACTATAAAAGTACCAATGCTGAATAGCGATACGCTAATCAGCGAATCAGTGACTGCGGTGCGGTGGGCTGGGTGCTAACCGACGCTAACTACCTAACAAAGGGGCCTAAACTAACCTAAAACCTAACAGTCAATACCAGTGGAAAAAAAAAGTGACAGTTTACAATGATCACTTTTTTCCCTTTCACTAGTGATTGACAGGGGTGATCAAGGGGTTAATTGGGTGATGGGGGGGTGATCTGGGGCTAAATGTGAGGTGTTTGGTGCACTTACAGTTATCTGTGCTCCTCTGCTGGGACCAACCGACGAAAAGGAACCAGCAGAGGAGCACAGAAGCCATTTAACACATATTTATAAATATAATGTGTTAAATGGCTTCTGATTAGATTTTTTTTAAAATTCACCAGCCTGCCAGCGCTGATCATTGGCTGGCAGGCTGGATGCCGAACTTTTGATGCAACGATTCCCGGCCCGCACTGTGCATGTGCGGGCCGGCTGTGCTCGAAATCTCGCGTCTCACGAGAGGACGCCCCGATGCGTCCAGGAGGAACAACAAGGCCGCCGCCATGACGCAATCCTGCGTGCGGTGGTCCTGAGGCGATTAAAAAAGATGTGTTACTATGATTTTAACAGGCAGATAACATTTTTGGTGACAGATGAAAGTTTTACTTTACTTTAATGGTAATTTGCTTTCAACATGTTTTTGGGTTAAAACCAGATGGGTCGACCTTGCTGGATGGATCAAACATGGCAGCTGGATTATTGCCATACAGAGGGAGGATCTTTGGCTATCGGAATGAATCCCACAAATCACTCCACCAACTCAACCCAAATTCATCATAGCTACTACGTTCTTTTAGTCAGTGTTAGGTCAGTGTTTTGCATCAGTCAGAATTTGTAATCTAAAAAATGTACAATTACTGATCAAATACTTATGTATGTATTGTTTTATGTTCTTCTGATGGATCAGAAGAATGGAAACATAAACAGTGATGTTAACACAGCCTTACTGCCACTGCTGCTGATGCCCCCTCTCCCCACTCTGTCATGGGGCCACTACTGCCACTGCTACTGCCACACTCCCCACTCCGTCATGGGGCCACTCCTTGAATCTTAGAGCACTGCACGGTTAAATCCACGGGTGATAAATTAGACCTGACATTTTTATTGACCTGTAATACTGATGCACAGTAATTCCACAGCTAACAGAAGGGATTAGCTATGAATCTTGGTGCCCTGCACAGTGATGTTGATGGCAAAAAATTGCAACCGCTTGCAATACTGATGGCACAGTACCTACAGAACGGATTGACTATGAATTTGGGTGCACTAGTACGTAATGCGCATGGCGATACACTCTCCATGCACTGTCCCTGCAGTTTAAGTTCCAAAGCTTTACACTGAGATTAGGATGAATATGATTAGGCAGAGCGGCCTGGTTATACCAGATTTATTGTGATTTGTGACGAGTTAATTCAGAAAGAATTTCATTTCTTAAAGAACTCCAGCAAATCATCCAAATTGATTTTTTCCAAACTTTGCTCATCTCTAGACATAATATCACAGGAAATAGGAAATATCTGCATGGACATGGTCAGGTGACCACAGCTCAGAATGGAATACAGGATCAATAAAGGTAAAATAAACACATTGCAAAATTACAGCTATCTTCATAAATTGCAAATTTAAAGGATGTTTGCAAATTGGAAACCCTTCTAAGAACCTTTATTCTATTGTAGACAGAACACAGCACGGCAGTTCCTGCTGCAATTATTTTTCTTATAGCATGTCACAGGACTCTAAGGCCTCTTTCACATGGGCGAGATTTCCGCGATTGTGCAATGTGTGAGGTGAACACATTGCACCCGCACTGAATCCGGACTCATTAATTTCTATGGGGCTGTGCACATGAGCAGTGATTTTCACGCATCACTTGTGCGTTGCGTGAAAATCACAGCATGCTCTATTTTATGCTTTTTTTCACACAACGCAGGCCCCGTAGAAGTGAATGGGGCTGCGTGAAAATCGCAAGCATCCGCAAGCAAGTGCGGATGCGGTGCGATTTTCACGCATGGTTGCTAGGAGATGATCGGGATGGGGACCTGATCATTATTATTTTCCCTTATAACATGGTTATAAGGGAAAATAATAGCATTCTTATACAGAATGCTTAGTAAAATAGGACTGGAGGGGTTAAAAAAAAAATATATTTAACTCACCTCATCCACTTGTTCGCGCAGCCCAGCTTTTCTTCTGTCTTCTTCTTTGCTGTCCAGGAGGAAAAGGACCTGTGGTGATGCCACTGCGCTCATCACATGGTCCATCACATGGTGATGGATCATGTGACGGACCATGTGATGAGTGCAGTGACGTCACCACAGGTCCTTTTCCTCAAAGAAGAATAAAGAAGAAAAGCCGGGCAGCGCGAACAAGTGAATTAAGGTGAGTTAAATTTTTTATTATTTTTTTTAACCCCTTCAGCCCTATTTTACAAAGCATTATGGAATGCATTAAAATGTCTTATACTCGTGCGGAAAAATCGCGCATTTTCCTGCAACACACCCGCATCTTATCCGGCCCAAATCCATGATGCCCGTGTGAAAGAGGCCGAAGGAGGAGGAAGGACTTGACTGATCAACTGAGACATATAGAGAAGAAGCCTCCATGTATTTCTCAATTTTATCTGTAATTTGTAGCAAAATGTAAGCAAAGGAAATAATCAGTTAAAAACATATTTTGTGTATTTTTTTAATTTTTATTATTTTATATGAATTCTTATTCTGCTAGAGTCTGCTCCTTAACCCTTTAAGGACTCGGCCCTATTTCACCTTAAGGACTTGGCAATTTTTGGCAAATCTGACCAGTGTCACTTTAAGTGCTGATAACTTTAAAACGCTTTGACTTATCAAGGCCGTTCTGAGATTGTTTTTTTTATCACATATTGTACTTCATGACACAGGTAAAATGAAGTATAAAAAAATTATTTTTATTTATTAAAAAATACCAAATTTACCCAAGATTTGTAAAAAATAGCAAATTTCAAAGTTTCAATTTCTCTACTTCTATAATACATAGTAATACCTCAAAAAATAGTTATTACTTTACATTCTCCATATGTCTACTTTATGTTTGGATCATTTTGGGAATGATATTTTATTTTTGGGGGATGTTACAAGGCTTAGAAGTTTAGAAGCAAATCTTGAAATTTTTCAGAAATTTACAAAAACCCAATTTTTAGGGACCACTACAGCTCTGAAGTCACTTTGTAAGGCTTAAAAAATAAAAACCACTTAAAAATGACCACATTCTAGAAACTAGACCCCTCAAGGTATTCAAAAATGATTTTACAAACTTTGTTAACCCTTTAGGTGTTGCACAAGATTTAATGGAAAATAGAGATACAATTTCAAAATTTCACTTTTTTAAATATTTTTTTTTCCAGTTACAAAGCAAGGGTTAACAGCCAAACAAAACTCATTATTTATGGCCCTGATTCTGTAGTTTACAGAAACACCCCATATGTGGTCGTAAACTGCTGTGCAGAAGGAAAGGAATGCCATACAGTTTTTGGAAGGTTGATTTTGCTGGACTGTTTTTTTTGACACCATGTCCCATTTGAAGCCCCCTGATGCACCCCTAGAGTAGAAACTCCAAAAAAGTGACCCCATTTTAGAAACTACGGAATAGGGTGGCAGTTTGGTGTACATATGATTTTTGGTCGCTCTATATTACACTTTTTGTGAGGCAAGATAACAAGAAATAGCTTTTTTGGCACAGTTTTTTTTTATTATTTACAACATTCATCTGGTTAGATCATGTGGTATTTTATAGACCAGGTTGTCACGGACGCGGCGATACCTAATACCTAAAAAATGTTTATTTCTGTAAGTTTTACACAATGATTTCATTTTTGAAACAAAAAAAATCATGTTTTAGTGTTTCAAAAGTCTAAGAACCATAGTTTTTTCAGTTTTTGGGAGATTATCTTGGGTAGGGTATGATTTTTGCGGGATGAGATGACGGTTTGATTGGTACTATTTTGGCGTACATGCAACTTTTTGATCACTTTTATTACCTTTTTTGGGAAGTAGGGTGGGCAAAATTTTCTCATATATTTAATTTTTTTATGGCGTTCACCGTGCGGGGAAAGTAACATGACCGTTTTATAGATCAGGTCGTTACGGACACGGCGATACCTAATATGTGTAGTGTATTTAATTTTTGTAATTTTTATTCAGTGATAAATGTTTTTTTTTTAAACTTTACTTTTTTCACTTGTTTTTACATTTTTTTGATCCAGACCCACTTGGTCCTTGAATATCCAGTGGGTCTGATGTCTGTATAATACAGTACAGTACACTATATAGTGTATTGTACTGTATTTTACTTACATTTTGTCTGAACAGATCTATGCCTTTAGTACAGATCTGTTCATCACCATGGACAGCGGGATGCCTGAGAAGGCGTCCTATTGCCATAGGAACCTTCCCCGTCTGCTCGGTTGTGGCCACAACTGAGCAGACGGGGAAGGGTAAGGAGGGGGCTCCCTCCCTCTGTCACCCCTTCCTGTCTGGGGGCTGCAAAGGCATAAATTGCAGAATTGGTGATCTCCAGTCATTGTTTACTTGATTGCGAAAATCGGCAATGTAATATATTTGCGATAAATTTGCGATTAGAATATTTAAGACTATTTGTGAATACGAATATATAGCACTATAGTCTAAATATTTGCGAATTCTCGAAGTGGCAATATTCACAATTAAAATTTTTGATTCAAATATTTGCGCTTAACGCTAATAGGTATCTCCCTGGTGTATGCCATAATTTATTTGATGTTGTTTTGGATCAGAAGGAACAGTGTCTCTGACCCGTCTGCCTGTTCAGTAACTACAGTGACGTAGAAATGACTTTGCTGACAAATCTAGTACTGCTACATTGACGTGTTTAGCTCTGCTACCTCAGTACAGGCCTAAAGAAAGAGAAACAGATTGTCCCTAATGCACAGAAAAAGATAAATGGGAGATCTGTTGCTGAGGGCAGAAGCTCATCAAACTTTTGCTTATGGCATAATCTTACAAAGCATAGTCAGATGCTGAGTAAATGTGAGGAGCAGTTTGGATGCTTATAACTAGATCAATCACCTTCTTACTGACCGCAACTGATAAAACGTCTCAGGGCCACAAATACTGTAATGTCATTCACTGATATCAATGCCAGCAAGCCGGGGCTGATATGCTGGCGCATGCACATCCTGAGGGAGAATTTGTTGGACAGTTAAGGGCATACATCAGGCAGTTTTTGGCAGGGCGTCTGAACTCTTTTGTACATAGATTACCTTTGTTGCAATATCCCAAATGCCTTTGTGTATCATTTTTTTGCTGAGCGACTTTTTACTTTTAGACAAGCACTGGAGATATCAAAGCAGAAATAATTCATTGAAAATATCCAAATTGGCTCACAATTTGCTGAACATTAAAAATGAATATCCAAAAGTAATTGTTCGAGGGTCATTATTGAGACTATGTTTGGTTGGAAAGAGCTACTGATGTCCATTAGTGTTGAACCTATTGAAACATCCGAAGTGGAATTCGATCAGAAATTTAGGAAATGTTTAATTTGCAAAGAATCCGAATTTCCTTGCACTTCACGGTAACAAATTTTTTATTTTTTACCTTTTTACACATGTTACAAGGTTAAAATAAGAAGCCCGGGAACGTGAGATCACCTATAATGCCATGCAGACAGCTAATCAGCAGCTAGTGAGCATAGGGAGAAATGTGGCAAGCATTAGGTACTGTGTTTCATAAAGCTTTTAATTATAGAATCTTGGATAGGGAGTGTGCAGGGACAATGTAGAGTTTTTAAACACTTTAAGGAGAGAATAGGGAGACTGCAAGGACAGTGCAGGGATCTGAAGATGAAGGGATCCATAGGAGAAAGCGCAGTTTGCATCAATCCCTGTTTTCGGATTGAATTTGTGAAAACTTTGTTCATCTCTAATAAATGTAGTGTAATAATGAAGCTGTATCATCCTGAAGTATGTATTGTTATGGACATGCATACGGACAAGGGTTGTGGAGCCACTCTGCCAAGTAACTAGTTTGGCATTAGGCTAACCCTATGGGTGTTATTCTGGCGACTCTATTGTATTCACCCTTTAACCTCTGTACAAGGATGTGGATTTTGTGGAAAGCTAGCAATTAGACTGCTACAGTGCCTTGCGAAAGTATTCATACCCCTTGAACTTTCCCACATATGTTCATGTTACACCCACAAACATAAATGCATTTTATTAGGATTTTATGTGATAGACCAACACAAAGTAGCAAGTACAGTATGTGTGAAAATGATACATGGTTTTAAATAAAAATCTGATTTGTAGCGTGCATTTGTTTTCAGCCCCCTGTACTCTGATACCCCTAAGGAGAGGAACACTATGGGGGCTTCAGTGTGGCCAATTGCCTTCAGAAGTCATCTAATTAGTAAAAAGAGTCTACCTGTGTGTAATTTATTCTCAGTATAACTCCAGCTGTTCTGTGAAGGCCTCAGAGGTTTGTTAGCAAACATCAGTGTTCAAAACAATTTAAAACAATTTACACACCACTCAAGTCAGTTGTGGAGAAGTGTAAAGCAGGGTTTGGTTATAAAAAAAAATAATCAAGCTCTTAACATCTCACAGAGCACTGCTCAATCCATCATCTAAAAATGGAAGGAATATGGCACAACTGCAAACCTACCAAGACATGGTCGTCCACCTAAACTGACAGCCCAGGTAAGAAGATCACTAACTAGTGAATCAGCCAAGAGACCCATGGTCACCCTGGAGGAGCTGCAGAGATCCGTAGCTCAGGTGGGAGAATATGGCCACAGGACAACTATTAGGCTACTTTCACACTTGCGTTCGGAGCGGATCCGTCTGGTGTCTGCACAGACGGATCCGCTCCTATAATGCAAACGATGGGATCAGTTCAGAACGGATCCGTCTGCAGTATCTTTCAGAAAAAATTCTAAGTCTGAAAGTTAGTCAGACGGATCCGTCCAGACTTTGCATTGAAAGTCAATGGGGGACGGATCTGTTTCAAATTGAGCCATATTGTGTCAACTTCAAACGGATCCGTCCCCATTGACTTGCATTGTAATTCAGGACGGATCTGTTTGTCTCTGCAAGCAGCGTTCAGGTGTCCGCCTGCTGAGCGAAACGGTGCCATACTGATGCATTCTGAGCGGATCCGCATCCACTCAGAATGCATTGGGGCCGTACGGATCCGTTCGGGGCCGCTTGTGAGAGCCTTCAAACGGAACTCACAAGCGGAGCCCCGAACGCAAGTGTGAAAGTAGCCTTAGTCGTGTACTCCACAAATGTGGCCTTTACGGAAGAGTGGCAAGAAGAAAGGTATTTTTGAAAGCAAGCCATAAGAAGTGTCGTTTGCAGTTTTCCACAAGCCATGTAAACATGTGGAAGATGGTGCTCTGGTCAGATGAGACCAAAGTTGAACTTTTTGACCTAAATGCAAAATGCTACAGATTCAGCCCAGCTCAACTTGATGGTTTACACTAGAGATGAATTTTTCAAAAATCTATTTGAATAAATTTGCGGCAAATCACGTTTCCTGGCTGCTGAGAGCCTTTATAGTGGTGTAGAGCACTTTGCCTTGTAGTCAGGGCTGTCTTTAATGCGGCAGCTGGCCCAAGCCCAGTTGCTCCTGGGGGCCAAGGCAGCTGTCTCTTGAGCCCAGCTGGCCAGTGGCGTAGCGTGGGGGGGGGGCATTGCCCCGGGTGCAAAATTCCAGGGGGCGCCAGCAGGGCCGCACCACCAATTAGGCAAAGTGAGGCAATGGCCCCAGGTGGCGCGGCCCTGGTGACAAGTGGGGGGCGGCGGCAGGGCACAGGGGGATGAGCGCTTCCATTGTGGAAGCGCTCATCTCCATAGTCATCTGTACCTCCGTCCTTAGGACAGCGATACAGATAGATCTGCTGCGGTGGGGCAGGGGATGTAGAGGCATCTCCCTTCCCCGTTCCTCCGATAGGCTGCAGTCACTAGGCTTACAGCCTATCAGAGGCTGCGTGATGACGTCATCTTGCTTCCTGAGCCGTACAGCGCAAGACACAGGCCGGAAGAGGCCTGCATCGCATCGCTGCTGGCCTGATGGAGGTGAGTATAAGTGTTTACTTTTTTTATTTGGTATTACTTACTGGCACATTATTGGGGGGCATCTATAAGGGCACTTTTTACTGGAACATGATTGGGGGCATCTATGGGGCACTTGTTACTGGCACATGATTGGGGGGCATCTATGGGGGCAGTTGTTAATGGCGCATGATTGGGGGGCATCTATGGGGCACTTGTTACTGGCACATGATTGGAGGCATCTATGGGGGCACTTGTTACTGGCACATGATTGGGGGGCATCTATGGGATACTTGTTACTGGCACATTATTGGGGGGCATCTATGGGGGTACTTGTTACTGGCACATGATTGGCATGCATCTTTGGGGGTACTTGTTACTGGCACATGATTGGGGGGCATCTATGGGGGTAGTTGTTACTGGAACATGATTCGGGGCCATCTATGGGGGTACTTGTTACTGGAACATGATTGGGGGACTCTATGGGGGTATTTGTTACTGGAACATGATTCGGGGGCATCTATGGGGGTACTTGTTACTGGAACATGATTGGGGGGCATCTATGGGGCACTTGTTATTGGCACATGATTGTGGGGCATCTATGGGGTACTTGTTACTGGCACATAATCGGGGGGCATCTATGAGGGGTACTTGTTACTGGCACATGATTGGGGGGGAATCTATGGGGGTACTTGTTACTGGCACATGATTGGGGGCATCTATGGGGCACTTGTTACTGGAACATGATTGGGGTGCCTCTATGGGGGCACTTGTTATTGGCACATGATTAGGGGGCATCTATGGGGGTACTTGTTACTGGCACATGATTGGGGGAAATCTATGGGGTACTTGTTACTGGCACATAATCGGGGGGCATCTATGAGGGGTACTTGTTACTGGCACATGATTGGGGGGGAATCTATGGGGGTACTTGTTACTGGCACATGATTGGGGGCATCTATGGGGGCATCTATGGGGGCACTTGTTATTGGCACATGATTGGGGGGCATCTATGGGATACTTGTTACTGGCACATTATTGGGGGGCATCTATGGGGGTACTTGTTACTGGCACATGATTGGCATGCATCTTTGGGGGTACTTGTTACTGGCACATGATTGGGGGGCATCTATGGGGGTAGTTGTTACTGGAACATGATTCGGGGCCATCTATGGGGGTACTTGTTACTGGAACATGATTGGGGGACTCTATGGGGGTATTTGTTACTGGAACATGATTCGGGGGCATCTATGGGGGTACTTGTTACTGGAACATGATTGGGGGGCATCTATGGGGCACTTGTTATTGGCACATGATTGTGGGGCATCTATGGGGTACTTGTTACTGGCACATAATCGGGGGGCATCTATGAGGGGTACTTGTTACTGGCACATGATTGGGGGGGAATCTATGGGGGTACTTGTTACTGGCACATGATTGGGGGCATCTATGGGGCACTTGTTACTGGAACATGATTGGGGTGCCTCTATGGGGGCACTTGTTATTGGCACATGATTAGGGGGCATCTATGGGGGTACTTGTTACTGGCACATGATTGGGGGAAATCTATGGGGGTACTTGTTACTGAAACATGATTCGGGGGCATCTATGGGGGTACTTGTTACTGGCACATGATTGGGGGGCATCTATGGGGGCACTTGTTATTGGCACATTATTTGGGGGCATCTATGGGGGAACATCTTACTGGAACATTATTGGGGGGCACTGTGGGGGAATCTTTGGGGGCACTTCTTACTGGCACATTACTGGTGGCACTTTTTACTGGCACATTATTGGGGGCACTATGGGGGCATCTACCGAGGCCACAAAGAAGGGGTATTTTATATGGGGGAATGGGGAGAGGAACACTATGGGGGCTTCTACTAAGGCCGCAAAGAAGGGGTATTTTATATGGGGGCTCTACAGGGAGTGCAGAATTATTAGGCAAGTTGTATTTTTGAGGATTAATTTTATTATTGAACAACAACCATGTTCTCAATGAACCCCAAAAACTCATTAATATCAAAGCTGAATATTTTTGGAAGTAGTTTTTAGTTTGTTTTTAGTTTTAGCTACTTTAGGGGGATATCTGTGTGTGCAGGTGACTATTAATGTACATAATTATTAGGCAACTTAACAAAAAACAAATATACACTACGTGCAGAATTATTAGGCAAATGAGTATTTTGACCACATCATCCTCTTTATGCATGTTGTCTTACTCCAAGCTGTATAGGCTCGAAAGCCTACTACCAATTAAGCATATTAGGTGATGTGCATCTCTGTAATGAGAAGGGGTGTGGTCTAATGACATCAACACCCTATATCAGGTGTGCATAATTATTAGGCAACTTCCTTTCCTTTGGCAAAATGGGTCAAAAGAAGGACTTGACGGGCTCGGAAAAGTCAAAAATAGTGAGATATCTTGCAGAGGGATGCAGCACTCTTAAAATTGCAAAGCTTCTGAAGCGTGATCATCGAACAATCAAGCGTTTCATTCAAAATAGTCAACAGGGTCGCAAGAAGCGTGTGGAAAAACCAAGGCGCAAAATAACTGCCCATGAACTGAGAAAAGTCAAGCGTGCAGCTGCCAAGATGCCACTTGCCACCAGTTTGGCCATATTTCAGAGCTGCAACATCACTGGAGTGCCCAAAAGCACAAGGTGTGCAATACTCAGAGACATGGCCAAGGTAAGAAAGGCTGAAAGACGACCACTACTGAACAAGACACACAAGCTGAAACGTCAAGACTGGGCCAAGAAATATCTCAAGACTGATTTTTCTAAGGTTTTATGGACTGATGAAATTAGAGTGAGTCTTGATGGGCCAGATGGCTGGATTGGTAAAGGGCAGAGAGCTCCAGTCCGAGTCAGACGCCAGCAAGGTGGAGGTGGAGTACTGGTTTGGGCTGGTATCATCAAAGATGAGCTTGTGGGGCCTTTTTGGGTTGAGGATGGAGTCAAGCTCAACTCCCAGTCCTACTGCCAGTTTCTGGAAGACACCTTCTTCAAGCAGTGGTACAGGAAGAAGTCTGCAAGGTAAGAAAAACATGATTTTCATGCAGGACAATGCTCCATCACACGCGTCCAAGTACTCCACAGCGTGGCTGGCAAGAAAGGGTATAAAAGAAGAAAATCTAATGACATGGCCTCCTTGTTCACCTGATCTGAACCCCATTGAGAACCTGTGGTCCATCATCAAATGTGAGATTTACAAGGAGGGAAAACAGTACACCTCTCTGAACAGTGTCTGGGAGGCTGTGGTTGCTGCTGCACGCAATGTTGATGGTGAACAGATCAAAACACTGACAGAATCCATGGATGGCAGGCTTTTGAGTGTCCTTGCAAAGAAAGGTGGCTATATTGGTCACTGATTTGTTTTTGTTTTGTTTTTGAATGTCAGAAATGTATATTTGTGAATGTTGAGATGTTATATTGGTTTCACTGGTAAAAATAAATAATTGAAATGGGTATATATTTGTTTTTTGTTAAGTTGCCTAATAATTATGCACAGTAATAGTCACCTGCACACACAGATATCC
Organism: Bufo gargarizans; assembly: GCF_014858855.1. Lineage (NCBI taxonomy): Eukaryota > Metazoa > Chordata > Amphibia > Anura > Bufonidae > Bufo > Bufo gargarizans. Next base: position 9,918,992 of record NC_058084.1, on the reverse strand, counting down.
CCCTAAAATAGCTAAAACTAAAAACAAACTAAAAACTACTTCCAAAAATATTCAGCTTTGATATTAATGAGTTTTTTTGGGTTCATTGAGAACATGGTTGTTGTTCAATAATAAAATTTATCCTCAAAAATACAACTTGCCTAATAATTCTGCACTCCCTGTAAATCGCACAAGATTTTACCGCATATAACAGCATCGCTGAATACAAGCTCCTGGGAAAGTCATGGAGTGTCCCAATCATCCGGCATCTATTCGCTCCGCAGAAGGATTATTTTCAATGTGTGTAGAAGCCGGGGCCCCGAGGCTGCAGATTTATCATAGAGACATCATGGAGATTTCAGCGGAACGCTGAATAGAATTTTTTTTTTCCACCAAAATAAGTCACAAAAGATTTAATCACATATAACTGTAACACTGAATACAATTTTTTGTTCCACCGAAAAAAGTCATAAAAGATTTTACCACATATAACTGCTGCGCTGAACGCTGAATGAAATTTGTTTTTCCACCATAATAATTCACAAAAGATTTTAATACATATAAGTGCAGCACTGAACGCTGAATAAAATTAATTTTTTCACCAAAATACTTCAATAACGATTTTACCACATACAACAGTGCTGCCCATAATTATTCATACCCCTGGAAAATTTTAACTTAAAGTTACTTTTATTCAACCAGCAAGTAATTTTTTGACGGGAAATTACATTGGTGTCTCCCAAAAGATAATAAGACGATGTACAAGAGGCATTATTGTGGGGAAAAAAAAAACATTTACATTTGAGCAAAAAGTGTCCAGTCCAAAATTATTCATACCCTTCTCAATAATCAATAGAAAAGCCTTTATTGGCTATTACAGCAATCAAATGCTTCCTATAATTGCAGACCAGCTTTTTGCAGGTCTCCACAGGTATTTTTGCCCATTCATCTTTAGCAATGAGCTCCAAATCTTTCAGGTTGGAGGGTCTTCTTGCCATCACCCTGATCTTTACCTACCTCCACAGATTCTCAATTGGATTCAAGTCTGGACTCTGGCTGGGCCACCCCAAAACGTTAATGTTGTTGTCTGCTAAGCATTTCTTTACCACTTTTTGCTGTGTGTGTTTGGATCATTGTCATGCTAAAATGTCCACTGGTGCCCAAGGCCAAGTTTCTCTGTAGACTGCCTGATGTTGTCGTTGAGAATCCTCATGTATTGCTCTGTTTTCATGGTGCCATTTACTGTGATTAGGTTCCCTGGTCCATTAGCTGAAAAACACCCCTAAAGCATTAGGTTCCCACCAACATGTTTGACAGTTCAGACCGACGCCTCTGAGGTTGGCCTTGGGGCTGTACTGTCTCAGGAAGTCAACGGAGAGGAGCATACCGTTTTCTTTCTCAGCCGTAAACTCACCCCAGCCGAGACCAGGTATAGTATAGTGGAAAGGGAGTGCCTCGCCATGGGCACTCGAGGCTCTCCGTTACTATCTGTTGGGCAGAAACATCCGCCTGGTGACTGACCACTCCCCTCTCAAGTGGATGAGCCAGGCCAAAGTGAGGAATGCCCGAGTCACCAGGTGGTTTCTGTCTCTACAGAATTACAAATTTGTGGTAGAGCACAAAGCTGGCCGATTACTGAGCCACATAAAGTATTCCCACAAGAGGCTGGGTGCTTTGTACGCCTGGACCTGATGGAGAACTGGGTGACAAACACACAGACCAATGCAAATAACCACATAATCCGGGACACTCCCACACAATGCCTCCCCTCTGCCTGAAAGATAATTAGGTCAGATACTGTATGTAACCCAATTGTGACGAATACCACACCATGTCCCCACTTGACGTCACCTACGTATAGCTCACGAGACCCGGTATGGTCACGAGTTACCAAAGCGTGACGTTACGCCCTCCTGGAGGAGCATGTAAGGTCAGCTTGGTACAGTTTACACAGACGCCTCCTGTCAACGTGGGCACATAGAGGCAACAAGCTGAGAGAGCCTTTTCACTGCCGCAGTTAACCACCTCAGCCCCCCTAGCTGAAACACCCTTAATGACCAGGCCACTTTTTACACTTCTGCACTACACTACTTTCACCGTTTATTACTCGGTCATGCAACTTACCACCCAAATGAATTTTACCTCCTTTTCTTCTCACTAATAGACCTTTCATTTGGTGGTATTTCATTGCTGCTGACATTTTTTAATTTTTTGTTATTAATCGAATTTAATGATTTTTTTGCAAAAAAATGACATTTTTCACTTTCAGTTGTAAAATTTTGCAAAAAAAACGACATCCATATATAAATTTTTCGCTAAATTTATTGTTCTACATGTCTTTGATAAAAAAAAATGTTTGGGCAAAAAAAAATGGTTTGGGTAAAAGTTATAGCGTTTACAAACTATGGTACAAAAATTTGAATTTCCGCTTTTTGAAGCAGCTCTGACTTTCTGAGCACCTGTCATGTTTCCTGAGGTTCTACAATGCTCAGACAGTAGAAAAACCCCACAAATTACCCCATTTCGGAAAGTAGACACCCTAAGGTATTCGCTGATGGGCATAGTGAGTTCATAGAACTTTTTATTTTTTGTCACAAGTTAGCGTAAAATGATGATTTATTTATTTATATATTTTTTTTCTTACAAAGTCTCATATTCCACTAACTTGTGACAAAAAATAAAAACTTCCATGAACTCACTATGCTCATCACAAAATACCTTGGGGTGTCTTCTTTCCAAAATGGGGTCACTTGTGGGGTAGTTATACTGCCCTGGCATTTTAGGGGCACATATGTGTGAGAAGAAGTTTGAAATCAAAATCTGTAAAAAATCACCGGTGAAATCCGAAAGGTGCTCTTTGGAATGTGTGCCCCTTTGCCCACCTAGGCTGCAAAAAAGTGTCACACATCTGGTATCGTCGTACATCTCACCCAGCATGGGTATATGTAAAATGAAACCCCAAAACACATTCCCCAACTTCTCCTGAGTATGGCGATACCACATGTGTGACACTTTTTTGCAGCCAAGGAGGGCAAAAGGGCACACATTCCAAAGAGCACCTTTCGGATTTCACAGGCCATTTTTTACACATTTTGATTGCAAACTACTTCTCACGCATATGGGCTCCTAAAATGCCAGGGCAGTATAACTACCCCACAAGTGACCCCATTTTGGAAAGAAGACACCCCAAGGCATTTCATGATGGGCATAGTGAGTTCATGGAAGTTTTTATTTTTTGTCACAAGTTAGTGGAATATGAGACTTTGTAAGAAAAAAATATATAAAATAAATCATCATTTCCCGCTAACTTGTGACAAAAAATAAAACATTCTAGGAACTCGCCATGTCCCTCACGGAATACCTTGGGGTGTCTTCTTTCCAAAATGGGGTCACTTGTGGGGTAGTTATACTGCCCTGGCATTTTAGGGGCCCATATGCGTGAGAATTAGTTTGCAATCAAAATCTGTAAAAAATGACCGGTGAAATCCGAAAGGTGCTCTTTGGAATGTGTGCCCCTTTGCCCACCTAGTCTGCAAAAAAGTGTCACACATGTGGTATCGCCGTACTCAGGAGAAGTTGGGGAATGTGTTTTGGGGTGTCATTTTACATATACCCATGCTGGGTGAGATAAATATCTCGGCAAAAGTCAACTTTTCCCTTTTTTTTATACAAAGTTGGCATTTGACCAAGATATTTCTCTCACCCAGCATGGGTATATGTAAAATGACACCCCAAAACACATTCCCCAATTTCTCCTGAGTACGGCGATACCACATGTGTGACACTTTTTTGCAGCCTAGGGGCGCAAAGGGGCCCAAATTCCTTTTAGGAGGGCATTTTTAGACATTTGGATCCCAGACTTCTTCTCACGCTTTAGGTCCCCTAAAAAGCCAGGGCAGTATAAATACCCCACATGTGACCCCATTTTGGAAAGAAGACACCCCAAGGTATTCAATGAGGGGCATGCCGAGTTCATAGAAAAAAATAATTTGGCACAAGTTAGCGGAAATTGATTATTTTTTGTTTTTTCTCACAAAATCTCTCTTTCCGCTAACTTGAGACCAAAATTCCAATCTTTCATGGACTCAATATGCCACTCAGCGAATACCTTTGGGGTGTCTTCTTTCCAAAATGGTGTTATTTGTGGGGTGTTTGTACTGCCCTGGCATTTGAGGGTCTCCGCAATCATTACATGTATGGCCAGCATTAGGAGTTTCTGCTATTCTCCTTATATTGAGGATACAGGTAATGAGAATTTTTTTTTTCCGTTCAGCCTCTGGACTGAAAGAAAAAATGAACGGCACAGATTTCTTCATTTGCATCGATCAATGTGGATGAAAAAATCTCAGCCCAAAAAAAAAAAAAGGAGGGGAAAGGCGTCTGCCAGGACATAGGAGCTCCGCCCAACATCCATACCCACTTAGCTCGTATGCCCTGGCAAACCTGATTTCTCCATTCACATCAATCGATGTGGATGAATAAATTATTGGCGGGATTATTTTTTTTTTTATATACAAAGTGTTTGCCAAAGCATATGAACACCGCCGCCTCCTCAGCTCATATGCCTCGGCAAACGTATATTTTACTGCACAGGAGAAATCTCGTCTTGCAGCGCCGCATACACTGACTTGTGTGTAATCTGACAGCAGCGCAATGCTTCTGTCAGAATGCACATCAGTGCTGCAGCTAGTCGATCGGTTGGTCCACCTGGAAGGTACAAAAAACTAAACAAAAAAGAAAAAACCAGGCCGCCACGCAATAAATTTTATTAACTTTATAATAACTTTAGAACAGAACATATAAACTTTATTTAACTTTTGAAACTGAACGTTAACTTTTTTGCTTACCGGTGATTTTTTTTTTTGTTTGTTTGTTTTTTTACCTTTATAGGACAAACCTCTCCTTCCCCATGGGACAATGTGCAAAGCGCAAATCGCCCAAAGATGTGGCGAAGTGCGTTATTCACTTTGTCCCAGGTGAAAGGAGAGGTTTGCAGCAGCTGTGAGTAAAAGGGCCCTAATAGCCCTGTGTGCCTGTCCTGTGAGATACAATCCCTATGCTAAGTGTACCTGTGTGTGGTACTTCCGGAAACACTCTCCAAAGCATAGGGCAGGGTGGTCAGGGCAGTCAGGACAGTCAGGACAGAAATAGCGGGTGTCACGCCTTATTCCACTCCTGCTACAGACACAACATTTTTTTCGGGGTGGCGGTCGGTTTGAGGTACCAGCAACGACACTGGGGAAATGTCGCTCGTGTAGACGGCTGACTACACTGGTGGATGGGGCCACGGAACCTCCTACAGGAGGTTCGCGATGATCACTTCCTGAAATTTGATGAAGGATCCAGTTCTCCCAGCCTTACTGTAGAGAACAAAACTAATATACAGAGCCAATTGAATTAGGTATACAGACACCTTCTTATACCAGCGTCTGGTGTGGCGGGACACTAAATACGGAGCCAACATCTGGTCATTGAAGTCCACCCCTCCCATGAGCAAATTATAGTCGTGGACACAGAGGGGCTTTTCAATGACACTGGTTGCCCGTTCAATTTGGATTGTCGTGTCTGCGTGAATGGAGGAGAGCATGTAAATGTCACGCTTGTCTCTCCATTTCACCGCAAGCAGTTCTTCGTTACACAAGGCAGCCCTCTCCCCCCTTGCAAGACAGGTGGTAACGAGCCGTTGGGGGAAACCTGCGTGACTAGTTCGCGCAGTGCCACAGGCGCCAATCTGTTCTAGAAACAAATGCCTGAAGAGGGCCACACTTGTGTAGAAATTGTCCACATAAAGATGGTACCCCTTGCCAAATAAGGGTGACACCAAGTCCCAGACTGTCTTCCCACTGCTCCCCAGGTAGTCAGGGCAACCGACCGGCTCCAGGGTCTGATCTTTTCCCTCATAGATCCGAAATTTGTGGGTATAGCCTGTGGCCCTTTCACAGAGCTTATACAATTTGACCCCATACCGGGCGCGCTTGCTTGGGATGTATTGTTTGAAGCCAAGGCGCCCGGTAAAATGTATAAGGGACTCGTCTACGCAGATGTTTTGCTCAGGGGTATACAAATCTGCAAATTTCTGGTTGAAGTGGTCTATGAGGGGCCGAATTTTGTGGAGTCGGTCAAAAGCTGGGTGGCCTCTGGGACGGGAGGTGGTGCTGTCGCCAGGGGTGTAGCTAAAGGCTCATGGGCCCTGGTGCAAGAGTTAGGCTTGGGCCCCCCTTCCCTCAGTGCTTTGTGTGTCTTCTTATGCAGCACAAGGGTCTTTGGGCCCCCTCAGGCTCCTGGGCCCGGTAGCGACTGCTACCTCTGCACCCCCTATAGCTACGCCCCTGGCTGTCGCTAAAGTGCAGGAAACGCAGGATGGTCTCAAAACGTGTCCTGGACATAGCAGCAGAGAACATGGGCATGTGATGAATTGGGTTCGTGGACCAATATGACCAAAATTCATGCTTTTTGGTTAGACCCATGTTGAGGAGAAGGCCTAGAAAAATTTTAAATTCGGAAACTTGGACTGGTTTCCACCGGAAAGACTGGGCATAAGAGCTTCCCGGGTTGGCGGCTATAAATTGAGTGGCATACCGATTTGTTTCTGCCACTACTAAGTCCAAGAGCTCCGCAGTCAAAAACAGCTCAAAAAATCCCAGGGCCCGAACCGATCTGAGCTGTCTCAACCCGAACTCCAGACTGGGCGGTGAAAGGGGGTACTACAGGTGCGGCTGAAGTTGGGGACTGCCAATCAGGGTTTGTCAGCACCTCAGGGATTCTCGGGGGTCTACGGGCCCGTCTGTGCGGTGGCTGCGACATGTTAACTATTGCACGTGCCTCCCTACCAGCTTCAACTGCCCTTCTGGTGCTCGCCACTTCACCATGTTGTACGGCAGTGCTGGTACTATGTCCAGGCCAGCCCCACTCTGCTGCCCTTGAAACGGATCCTGCGCAACCTGTGGTCTAGCGACACGGGGCCGGGTACGCCTGGTGCTATCAGGGACCTCAACCTCCTCGTCCGAACTTTGGGTCAGAATGCCACTGCTTTCTACAGGTTCATATTCTGACGTGCTAGATTCATCAGATGAGGGTTCCCATTCCTCATCCGACTGGGTCAGAAGCCTGTAGGCCTCTTCAGAAGAATACCCCCTGTTTGACATTTGGGCAACTAAATTTAGGGGTATTCCCAGAGACTACCCAAGAAAAAAAGCAAGCCTGTCTTACAAATGGTAGGCTAGCGAAGTATCGAAGGCTGCTGCGATTGATAAAAAATATCAAAACTGATTTTTTTTTATCGCCGCAGCGCTTGTAAAGTGAATGTGCAGTGATAAAAAAATATATAATTTTTTGGTCACTGCAGTGGGGCGGGCGTGGGTGAACGCACGTGTGGGTGACCGATCAGGCCTGATCGGGCAAACACTGCGTTTTGGGTGGAGGGCGAGCTAAGGTGACACTAACACAATTATAGATCTGACTGTGATCAGTTTTGATCACTTACAGATACTATAAAAGTACAAATGCTGATTAGCGATACGCTAATCAGCGAATAAGTGACTGCGGTGCGGTGGGCTGGGCGCTAAACGATCGCTAACTACCTAACCAAGGGGCCTAAACTATCCTAAAACTGTAAGTCAATACCAGTGAAAAAAAAAAAGTGACAGTTTACACTGATCACTTTTTTCCTTTTCACTAGTGATTGACAGGGGCAAGAAGGGGTGATCAAGGGGTTAATTGGGGTGATGGAGGGTAAACTGGGGGCTAAGTGTAGTGTTGGTGGGTACTCACAGTGATGTGTGCTCCTCTGCTCCTCTGCTGGAACCAACCGACCAAAAGGACGAGCAGAGGAGCACAGCAGCCATTTAACACATCATATTTACAAAATATGATGTGTTAGCTGGCTTCTGATTCGTTTTTTTTAAAATCATCAACCTGCCAGTGACGATCATTGGCTGGCAGGTTGATGACAAACTTGTCTTTTAAATTTTGCCGGCCCGCGATGCGCATGCGCGGGCCGGCTTTGCCCGAAATCTTGCGTCTCGCGAGAGGACGCACCGGCGCGTCCACCCAGAGTAACAGGACCGCCGCAAAGACGCAATCCTGCGTACGGCGGTCCTGAGGAGGTTAAACAGCGCTGTCTCCGCCCGGGAAATTTGCCACCAGCTTCTCTTTTGATATACAGTAAGCCCGATCCACTAACAGGATAATATAGGGAGAGAAACCAACCCGCGGTAGCTTCTAACTAGGCTGAAACACGGACATGGGGATTCGTGATCGAGATACAAGATTTCACAAGATTAGATTATATATTTAATCGCCTTAAGGGCACACTAGATATAACACAATATATACAGAGAATATATACCGTGGTCTGAGGTTACAGATAAAGGTGATATAGGTACAACAGGGTTAAGCAGAGCAAAAGTAAGTTACCGGGTAGATGAAAGTTCCTTTGGGTTATGAGGGTGGAATCGTCCTTGGCTGCAATCATGTGGGGGCAGTGATGTCAGCTGGTTCCCGGTCTCTCCAAACACATTGGCACAATGTGACCCCCTTCAAAAAAGACACCGCCCACTGGCTTGCATGGGCTTATGACCTGAAGTTGGCTGCTCCCCTCCTCGCCTCTGGGAAGGGTCCACCCCTCCTTCTCTGGTGCTGGCAGCAAATGACCCATAAAACCCCTTAGGGCTCATAGCCCCAGGCTTGGGTTCCGGCTACAACTAAGCCCAAGTCCAAGCATGAGTCCAAGCATGGTACCATTATTTGGTTTCTGTGGGGAGATATGTATATCTCCCCTCCCGGGCATCCTAGCATTAAGCCAGGACCATGTGGATGTTTGACTTTGCCCCAGGATCGCAAAAAGATAACCAAATTATTCCTGGAATGGAAGGAGGATTCATAATTCCTTATGAAATGTAGATGCCAACATGTCTAGGAGGTATCATTGATCCTGGGTAATGGCTGAGATCTCCTGCTGGGAGTTTTCCTGCAGGATTAGCTTGCCTCCAACCTGGCTGGTTGAGATGTGACTTTATCCACCTGGGGCCTCCTTGAAGCCTGGACCCCTGGGGCTTCCTCCATTGCTAGCTGACAGCAGTTGGCTGGGAGTGAGAACATATTTTGCATGTACACAGCCTGTGAATAAATCAAACGCTCCATGCGAGATATATGTACAGTGGGCTGTGCCCCCCTCCTTTTCTACATCACTCTTTAGGTTGCTATGACAACCATTTTTTATATTAATTCCACATTTTCAGACTGGGTGTTGTCTGTTAGTGGGAGCACCTCTGTTGGATCACCACCCCATTCCAGTGCGACATTACCTTATACTTTTTCATTTTAAGTGTGTAGTGAACCGCGGACAATGTTACGGCAGTGTGTAGCTCCTCCAGATACAGTAACACTCAGCCTATAGGGATATCAAGTGAGAGATAGTGCACTTTTTCTCTCTCTCTCATTTAGTTGAGGTGCTTTGTATTTTTAACTTTTCATTCTTTGGTTCGTCCTAGTCCAATCAAAGGTTGTAAGTCGCATATACACCTTTTAGAGTTATTTCAATAAAAGTGAAGTTTTAATACCTGGGTCAAGATAGTTTTTTTTGCCTAGTTAGGCATTTGTAAATATAGTAAAAATAACCTTACCCAGGTTGGTCCTAAATATATATATATGCCAACATGTCTAGGAGGTATCATTGATCCTGGGCAATGGCTGAGAACTCCTGCTGGGGGTTTTCCTGCAGGATTAGATTGCCTCCAACCTGGCTGGTTGAGGTGTGACTTTATCCACCTGGGGCCTCCTTGAAGCCTGGACCCCTGGGGCTTCCTCCATTGCTAGCTGACAGCAGATGGCTGGGGGTGAGAACATATTTTGCATGTACACTGACTGTGTACATGCCAAAAGGTGAATCAAATGACAATCACGGCTGCCAATAAATGATAATTCATAATTCTCACACCAATCATCTCCAGACAGTAAAACCCCATTGTTTATAAAAACTCTCATACAGGACACACAATGCTTCCCCTTTGTATATTTAGGTTCATGGCATATTCATTGAACATTTAACAACTTAAAGGGGTTTGCCGGGATTATTATGGTTTTAGAACAGATATGATCTTGTAGTTACTTCATGTACATCTTCCCCATGATTTTTTTTTATTTATTTTTTTCAATTTGGACTCTCCTGACCCCTTTTCACCATGTAAATAAGTGGGTTGACCCATCTGGACAACACCTGTAAATGAGTACCCATGGTCAATCAGCTAGTGAGGTCTGGTTAGTACAACTACTAGCGATCAATTGTTCTCACAAGGGAAAGCCATAGAGAGCTGCACACTTCTCTCACAGTGACCTCTAGTGGAGTCCTCCAAAACAGGAGATGCTCTTTGTTGCATATCTCATCTGTGACCAATAGAAGAAAGCCCCTAGAAGTGGGACTAATCTTATGATGCCTATGTGCTTTGATAGCACATACAGTAAGGAGAGGGTTTGTCATCATGCGGCAAACTTTAAAAACACATATAATGGATTATGGTCCTTCGAGATGGCTGCAATTGGATCCAGGATAGCTGTTGATATTTCACAATGTTGAAATGAAACTTGTTTGATTTATTTCTGGACAAGAAAATGTACTACTTCTTAGGTCCACAAATGCTATGGCAACCTGAGGAGCAGCCAAAGAAATTGCAGATAAAAGCAACTACATGAACATGCTGCTGAGTGAGGAACCCTGTGTAGGCGGAGAGGTCGTATCACTCAAGTAACAGGCAGGTATCCAGCTCTCGGAAATCATCTATGTTTTATAGAATAGCTGTTTTTTCTTCATTTTATATGTATATTTATTTATTTTTTCTCCATTTTTATCTTTAAAAGGGATTTTCTATTTTTAGGTAACATTTATTTTCTTACGTTTATAGGGTAAAAAAAAAAATCCCTACTTGCATTTTCCAGCTGTATCTAGTCTAGATAGTCCTGAGCTAAACATATCGACAGCCCAAAATCTCTCCCCTCTGTCCTGACATTTTGCTACATTGTTTCAGTGCAGGTCAAATGTAG